>NC_066579.1:452990338-453740338 GCF_024323335.1 Lathyrus oleraceus
TTATCGTATTGATGCTCTTATCTTTGCAACTCGCCTTTGTGTGTTATATTGGTTTATGCGTGATTTAAAACACTTTTCATGAATTGCTTCATTTCTTTTTTATGTTGTCAAAGGAGGAAAACAAGATGAAGTTGGGATGTATATATTCAGGGGGAGTTTTTCATTGCAAACACATCATCTCATGTTTTGTCATCATCAAAAAGGGGGAGTATGTGAGTGCAACTTCTATTAGATGTATTTTGTATGATGTCGAAACTAGAATACTTTAGCGTTAATGTATATTGGACGGTATTCTCTGATTCTCTATGTTCACCTTAGAACTAGGAAGAATAAAAGTATTTGAAAACAACTTGGAAAAGGTCTCATGTATCACACATGCATGAAAAATCAATTTTTGTGAAAAATAGCATTACAGGTCAACACATGCAATTACAGATCGACCTATAGAAATATTTTCTTGGCTATTGATAACACCGAAACATATAGTTTATTTTGACTTAATTTGCACATGTTTTAGTGTCACTTTATCATATTTTGTAGTGTTATACTGGTAATTTGTGTACGTTTCAGGTACTTTACAAGTAGAAGTCGATATATGAAGAAACCAGATGAAAATGACGAAAAGCGGAGAAAAATGGAAAAAATACACTGATAGTACACCTACATGGATTAGTTGATATATGAAGAAACCAGATGAAAATGACGCAAAGCGGAGAAAATGAATTAGTTGATTTGTTTTTAAAAACTAATTCAAATATTATTTGATTTTTATTTTTAGAAATAGTGTGATTATAAGTAAATGATAAAATATTATATATATTAAAGAGTTATTAAAAAAAGTATAAAATTATTTTAGTAATTAATTAAACTAATTTATTTTTTTAATTTAAAATTTTAAACAATTATTTTACAATTGAGAAAATGGACGATACATTGATATTGTATATTAATTTTACACTTTCGATCAATAACGATTATATCCTACTAAATCATATTTAAAAAAAAATTAAATTATTTATATGATATAGCAAAATGATATATTTTTATTGAATGATCATGTAAAGTTTTTTTACTAGGTTAGTACATCTCCATTAATCTCTTTATAATTTATTTTAATTTATTGTAAAATACTATTTGTAAGTTAATTTTATTTCAATCATATCATTTTCTTAAAAGAGATAAAATTTACAAATTATTATTTTACAATTTTACAAATTTTCATTTGTTTTCTATAAGTTAAATATTTTTAATGTAATTTCAAGGAATGTTCATGTAAAAAACATAAACAATCACATAATGAATACATAAAAGAATGATAATTAAATTTTATTAAAAAATAAAAAGTAGATAAATATATAATGTACATGTTATAAACATGAAAATGTCCAACTAATTAAAATGTGTTCTCTTATGAAAACGTAATATTTTTCATTTGTTGAGTTGTTCCGATGCAAATAATTCTCTTACGCATATGAGCATAGCAAAAACATATTTTCTATTGCAAATTCATATTTAACAAATCAACGTAATTACTATTAATAATGAAAATTTACAATTTTTAATGTGTTTTCAATTTTTGTGTTTTAAAAATTCAAAAGTAAAACAACTTTTACAAGTTTTGATTTTTTAGTTTTTAAAACTAAAAAACAAAAACAGTTTTCAAAACCACTTTTTTAAAATCTATTTATCAAATGAATTTTTTGTTTTTCAATTTTCAAAAACTAAAAAACTGTTTTTAAAAAGGGAATCAAACAGGCCCTAATTTTTCTGGTTCTGGTTTTTAAGATTTAATATTCAAAATGTTTTGCATGATAGTGAAAACATTTAGATACTGGTCAACAACACGACAGTGTGAGATCAGTATCCGATAAAATTTCTGCATCAGTAATTTCGAATCATTCAAGTATCGGTCAACAGTGTGACAATGTGAGATCAGTGTCTGATCTATTTTCTGCATTTGTGATTTTAAAACACCTAGGTACTGGTCAATAGCACGATAATGTGAGACGAGTACCCGATCAATAAAAATCAGATCTTTAATTTCTAAGTACACCGACAATATTTTAGACATTAATTATGACTTATTAGTTCTCAAAAAGTGTTTTGAAACCGTACGTATGGAGCGACAACATGACATTTACGGTTTCAAAGTATAACGCAGGATGCACGAAAGTGAGTAGTGTTTTTAAACTAATTCTTTCTCCAAAAAATATTTTAAACCAAAACAAATTGTCACAATTCATCTGAGTCCCAAGGTACATAGGAAATCATATCCTGACCTCGTTTTTATTCAATCTTTCAAATCTAAAATTTTGAACTTTCTTTGCAATTTAAAAATCCCTTTTTAGTTAGCCTTAAATTTAAATTGCAATAGTTGATAGCGATTTAGTTGACTATAAAGTCTATGTGGGATTGATATATTTTATTACTACCATGATATATCTGTGCACTTGCAGTTTATTCGTATCAGCTATAGGTCGCCACATGTATTCTATAGGTCGACACATATGATGCAGTATTAAAGCCTATAACTTAGGTCCCATGTGCAGACTCTTCAAGTCGACACATAGGGAGCACATAACAGTCTTAGATCGATACATGACTTTAGATATGTCGACCTATGCATCGAACATGTCAATACATGACTTTTATATGTCGACCTATCCGATGTACTTTTTCAAAAATTATATTTTTCTCAAGTTCTTTGCATTCCTTTTTTTCCTAAATTACCCATGCATATAAATATTTCATACATGCATCAGTTTTCAGTAAGGTTTCTAGAGTGAGTAAAACCTACATAAATCTAGGATTTCAAAGCATTCTCATCATCTTCAACTTCATTTATGCATATACACAATCAAACTATACATAATCATTTTTTTATTGGGTGCCATCTAGATTAGGGTTGATAACGTCCAATTAGGTTTGTTGTACCGAGAATATTGGTTTTGGAACTTTGAGGGATTCAAATCAGAAAACTGAGTTGGGGTTTTCCTTCAAGGTCGTTTAAGGTTTTAAGGTTTTGGACAAGATTGCGCAATTCAGGTTCGATCGAGTCAAAGCCTTGGGACAATGAGTGTCTTTCAAGGGAGTAGCGTGAGACTGTGGACCGTGTTGGCAAATCTTGGGTTTCAACAAGTGTGCGTTTGGGATTAATTGAATCGGATGAAAGCCTTGGGGACAAGGAGTGGCTTGCAAGGAAGTAGCAAAAACAGTTGCATTTAAGCGATATTGTTGGTTACTTGATCAATCTTTGATCAAAGGTTTTGGAGGTGGTAGAGTCAACATAAAACTTAGGGTTTGTAGAAGTTCGATTTCTTCATCTCTTGTATACACATATTTTGCAAAGTAAGATTTATTATAATATCTCAATTCGAATTTGGATTGAGGGAAAACGTACCCATAGCAAGGTCGATTTGGGAACTTCCTAAATAAATTCTTGTGTACTCTCTCTCTCTCTCTCTCTCTCTCTCTCTCTATATATATATATATATATATATATATATATATATATATATATATATATATATATATATATATATATATATATATATATATATATATATATATATATATTTTATTTTGTGGTTTGCAAATTTTCGATTGCATTGATCATTCGATCACTATTGTTTGGATCATAATTTTGAATGTGTTTTAAAATTCGTGTTGATGTGTAGATCACAAACAATTTGGTTGTTGTTGGATTTTTAAGAACAACAAACCTTACATAACGTTCCAAACATTATTGATCGCACACTAAATGTTCGACAAATTGCTTGACTTAATTTTTATGTGTTTTGTTCATTGGAGATAGACTTTTCCTATTGTATTACATTCAATTAGTTGTGATTAGTTGTTGTTGATTGACTTGTGGATTATTATCATTGCATTGACACCTCAACGCATATCCGATCTTTTCGATAGTAGGTTCGGTTAGAGGGTTTTGATTCATAAATTTTTTGAAACTTGCTTTCGCGCTATAAACTTTTTCAAAATCAATTTTGGTTCAAATTTTAACTTATGATCTATTCACCCCCTCTAGATCTTGGCCTATCGTCTAACAAGTTAAACCGAAAGGCCGATAGAGTTAATATGTCGAAGCTTTTGGCTTAAACTTTAAACACTTAGTAATGTCAACTTATTTAAGACCATCAATTCGTTAATTTTTCACTCTACTAAAAAACCTAGACTAACAAATGCCCCAAACTCATCATCCTACCATAACTAAAACACGCAAGGAACATATAACACCAACATTTCCTATTACCATAGACAAAACACTCAAACATCACAAGGCCAAGACATGCAACAAACTCGGGGTTACCAAACACCACAACAACCATTTCTTCATTTCTCCAACGAATCATTCGCACCAATGTCATCATTCAATCGACCAAACCGCACACCAATAACCCATCAACACAACCCAACTACTTCGACATGGGTTACAAACTCAATTACGGCAGCGCGTAAATGCATATTCAAGACTACTTAGAAATGCGAGAATTTATTAGGGAATCTGGTGATGGTGATGTCCCGGGACCTCAAATCCTCAAACACCTGGGATGAATCTACCGCAAGCGCAACGAGTTAGGGTAGCTAGGGGATGTGAAACTAGTGGCCGATATGACCAACTTGTCTGTCCTCGTTAGTGTTAAAAATATTATTATATATAAAAGTAATCTAATTAAATGTTAATATTCTATATTTAGTTTTTTTAATAATTTATTATTTTAATTAAAATAAAAAAATACACTGACGCGCCAGATGAGTTAGTGTCAACTCTTCCATTTTAAAGGTGATCGTAAATTGGATTGGTTAGACTTATAAGAGGTATGAATTCATCTACCAACACCTCTGAGTTCGAAACTTATTTTAAAATGTCTTAGTTTGGATATTACGATTATTGTGAAAATAAATTAAAAAAACATAATTTCCATTAAAAAAAATCAAAATAGTATACTAAGATGTAATATCAAAATTAATAAACATCAAATAAATTACCTAGCAATGAATCCAAAATTTTAATGGTAGAAAAGTAATACTTTTTCCATTTTATATTATAAGTTGTTTTGAAAAGAAATTACACTATATTATAAGTTATTTTAGGATATCGAAAAATCATTAATATTATATTTTTTATTATATATTTAAATATTTTTTATAATTTTTAATTATTTAAATTTATTCTATCAAAAATAATTTGGTAAATTTTCTTTTCTTCTTTTCAATACAACAATCTTCTATTTATTAAAAGTGTAAGAGATTCAAAACAATTCATAATAAAAATAGGGAGCAAATCAATAAAAATAAAAGAGCAAGAAGATTTAGTCGAACTCGCACGCCTGCGAACCCTCTTCCTCCCTTCTCGTCGTCTCTTCTCCCTCAAACCGCACTCTCTTTCAGGTATCGCCACCGTTTCAATTTCATTCTCTCTCTCTCATTTCACTTCTCGATTTCCACGATTCAATTTTCATCTCTAGATAATCGATCACACGTAACTCAAATTTGATTTATTCTTAGTTTGATTCCGTTTTTCGTTATTAGTTTGAATTCACAGTTCTTGGAATGAAATTTTTAATATAATTTTTTCCCTAATTGTTTTTTGTACAACATTTGTTGGCAATTAGGGATTCTGCATTATTTCTTGATTTCGTTCTATTGAAATCGGTTTTGATTTTATTTCATTGATGTTTATTCTTGATAAATATACTTAGGTTTTATTAATCTTGCATAGTTAATTGTAGATTTATGATTATTTTTTTTGTGAAGTGCAGATTTGAAAAGTAAGTTATTTTAAAGATTGTAATTAATATTTACCATTTTGATATTTGACTCTTTCTTGTGGGGAAGATAGATCATGTTCTGCGTATTTACGTTTAGTTTGTTTGGTAAATTCTAGATTACAGAATTATGATATACAGTACTTAGTTTGTAAAATCAGTTTCAGTGATCTTGAACATTGTAGTACTATATAGCTATTAATCGTTTAACATTGTATGAGAAGAAGATTAATCATTTTCAGAAAGATATGTTTTGTTAGTAATTCAGACATGTCAGTGTTATCTTAGATAAGTTGGTTATGTAAGACTAGATAGACAAGATTGGGAATACAGTTGTTAGAGTGGTCGTCGTTGTGAAAAATATGGTAAAGTCTCATCTTAGGTAAATTGGGCTTGTGGGGAGAAGATTCACTGAAGCACAGACAAGGAGAGTTGAGCCTATGGGAGGTAGTCATGTATTTAGATAGAGGGTGGGGGTCAAAGGAAAACTTAGCCAAACTATTAAGGGAGGTTAAGTGGTAAATGGTCTATTTGTGGACTTTATACACAACACCATATTATAGAGTTGATTAATATGTGTAGTCGATGTCATCTAGTGGAAAGAGGTATAACTATTGGCCAGATCATGAAGGGAGATTAAGTGGTGTAAATCTTTGGATTTAATTTGTGCTGCAATATTATGGAGTTGATTGGTTCATGTGGCTAATCTAATCTAGTATGAAAAGGTTTTGTTGTCTTTGTATAGATGAGTTATCATTTACTAATACACCTTGGTATAGTTTGGTTTCTGGATAATTTTGTGTTATCAATAATTCATATAAACATCAAAGAGCACCCACTCACTAGTTTGTAAAATGGGAAATTGAGGAAACTATCATCAGTAAGGAAATAGATAAATTAGTTGGAGCAAATTAGTACTATTTTGGTCAGACTCATAAATGGAGCTGATGTAGCTTTAAAATTCATTATAAAGCACTATTAAGCAGTAGAAACGTATTTTAAGAGCTCTGAACGGTGGAGAAACCAAATGGTATGGAAATGGTTTCATCATGTTTTATTGCATGTGAGTATTGTTCTTAATAAAGTCTTGTAACTATTGACTATTGTTGATAATGGTGGACTATAAGCAGTTGCTATAGCTTTTACTGGTATGCTTCCTTTTGTGCAATCCACATAAGTTGTTTTTATAAAAGAACAGTTTCTCGCATCTTTCTGAGTCCGTAAATAGTTGTTCTTTCTAACTTTTATTTTATTTTTTAGGAGCTTTGTAATCTGAACACAAAGATGGAGCTTAATAGCATCAAAGATGCATTTGAACGTGTGGCAAAGAAGCAAAAGTTATGTTCTTCCAAGTCTCAAGAAACTGTTGACCAGGTAGGGCATGAAATTGAGCAGGCATTGGCAACACTTCAGTCACCTCAAGATCCCTCAATTCCAGCTGACCAGAAAGCCGTTCTTACAGAACTTAAGTCAAAGCTCAATGCTATTGGGTCACTTAAACAGTTAGAAGGACCGCATAAGGAATTGAACTCAAGTCTTGTTAAGTATCAAAAACTTCTTGAAAAATCGTTAAACCCTGACATCTCAAAGGCATACAGAAATGTGGACTTTGACACTCATATTATCAGTCAGATCATTGCAAGCCACTTTTACCGTCAAGGTTTATTTGATCTTGGAGATAACATCCTAAATGAGGCTGGGGAGCCTAATGCAACTGCACTTAGATCTCAATTTCTGGAAATGCACCAGGTTATTGAAGCCATGAGGGCTAGAAACATTCAGCCTGCTCTCACATGGGTCTCTGCCAATAGTGAAAAACTTGCCCAGATTGGTTCCAATCTTGAACTTAAGGTTCACACACTGCAGTATGTAGAGATTGTGCAAAATGGAACCCAAGCTGATGCCCTAAAGTATTCCAGAACTTATCTTGCTCGTTTTGCTGAGTCCTACAAGGATGACTTCCAAAAGCTCATGGGTTGCCTCATGTATATAAGAAGGCTTGAGAACTCCCCTTATTTTGAATTGCTATCCCCAATTCATTGGGAGACGACAACTGAAGAGCTTGCGCGACAGTTCTGCTCTCTTATGGGACATTCCTATGAGAGCCCTCTGAGTATGGTATTTGCAGCTGGTGTTGAAGGCTTGCCCACACTGCTAAAGTTGGCAAATGTAATGGCTGCAAAGAAGCAGGAGTGGCAGGAAATGGATCAGTTGCCAGTACCTGTAGAATTAGGTAAAGAATTTCAGTTCCATTCGATTTTCGTTTGCCCCGTGAGTAGGGATCAAGCTAGCGAAGAGAATCCTCCAATGCTCCTGCCATGCTTACATGTCCTTTGCAAGCAATCTATTCTGAAGTTATCAAAAAACAGCACACGAACATTCAAGTGTCCGTATTGTCCAGCGGAGACTACAGTTGCACACTGCAGACAAGTGTACTTCTGACAATGTCTCGCATATATTACATTGGCAACACCTATAGCTGTCTGGTTGTATATAGATATTCTAAATCATCTTTTACATTTCACAAGACCAAGAACTTGTTGATAACCTGGAGCTCTGATTTCATCTCCATCACCTTGGCTTGTCTTCTCCAGTTTCACCTACAACAATTCTTGGTTTACCAAGTCTAAACACTCTTGAATGTGCTTCCATGATCTCACTGTTTAAAATAATGGTTACACTATATATGATGTAGTAGTAGTAGTATAATGTCTAATAATTCCATAGTGTTTGGTAACACATTATTTACTTTAGTTCGATTAAATAGTACTGTTTCAAGAAAAAAGAAAAAAGAACTAATTAACCGAAACAAAACATGTCTCCTCAAATAAATTGTTTGGGGAGAAATTACAAGTTACAGACTGAATTTTCTTTCTCTGCTAATTTTTCAAAACAAGAACAAAAAAAGAAAATGGAACATGGAATTGTTTTCTATGGAAAACCAATTATACTATCAAAGGGAAACAAAGGAGAAGAAGGAGGAGATTTAGGAGGAAGATTCTCTTTTAGCAAATATTCCTCGACCAATTCTTTGGTATATTTTGCAGACAAAGGTTGAAAAAATTCATTCAATTCTTGAACAAATCCCTTAATCAAAACCCATTTCTCATCTTCATCAATTTTGTTCCATTTTTGTTTAGCTTCTTGTTCATTGAGGTCAAGATAGTTGCAGAATTCTTTGAAGAGAATCTTTCTGCTCTTTCTCATGACTTGTTCTGCTTGGACCGCACGTGCGTTGATAATTGATACTTTCTCTGCAAACTCTGATGCGAGTGATGCGTCGTCGTTGCTTTTGTTGGAGCAGGATATTCGAGTTTTGAGTTTGGTGATGGTGATGGGTGAAACGGGGAAGAACATGGGAATGTGTTGAATTCTCAGAGCCATTGGTGAATCTTGAATCGATTGAAGGAATCGAAACAAAAGAAGACAATAAAAGAGGAGTGGTTGTGAATACTGAAAATGAAATGAATGATACTAATGGGACATCAAACGGTTTATATCACAAACTAGATAATTGTGAATTAGAATTGGACGGCTGATATTTTAAATAGTGTGTTTTTTAACCTATTATTAAAGTCTATTTAACCTACTAATTTGACGAAAACTCAAATTAACTCTATATTTATAAAATATTCTAATTCTTTTTTCATCCTACCATTTAACGGGATAAGTTTGCTGGGTTTTAAATTTTTGAATGAATATTTGTTTTGATAATGATAAAAGTGATAAATTTGCTACGTTTTAAATTTTTGGGTTGAGGAAGGTAATGAGGAGGATGAATTTGCTAGATTTCAAATTTTTGATTGATAAAGGACTGATATGAACTTTATGGGGTTGAGTTCTTTACTGGTGTTTTTTTGAAAACGGTGTTCTTTGATAAGCACGAGGAAGAGAGATGATAAATTTGCAGGTTTTTAATTTTTTTTTATAACTTGTTAAATTATAGTTCCTATGTTCTAATGATCTATTTGAAATTAAATAATATTTCAAAATGAATGATCAATTTCAATTTTTAATATATCTACTCCGTACTCTGCCACTATAACAGATCTATCTTGTCAACACCAGACTTATGAAAAAACTTAACTAGAGTCTCATAGTGCAAGCCTCAAGAAAAGATGATGTGGATTCTCTAGTTCGCCCCCTCGTCTGGTTTATACCTAATATGATAAAGATGCAATATACTATGCTATTACTTGTTGGGTGAAGATCTTAACAAGATTCATCTTCCAACGTCTCTCTCATGGAGCTGCTGCATTTCAAAAGATCACATGTGCAAACAACTTTCTAACAATTCTTTTTCTTCCTCTATAAAAGGGAGCTGAAGATTTGAAGGAAGGTTTAACAACTACTACACAATCTAACAAAACTCGTTGAATACACACTTTGAGCTAAAGTTTCATCTGTTTAATTGAATTTAGTTTAGAGTTTAGCTCATTAATTTTCGATTAGAATTCATTAGGAATTCAATCCTTTACTCTTGATTGCGTGCATGAATTATGACTGTGATTTTGCCATTATGAATGATTCTTATATGTATGGTTTAATTTTGTATGATGTATGATTATCCCCCATTTGGGTAAAATGTAACCCACTCCCATAAACATGTAGCAATTTTATCGCTTTTCTCACTCGTCCATTAACTAAGAAATAATCAAAAGCGATCTAAAAAGAACTTTTTTTCAAAAGAACAAAAAAAAACTTGATCCAACGTCAAGTATTTTTCCAAATCAAACTTAATTGGATGTGAAACATGTGCTTGATCCAACGTCAAGTATTTTTCCAAATCAAACTTAATTGGATGTGAAACATGTGCTTGATCCAACGTCAAGTACCTCTTTCATTTCATTCAAACATTTGTTCTATTTAACTTCAAACACTTGATCCAACGTTAAGTCATTTTCAAAACATTTTTACAATAAACCGGATGAAAAAGGATGGAGTGTGCTTATACACACTATTTCTCAAGTACTTAGGTTGTCGGTCGTGCTTAGATTGTGGCCCAATACTTGTCTTCCATTCAAAATACTTAACGATAAACGAGTTTAATTCGGTCCCCATAGGGTGAAAAAGAGAGGTCAGGATGCAATTGTCCTTTCAGCTCCCGAGTATTCTGATTGTCGGTCGTACTTAGCCTGTGCTTAGATGCTTGTCTCTCTCTAAGTACCAATGGTTAAAATCTCATCACAAATTTCATAAACAAAAACTTTTAGAATGAAAAATAGAGGTCAATATGCACTTGTCCTTTCATCTCCCAAGTACTCGGATTGTCGGTCGTACTTAGCTTATGGTTCGATGCTTTTCTCCCATTCTAAAATCAATCACAACCCATCAAATTCAATTTTCCGCCTTAGGACATTCCAAACCTTTTCACAAAGGACATGTTATTTCCGTTCTACGGCAATAAGAACAACGCTTAAGCCTCCCATGCGCGAGCATACAAGCTATGTTTAATTGCCAGAATACGATCCAAGCGCATCCATTCTACCGCAAACAAACAAATGCTTATTTTTCCCCTTTGAGCAACCACAAGTAACCTTCAGATAATAATATCCATATGCACATAGAAAAATTAAAACGGTACTTGTTGAGTACAACATATGTGAATGATGCTAATACATTTCCCTTGCATAATCGACTCCCAAATCCGCTCTTGGTTGCGACGACCATCTTTTAGTGGTTTTATCGATATTTTCCCTTTCCTCTGGAATAAATAAATTCTGGTTGTGGCTTTGTATTTGTTTTTGTGTAGCGACACCAATTCAAAACATTTGTGGAACTCCTTAAAAAGACCCACATTAATGTGCCATTTTCCGAGGTGTTGTCCCAAATTCCCACTTATGATAAGTTTCTAAAAGAGATCCTCTGTAACAAGAGAAAATTTGAGGATCATGAAACGGTGGATATGATTGTTGATAGCAATGTTATGATTAAAAACATTCTTCCCTAAAAGTTAAAAGATTAGGGAATTTTTTCTATCCCTTGTCAAATTGGAACCATGAACTTTGAGAGAGCTTTGTGCGATTTAGGGGCTAGCGTCAGCTTGATGCCCCTATTAGTGTGTAAAAAGTTAGGCATATGGGAAATGAAACCGACCAATATCTCGCTACAGCTTGCAGACAGATCAATTAAGTATCTCGTTGGTGTGTTAGAGGATGTTCCCATGAGGATATGTGAATTTTATATTCCTGTTGACTTTGTTATCATGGAGATCAAAGAGGAGACTCAAATCCCAATACTCCTAAGAAGGCCCTTCTTAGCTATGGTTAGGGCTATCATTTATGTTAAGAGAGGAAATTTAACTTTTTAGGTTGGTGAGGAGAGGATTGAGTTCATTCTAGCGAAACTCATGAAAAGTCCTTCCTTAAGAGACTCTTGTTGTTTGGTCGATGTCATTGACGCTTGTGTCCAAGAGAGAACCCCATACGAAAAGATGGAGGTGTACTTGTTTGAAAGCATGAAGAATCATGAAAAGTCAGAGGCTAATGAGGAACCAAGACCAAAGTCCCATTTCCCATGGCCTTGAAGTGCTTATGACACAAAGCAATGGACCCGAATCTCAAAACCCCCAACTTAAGCTAAAACAACTTCCCCAAACCCTTAGGTATGAATTCTTAGATGAGGAATCCGTTAATCCTGTGATAGTGAATGCGATCCTTGGAGAGTTTGAGACCATGAAACTCTTTACTGTTCTTAAGAAATACCCTAAAGTCATGGGGTATACCATATATGACTTGAAAGGGATTATCCCCTCTATTTGCATGCACTAGATCATGTTGGAGGACAATTATAAGCCCTCTATAGAACATCAAAGGAGGATAAACCCTAACATGAAAGAAGTGGTTAAGAAGGAAGTGCTTAAACTCTTGGAGATCAAGATGATTTATCCCATCTCCGGTAGTAAATGGGTGAGTCATGTTCAAGTAGTACCTACAAAAGAGGGGGTGACAGTTGTTAAGAGTGAAAAGGGAGAGCAAGTGGAAAATAGAACGATCATGGGATGAAGAATGTGTATAGACTATAGGAAGCATAACAAAGATTCTCATAAGGATCACTTCCCACTCTCATTCATTGACCAAATGCTTGAGAGTCTAGCCAATCATACTCACTTTTATTACCTAGATGGGTACTCAGGATTTTTCCAAATCCCCATACACCCTAGTGATCAATAGAAAACGGAATTCACCTGCCCTTATAGTATATTTGCCTACCGGAGGATACCCTTTGGGTTTTGAAATGCGCCTGCTACTTTTCAATGTTGCATGATGTCACTTTTCTCCGATTGTTTGCA
The DNA here is from genome assembly GCF_024323335.1 of Lathyrus oleraceus. NCBI lineage: Eukaryota > Viridiplantae > Streptophyta > Magnoliopsida > Fabales > Fabaceae > Lathyrus > Lathyrus oleraceus. The sequence continues at coordinate 453,003,413 of NC_066579.1, forward strand.
AGAAATCAATGAAGTATTCATGGACGACTTCTCGGTCTATGGGTGTAGTTTTTATGAGTGTTTGTTGAATCTTGAGAAAGTCTTAGGGAGATTTGTTAAAGTTAACCTTGTGCTAAATTGCGAAAAATGTCACTTCATTGTGAAAGAGAGCATTATCCTAGGACACTTGGTGTCTGAAAGAGGAATAGAGGTTGACAAAGCTAAAATTTAGGTAATAGAGAAGTTAAACCCACCACCATTGTAAGGGAGGTTAGAAGTTTTTTAGGTCATGTCGGTTTCTAACGTTGTTTCATCAAAGATTTCTCTAAGATCACCAAGCCTCTAACCGGGCTATTAATGAAAGATGTTGAATTTAACTTTAATAGTGAATGTCTTGAAGCCTTCACGACTTTAAAAGAGGCTTTGAATTATGCGCCTATAATGCAGGCCCTGATTGAGAGGCTCCTTTTTAGATTATGTGTGACGCTAGCAACTACGCAGTAGGCGCGATTTTAGGCCAGAAGAAAGACAATAAGATCCATGATATTTACTATGCCAGTAGGACTTTGGATGAGGGGAAAATTAATTATGTCATGGAAAAAGAACTATTAGTCGTAGTCTTTGCTATTGACAAATTTTTCTCTTACCTAGTGGGGTAAAAAATAATTGTCTACACAGACCATACGACCATTAGATATTTCCTAATAAAAAAGGATGTTAAGCCTGGACTCATTAGGTGGGTCTTATTGTTGCAAGAGTTTGGCATTGAGATTAAGGGTTAGAAATGGATGGAAAATGTGGCCGCCGATCATTTGTCCCAGTTCACCGATTTGAAAGCGGAAGAGTTACCCCTTGATGACTCTTTCCCGAATGACAAACTTTTGGCGTTGATCAGAAAGGGAATGCCATGGTATGCTGACTTTGTCAACTACCATGTTGTCAGGATCTTACCTCCGGACATAAATTACCAACGCAAAAAGAAGTTTTTCTCTAATCTTAACATTAATATTGGGATGAACCTTTGATTTTTAAGAGAGGTGCCGAAGTAATTTTCTGAAGGTTTATCCTTGAGGAAGAGGTAGAAAGTGTGATGACTCATTTTTATGCCTTCGCCTATGATGGACATACTAGTACAGTAAAAACTGTGTCAAAGATTTTGCAAGTTGGCCTCTATTGGCCAACTCTCTTTAAGGATGTTAATACTTCCATAACAAAATGCGACCAATTCCAACACACATGAAACATCTCTAAGAGGAATGAAATTCCCTTGAATAACATCCTTGAAGTTGAAATTTTTGATGTATGGAGTGTTGATTTTATGGAACCATTCCCTTCTTCTCTAGGGAACTAGTACATTTTCGTGGTTATTGATTATGTGTCTAAGTGGATTGAGGTTATTGCCTCTCCGACAAATGATGCACGAGTTATTATATAGATGTTTAATAAAATCATATTCCCAAGGTTTGGGGTCCTTTGATTAGTGATAAGCGACAGAGGGTCGCACTTCATTGCTAGGAAGTTTGAGAACCTTCTTAAGAAGTATGGGGTGAGGCATAGAGTTTCCACACCCTACCACCTGCAAACAAGTGGCCAAGTCGAGGTCTCTAATAGAGAGATAAAATCTATTTTAGAAAATACAATATCCCTCTCTAGGAAGTATTGGTCTTCTAAGCTTGACGATGCGCTGTGGGCATACCGTACTGCCTATAAAACCCCAATTGGGATGACCCCTTTTAGGTCGATTTATGGAAAGTCCTTCCATTTGCTTGTAGAGTTAGAGCACAAAGCTTATTGGGCCATAAAAGCCCTAAATTTAAATTATCAGGCAACATGAGAGAAAAGGAAGTTACAATTGAGCGAACTTGAAGAGTTAAGGCTTGATGCATACGAGAACGCAAGCTTTATAAAGAAAGAACAAAGAGGTGGCATGATAAGAGAATCTTTAACTGAGAGTTCAAAGAGGGGGGATTAGTTTTTTTTTAACTCAAGACTTAAGCTCTTCCCCATAAAACTTAGGTTTAGGTGGTCCAGTCCATTCGTTGTGAAAAGTGTAAAACCGTATGGAGCGGTTGAGGTTTGGAGCGAGTCTACAGGCTCGTCCACTGTAAATGGACAACGTTTGAAGCACTATGTCACTGGATATGTACATGACGTAGAAGGAGACCCCCCTCAGCATCCATCAAAGACCTTTTTCCAGTGACCTGCTACGGGCGATTGTAGCTCGTGCTACGGGCCGTAGCAGGTCCAGGGAAAAAAATCATTTTTTTTAAATTTAACCTCTCTCTCTCTCTCCCTCTCTCTCCTTGACACCACCCACCGTTACTCACCCAATTAAACCTCCTTATTTTTTAAAAACCCACAAACTCATATTTTCTCCCATCATTTCATCATTATCTTCTCTCTCCCCAACCTTCATTCTCCTCCTACCCCCCAAAAACTCCATTAAACATAAAACCCAAAGCTCACATTTTTACCCCAACCATACACCAAAAACCAACACCACTTTCACAAAACCTTATCCATTTGTCACCATAATCACTTTTCTGGGTCCAAATTCACAAAAATCCAAAGTTCGGATTTCTCACTTTTTCAAATAAACAATGCCTCCAAAGAGAATGATAAGGGCAAGCAAGCAGCTGCAACATCAAGAACTAGGAAGTAGAGCTCGAGATCATCCAACCCTCACAAAATTGTTTTTGAGGATGATGCCCAAGCCAAAATGTACTTTGTGCTAATTCGTCGGAAAATGACTCCTACAAGGTACACGTGTGAACAAATTTTAACTGATTTAGGTTTGAAGTTTGAAGTAGATAGGATGTTTCATTCAATTATCTTTCTATAGGTTATGTACATGGAAGTTTCGACATACGAGTATGTTACTCTTGAGTTTTAAAGTACCCTTGATTTCCATTTGCATAGGAAGTGGGTTGGCGATGTGAGGTACTTCTATGGTACTCTCAAATTCCGTCTTTTTAATCAAAAGCATGATTTGTATGTTGAATATATGAGGAGTATTCTTCTACTGCCTATTTTTGGACCCGTAGATGTTCCAGATGATTCCCTTGTTGCACAATTCTGGGCTGAAATTACAGGTAATTTAGACTATAGTTCTGCAACCGCAAAAGCTTCCATTATCCAGAATCCTTGTTTCTGGTATGCTAAAAGAGAACTATTTTCATGTATTCTAAGGCCCATAATGAGATGGTTAACGCCGATACATTTGCGGATAACTATTTGGAAAGGGTTGCTCGTGCGACCACTGGGGGTATGATTACCCAAATCACCGACTATCTAGGTTATGCACCTAATTTGTCTCAAGATTGTTTGGTTGCAGGTAAAATAAAAAGTGATATGGAAGCCCTTATTCATCAGGGCATGATTGTTGTTGTCGGTAACACCTACTCGGTGATGATCTACAACCAACACCTCATCGATCTACCCGACCCAGACATAGTAAGAATTGATGATAAGAATAATTGGATTTATGTAGTAGTTTCCCCTCCTCCGGTTTTGTCTGACGAAGAGGACAACCATGATTTTGATAACTTTGTTGCAGGTAATGCTATGGATCAAGACCTTGCACCCTCACACCTCTGCCCTGCCCAACAAGAAACCAGGGTTACTAGTGTAAATCAAGGACGCTGGGCATGGATACAATCTGAGCTAGGTGACCTAAGATCTGAACAAGTATGGAAAATCTTCGAGCAAGCAAGGCAAGGAGCATTATTGGATAACATGCAAGCAATGATGCAACAAATGATGTTGCATTTCCCTCCACCTCCTAAGTGAGGACTTCTATGAGTTACCACTATTTTCTTGTGCTAAAATATTGAGGACAATGTTTGGTTCATGTTTTGGGGGGGGGGGGGGTTTACCTGTTTTTGTTTTCTTTTGTTGTTTCTATTATTATCTTGTCACTTGTTTTGTCAGTTTGTTTACTATTTCGGTTAGTTTTATTTCCTAAAGATCACTATTTGAAGTTTTTCCCAAATTAGGTTCGTAAGAATTTTTTTCAAAATAGAGCTTTGACTTTGAGGGATGATGAGAAAGTATATAGAGTTTGAGGGAGGAGAGGCTAGGTCTAGGGACATTGGGAAAGTTTGAAAACTAAGGTATGACCCAAATACCTTAGGTTTCCTAGAGTAAGGACACGAGTCCAATGTGTAGATTTATGCCATGATACTCGGATCTGAGAAGTATTTCTCGATTAGTTTATATTGATAGTCTGTCATAATTAAAAAGACTTACATGTATGGTTGGTTGGTTGAGAAACAAATAATTTGGACACGAAAAATGATGCAAAAAAAGGAAATATAGGCAACTAGACCTTCTAAGTTGTGTAACCCTCACCCGATTATTTAGCCTAACGGTGGTTGAGTCTCAATTGCCGTTCCAAAGTGGACCAATAAACGCCAATGTGCATAAAATCATCGGAAAGAATAATAAAAAGATGGCTAGAAAAAATTTCTCGATCGATATTATACATGTTAGGGAAACAATAATTGAAAATTCCTTAATATGATTATCTGAATGAAAGGGAAAGAAAATCAAAAAAGAAACTTAAGCCCAAGGCATTGTTAGAGAGGTGTCCAAAGGGGAGATTTAGGTCGATGGTTTTACCGCGGTGTGTGTTCTTGTAATACTTTCGTTGAATGATGACTATCAAGAGAACTAGGTCTAGCCAATCAAAACAAAAAATCATATATGAATGCCAACATGCTCCATTTTCACAAGCTCTTTCATGAAATGAACTGCTTTATCCAAAATTTGCTTTTGTGAGCTTTGTTGCTTGAGGACAAGCAACGGTCTAAGTTTGAGGGAGTTTGATAAATGGTTTTTACATCGTCTTTTATTACTTATTTTGATTGACTATTTTATCGTTTTATTCCATTTTGTCGCATCCGCGAAAAACAACCGGCGGGCTAAAACAAAAACAACACAGAGCCGCCACTGCGCGTTATTTATCCCAAGATAGGGAAAGGAAACGCTCAGAAAAACCTGGAAAAGGCATGGTCTCGCGACCAAAGAGAAAGGGTAAGGGAGTCGGTTACGCAAGGGGAAGGTATTAGCACCCCTCACGTCCGTCGTACTCGACGGGATCCACGTTCTAAAACAAAGAAAAGGTTGCTAAACATCACACACACACACAGGGAACGCAAGTGGGGTTAAGAGAAGGGAGCTCGATAGGACGTCGCATCCTATGCCTACGTATCTCGTCTGGAACGAGAATCAGAGCTGCCGTAGTTCGGCTCACGCACGCCAAACAAGACACACCGGCAAACATGGAGCCTGAATGCCAATCACTGGACTTACATCAGCATCCGAACCAAAACACACACCAGAGGGCAAACGGGGAGCCCGACCGCCAATCACTGGACTTACGTCGGCATCCGAACCAAAACACACGCAAGAAGATAACAAGCAAACACACGCAAAAAAGAAAAAAAGGTGCCCGGAGAGGTCTCGCACGACCTCCTGCCTACATACCTCGTCTGGAACGAGGATCAGGGCGATGTAGTTCCCCCTCAAGGGAAAGAAATCCTAGCCAGAAACCAAGGGAAGACACACTACCAGGGAGCCGGACTCGAGCCTAGTGTTGTCATGCATCATTACCCTATGTTCAGGTTTCTACCTACTTGCACAACTGCAAGCTAATCCTATCCAGGAATAAAGCAAGCATACAAGCATACAGATCAAAACAAGCATTTCAAGCAAATATTCACATAGCACACACTATAACCAGTCAAGTGAGGCTCAAACAATGGGTTTGACTGCCGAAGCAAGTCATCTGTACATGGGTAGTATTCGCTCTTAACCTTACCATTGCGAGGCTAAGGTGAAGCAGATGAAAGGTGAGTGAAGATTAGACTTCACAGCTCTTATCCCTGACCAGGGAGAGCTTCAGACAAAGGAGCGTGGGTCCAGAATGGAGGGACCCTTCTACGCTCAAGACTCTGACTCGATTGTGCAACAGCACAAGATCTTGGGTTTGTGTCCCAATGCATCAACACACAGCCGTGTGAGCAGAGGGACGACTCACAGAATAGTGGGGGATAGATTGCATATCCCTTTGATCCACCAATTGCCTCATAGAGGTCTTTACCTGCTTGGCACAAATGTAAACAACCACAAACATCGCCTCTTAAGGAGGACTTCAGACAGTTGCCTGGCCAAGTAACAGGCCAGGTCTTCCAGACTACATGAAGAATAGAAGTCCTACCTCAAGTGGTTTAAAAACCAAGCAGCAGCAAGCAAGTTCTTAAAGAACTGTAAGCGACTAAATGTACCTGAAATCAATCAAGTATCATCAGTACTCAGACAAACCAACAATAAACAGCAAATGCTAATCTATACAGACAACACAAGTTAATGTACACAAGTGCAAGCTATAAGCTCAAGCTCAAGCATCAATCCCTACAAAACAAAGTCAAGTTAGTTTATAAACATCAACCAAACTCAATTCAAATTGCCTTGAAGCAACCTCCTTAAGCATTGTGCATTTCATCCTGAAAATCCACACCAAATGTGAGAAACTAGACCACTAGGCCAAGCCTAGGGTCCAAAAGGGAGAAAAAAAACTAAACAGCAAGCAATACCAATCCAAAATCAACTTAAAACAATTCAAAAGCAAATGCAATTGGTCCCATGCTCATACCATTCACCATTATCATTTCATGCACAATTTGGTACAAACTAGGTCAAATACAACACCAAAAGTCCAAACAGAATGACTTCAATCAAAAGCATACCAAAACAATTCCAAAAATCCTCAAATAATTCACACCTAAACAGGACATATTCAAGGTATAGCATGTCAATTTTCAGCTCAATTGGACAAAAGGAACTAGGTCAATGAAAATCAAGAAATCCAGACACAATTATTCAAGCCAATTCATAGCACCAACACATGCATTCACTTCAAAAATTCACAAAACAGTGACAACATATTAGAAATGAATGGGACCAAAACTATGATGTCCTATAATGTGTCTACAATCAGCACACCAAATTTCACATTTATCCAAAACCATATGAGAATTTCACAAACAATATACAAACATGTGTCACACAATGTTGCAAAATGAGCATACAGTGAAGAAAATTATCAATTAATTGGAAAATGCCATAGAAAAATCCAGAACAATTCACATGTTATCTTGACATACCAATGATCATTCATGCAAAATTTCAATCCAATCCAACAATCATAGGTCATGCAAATAAATTCAGAAAGTTGACCTAGCTAGGTGTGACACAAATTGTCACACCTAGATTCAAAAAATCATATCTCAATCATCAAGTATCCAAAAATCACAAACTTTACATGGAAATCACCATCAACATGTCCAGAATGAGCATAAAAAATTTCAGGAATTTCTTTTAATGTATGAGCATTTCACAATGAAAATGGCAACATGTATACAATTGTGTCACATTCTACAAACCCTAGCCATTTTATTTCTCCATCCATGCAAAAAATTCCAAAAAAATGTCCATTAAATTCTACACAATTTCATGAGTATGGCACAAAAAGTTTCACTCAAATTGGATCAAAAATGAAGGAGTTATCAATTTTTGAAGTTTATGTAATTAAATGGAAAACAAGAAAAAATGAAATAGAATAATTAAATAAATAAATGGCGCCAGTGGCATTTTTGAAAATAACTTGGACTTCCTCAAAACGACGCCGTTTTGAGCTTAGGAACGAAATGTTTCTATTGGTCCACACAGGCGGTAAACACGAATTCAAACTGGCATTGCAAACATGAAGATCAAACGCTCAAAATTTCCAGAAATCTTCATCATTTTTCCAGAAATGGCAAGAACATCAAGAACAATGAATCTCAACAAAAATCATCATGCGTATAACCAATGGAAAGGTCTAAACAAGAGGATCACGAATATGTACATGATTTATCCTAATTCTAACTACATCTCATGGATCGGCCAAATTAGGTTTTAACATCAACTCTTCAAATCGAAATATCTCTCTCTACAATCAACCATTCCAAAAACTAAAGGCATCAAGATCATCTATGTTGAACACACTACAAAACGCATACAACAATTAAAGGAATCATGAGGTTCGATTTGGCACCTTAATTCGAAGACAGTGAGGAATCTCGATGTTACAAGGCGTGGCTGGCAAAACAGATGAAGCACGAAGCTCAGGAAGATGACTGGAGTGTTTAGCTTGATCCAATGTAGCTTCTAATGGAAGAAAATTCAATTCACCATGGATGAGTTCTTCACGAACAGTCACGGATTTGGTGTTGTTAGCAATGAATTTGTCCAAACAGATGAAGATCCATGTTCATAGAGCACGAAGCAAGAAGAAATTCACAAAATGATGAAGAATTGGAAGAGTTTTGCTGAATTTTGTGGATGAATGTTCTTGATGAATTTGGAGAATTGGAGGGAAAATCAGTTAGAATTTCTGGAGATTTGTGATTGTGATCAAGAGTTAGTTATGATTAAGTATTTATACTTCCATTTAATCACATCCTTAATCATGAATTAGCAAAATGCAATGTGATTAGCAAAATGCATTTTACTAAGCAAGGGCAAAATGGACTTTTCACATAGGCCCTGTGACAGCTGTATGACAGCTCACACACTCTCAAAATGCCATTTGTGATGAGTTGGCATAGGTCCCACATCCATTGGCATTGTAATTTTCATTTTCACTATGCTATGCCACTTTGTGCAATTTCAAATGCAATTCAAAAATGACTTGGTCAAATATTGAACCTTAACATGTTATGACAGTTGAAACAATTTCTAATTTGCATTTGTGAGGTGTTGCAAAAATCCCCATTCCAAAATTCCCATTATTTCTCAACTTGGACCATTTTGCCCTTGGATTTTTAACTGTACACTTGAAAATTGACTTTTTGCATTGACCATTTTTGATGAATTCCAATTATGCACCATGAAAGTACATGTCAAATGAAATTTGCACATAAAAAGATCACTCAATTTGGACACTCCATGTGGAAGTTATGCCCCCCTGATTATAGGTCTTTTTTGAAATTGAATGGACCATAACTTGCCAACCATACATGGGATTTTCAAGTTCTTGGACTTTTTGGAAAGGTGAGACCAAGATCTACAACTTTCATGTTGAACAAATTTTCATTTGAAGCTTCCTTGGACATGTAAATTTGTGGTGAAAAACTTTCCATTTTTGGAAACTTCCATTACAAGTCACTTTCTATTTTTGGCAATTTCTTGTCTGACTTGATTTTCTCCATTCTTAAGCTTTGACATGTCCAATAACACTTGTTCCAACATGGATGAAGTGTATCCAACTCTCTCCCACCTCCAAATCCATAAAATCAAGCACAGTTGACCACAGTTGACTTTTTCAACTGATAGATGAATTTGGCAATGCACTGGTCAATCTGAGCTCCAATCTTGTGATGAAATGGCTCAAGGGTGAAACCCTAGCCTCAATATGCTCCATATAACCATGCAATGATCCCCATCTCCATCATAGACCCCATCTCCTAGCCATGCCCTGATTGGCCCAATGCAACTGATTAGGGTTGACCAGTGGTCAAAACCCTAATCTCAAGGAATATGCTTCAACCCTTGAATCTTCTGATGATAAACCATGATGATGATGTATCCTTTCAAACAAGATGAAGACCAATCTCCTTTAGAATCACAAAACCCTAATTTGAACCTCCACATCCTCAGATGATTAATGACCAGTCCAATGAAACCCTAGCTTGCACCATGACCTCTTCATCTCCTGATCAAGACTTGTGAGGATGACTTGCACAATGTAACCACATGATATGCAATATGCAATGCCTAATGACTTAAAAATGATATGCAATATGATATGCTAGTCCCAAGAGAGGAGGGCAAATTTTGAGGTGTTACAGCTGCCCCTATTCAATCCACTGTGAACCTGTCGATATGAATAGCCTCGGCTTTCAGATGATCAGGATGAAGAGTGATTGAATACCAAGAACAGACGAACAATTTGCACTCTGATGGGATAATAACTAACAACGCCTGTCAGAATCGGCGAAGAACACAATCGTGAAGAAAAATCCGTCTGGTACGGAGGAAGTCGGCCTGATCACCGAAACAGCAACGTCGACCTGGATACCAAAATAAATGGTAACACAGGGATAACCATGGTTTGAACACCACATCCGCTCGGGATTATTATTACTCTTCTTTTTTGCTTTTCTTGAACCCCGAAATTTTTCTGATAATCTCCCCCTTTTTTTTATTTTCTTGAACCCCAAAAATTTCTTCTGCGCCAATGATACCCGATCACTGCATTTGAACCCCGCTCTCCTGTTTGCCACAATAATGAACCCCATTCTCCAGTTTGAACCCCAGTCGCCTGACGATAACTTGCGATCGCCATTGTGAACCCCGTTCTCCAGAAAATGCCGCAACATCTCCCTTTCTCCATTTGAACCCCGTCTCCAGAAAATGCCTCAACATTTCCTTTTCTCCGATTGAACCCCGCTCTCCAAAAAATGCCTCAACATCTTCTTTTCTCCGTGATAATTCCGCTGGCAACGCCGGAAATAACACCAAACCACTCTGAGGGCGACATGTCAGAGGGTATACCTTCACTAAGGAAGGTAACATGTGTATCTCTTCCTCAGAAGACACCTATAACGACCTCCATTGGCCTCAGCCCGAGTCTAAGGTGACACATGAACAGAAGATAATCCTAAGGACCTCATCCTGGATATAATCTTCAACTCCAATCTTCATTTGAACCCCAGAAAATGCCTCAGCATTTCCTCTTCTCCATTTGAACCCCATTCTCCAGAAAACACCTCGTGTCTCCTTTTCTCCATTTGAACCCCGGAATTGCGCTGATCGCGTAACATCCTTTGATGTTATTTCCATCTCTGCTCGATAGAAAAATTTCCTCCAATATCGCACTACTGGGGAACACTGCTAATCTGACGTCATGATGCTGCACTTCTCAGAATAACACTTTCAACCAGACACTGACTGATGACTGGGAGAAAACTCGACGTTTACTGGACATCGAACAATGATGTTTACCTGACACCAAAGAAAGATCGACCAGACACTTACTGATGACTGGGAGAAAACACGACGTTTACCGGACATCAAACAATGATGTTTACAGGCATCAAACAATGATGTTGACAGGACATCGAACAATGATGTTGACAGGACATCAAACAATGATGTTGACAGGACATCAAACAAGGATGTTGATAGGACATCAAACAAGGATGTTGACAGGACATCGAACAAGGATGTTGACAGGACATCAAACAATGATGTTGACAGGACATCAAACAATGATGTTGACAGGACATCAAACAAGGATGTTGACAGGACATCAAACAAGGATGTTGACAGGACATCAAACAAGGATCGACCAGACATTAAACAATGACTGGGAAATAACTCGACGTTTACTGGACATCGAATGATGATGTTTACTGACACCAAAGAGAACTCGACCAGACACTTACTGATGACCGGTAGATTCTGTTGCTCCAAAATCCCGATGTTGAACTCCTCAGAGAAATATCTTCCAACTTCCATCTCGCACGACAGAAATCTCCTCCAGTATCGCACTACTGGGGAATACCGTTGACCCAACGTCACAATGCTAAACTCCTCAGAGTAACATCTTCACCGACTGGCAAAACCCAAACCTTCAAGCGGTAACCACGGCTTGAATCGCGCTGATCGCGTAACCTTTCCGATCCTCATTTCCATCTCTGTCCGACGGAAAAGAATTCCTCCAGTATCGCACTACTAGAGAACCTTGTTGATAAAAAACCTGATGCTAGACTCCTCGGAGTAACACCTTCACTGTCTGGTAAAACCACCTCTCAAACGGTAACCACGGCTTGAGAATAGCTTGTGCTTGCAATATGATGCATGATTGATTTTTTCTGCGTAATGCTCCATAATTATGGAAATGCTACGCGATTATTTATTTTTTCTATGCAATATGTTATGCTTATTTACATGATGAATGCATAAAAAATATCCCCCTCAAGGGACTCTTCTGGGAAGCACGAGACACTCTGCTGAGGAACTCGACAATACTCCGATCTCCACCCTGCTGGGGAATAGCACTGCTGCTGGAAAAAGGCAACCCTTGCTGGGGAAGAACCTCCTTTGCACCCAATCCGCTCTGGAATTGCTGGGGAATAAGAACCACCAATGCACTCTGTGGGGATACAACAGTCTTTGACTTGCTGGGGATATCAATCCCGACTCTGCTTTGGGAACACCTCACAGATACCTGCGACTTCACTGAGGAAATGCTCACAGATACTCTGCTGGGAAACAGCCACCTTCAGGCCTGGCAACTGGGGAAACATCGATCTGACACCTGCTGGGGATAACCATTCTGACCCTGCTAGGGAAGCGAATGCCACTCCGCTGGGGATTACCCATGCAATCCATAGGTAGAATCAACTCAGCTGGGGATGCAAATATCCGTCTGCTACGGAAACTCGTCCAATCCACTGGTAGGATGAACACTGCTGGAGATATATTTCATTGAAACCCGCTCCACTCGGGGAATAGCAACCTTCAGGCCTGGCTGCTGAGGAAACACCGTTTTAAACCTGCCAGGGATAACCATCTCGAATCGGCTAGGGGATCCACAGACCTTGGATATGCTAGGGAGTTGGTCCTCTCAGCTCTGCTTGGGGACCTCGTTGGGGAAATGAGAAAAGTTGGTACAGAACACCCATCGACTCGTCGAACCATGGTATCCACCTTCCAATCTCGTATCAGCTTTCCACTTTTGAGAACTCCCAGACTCGTCTGGACCTTTTCTGCTCCATCATCTTGTATTCCCAATCGCTCCGCGCTCGACGGAAACGTACTCCTGGGATTTATACATAACTTCAATTTTCCGACTTTGAAGAGTCTTCTTGATTAATTTCAAAGGTCGTCGGACGTCTCAACGTCTCTCCGTCATCCCTTCACATTCATTCGTCCCTGATTGGACCCTGCAGGGAATTTCTACAGATTTTCCAGTCTTCCGACTTTGAAGAGTCTTCTTGATTAAAATCAAAGATCATCGTACGTCTCAACGTCTTCTCCGTCATCCCTTCATATTCATTCGTCCCTGATTGGACTCCATGGGGATTTGTTTCATCAACAGCTTCCACATCACAACCTGCAAGTGAGTGAAAACATCTAACAGTTCCTGCAAAACAGATCGTCAGATAAAACCGTGCCCCAGGCGTGTCAAGATTTCAACACTTGGGTCACTCAATCCTTCCGAATAAGATTTCAAGCTTTCGATCTTATAAACATGCATTGGAAGGGACCTGTATGTCTTAAAATGCAAGATTCTTTATCAAAATAATCGAGATGTTTTTGCAATCAAAGCGGTAATGAAAAACAAAAACAAAATTATTTGACTGAATATGCATTTTATTGATTGGAAAAAGTGTGTGGCTCAAATTGAGCAATACAAAGGAAGCAATTCCTGAAAAGAGGTAATTGCGCACAAAAGGAAAAACCTATCCTAATGGCAATGTGAAACCCGTGATCTCATCGAGTTCCAACTCGGTTACACCCCATATGTCCTCAGATTCTCCATGCTTTCTGCTTTCTGAACAAGACGTTTCTGATAGATCCCTACCGGGTATTATCCATGATGCTTTAACCAAAGCGCGAACGATCATGCTGGACGCAGCTGTTCGTTTCAATCCCTCTTTTGCCTGGACCGCCCTTTCGGGTTTTCAGTCCACCGGGATACCCCTTTTTGCCCAAGTCGCCTTTTCAGGTTTTCGACTTGCCGGGTGTACAGTTTTTCATTTTATCCCTAATTTTTGCCCGAACCTTTCTTTTTGTTTTTGGTTCGCCGGGATGCCCATTTTTGCCTGGACTATTTTTTTCTTTTCGTCCAGCGGGTCTCTTATACGAAGTATTTTTTAACTGCGTCCGCATTCACAGGGGATGGAAAATCTTCGCCATCCATGGTCGTTAACAACAAGGCTCCACCAGAGAAAACCTTCTTGACCACGAATGGACCTTCATAATTGGGTGTCCATTTGCCCCTTCAATCGTTTTGAGGAGGAAGGATCCTTTTCAGCACCATATCACCTACGTGATACCCGAGGTCGTACTTTTCTGTCAAAAGCACGCTTCATCCTTTGCTGGTATAACTGCCCATGACAGATGGCGGCCAGCCTCTTCTCTTCAATTAGGTTCTCTGAGTGAGAAAGGCGTTTGCCCCAGTAGATGTACGCACCGACGTTCGATACCCATGTAATGCAAACGGCAGCATCTCATGCCAATCTTTGTAGGTTACCACCATTTTCTGCACAATCACACCGTCGGTGCATTCAAACGTTATCCGGGCAAAAAGAGTACGGGATCTTTTTGGCGTAACCAACACGGCACTGACTCATCCACATTAACCCCATCAGACATCAAAACCCGTTCGGATTCGGGGTCCGGCCCCTCTTCCGGGATCGGTTACTCTCAATCTTTCGATTAGAGTATCTTGAGATGTCCTCATCAGGGAACTCAAACTTCATCGGTCGATGACCCCCCAATGGGTTGCGGAGCGATGTAATCAGACAATACACCCCTTGATTGCTTTCTGAGAGTATCCCAAATCAGTCATCCTTCTTTTGCTCTTTTTGCAACCCGTCCGGTTAATGCTGGCTTCTCAGAAATCTACCTGATCAGATCCATCTCGAAATCCACAAAGTGGTATGAATCAGCATACTGTCTCAGTCGGCGAGCAGCCTATGCCAAAGTACATCAAGTTTCCTCGAACAGTGAATGTCTTGTTTCACAGTCGGTAAACTTTTTGCTAAGGTAAATTGCATGCTCTTTTCGACAAGACTCGTCATGCTGACCCAATACACCTCGTAGACCCCTCGAAGGCTGTCAAGTACCAGATTAACAATTGCTCCTTCCACAAGAGGTATCAGAATCAGAGGTTCCTGCAACTTTTTCTTTTATTCTTTCAATGCCCCTTGGCAATCATTATTTCACCTGACCGTTTGATCTTTCTTTTCAACATCCTGAATATGGGTTCACACGTGGCTGTTAGATGAGATGTGAACCATGACAGGTAGTTCAATCTTTCTAAGAAACCACGAACCTCTTTCTGTTTTCGGTTCAGGCACTTCTCTTATTTTCTTTTCTTTTTTTTTCTTTTTTTTTTATATATTTTTTTTAAGCAGGATCAACCTCGATTCCTCTTTTCCACTCACAATGAACCCCAGCAACTAACCGGACCGCACTCTGATAGTGCACTCACTTGAACTCAACCTCAGTTTGAATTGTCTCAACCGGTCAAACGACTTGCCCCGGTCTGCCAGATGCCCCTCTCCTGTTTGGGACTTTGCTATCATGTCATAGCATTTGATTTCATGACGAATGATATCATGAAACAAAGTCACCATAGCTCTCTGATAAGTAGCACCGGCGTTCCGCTTCTCTAGAGGACAGTCTTCTCTCTATGGTAGCTTGTGCACAACGATATCGGTGTTCAACCCTGGCATATTCTGACATGACCAGGCGAAAGTATCCACATACTCCTTCAACAAGGCTACCATTCTGCTCTCGACTTGTCTCTGAAGCGGCCCTAATTTCACTTCCTTCCTGACCTCGGCGGTGCTTGGAATAACAATCTCAATCCGCTCCGCATGCGACTGAATCACCCTCTCCTCTTGTTTCAACAACCTGGCTAATTCCAGCAGATCACAATCTTCTTCGTCTTCTTCTTCAGCAAGATAGATTGGATTGTCGAAGTCATATGAGGTGTAACCAAATTGTTATCAACGAGATCCGGAGAATTATTTTTCGACTTTGGGACGAGACAAATCAAAAAAGAAAAATGAAAACAAACATTGCCATTTTTATTTGTTTTTAAACTGCAAAAATAAATGAAAAATAGGGAACACCGCTTTTTGACTGAAAAACATCCATTTATTAATGATGCAGAAATGTTGCAAATTTAAACATGAGGTGGCCCTTACAATGAACCAGTACGTGTCGGGAAACACGTATGGCTTTCATGCAGATAAAACTGAAAACAAGAAAGATTACTATTCCGGATGAGTGACAATGCTGATCTTTTAAGGCCTTCCAGTTCTGGACTTCCATTCCTGGTACGCACGGCTTTATCCA
Organism: Lathyrus oleraceus; assembly: GCF_024323335.1. Taxonomy (NCBI): domain Eukaryota; kingdom Viridiplantae; phylum Streptophyta; class Magnoliopsida; order Fabales; family Fabaceae; genus Lathyrus; species Lathyrus oleraceus. Next base: position 453,019,535 of record NC_066579.1, read on the forward strand.
ACCATCAAACTTGCAGTCACTGTCGTTCTCTCCACCCACTATATAGGCGTGATCTGAATCTAGCATTCCAGCACTGACAAAGGTGAACGACGGACGACGTCCTCTGTTCTGCTCAGACGAGTCTTGACCTGGATGATAACCAATCCCAAACATATCCGCCTTTACCACAATGCCTATGATCTGTCCCCAGCCTGGGATCCCTCCATTTCTCACCACTTCCACCGCCTGTTTGTAAGAAGAAATGGACGGCTTTTTCTCTTTCTCAACACCAACGACATTTTTCACCTTGATGGTTTCAACTGCCAGACTGGGTGCTTTACACCTTACATCGTCCATTTCTACTTTCATCTTTCTCTGGACCGATTCCCCAATTACTACACACCCCTTTGTAGCGATGGCCGCACAACAATCATCAACATGAGGGAAAGCTTCATTTTTCGTCGGGCGTTTTGGGACCACAGACATGGGCATTCTTAACTGATTCTTCTCAGTCACCTCTATCCCTTTCTTGTCCTTCGACATCATCTCCACTTTTACAGGACCATGCCTTGTCACGGGGTTAGCACTATCATCTGTCGTCGGTGCAAAATTGATTGCCTTAGAATCCACCAAGTCCTGGACCACATGCTTAAAAGCTTTGCAATCCTCAACATGATGTCTGGGTGCCCCAGCATGGAACTCACACCTGACATTCTCATCATAACTGGCAACCCTCTGATCCGGTTTCCCTGGAACCAATATCCTTGGCTGCACCAACCCAAGATCCTTCAACTTTTTAAACAGAGAGGCGTAAGTCACGGGCGGCTTATTGAAATGACGATCTGCCGTCCTCCTTCTCGCTTGGCCCACTGCTCTTTGTGTCCTCTGCTGAGGTGGTGGTTGCCGTTGTTGTGCAGATTGATTACTAGTAGGGATTGTTACCGTATCAGCATATGGGTGATAACGATCCTTACCGCGTTCTCTTTTGGCCTGCACACCACCGGATTCAACTTCCTTCTCAAGATGACCACTGCCAGAGGGCTTCTTTGCTACAGAGCCAGAGGGATTTGTTACTTCGGATGACGGAGCCTTTCCCTGAACTTTCTCCTTGATCATCCAGCCCTCAATCCTTTCCAATCTCTCGGCCATGGCTTTTTGCCCCAAGGCAAGCCCTTGCACAACACTGAACAAATCCCTCACCATCTCTTTCAGTTCGATGATGTCGGCGTTGGGAGGATCCATCAGTTTGGATTTGTTGCCCCCAGCAGGATATCTGAGCAAACAAGCTACGCGCACCGGTTGACACCTACAAAACAGCAAATGGGTTAGTATGACTCACGCATGCACCATCTATCCATATGAGGAAGACTCTGTCCTTTGATTCTGGCTTCATCGAGACAGATAATATTTTGACATCCACATTCTGACTTTCAAGATGTCTCTCAACCAGATTCTCAATCAATAATACTCCCCATATGGCTAGACATAGGTTCGATGCAGATGAATGCAAAATGAGAATGATGCAGATGTATGAATGCAATGCATTGTGCCATCCTCCAAGTCATCTGATCATCTATTGCTCTGAATCACAGCTCGGATCTCTGAACCGATCACAACCATCTGAGGGAACAAGTAACCACAAATCCACCTTAAGGGTTCCGAAATAAACGGAAGAAAGATACATCATCATCATCATCAGTCTCTGAGCAGATACCCACAATTCTCTGAATCGGCCCGGGGAATCCTGAAATAAACGGATCCCCACTGATAAATAACTCGGACAACACTCCGGCGTCTCGACAATAAACGGCCATAAATCCGACTTTATAAATATGACTCTGATCCACGGAACAAAAAGTCACCATCTGAGTCACCAACAGAACATGCATCTGAAAGAATCACCCTCCCCTCACAGGTAAATTCTAAACAGGTCATCCTAAGGCGGATAATAGTCTCGACAATCGGGCAGAGATACTCAATGGGTTTGCCCTTTCGGGTGTGCCATTGTAGCTCTCCTGAGATCGTCTAAACCAAAGATCCGGGAATGATCGGTCACCAGAGTCAACAGCTCAAATGAAGTAACTCAACCAAAGTGGAGTACCCCACAGAGGAAAGCACTATCAAATGAACCTCGTCCGGCTTGTGGTACATCACGCTGCCAGGCACATATTGACCTAACATGAAAGAGGCAACATGAGACCACACTAATCCTAGGTGTATACTCGGGCCTGGATTTTAGCCCCACTCAGAACACCCACCCCAAACAGAGGAACCACCTGCACAGAGGACGGCAACATGATACTATGATGCATGCAAATATTTATGCAAATATATACACAGTCAGAATAATAAATGCAATAAATAAAGCAAAACAAGCAACCTAAACTATCCTAGAACGCTAGGAAAGACTCGCTTAGGGAAGATGGACCAGCACAGGTCTACATCCGTTAAGTTCCCCAGCAGAGTCGCCAGCTGTCGCATCCGCGAAAAACAACCGGCGGGCTAAAACAAAAACAACACAGAGCCGCCACTGCGCTTTATTTATCCCAAGATAGGGAAAGGAAACGCTCAGAAAAACCTGGAAAAGGCATGGTCTCGCGACCAAAGAGAAAGGGTAAGGGAGTCGGTTACGCAAGGGGAAGGTATTAGCACCCCTCACGTCCGTCGTACTCGACGGGATCCACGTTCTAAAATAAAGAAAAGGTTGCTAAACATCACACACACACACAGGGAACGCAGGTGGGGTTAAGAGAAGGGAGCTCAATAGGACGTCGCATCATATGCCTACGTATCTCGTCTGGAACGAGAATCAGAGCTGCCGTAGTTCGGCTCACGCACGCCAAACAAGACACACCGGCAAACATGGAGCCTGAATGCCAATCACTGGACTTACATCAGCATCCGAACCAAAACACACACCAGAGGGCAAACGGGGAGCCCGACCGCCAATCACTGGACTTACGTCGGCATCCGAACCAAAACACACGCAAGAAGATAACAAGCAAACACACGCAAAAAAGAAAAAAAGGTGCCCGGAGAGGTCTCGCACGACCTCCTGCCTACATACCTCGTCTGGAACGAGGATCAGGGCGATGTAGTTCCCCCTCAAGGGAAAGAAATCCTAGCCAGAAACCAAGGGAAGACACACTACCAGGGAGCCGGACTCGAGCCTAGTGTTGTCATGCATCATTACCCTATGTTCAGGTTTCTACCTACTTGCACAACTGCAAGCTAATCCTATCCAGGAATAAAGCAAGCATACAAGCATACAGATCAAAACAAGCATTTCAAGCAAATATTCACATAGCACACACTATAACCAGTCAAGTGAGGCTCAAACAATGGGTTTGACTGCCGAAGCAAGTCATCTGTACATGGGTAGTATTCGCTCTTAACCTTACCATTGCGAGGCTAAGGTGAAGCAGATGAAAGGTGAGTGAAGATTAGACTTCACAGCTCTTATCCCTGACCAGGGAGAGCTTCAGACAAAGGAGCGTGGGTCCAGAATGGAGGGACCCTTCTACGCTCAAGACTCTGACTCGATTGTGCAACAGCACAAGATCTTGGGTTTGTGTCCCAATGCATCAACACACAGCCGTGTGAGCAGAGGGACGACTCACAGAATAGTGGGGGATAGATTGCATATCCCTTTGATCCACCAATTGCCTCATAGAGGTCTTTACCTGCTTGGCACAAATGTAAACAACCACAAACATCGCCTCTTAAGGAGGACTTCAGACAGTTGCCTGGCCAAGTAACAGGCCAGGTCTTCCAGACTACATGAAGAATAGAAGTCCTACCTCAAGTGGTTTAAAAACCAAGCAGCAGCAAGCAAGTTCTTAAAGAACTGTAAGCGACTAAATGTACCTGAAATCAATCAAGTATCATCAGTACTCAGACAAACCAACAATAAACAGCAAATGCTAATCTATACAGACAACACAAGTTAATGTACACAAGTGCAAGCTATAAGCTCAAGCTCAAGCATCAATCCCTACAAAACAAAGTCAAGTTAGTTTATAAACATCAACCAAACTCAATTCAAATTGCCTTGAAGCAACCTCCTTAAGCATTGTGCATTTCATCCTGAAAATCCACACCAAATGTGAGAAACTAGACCACTAGGCCAAGCCTAGGGTCCAAAAGGGAGAAAAAAAACTAAACAGCAAGCAATACCAATCCAAAATCAACTTAAAACAATTCAAAAGCAAATGCAATTGGTCCCATGCTCATACCATTCACCATTATCATTTCATGCACAATTTGGTACAAACTAGGTCAAATACAACACCAAAAGTCCAAACAGAATGACTTCAATCAAAAGCATACCAAAACAATTCCAAAAATCCTCAAATAATTCACACCTAAACAGGACATATTCAAGGTATAGCATGTCAATTTTCAGCTCAATTGGACAAAAGGAACTAGGTCAATGAAAATCAAGAAATCCAGACACAATTATTCAAGCCAATTCATAGCACCAACACATGCATTCACTTCAAAAATTCACAAAACAGTGACAACATATTAGAAATGAATGGGACCAAAACTATGATGTCCTATAATGTGTCTACAATCAGCACACCAAATTTCACATTTATCCAAAACCATATGAGAATTTCACAAACAATATACAAACATGTGTCACACAATGTTGCAAAATGAGCATACAGTGAAGAAAATTATCAATTAATTGGAAAATGCCATAGAAAAATCCAGAACAATTCACATGTTATCTTGACATACCAATGATCATTCATGCAAAATTTCAATCCAATCCAACAATCATAGGTCATGCAAATAAATTCAGAAAGTTGACCTAGCTAGGTGTGACACAAATTGTCACACCTAGATTCAAAAAATCATATCTCAATCATCAAGTATCCAAAAATCACAAACTTTACATGGAAATCACCATCAACATGTCCAGAATGAGCACAAAAAATTTCAGGAATTTCTTTTAATGTATGAGCATTTCACAATGAAAATGGCAACATGTATACAATTGTGTCACATTCTACAAACCCTAGCCATTTTATTTCTCCATCCATGCAAAAAATTCCAAAAAAATGTCCATTAAATTCTACACAATTTCATGAGTATGGCACAAAAAGTTTCACTCAAATTGGATCAAAAATGAAGGAGTTATCAATTTTTGAAGTTTATGTAATTAAATGGAAAACAAGAAAAAATGAAATAGAATAATTAAATAAATAAATGGCGCCAGTGGCATTTTTGAAAATAACTTGGACTTCCTCAAAACGACGCCGTTTTGAGCTTAGGAACGAAATGTTTCTATTGGTCCACACAGGCGGTAAACACGAATTCAAACTGGCATTGCAAACATGAAGATCAAACGCTCAAAATTTCCAGAAATCTTCATCATTTTTCCAGAAATGGCAAGAACATCAAGAACAATGAATCTCAACAAAAATCATCATGCGTATAACCAATGGAAAGGTCTAAACAAGAGGATCACGAATATGTACATGATTTATCCTAATTCTAACTACATCTCATGGATCGGCCAAATTAGGTTTTAACATCAACTCTTCAAATCGAAATATCTCTCTCTACAATCAACCATTCCAAAAACTAAAGGCATCATGATCATCTATGTTGAACACACTACAAAACGCATACAACAATTAAAGGAATCATGAGGTTCGATTTGGCACCTTAATTCGAAGACAGTGAGGAATCTCGATGTTACAAGGCGTGGCTGGCAAAACAGATGAAGCACGAAGCTCAGGAAGATGACTGGAGTGTTTAGCTTGATCCAATGTAGCTTCTAATGGAAGAAAATTCAATTCACCATGGATGAGTTCTTCACGAACAGTCACGGATTTGGTGTTGTTAGCAATGAATTTGTCCAAACAGATGAAGATCCATGTTCATAGAGCACGAAGCAAGAAGAAATTCACAAAATGATGAAGAATTGGAAGAGTTTTGTTGAATTTTGTGGATGAATGTTCTTGATGAATTTGGAGAATTGGAGGGAAAATCAGTTAGAATTTCTGGAGATTTGTGATTGTGATCAAGAGTTAGTTATGATTAAGTATTTATACTTCCATTTAATCACATCCTTAATCATGAATTAGCAAAATGCAATGTGATTAGCAAAATGCATTTTACTAAGCAAGGGCAAAATGGACTTTTCACATAGGCCCTGTGACAGCTGTATGACAGCTCACACACTCTCAAAATGCCATTTGTGATGAGTTGGCATAGGTCCCACATCCATTGGCATTGTAATTTTCATTTTCACTATGCTATGCCACTTTGTGCAATTTCAAATGCAATTCAAAAATGACTTGGTCAAATATTGAACCTTAACATGTTATGACAGTTGAAACAATTTCTAATTTGCATTTGTGAGGTGTTGCAAAAATCCCCATTCCAAAATTCCCATTATTTCTCAACTTGGACCATTTTGCCCTTGGATTTTTAACTGTACACTTGAAAATTGACTTTTTGCATTGACCATTTTTGATGAATTCCAATTATGCACCATGAAAGTACATGTCAAATGAAATTTGCACATAAAAAGATCACTCAATTTGGACACTCCATGTGGAAGTTATGCCCCCCTGATTATAGGTCTTTTTTGAAATTGAATGGACCATAACTTGCCAACCATACATGGGATTTTCAAGTTCTTGGACTTTTTGGAAAGGTGAGACCAAGATCTACAACTTTCATGTTGAACAAATTTTCATTTGAAGCTTCCTTGGACATGTAAATTTGTGGTGAAAAACTTTCCATTTTTGGAAACTTCCATTACAAGTCACTTTCTATTTTTGGCAATTTCTTGTCTGACTTGATTTTCTCCATTCTTAAGCTTTGACATGTCCAATAACACTTGTTCCAACATGGATGAAGTGTATCCAACTCTCTCCCACCTCCAAATCCATAAAATCAAGCACAGTTGACCACAGTTGACTTTTTCAACTGATAGATGAATTTGGCAATGCACTGGTCAATCTGAGCTCCAATCTTGTGATGAAATGGCTCAAGGGTGAAACCCTAGCCTCAATATGCTCCATATAACCATGCAATGATCCCCATCTCCATCATAGACCCCATCTCCTAGCCATGCCCTGATTGGCCCAATGCAACTGATTAGGGTTGACCAGTGGTCAAAACCCTAATCTCAAGGAATATGCTTCAACCCTTGAATCTTCTGATGATAAACCATGATGATGATGTATCCTTTCAAACAAGATGAAGACCAATCTCCTTTAGAATCACAAAACCCTAATTTGAACCTCCACATCCTCAGATGATTAATGACCAGTCCAATGAAACCCTAGCTTGCACCATGACCTCTTCATCTCCTGATCAAGACTTGTGAGGATGACTTGCACAATGTAACCACATGATATGCAATATGCAATGCCTAATGACTTAAAAATGATATGCAATATGATATGCTAGTCCCAAGAGAGGAGGGCAAATTTTGAGGTGTTACACATTTTAGTTTACTTTACCGCATTTTACACTTTGGTTGTCTATTTTCAATGTTTTTCAGGTCTTAATAAGTATATGGGAAAAAGTAAAGGAAAAACACAAAGAATCGAGAAGAATGGAAAAGCTACAAAACATAAGCCAGAGGGCTTCTACGGGCGCCTGTAGCACAGACTGCAACCCGTAGCAACTGAGACAAATTCCCCCTTTTCAAACTTCTTCAGCCATCCAAAAGCAGTGGCCTGCTACGGATGCCCGTAGCACGTGCTACAACCCATAACAGGCAGGCATGTCTTGTTTCATTTATTTCCTTTTCCATTTCGATTTCTTGCTGATTTTGTACCTCTTCACCTTCCAAATTGACATTATTCTATTTTTAAAGGGTATTGAAGCAGATGTTTTGTTTTATGTTTGAATAAACTATCAAACTAAGAATTGATAGTCAATTTTAGGCATCCAATATTATATTTCAATTTATTTTTACACTCTATTTTCCTGCTTTTTGTAAAAGTCTCCACTTTGAGTGTACTGGATCAGATTTACATTGAAGCATTCCTTTTTTCGTTATCAGGTTCTTAATTCTTATTATTCTCTTTGCAAATCATTTGATTAATCATGTTTGTAATGTTGAAATCCCTTTTACTACCTTATTTCTCACCATGAGTGAGTAGTCCTCTTAGGACTAAGCGTTATGAGACTTATTTACAGATTATCCGCTTAATTTGTTATGAATCAATTACGAGAAACTCTTAAGCAATTATTTCATAAACTTGAATCCCTATTTATAACTCTTTTTATGAAAGTAAAATAATACCCAAATGTCTAAACACAATTTGAAAGGATGTGCTTCGGCGTCTGAAAACTAGTTTTCTAACAATTAAGTTTGAAATAGCGAATGCGTTCGAACGTTATTGAGGATTGTCCCATCTTTGTAGTTACACTTAAACACTCCTCCATCAAATAATACGGACGTGCAAAAGCCGACGAATTGTTTTCCAGAAGATACGAAAATACGTTGGCGAAAGCAGGTATTATTCAAAATAAGTTATTTTTTCAATAAACGCGTCGGGATTCTCGTAATAGATGTAAATCGAATTATATGAAAACATCAAAAATAAGAACCATGACCCTAAGCTCTATTTTATCATTATTTTTCAAGAAATTCTCATTTAAGTTATTTTCTCCAAAAGTGCTTTTTCAAATAAGTTGTTTTGACTTAAGTGCTTTTTCACTTAAGTCGCCCTTTTTATCCACTACTCGACTGCTCTACCTTTACATCGATAAGATAGAAATCGGTAATTAACCATCGATCTTTGAGGTTCGATACTTTTTTAACTACTTCAACATTTGTTGTATGCTTGCGGCGTGTCACATGTAACCTTAATCCAACCAGAACCTACTTCTTCACCAGAAACTCAACCACTTCAATCATCACTTAAAACTGCACCTCATAAAGAACCTATCCCTATTCAGAATCAACTCCAAGGTCAAGTTGCATCTGAACTCCAGATTGAAACTGAACAAATTATTCAGGATCTATCTCTAGTTCAATTTGCATCTGAACATAGAATTGAATCTGATCCTATCTCTTTTGACCTTCTTCGTCCTGAAACTTCCCTAAACCTAATTGTCCAAGAAAACCAATCCCAGGACCCTTCATTGGCTAACATTCCATCTCGTCCACCTGTTATCTAAACCAGCCCGAAAGAAATCAAAATTATCTTTCTTGATAAAGTACAAAAATTGGTTGATGAGAGAATTTATGCTTCTGACTCAATAACTTATATTGCTAAGTGGGATTATCTCCAAACCTTTATTGTATCAGTTATTCTGAATCTAAAGGATGCCACTTCAGAATCTATCGCATCTTCCAGCAAAAGACAAGATCTTTTAGAGGCAAAGTTGGCCTCTATTGCTGCTACTCAACAAGCTATGGCTATCAAGCAAGCAAAAATGGACGATAGGGTGAACGCAATGAATTCCAAACAAGACATTATGGGTGCTAATTTGAAAGTTGTTCTATATCTTCTGAAGAAACCATATGCTTAGGATTTAGAACCTATTTTGTGTTTTTTGTTTTCATCTTTTTGAATTTATTTTACTTAATGTTAATATTTTCTTGGAAATCATATCTCTTTTGTTTTCTGTCTCATCTACTTGTGCATGTTATACTATGAGCTATATTCTTTGGGAATCTTTACATCTTCTGATACAATTTAAAAACTGTCTTTTTTTTATTTGTCCTTAATTGGTTGAAATTTCTTTTTACTTCTCTGACGATTGGATCATTGAAAGGAATCTAGTGACTATATAGAAAATATCATTGCAAAAAGATGAAAGTATTTCATTTTTCATTTTTTTTGGAAGAAGAGTATAAGAGGATTGATCTACATAATTTCATCCAAATCATCACAATATCCTCGAGCACTAAAGATCGTCTCCCATTATATATATGGCTCCTCCACATCTTCATCATAGTAGAAGTAGACGATTTTCCTTGGCACCCTCTTCTTCTTCTTCTTAAGTGTTTTCAACCAATCTAACCCATTTCTCTTTCCATTGAAAATCATGATTAATTTTTTGGGAAGTGCAAAAACTGTTTTTAATTATTTTTATCAGATTTTAAATTTCCCCACATATTTATTTTCTCAAATATCTTTTCTCTCTATGATGACATGTTTTTATTCACTTTTTATTGATGAAAAAAGGGGGAGAAAATTATGGGAGTATTTAAGAGGATAAAAGTATTCCTAAAATGTTTTATTTACCTGAACCTTGATTAGAACTTAATTAAATTCTTAATTTTGAACATTATATTCTTATGCTTTAAAGATAAGTTTAATTAATTTGGATATGACTTAGGGGAAGCTTACAAAACTCAACATTTGAACTATTAGACTTAGGAGGAGCTTACAAATATCAGACTCTGATGTTGTCAAGTTAGTTAAACTGACCAACCATTGTTCTTAAATACATGTGTTTGTCATCATAAAAAATGGAGATTGTTGGAATGAGATTTGTTTATATCTCTTGGGTTTTGATGTTAATAAAGTATTTAAAGAATAATTGGGTATACTAACATATGTTCAAGTGTGCAGGATCATAAAACTCAAATTCAACTTAAAATTATCCTTGTTGAAAGCATTTGTTGACAAGTTGAATGTCTCATATTTATGATGGATCAGTATTTGATGATTCTGAAGGATCAGACTCTGAACTTGGTGCTTCATCTTCTGAAGATTCTGACCTTGATCATGGTTCCTCTGCCTCTGGTGATAGCTCAGACTCTGGAGACCTCAGCTTAAGATTCTTAGCTTCTAGTTAGTACTCTGCCAATATAGCATATCTATCTTGTCAACACCAGATTCTCATCTCTCTATAAATGTTGATATCAGATTTGTGTCTATTTTCGTCAAAATGGTTCTATGAAATGAAGATAGACGAAACTGACTCATCAACCCGTGTTCAATAACCTTAAACTCTTTCTTCAGACCTCTCTCCTGAAAACACTTAAAAACACACATATTATAAAACACAAAATTAAAATTTTAAATATTATTCAATATAAAGTAAATGTCTTTATTTACCTCACCGAACCATAAATGTCGAGTAACATGATGCTCGTACTTTACCAAAAGAAACGTATCGTGCGACCCTCTTAGCAAGGCAACCGACTATAGTGCGAATATAGATGTACCAATATGCTTTTCCTCACCTGCCAACGTCAATGGAGCGCTCCGTCCTAAACCAAGATTTGGAATCCTACTGTCTCTGCCTCGTGTTAGTGCCACTGTAATAACAAAAAAAAACACATCAAAAAAATTATAAATAAAAAATCAATCCGAAATACATTTTGAAAGAGTTCTGGATAATTAATTTTTCAAAAAATTGGAACATATTTTGAAAGAGTTCTGGTATATTAAATTTTCAAAAAACCGGAACACTTTGTAGAAGACTTTCGATGAATGTTTGGCCAAACCGGAAGACATTGCAAATGAGTTTCGGTATGTAGAATAAAAATCGAAAGACTTTGCCTAAAAGTTTATGTGAAATTATAAAATCGAAAGACTTACTGAATTTGTTCTGGTTTGTAATATGTGAACTGAAAGAATTGATGTAAGTGTTCCGGTATGCAACAATTGTTTTTTGTATTGAAGGACTTAACAAACAAAAGTGAAAGAAAAGTACAAATTTTTAAGGAATAAATTATTTATATGAAGATATTTTAGTAAAAAAAATATAATGTAGGAGTAGGGAGATAAATGATGGAGTATGAGATAAAATTCTCTAAATTAATTTTTTTTATTTATTTCAAAATACATATTTTCATGTAGAAAACTAGATGCCCGAAGTATATGTCAAATATTGAGGGAGAGTTAGTGCTCGAAAGGGAGAGAGATCAGCAAGGTCCTTATGTCCGAATAAATGAAATTATATGAATTTCTTATTCCTATGGAGTTTTTCAATGGGTAATACTCTTTCTAGTGTCTCCCGAATTTTTAAAAATCTGAAAATGTCATCAGGCGTTTAGAGATGTATCTCCAGACGCATCTAAAATCATGCATATCTTCTCTTTTTTGTTTCACTCCAATTTTTGGAAAAAAAAGTTCGGAGTTGCATCTCCGTATCATATGTATCCGAAATACATCTCTGAAATATCCCCTGAACCCGTTTATGGGTTTGTTATTAATACAAATGATTTAAATAACAACTCAGTGATATTTTCGGAGATGAATCTCCAAAAATGTCCAGCAGGAAATTTGATAAAACACCACTTTGCATCAGCTTTTTCTTCATGCTAAAACAAGAACCATAACAAAACCTTTGAAATTTGTTATCTCATTCTCAATCAACTTTTCAACATCAAAACATCATTATTGTATTTCATCACTTCAAATGGAGCAAAACAAGCTGGAATTGCAGGTAAATATCATTCATTTCATCCATAATTCCTTGCATTAATCTTTGTTTTCAGCTAAAAAAATGAACGTTGAGTCCGAAGATGCATTTCTGGACAAAGTTAGGTGGGTTCTAGATGTGCATCTCTGGATTGTCCTGATAGTTTGAATGTGACATTGCTTTTTTATTATTGGTGGTAATAGATATTGTACGCCCGAATATGTTTCACAAAGCTATTATGAGTATATATGTTAAACCGGTTGAATTGTAGCATGATGTTAAACTGAATTATGTGAATGATGATGTTCAATCGGATGATATAGAGGATAATGTTAAACTTGGTGCTCAACCGGTCGTTGTAGAGATAAATATTCATGCACAACTTACAAATAAAGAAATATTTTTTGTTCGTGAAGATATGCTACAACAGATTCGTAGGAAGGCTAGGAAATTGGAGTTTAGCGTTGTATTTGGAAGGTCCGACAATGGTTCGGATAGAAGACAAGCATTTGTAACAATGATATGTGAAATAAGTGGCACATACCAATCAAAGATTAGGAAGTTGAAACGAGATGACATTGGATCGAGGAAATGTGAGTGTCCATTTAAATTGTGCAGATACCATATGGCAGATGAGACATGAAAATTTAATGTGATTTCTGGTATACATAATCATGCCTTGGATGACAAGCTAATCGACCATCCCATTGTATGTCGCCTTGTGTTGGAGGAGAGGAAACTTGTTTCAGACATGACATTAAACATGGTGGCTTCGAAAAACATACTCACGTCTTTGAAATGGAAAATATCTCTAAATGTTTCAAATATCAAACAAATATACAATGTGCTCACATACGAATTATATGCCGAATGCGTAATACATTTCAGGAGGGTGTGTCCTAGATATCCAGATTTCCTGAAATATGTTGAGGGAACTATTTTGGACAAGTCAAAAAGAAGATTGTTTGTGCATGGACCGATCATGTCAGACACTTTGGCAATACAACAATTAATAAAGTTGAATCTGCACATACTAAACTGAAGAATTGATTGGGAAACAACAAAGGTAATTTTTGTCAATATTGGGACTTCGTTGACCAAATACTCTTAAACCAACATAATGAGATACATGTGTCGTTTGATCGAAGCATTACGGTATTAGAACACCACTTCAAAGACAACATCCTTTATTTACAATTAGTTGACAATATATCTCGAGCCAAATAAGCCAAATAAACGGATAAAATATATCAATTTTCACCATTATCTTTTCATGAATAAAAAATAATCTACTCATTCATTACACGGCTTTTCACGGATTTTAGTCATTCAACCTTCTTTATTCACTATGAGTTGAATATTCAATCATTGTTAACAACACTATTGTGGATCCCATATCACCTTATAGAAGCTTATGACAAAGATATCCATTTTTACCATGCATAGAGTTAAGATTTGTACTATGACAAAGATATCCATTTTTACCATGCATGAAGTTAAGATTTGTACTAGAAGGTAGAGGAGACATAGATGTTGTCAAGATTTGTCCTAGTGAATCTATCATTTCTCACTTCTTATTTGTATATGACTGGTTCTTATTTTTTAGGACAAATAATCATGAAACCGCATCCATGAAAAACATTCTTAAAAACTAAAAAAGCGGCAATCTACTTGAATAAACCTAAGTTTTTTTATCAGCGTTTTACTTCACCTTTTTGATTGGTGGTAGAAGTAAGAACATTTGGATTAGTATATGTTAATATTAAAAATATAAAAAGAATTCTCCCACAATGCTCTTTAATATTATCTAGAAGCAATCTTATATTTTTGGAAGCAAAGAAAACAAATTCTTGAACAATATTGCTGAGTAGCAGGGAACGGTTCTTTAAAGAACAGTTGAATTACTTCAATCTTGATAAGCTAGCAAGAAATTAAAAACTGTTCATTTTCACTATACTGAAGTAAGATTTTGTGTTAAGTGCAGCAAGTAATTGTCGGATAGAATCAAAAGTAATGTTGATGCGTCTTTTTCCTTAGTCTAAATAGAATAGAAATTGATGTTTCATCAAAGATGAACATTGTCACTTTGGTATTAGTAAGAACCGAGTGAATCACTCTAACAAGTAATGTTTATACAAAATTTGGAGACAATATTAGTCATTATAGAGGATTTATTCTTTACCTATTACGACTGTTTATTAGAAGACAAACAAGTAATGTTGTCCATGTCCTCTAAATAACATTAAAAAAAGGATGGTATCATCTGTTTATAAGCTTTAGACCGTAGTAAGTGTAAACACATCAAATACGAAATGAAATATATTGCAGGGGATAACAATTACTAACAAAAATGTATAACCTTTAAGAATAAGCACAAATCTGTTGAAACTCTTAGAGAAGAAACTCTCTTTCTACAATTTCTACATCTTGATAGAGTGCATGCTACCTTCATCGTTTATTTTCCAAACAATAATTATGTTTGTAGGGATTGTTACAATCTTGTCTGAAAAATCTATTTGTAGAGAACTTTGCCATACCGTAAATCCTTTTAACAGGACAGTGATCTCCAAGTAACGCTAGAAGTATCAGCCACAGATTAATAACCAGCAAGAGTATCTAAGCTTCAGTTAGCCCTCAGAACATCATAGAATGACACAGGCCGTTTCTTTGACTCGCCGCAGAGTTTCTGAGTAAATTAGGAAGTATGAAAAACATCAACAATAAATATATACATAGTTGGCTTAAAAATGTTTTAGACATTTATCAATATTCTCTAATAAGTATGACAAAATGAAGCACCGACACAGACACCGGACCTGATATCAACACAACACGGCTCTGGATCTAACACCAGTTTTGACACCAACATGTCGAAACCGATAATAATTTAAAAAAATAATAAATTAAATATAATTATATGTATCAGTACTGATACATGTCAAACATCAACCATACATGAATCACATGATGTGATCACGTGACAGTACATTGGATCCATGTTAACGTTTTTACACTATGTTTTACTAAAAAAGCATTTTTACACTTGGAACGTACATAAATTAAACTATAATAATTGTATATAGAGAGGAAATAATTCATAAATTACATAAACTGTAATGAGGCCTTTAAAACAGTTACTATAGTTATGCATGAAAATACACGTACCTCGACTGCAAATGCTACACGCAAAATAGTAGCTTCTGCCCACGGTCGGCCAATTATTTGCAAACCTATCGGAAGTCCTTTTTTATCGTAACCCACCTATAGATAGAACATGTAAGTTAAAAGAATAAACAGTATATACATTATATTTGTGAGAACTTCAATTGTTAAATGAACTTCTGGTGGTATTATCTAAATTCAAAAGTAACTTTGAACATGGGGGCCTTAACTATTGGTGATTAAAATGAGACTAGGGTGGGAAGTATACAGTTAAGACATCATATAAGGGGATTTCAAATGGGAGAACCCACAATCCAGATTTAGTTTTTGCTAGAATATGGAACAGGCATGTGCTACCGAAGCTGTGTGGTTTAGTTTGAAGATTAGCATTGAATAGAGCGCCCACAAAAGCAAATCTGGTGAATTGAAATATGTTGTCACTATCAAAATGGAAAAGATTGTAGAAGTGGCAGAGCTGAAAGCATAGACTTGGCTAACTGTGGAAATATCTGGTTTTAGATACCCTAGTTCATTTTGGTTGACTAATCCTGCTGCATGTTTAGGTGTTTCTTAAAATTATGGTGTGGTTTAATATGTTATCTATTTCTTTTGCTGTTTCGAGTATCCCTGTGACGTTTGTTGGGGTTGGGGAGTTAGCGGGATGCTCCCTCTCAAGTTGGTTTGTAATTCCGTGACCTAGTTTGGCATCTCCTGTGCCAAATATTAGCTTTTGATCAAAAATATTTGCTAGTATAAAAAATCAATTAGCAGTATCATGGATTATCTTATTCAAGGTAGACATATTATAAAAAAGTACTCTCAAATTAATTGATATCACTCACTTACCGGGATAGAAATGGCAGGGAATCCCAAAAGATTTGCTGGAACAACGAACCGCATAAGGTAACCTGAGAAAAAAAAACTTCTAATTAAATATATATATGTAACAAAGTAAGTTGTTGTGTACGAGTCAGGGAGTTGTTGTAATCATGGAATTTTATTTTAAGTAGTGTCATGAATTATTAGGTTTTAACTTCTAAATGTTTAATTTGTCAAGATAACGGTGTCCAATTATACACATCCCATCCATAAATTTCCATTACAACTAGTGCAAACAAATTGCAAGGTGTAAGATGAGAGAAAACTACTACAACCAAGCCTTATCCCTCTTAAGTTGGATCGGTCATAATGTTATATCAAAAACCATATTTATATCCAACTTGTTAATCTAAAGATCTTTTTCTAATAGTTTTTCTTATAGTTATTTTAGTTGTTCCCTTACCCCTAATGGTTTGACTACCTTCCATTGATCTACTCTCTGTACTACAGAATCGAAAAATCTTCTCTCTACATGCCCAAACCACGTAAGTCTACTTTCAACCATCTATTCTACTATGGATGTTACTCCAACACTCTCTCTAATATTGTCATTTCTAATCCTAATTTGTCTAGTTTTACCACACATCTAACAGAACATCCTCCTCCCTGCTATATTTATTTTATTTTCATATTGGTTCTTTACCGTTCAATGTTTTGTCCCCATATAACAGCGCTGGCTTTACGGTTGTCTGATAAAATTCTCCCTTCAATTGTACTTTCTTAAGATGAGAGAAAATTAAGAGAAAAGTATTTCATTCCTTTGAAAAACTGTTATTGTGAAAACTAAAATCTGGTACAAGAGAACTCTCAATCATAACTAATTTTTGGTTAGTTATGCTGACATGGCAATAAGGGAGAGGAAGCTTCTGTAGAAGATAAAGGATAGAAGCTACTAAAATAGCTAGAGCTATATATCTCACAGGTTAAAACTTTTGTAGGGATTCAGTCATGATAAATAGATTATGGATCCAGAAACCTGCGGCTATATTTTTGGGAAAAAACTTTAGTTTGGCTCTTTTGCTGACCTATGAGTCTAAAGACCATTTACTCATCTTATACCAACAAACAAGTCATCTTATTGCGAGATTATAAACCTTATAGTTATACTACCTCCGTTGTTGAATATAGAACCCCTATAGCAAAATTACGAGAATTAAGAAAGTTGAAAGTGATGTGAGATTATAAACCTTATAGTTATACTACCTCCGTTCTTGAATATAGAACCCCTATAGCAAAATTCTGAGAATTAAGAAAGTTGAAAGTGATGTTAAATTTGTTGGTAATTGATATTGTTTTTACAAGTTTGTCCATTAAGAGAGAGTTAGTTTAGGTTTTTATGATAGCATTTATTGTTGATTGCAAAAAATAATGTAAAATAAATTGAGGTATGTAGAATAATTAATGCAGTTGAAAATTTAAAGAAAGCCTTATAAAAAGGGACAAAAAAAATTCTCAAAAGGGTTTAGTATTTAGGGACGGAGTAGTAAGTTGTATTCGGTTGTTTATATAATCAAGATTCGATAGTAATAACATAAGGTGATCTCATAATGCTAATTAAGATGCCGCTCTACAAATCACCTGTTGTCTGCATATCTGTTTCACCACTTTTAAGGGCACTTGGAGGTATGATGGGCGCCGTCATGCTGTTACAAATAAAAGCAGTTCAGCAACAATAACAAACCTTTCCAAAATAAGTTGCGGTTCAATTTTGTAAACATCTATTTCCATAATTATACACATAACATACATTTGTTTCTGTCCCACCCTCCACAAAATTATACACATAACATACAGTATATGCAGCTATTAGAACTGACCAAAGCCAAATCATCAGATCTGATAAGATCAGTTAGGGTTTTCTAGTAAGTTTCAATCTCTTTCTTGGTTCAATGACACATGAACAAAGTAGATATCTGATATTATAATGATACCACGATTGTCCTAATACCAAGAAACTATTTAACAAATGTCAATTGTATTGTTATCCAGATATAAAAAGTCAACTTTTAATCATATCAAAGAATTATACATGAACCCAAACCATAATATTAATTGAACAGAAATTGAAGAAAGTACAATGGTTCATTAAAATGAAGTGAATTTCTACTATAATTGTTCATTATACATGCATACCCAGTTGTTGGAGTCACTATGACATCAACTTTCTTGAAAATCTCCATGAAGTAATGCATATTCCTTCTCCTGAAAAATATAAGATGAAGTTAGAAGCTACATTCACAACAATTTTGAAGTACAGTTTACATTTGAATGAAAAAGATTTAAATTTGGTATATCTATAATAGTTGAAATACAAGAGACTAAGATATTTGAATAAACCGTGTGTTTTGAAAAATACTTCGAAGACTGTATTATATATAGAGAGAGATTATAGCTAATTACATGATATAGTCAATGTGGGATTATTCTATGATCAAATATTCTTAACACTATATATTTACAAATATCAACAATCCCCCTCAATCTTAAGCATATAAGTCAAATGCACCAAAATTGTCACATATATAGTTACTTATGGGACTTCGCATGGATTTTGTAAACACATTTGTCAATTGATCATTAAAGTTGACAAAACTTGTGACGATGTCGCTTGATTCAATCTTCTCTCTGACAAAATGACAGTCTATCTCAATATGTTTGGTCCTCTTATGGAAGACTGGATTTGAAGCAATGTGCAATGCAGCTTGATTATCACAAACAAGTGTCATTGGTCTTTCTTCTTCAATTTGAAGTTCTTGGAGCAACTGTTTTAACCAAATGAGTTCACATGTTATCATTGTCGGGCCATATACTCTACCTCGGCGCTTGATCTTGCAACTACATTTTGTTTCTTACTTTTTCAGGATATAAGGTTTCCTCCAACAAGTACACAATACCCAGAGGTGGATCGTCAATCAATGGGTGACCCTTCCCAATCAGCATCGGAGTATCCAACCATATGAGTATGTCCTTTATCTTCATACACAAGGCCTTTTCTTGGAACACATTTGATGTATCTCAGAATCCGGACAACAACACTCATGTGTTCTTAGGAGAATTTAAGAACTGACTTATCACACAAACTGCAAAAGAAATGTCTGGGCGAGTGACTGTGAGATAATTCAATTTTTCAACCAATCTCCTAAACCTTCCCGAGTCAGATAGAGGCTCCCCCCTAATTGGGTAGGAGTTTGACACTTGGATCCATAGGAGTATCAGTTGGTTTAGCGTTCAACAAACTTGTTTCTTCCAAAATATCCATAGCATATTTTCGATGAGAAATCACCAAACCGTTTTTAGATTGAGCTGCCTCAATACCCAAAAAATAACAGAGTTTACCAAAGTCTTTTGTCTGAAATTGGTTCGAGAAATATTGTTTCAATAGGAGTATTCCCTGTTGATCACTACCAGTTATGACAATATCATCTACATACACAATAAGATAAATACACCCTTGGGTTGAGTGACGATAAAACACAGAATGGTCAGCTTCACTACAAACCATACCAAATTGTTGTACTACAGTACTGAATCTGCCAAACCAAACTCTCTGAGAGTGCTTAAGACCATAAAGAGACATGTGTAGCCTACAAAGCATACTCGATGACTCCCCCTGAGCAACAAACTCAGGTGGTTGCTCCATATATACTTCCTCTCCATGATCACCATGTAAAATTTTTGATGTGGCCAATGTTGAATGGCTGCAATGGCGAGAAGTCGAACTGATGTCATCTTGGCCACAGACAAGAAAGTATCACTATAATGCAATCCAAAAACCTGAGTGTATCCCTTACCATCTAAACCAACCTTCACTGCATAAAGCCAGCGACAACCTACCAAAGAGGGAAGACGAACCAGTTCCCAGGTACCACTGCTTTGAAGAGCACAAATCTCATCAATCATTGGTTGCCTCCACTCAGGTTGAGATAACACTTCACCTGGAGTTTTAGGAATAGAAACATAAGACAAAGAAGACAAGCAAGTATAATGCAAAGGGGAAAGACAATGATAACATAAATCAATATAATGTGGAGAAGGATTTCGTTTTTTACGTATACATTTTCGAATGGAAATCGGAAGATCGAACTTAGCTTGCAAGATCGGATCTGGTGATGGCGGGGGCGTCGGAGGAGAGTCTGCAATGACCTCAGGGACAGGGACGACAGACGTTGGGTGACGACGCTGATATGTTTGAAGTGGTTGAGAAGTGGGGGGTCAGGAGTCATAGACTGATGGGGGATAATGGTAGACGGGACATTAATAACTGTCAAAAAATGTGTGGGAGTACTTTCCTGAAGGGGTTCCGGAGTTACGTGGTTGGACTCGAAATATGGAACATACTCTATAAAGGTAACATCGGCAGATATGCAGTGTTTAAAACTCGAGAGTTTATGCAGAATCAATAGAGGATTCAAAAATCGTAACTCAAAGATTGTAGCACGGAGCATAAGATCTTACAATTGATAAAATAAAATATATTTGTATATGTATAAACATACACATTCCAAAAACCATCATATATATATATATATATATATATATATATATATATAAAGAAATTTAAGCATGCAGGATAGTTTAACTTAAGAGGTAATAGAGTAATTATTAGTCACAAATATCCAAGAGTTATGTTGTATTTTAAAAAGGAGTGAACAGAGGCTCAATAGATTACTCTTTAATATTAATAACCATTAATTATTAATTATGGGTTTTAAGTGAACCCGACCCAGATCCAATCTATTTTTAAAAATTAAGATTTTTTTATCAAAGACCCTCTAAAGAAGCGTCGTCCAAGGTGTTTTTTCAAAACGAGTTTGTTGCACAACTTGTTTGAGTTTACCGAGTTAGATACCTCCGATCCCACCAAAGTCGCGGTATCTAACAACCGAGGCGGAAGAGGGCGGGGAGTGGTTGTAATACCCGAGGCCGAAGAGGGCAGGGAGTGGTCGCCCGGATTCATATCGGAATGAGAGGATCCTGAGGTTGTGCGGGTATGTGACCGCATGGTTGGAGAAAGATTTATAAGGATTGATTGATACTACCTATATCATAAGATGCATCTTCTTTTCGGTAGCCAAACGAATAAGAACTTCATACCTAAGTGTGCTTAACTTAGAGTAGTATTTGGATGGGTAACCTTCTGGGAAGTTTCTCGGAAAGCGTGTGAGTGAGGACAAAAACATGCTGAAAAGACTCGTGTTGGTTTGTGGGGTTAGTCGGTAATCCTAAAAGCAATCTGGGGCGCAAACCTATCCAAGTACGATGTTTGGGGACGAATCAAGCGGAAGCTAGTGGACTTGTAACACCCGAGGCCGAAGAGGGTTGGGAGTGATCGCCAAAATTCATATCGGAATGAGAGGATCCTGAGGTTGTGCAGGTATGGGAGTGCATGGTTGAAGGAAGACTTATAAGGATTGATTGGTACTACAGTACTACCTATACCATAAGATGCATCTTTTTTTCGGTAGCCTAACAAATAAGAACTCCATAGTTAAGCGCACTTGGCTTGGAGTAGTATTTGGATGGATGATCTTCTGGAAAGTTTCTCGGAAAGCTTATGAGTAAGGACAAAAATATACTGAAAAGACCCGTGTTGGTTTGTGGGGTCAGTCGGTAATCCTGAAAGCAATCTGGGGTGTTACATAGCACGTTAGTGGGGGTTTTAAACGCTGACTCATCCGATTTAACGAGTCAACTCGCGAGTTTGCATAGACGGCCAATATGAGGTATCGTTGTAGAGTATGTGAATAACAACAATAACCTTTTTGGGATCGATGATAACCAAGAAAGACACACTTTAGTGATCGAGCTGATAGTTTATCAAGACCAGGAGAGTGATTGTGTACAAAACATGTGGACCAGAAGACTCGGGGAGGAATTAAATGAAGTGGGGAATTAGGAAAAAGGATTGAATGAGGAATTTTATTGTTAAAGACAGATGAGGGCATGCGATTTATAAGATAACATGTCGTTAGCACAGCATCCCCCCAAAATCGAAGTTGAACATTACCATGGAGAAGTAGGGTCCGAGTGGTTTCTACAAGATACCGACTTTTGCGCTCGGCTACCCCGTTTTATTGAGGTGTGTGAGGGTAAGATGTTAGATGGTGAATACCATTGTGTGACATAAAATTTTGAAATTGTTAGGATAAATATTCATGGGCATTGCCACTTCTTAAGGTACAAATAGACACACCGAATTGAGTTCTTATTTCTCGATAAAATTATTCAAAAATGAAAAATAATTCAGATATATTCTTCGTTAAAAATAACCACATGGAACGTGAAAAATCATCAATAAAGGTGACAAAATACCTAGACTCTAGAGTAGAGACAGTACGCGAGGGACTCCAAACATCGGTGTGAACTAAAGCAAAAATGGACGGAGCTCGTTTATTGACTCGATTGAGAAATCGACTACGAGTGTCTTTCCCTAACTGACACGACTAACAATGTTAATTAGATACCTTTGATAAACTTGGCACCAACTTTTGTAGTTTGAAAAGACTGGGATGACCTAACTGAGCATGGATAGTGGGTGGAGAATCTTTGGTTGAGCATCTCTGAGATGACATTGAGAGGTAATCAAGGCCTTAAGACTCACATTCGACGCCAATCGTCCGTCCCGAACTCCGATCTTGCAGGGTGACATTACTGTTAGTGAAGGTGACACTACAATCAAGAGAACGAGTTAACGACTAGCTAAAAGTAAATTAAATGGACAATTAGGTATATAGAGGACAGAAGTAATAGAGAGATAAGGTAGAACTTGAACAGTATCAATCCCTTCAAATCGGGTTTGAGAACCATTGGCAGAAGTTATAGTAGGTAAAAAACTAGAGGTAGAAAGGGAATAGAAAAGATTTTTATTATTGATAACATGATTAGATGCACCATAATCAAGGATCCAAGGTCCAAGAGAAGATGATTGAGAGAGACATACAAATGAATTACCAGTGTGTGCTACCGAAGCAATAGAATGTGAGTTCTGATAATTTTGATACCACCTGAAGAAATCATCGTAATTTGCCGTAAAGTTATGAGGAGTAGCCATGAGTATCCTCAAGGAGCACGAATACCACCAAAGGCAAAGCCATGAAGTCTTGAGGATCCAGAACCTACACTTGGAAGGTGAAATTCAGCACTTGAGGAACCTCGCAGATCAGACTCAAGCCATTGCCAGGAGCAATATCAAAAGGCCGCAGAGTGGAAGACATAACACTCCAACTTGGCAGAATTTGCCAAAAACTTGGTTCGAGACATCCCAAGAATACATAGGAAAGCTTATGCAACTATGCATCCTAACAATATACCCCTTGCTGTTTTGGAGTTTGTTGAGATTTGTGATACTATGTTAAAAGAGTTCAAGACTCACCTAGATATAGCCATCACGGCACAACTCTAGTTATAATCCATTCAGACTTTGTACTTTCCTTTATCATGAATGAATAAAAATCTTTACTATTTATGTCAACTGTGTGATCCCGTCTCTCTACTTTTCTCATACTTCTAAATGCTCACATTAGACGATGAACTTTGAAATTCCCTCTAAATAAAAGCACAATTTTTAACATACATCTGCATATAGCATACATACACCTACATGCATTTACATTTTTTCATTACAAAAATTCATTTTTCTCCCATCTTTTCCCAGAATCATTGGACGAGGCAAACAACCCTCCCGGCCTCCATACCAGACAAGAGTTCAACACAAAAAGACAATGGAGTAAATAGAGAAGAACCAGGTTGCCCTCAAAGAAGACATAGACTCGATGAAAGGGAACATGAACTCAATGAAAAGGAACATCGATGAGGTGAAAGGAAATGTTGAACAGGTGGTGCGCGCCTTGAACAATCTATTAGCAAGGTAAGACGGGGATCGCAAAGCCTCTGTCTCAAGGAAACTACTCACGCCAAGGCTATTGGCATTTCTCGGGATCCTAACCCCCTATTAGGGTTCATTCCCAGTTTCAAGCCTACCAAAGTTGTCATTACTCAGCCAAAGATAGATTTACCATCTCCTAAAGAGCTATTTCCACCTCCTACGAAGAATGAGGCACTTCGCCCTCCGCAGATACCAGTCATTAATGCTCCTGCGAATGATAACTTTGTGAACTCAGGTTCACAATATGAAGACGAGGATCTGGGGTACACAACTCATGTGCCAAAACGAGGGGCACACTCTATGGTTATTATTGAAGAGTCAAGGGTAGCTGACAAGTACAAGGTACTCAAAGAAAGGTTAAGGGCCGTGGAAGGTTTTAATGCATTTGGGTTGATGCTCTGGATATGTGTTTGGTTCCAGATGTGGTTATACCTCCGAAATTCAAAGTATCTGACTTTGAGAAATACAAAGGTCTCAATTGTCCTAGGAACCACTTACGGATGTTCTGCAGGAAGATGGCTGCTTATGCCTGCGACGAGAAGTGGATGACCCATTGTTTCCAAGATAGCCTGAATGGGACATCCTTGGAGTGGTATATGCAACTAGAGCGAGCCCACATCAGAACATGGGAAGACCTTGCTAATGTTTTCCTAAAGCGGTACAAGTACAATCTGGATATGACTCCCAATCGTATGCAGTTACAGAATCTCACGCAAGAGAATAATGAATCTTTCAAAGAGTACGCACAGAGATGGAGAGGAATGCTTGCTCGTGTACAACCACCACTCCTAGAAAGGGAGCTAGTGGACATGTTTATGGGTATTTTATAAGGCCAGTACTATGAAAGGATGATAAAAAGCGTCTCGTCAGAGTAATAATTGGAGAACGAATCGAAGACGACTTGAAAAGTGGCAAGATACAAAGGGCATCCAGTGGTCAGGTTAGTACGAAGAAATTCTCCAACTTCAACCCGAAGAAGAAGGAAGGTGATGCTAATGTTGTGATGGGGTCTCGTCAGGTACCCTCAACCCAGGTGCCTTACTACCCATATGTGGCAATTTTAGCTCCCGGACAGTATCCACCACAGGCATTTCCTGCGCCTCCACTCCAGCAACCTCTGATGATACCTCAGTAAAATCAGCAACCACAACAGAATGGATATCCACCAAGGAATCAACCGAGGTCTAGAAACAATTATGAAAGAAAGCCTACTCGATTTGACCCAGTGCCTATGTCGTACAACCAAATCTTACCATACCTGATTCATGAAGGGTGGGTTATACCTAAGGCCCTCAGACCTATGATACCACGGCGTCCACCCAATTTTGATGTAAACGCTAGATGTGAGTATCATGCTGGATCGTCTGGGCATACTACTGACAACTTTAAGGCCCTTAAATACAAGGCTCAATAGCTCAATAGTTGATTGACGCCAAATTACTGACTTTCAAAGAAAAAGGTCCAAATGTGAAGAATAATCCATTTCATGGTCACCCTGGCTCATCTGTCAATGCCGTTGAAGAGTTTGCTAAAACTGGGTTGATAAAAGAAGTAGGGAATGTAAAGACTCCTATGCTGATCATCCGTGAAAAGTTGGATGAAGTCGGGTTAATTCAAGAAGTTCATGCCGTATGTGAAGTATGTCTATCCTCGCCAGATGAATGCGAAGAACTGAAAAGATGTCTTCAAGAGTTAATGAATCAAGGGGCGGTACAGATAAGCCGTGCAAAAATTGATGAGAACATTGTCACACTTGAACCTCTTGAGATCCCATATTCAAGACAAGATGCTCAAGAATCTCCTCTAGTCATCTGCTTTCCAGCACCGTTTCCTTTCGAAAGCACTAAGGCGGTACCTTGGAACTACAATGCCACAACATATGTGTGAGATAAGCCACTAACGCTAGAGCCTAATGTCACAAATATAGTTGGCATCGAAGATATGACTCGTAGTGGTAGAGTGTTCACTCCTGAACAACTACAAAAGAGGAGCGTTCCCCAGACTTCCAGGGGCAAAGAGGTCTCAAATTCAAGCACATAGGCAGGGCCTTCAAAGAAAGCTATACCCCAAGAGGAAGTCGAGGAATTTCTGAGAATCATCAAAAAGAGTGATTACAAGGTGGTGGATCAGCTAAATCAGACCCCTTATAAAATCTCCATGTTGTCCTTATTATTGAGTTATGAGGCACACAGAGTCTTTATTGAAAATTTTGAATGAAGCTCATGCCACGAAGGACATAACTGTCGACCAGTTGGATGGGGTGGTAGCCAACATTACCGCCAATAGTTGTTTGGGTTTCAGCAGTGAAGAATTATCTGCAGAAGGGCAGACCCACAAAAAGGCCTTGCACATATCAATGAAATGCCAAAACAATATCCTCTCAAGAATGTTAGTGGACACTGGTTCATCTTTGATGGGATGGTAGCCAACATTACCGCTAGTAGTTGTTTGGGTTTCAGCAGTGAAGAATTACCTACAGAAGGGCAGACCCATAATAAGGCCTTGCGCATATTAGTGAAATGCCAAAACAGTATCCTCTCAAGAGTGTTAGTGGACACTGGTTCATCTTTGAACGTCATGCCTAAAACAACTCTTATGAAGTTGAATGCTGAAAGCACCTTTATGAAGGCAGGCACATTAGTGGTCAAAGTTTTCGATGGGTCAAGGAGAACGGTAATTGGAGAAGTTGATCTGTCAATAATGATTCGACCTCATACATTCATGACTAATTTTCAAATAATGGACATACATCCAGATTACATTTGTCTTTTGGGACGACCTTGGATCCATGTTGTTGTAGCCGTCACCTCAACACTTTATCAAATGTTGAAATTTATAGTGAATGATAAATTGATAAATGTCGATGGCGAGGAAGACATGTTGGTCAGTCACCTCTCATCATTCAAGTACATCGAAGCAGATGGAGAAACTCTGTAGACACCCTTCCAAGCCTTGGAGATTGTTGTCGTTAGCCAAAAGCATGACATCCAGAAGATAGAGACGTCCCCTCCATCCTGGGGTAAGTTTTCAGCTATGATAAAAGGGAGAAATTCCGCAGGCTAGGGATAATTGTTAGAATTGTCCGAGAAAAGAGACCGGTTCGGACTGGGGTACCCCCTATTTCGGCTTGTAGGGTGAGGATCGCCCCACTTATAAAGACATGTTCAGACCATATATTGTCCGATGTGGGACTCTTAACACACACCCTCACACTTATGACTGGACATTTGGAGCATGAAAGTAAATGGCGGGTGACCCGATAGCGGAAACTTAATAGTAAGTGGTCCGCCAGATCGTAAACGAGACTCTGATACCATATTGAAATACAAGAGAGTAAGAGAAATTTGAATAAACGGTGTGTTTTGAAAAGTACTACGGAGACTATATTATATATAGAGAGAGATTACAGCTAATTACATGATATAGTTGATGTGAGACTATTCTATATACAATTATTCTTAACACTATATATTTACAAATATCAACAATAATAAACTCGTTTACCTAATACATTGGGCTGCAACATAATCTGCAGCTGTAAACGACCGGAAAAGTGCCAAACTTGTACGAGTATCATATGTCAATTTTGTGTCTTTCCTATGAAAGAAAAATAAGGAAACCACCATAAATTTCTCATTAAAACTTCCAGATGAGAAGGATGCCTTTTAACATAAAACTAAATTGCCTTGTTAGAATCAGACTACAAAATGAAATTACTGACACTAAAGCTTCAATCTACTCAAACATACATCCTCAAACAAACAAAAAGGAAATATACTCAAACCTACCCGTCTTCACAATCAGGATTCAATGAACATAAGCATTCAGAGCCAATGGAAACAACATGGGCAGTTCTCATCTCCAAAATCTCTGGTATAACAACTTCTAACACCTTCAAATTTGAGTTTGTGCAATAATTAGACTTGATTGAGTCCAACATGCTTAACAAGAAATAAAGTGCAAACAATCGTGCATTACATGATATTACAATCAACTTACTTCACAACCATGTGCCTTTGACAGAAGATTAAGAGCATCCTCACATTTATCAGAGACTTCAGTTGATTGGACATTATTAAACCACTTCACAGGAATAAATATATTGTTTAGAAAAAGTTTCAGATTAGCATATAAAATCATGTTCAAAGGAAAGCGTGATTACCGGGGTGTACTTCCCTATTCTTAATGATCCCAAAGCATCTGTATCATCATCAAACGACAGAGTTGGCAAACAAGGTGTTGACTACAAAAAAAAAAAGAGAAATGTGAACATTACAATTACCAAGAAGAATAGAATGTTCTAATTATAGAACAGAGTATGTAATGGTAGAGTATGAGCTGGTAATTTAGTATAGTAGTTTGTTGATGTCACACAGTTTGCTGAATAAGTAATTATAAAATGGTAATCAACATAAAGGTAACAAAGCTAGAAAAGACAAGTATGCCTTCATGAGCTTCAAAAGAGATTTAAATCCAAAAGAGTACAAAACTTTTCTCCATAAAATGTACTCATGTTACAATTATATTATATAATTACATTTTTTACCTCACTCATGGTTATCTATTCTATTATTTCCTCTACATATGGTTCGCATTTCCCTATTTAGCAAAGTGGAATCCAAAATCACAGGATTCTTACCAAATGAACATTCTAAGAAATCTCAGGTGGTCAATAATAACTTTTAAGTCTCTCATAAGCTCAATCTAACAGTGGCATTTGAAATGTTATCTGTTTTTTTCCTATACCCCAATATTGTCTTAATGATAGTAGTTATCTGCCACAATTGACTTGAGCAAACCGTAGGGTTGCCTGCTTTTTTTCTATGTACAATTAGTATATGACATCTAATTTTCAACATCTTAGTTTCCAATCTCAGCTTTTCCTATCACTGCAACAATATCAATTAAAGGATTAAAAATTACCGGATTCATACTGATTCTATTTGCAGGTGATGTGCCCAACATTGCTGCATACCTAAATTATGAGCACACAAAAAATTCATTATATATCTTCAAGAGGAAGGCTATTTTTATCTGGGCTTTATATTTAACATCAACTATTAATTGTTATTAACAAACAATTAGAACCGCAGATATGTAATCTTGAAATCAAGTATAAGTTTCAATTGAAGGGAAACTAAAGAGAATTTAAGTTTACGAAGCTCTCACCTTTATCATAAGTGCTAAAAAAATTGTCTGCGTAGCAACCAGAAGTCATTAATGTTATGGGAAAACTATCATTGCATCGAGAATGTTGAGATACTTTCAATTAAGGCATGACAGCTGGCGCCTGTGCCAGCTGACATGCTGTTAGTTTATGTTACAAAAGTATGAAGTTTCTGTTATAACAGCTCCTCGGACTTAGGAACTGTTCCCTTGATTTAAGGGAGTTAGTTAGAAGTTTGTTTAGCCTAACTACAACTCTAAATAAAATTGAATTATCGCGTAATTAGAAGTTAGTTTAGCCTTCCTCCTCTCTTATTCAGAATGCCCATCTCATGCAAACCATAGCCATAAGTGGCATCAGACAACCTAGAGTACATCCCACCCTGTTACTTACCCACATAGAACCCCTTGTACTGTTTCCCAGACACTTAATGATCAGTGTTGAATTTATGATTATGTGTAAAAGATGAGAGAAAAATATTAATGATAATGACTATTGACTTGATACCAAGACTCGATACTAATCCCTACTTATAAGGATACATAAACTTAATTCTAAATCAAGAACAGATCCTGAAACTAGCTTCTCTTATTTCATTATATTCTACCAATCAGAACTAGCTTGTTACAATTAAAGCTGAATATGCAGCTCTTGAAAATAATGGCACTTGGACTTCAGTTGAGTCTCCCAAACACAGGAAGCCTATAGGGTGAAAATGGGTATTTTAGGGTTAAGGAGAACCCAGATGGTAGTATTAACAAATACAAAGCTAGACTTGTATCTAAGGGTTTCCATCAAAAAGTTGGTTCAGACTATACACAGATTTTCCCTATTTATGAAACCTGTGACCGTCCATACTATTCTCACTATCGTTGTCACCAACAGCTGGCCAATTAAGCAAATTGATGTTAATAATGCTTTCTTGAATGGCCATCTAGAGAAAGAAGTGTATATGCAGCAGCCTCCTGGCTTTGAGAGCAGTAATAAGGACTTAGCATGCAAGCTGAACAAGGCTCTTTATGGCCTCAAACAAGCTCCAAGAGCTTGGTTTGAAAGGCTCAAAACTGCCCTTATCCAACATGGTTTTAGTGCAAGTAAATGTGATCCTAGTCTCTTTATGATCAGAACATCTTTAACTATCCTAGTTTTCGTATATGTTGATGATATTATAATCACTGAAAATTTCTTACCGCATACTCAGCAGTTAATCAACAAACTCATTTCTGATTTTGCACTCAAACAACTTAGTGATTTGATCATTTTTTGGGTATTTAGATAACTCACTTACCACATGGTTCACTTCGTCTCTCTCAAGCCAAATATATCAGGGACTTACTAATTAGAGCTCACATGGACAAAGCTTAACGTTAATGGCATCAACATTCCTATGATACCCAGCAGCAGTAAGCTCTCCAAGACCGGGTCAAACAATGTTGAGGATCCTGTCTTATATCGCTCTATTGTTGGTGCGTTGCAGTATGCTACTCTCACTAGGCCAGGGATCTCTTTCTCAGTTAACAAAGTATGTAAATTTTCATCTCAGCCACTATAAGATTATTTGAAGGCAGTCATGCGTGTCCTAAGATACCTTAAAGCTACTTTGCAGCGTTGTCTTCTTATTCAACCTAACCCATTGAATCATTCATTTTCACAGGGTTTTGTGATGTTGATTGGACCACAGACCTAGATAACATAAGATCAACTTCAGGAGCTATGTATCTATCTAGGCCCAAACCTTGTATCATGGTGGTCTAGAAAACAGAATTTAGTTGCCCGTTCCAATGCAGAAGCAGAATACAAAAACCTTGCCACTCTATCTGCTGAAATTCTCTGGCTTCAATCCATTCTCTCTTTAGAAGCATGTATCTTTCTAGGCCCAAACCTTGTATCACGGTGGTCTAGAAAACAGAATTTAGTTGCCCGTTCCAGTGCAGAAGCAAAATACAGGAGCCTTACCACTCTATCTGCTGAAATTCTCTGGCTTCAATCCATTCTCTCCGAGCTTCAATTTAAGTTTCACACTCCTCAAATACTATGTAACAATTCAAGTACAGTCTCTTTGGCTCATAATTCAACTCTCCATAGCAGAATAAAACACATGGAGCTTGACATATTCTTTGTTAGGGAGAAAGTAATGAACAAAAGTTTAGCAGCATCTCATATTCCAGCTCAAGATCGACGGGCAGATGTGCTCACCAAGCCTGTCTCCAGCTCGTTTCTTGAATCTCAGAGGCAATCTGAGAGTCTTTGACAAATCCCTAGTCAAACAGGAACCTCCAATTTCTAAGGGGTATCTTAAGAGATACTTTCAGTTAAGGCATGATAGTTGGCGTCTGTTCCAGTTGATATGCTGTTAGTTTATGTTATAACATGCTTAGTTTATGTTAACAGTATGCAGTTTCTGTTATAACAGCTCCTTGAATTCAGGAATTGTTCCCTTGATTTAAGGGAGTTAGTTAGAAGTTAGTTTAGCCTAACAACAACTCTATAGATAGAGTTAAATCTATTGTATTTAGTAACAATAAAATCATTAATAACAAATTCTGAAATTTCAATAGGGAACAACAATTTATCTTGCATGGGCAAAAAGGATGGTCGGAAGGGTCATCAAGGGAAGCTTTCCATAAAAAGCAAAAGAATTTGAAAATGCTGCAATAAAGAAAATACGCAAACGGTGGCCTAGTGTGTAAACCATAAAGATGCCAGTAAGGAAGCTTTCATTTATTCTAGGCATTGCATTTTACAAGAATTAGAGCTGAGAACTAATTTAGTTTTTGTTACTGTGTAACTTGAGAGTGTTAATTATTTTGGTTGAAACTGTCTATTAGATTCTAAAACCAATTTACCAAATAATTAAACTCTTTACTTCTACTGAAAGTCCCAGGTAAAACTACTCCATCTACATTAGTATAACACTGTATAATGAGAAGTTTGCACCTTAATAGGAACCCACAAAAATTAAGTACTATCTAACAATAATGTACTAAATAAGCACTATCTAACAATGATGTACTATATAGATGCTGATTGCAGGTTAAAATACATAACTAGGTTACTAGAACAAAACATGCATGTCAATGGAGGAATGATGTAAAGTAACTAGTCTTTCAACGAATGCAAAGTAGATATCAGACTTGCAAAATGAAAGAATTAATCAAAAAGGAAAACTGAAGGATAAAGGAAAAAATATTTGTCGCATACACTAGCATTGCATCCTCTACGGAAGAAGCAATGGGTCCAATAACTTCCACTGTCCCAGAATCACATAAGGACCTGTAAATGAATAAAAAAATGAATAGTGAGTTCCAAATAAATAAACTTAGCTAGTCAAACACTAATTGTTTTTAATGTAACTAAATATATTATTCATAGATCTTTTACGTTATAACCATATCAATGTCACAAGCGTACATTGTAAATATATGTATATAATTCTGGAAAGATTACACGTTTCTCAGACTTTTAAAATTGCTAAACTTATTCTAAATGAGAAGATAACATGTTTTCATTGAATTTTTTGTACTAATGAAATGAGAAAATGCATCATGCAATATTATAGAAGATAAAAAATGTTTCACCAGTCATAGAAGAAGAGCCAACAGTCACAAAACACACTACAACAATTATTCACCAAAGCCTAGGACTAGAATATGAAAATAAACTTGAAGCTTGAAGAATAGAAGTTAAACAGGCTCCTTCCCTACCAAAAGACAGGACTGTTTCCCATGTAATGTAATAAAGGAGGATTGCTCACTGAGCTTAATTCCCTAGGTTTCAGCTTTTTAGATAAACTAATAACGTAGCTTACTTCAAACCAATGTCAAGTGACAATATATTTGATAGTAATAACCTACAAGATAAAAAAAATATGTATTTTCATCCTTATTAATTTAATTATTGAATTTTAACCATCACAGAAATGTAGTATCTGATCAATATATTTAAGGTCTATTTGCAGCAATCTTTCTTCAATTGAAGCGTGGACGATGCGGGAAGCTCAACAAATGATCTAGGATAGACTCTGATATCATCTTAGAAATTGGGTTGGGCCTAACTCGTCCCTACAAAATCAGCTTGTAAGATGAAGATTGCCCCCACTTATAAACACAACACATACCATATCTCTAAGCAATGTAGGACTAAATTCACCCCTTCAAACCCAACACAATGAAGATGTTGGAGG
The DNA here is from genome assembly GCF_024323335.1 of Lathyrus oleraceus. Classification (NCBI taxonomy): domain Eukaryota; kingdom Viridiplantae; phylum Streptophyta; class Magnoliopsida; order Fabales; family Fabaceae; genus Lathyrus; species Lathyrus oleraceus. The sequence continues at coordinate 453,053,156 of NC_066579.1, forward strand.
CTGCAATGAAGGCATGCCAAATGCCGCAATTTAGGCGACTAGGGGCGGACCGCAATGAAGACAGAAATTCCAACACTAAAATTGATTTTGAGTGAGTTGATTGAGTAAACTTGATTCTGATTAAAACGACGTTAAATGTAAAGTGACTTATGTTTGGAGACATTTACATAAAAGTGAGTTGATCGATAAATTTCAATATAAAATTACGTTTGCACTCAAAGTTAGAAATATTAGCTTCAAGTTAGAATCAATTCTGAAAGCAAAATCAATTCTACTCGAAAGCAACCAAACATGTCAAATTCAACTTTACACATCTAGAATCAATCCTAGATGCTCCAAACATGTAACCAAATTCACTTCATTGCCCTAATACAAAATGGGCAATCATGACCCCAAATGATATAGAATAAGATCGCAAAATATAATTGCTCCTACAGCCTAAAACGAGGTAAAAATAATTTTCTTGAGTAACAAATAGTACACACAAAGAGCTGGTTATGATTGATCTATCACATAGTGAGAAATTACCCTTCCATGCTTGATCTCCCATAATTTATCTTCAATCCTACCACGCCACATAGGGAAGAAGGAATACGGACCGAACCTGCCTTCACAATTTTTAAAAATGAGAATCAATATATAGAATTGGTACAAAGAAATAGTTTGACATATCAGATTTGCACAACCTCCACCATCAGTTCCAAGTGCAGCAGAACATAGTCCAGAAGCAACAATTGCAGCTGGACCTGAAGAAGATCCACCAGTGTACCTATCCGGTGCATGAGGATTTCTTGCGGTTCTGCAACTCGAGAAAATTCAGTTGAACAGTCATGTATGTATATTTTGAGGAAGAACGTAAGAAAACTATGAGCAAACCAAAATAGTGGGTATATTAGATTCAAAGGCAAATAACATTATTGGAAATTTTCCTGTAATTTCCTGAAAGCTTTTAAGTTTTGATACGACGTGTGGTACAAAAGTTTTAAATTATCGAAACTGGGAATCACACATAATAATTACAGAGAACCGAGAGTCTAAGGTAGAATTTAAAGAAAACAAACAAGAAGAAACGATAACACAGGTCATTTGAGAGACCTGTAACACAGTAACCTTGCATCCGGTCAAACACTCAATTCTTGCTTACTCCCTCTTTTCACTCATTTCCTGCCTTTTTATCATGTTACACACAGACACGGGTAATTTGAGAGATCAGTAACCTCATATCTAGTAGCACGCTCATTTCTTCCTCACCCCTTCCCCACTCCTTCCCTTCCGTTTTATCCTGTTACTCTCAAAGATACCCATCACTTCCCCCAACTGCCGTGTTGGCTTGGCAGATTACCTAAATCATGATTTCTTGTGTCAACAAATCATGATCTTGTGCATATGAGTGTGCAATTCTCCATTACTCTTCTATTTCTTCAAGTGTGCCCCATTAGTTTGCTTTCAGTATAACATTTAGTTTTACCTTTCAATGGTTCTTAAGCTTGTGATGGAAAACAGAGTGTGAATACAGAAGGAATGAAAATATTAACACACTTGTTGGCATCTTACTTTCGTCCCCTAACTCGGAAGAAGGAAGAGTGAGAAGCATCAAACTCCTAAATATGTACCAGATAAACCAAGCAGATATTACCTTTCTAACATGCCAAATTCCTTTTTATGTTTACAACGACATCAATAAATAGTAAAATATAGATAAGCTTACCCGTAATTAGGATTATTTCCTGTCGTACCCATGCCAAACTCGTGCATATTGGCCTTCCCTAGGAATATGACACCACAGCTACGCAGTCTTGAAACAGAGACAGCATCCTTCTTTACAGCACGTACCTCATGCAACCATGTCGATCCACCTGCCATCACCAAAAGATAATCTAAGTGTGTTTCTTTAATTATTCACGACAAGTCAGATCCTAAAATTGCTTACCCTTAGACGAATGAGGAAGGCAGTCTATGTCATCTTTAATAGCTATGAAAATTCCATCCAGTATTGATAATGGATTTCCTGTATAAATTCCAAAAGTGTGACTACAGTAACTATCCATGCTCAGTCCCACCATATCTCAACATTATCCTGTATCAAAGATTTACACTTTAACATCTATATGAGGATTTGAATCATAAAGGATTACCTGCTTCAAACCTCTGAGTAGATGCTGCTGCCTGCTTCCGGACTTCTGCAGCATCAAAAGTTATCAATAGTGGTGTCGGAGGTTTGTCAGTTCCATTCTCCTCTATAATTGAGATGATGCGTTCAGCAACCTATGAATTCAAAGTGGAATTGTTTCATTTAACAAATTAATTTAGAATAAAGACATTTCTGTATTTGAAGATGCTATCAACTGAATCTCACATACCATAGATGGGGTTACTTTTCTAAACCGATAAGCATGAGCATAATCACGTATTTTCCAGTACCGAAAGGGTGCAGATGAACTTTCCCATAAATCAGCAGGATCATAATGCGGAAGACAGTTCAAGGCAGACTCAACTCGGTCTTCAGGTCTCCCATCTTGGTCAAGCTCAACAACACCAGGTTCCTTTTCTGGATATATGTTACAACATCAGGCTGGACTATTATATGGCGAAACATGTTTCTTCAAATGCACTACAAATAATTTGACACAATTGCTAGTTTTCTTTATCTCTTTCTAAGGTTACTTTATTCCTCCTTTTCCAATCTCAAACAATCATTACGAATCAAGCTTCAAATCTATGTAAATTTCACGCACAAGAACACCTCCGATGCAAAAATATAAAATATATAGGAGGAGAAATCACCTTGAGGTGGATATTCAGGTTTAAACATGGGTTCCTCGGGTATCACAGTGTTCCGCAATAACTGTTCACATCATAACCAAAAAAAAATCAATTGTAAAACTTGTAGACACAATGCAAAGTCAGTTTACAATATGCATTGGCACACACACTAACATCAACACCTAAAAATAATTTGAAAAGGTAAAAGTGATTGTATGCAACAACCACATGTATCAGTATGATATCAATGCAAAACATCAACTATTGTTGGATACTCCAGCATACTTTCAATCTTGCAATGTCAGTGCAGTATCCAACCAACTCAAGTATTACAAGGATACTAATAAAACTTCAATATTAAAAATGCGCAAACATTGTGTAATAAAACTTGAACATAAAAACGCGCAAACATTGAGTAACAATTTCATCAACAAAAAACAAGTAAACAATCAAAAGCGCACACTCACTCACTCACAAACCTCATCAATTTTATTTTCCTTCTTCAAATAATTCATAAGGAGAGGACCTATCAATGGAGCTTCAATTAGCCTGACAAGCAATCTAAATCCAAAGCCAGTCAAATGCGGAGCTGCAAAACAAAACAAAAAATCAATCATCAAACAATAATTCTACAAAAACTGAAAAATCGAAGAAATTCGTTTAAATCTAATTAGTGGAGTAAACAATAACCTTGAACAGTTTCAGGTTCGTATTGAACCAAACTCAAATCAACTTCCTTCGCCGGCACGAGAACACGTTTTTTCCCCATCGATCAAAAACACAAGCGATTCGAGTTTCTGCAATGAGCGAAAACGAAGATGAAATTGGAGAGAGTGAAAAGAAACCTAGCAGTAGCAATTAATATGATGATGATTGTGGAGGAGGTAGTAAATGCTGCTGACCGTTTCAGTTGCGGGTAGTTATGTGAACGGAGGATCCAGTATACCGTGCCGTCCGGCACTGTCAGGTATTTGTCTATTCTGACAATTGGTGGGACCATATTTTATAAATTCACGCATTGCTAAGTCTTGCACATTTCGAAGTCGCTTCTGTTGGTTGGTAAACTAACTAATTCTCTATATCTGCCCCCTCTTTATGATTAAATCAATCAACTGCATTCATCTACTATCAGCTAAAATAAAAAATTATTTTGGGTTACATATCTTTATATGTTTTTAGTAACTCCTAAATATAGGTTACTTCATTTTTATTTTTCTAATGGTATCATCCACAATTTTTTTAACTCTCACTTTTTTTATCTGTGACGTTAAGTATGTCTAATAGAATGTGGTAGGATTTGTGGATTTTTTTTATATTGTGATGGTAGTTTTAATATTTAGTAGGTTGGATTTAATTGAATAAAATATTTATTTTTTATTTTTTGAAATTTTAAATAAAAAGTCATCATCCTAACTCTTTCACTTACTTTTTTTATTCCTAATTTTTTTTCTTAACCCTTCCTTTCAATGTTCTCTTTAAAGATAAATTCAACCGATGTACTATACATGTCATCCTTATCTGTAAAAGTTCGAGGTGAAAATTTGCGTGATTATCAAAGTTGAATGATACCGTATCAATGTAAGAAGGGATCCAACAAAGGAAAACTCTTTTAGAGATGTCCATTTTGGAGGAATTATGACACATGTGATGTATTCATATGGAATGAAGATATGGGAGCAAATGCTAAAAATGAACATGGGAGCAATATGAATAAGAACAAGAGAGATATACATAATCGTCTAAATTATAGGAGATTAAACTTATGCGTCATATCAAAGGGAATTCAACTTATCGGCCATACCATGAAGTTAGAGAAAGAGTAATTGAAAAGAGACTAAAAAAAGATATTCAAGTCAATGAGAATCAATTTGTTTTTATCTAACCTTATTGGAATCAGAGAAATGTTCTAGAAAAATGAAAATGTTATATGTATTGTAATCTTTTTTATGTTTAATGTGTATTTTGTGTTCAAATGTAAATGTTGAAGGGTTCTGTTATAGATTAAAAGACATTGTTGTTTGTTGAAAATGTTTAAATCTATGTATTGACAATGTTTTATAATGGAATGTTAGATTTGGTTAAAGCATCGTTATGATTTGCTCAAATTTGACATAGTAACACTCAATAACAGAATTTTTTTTGTAAGAATTGAATATAACATTGATGGTTTAATTTCATACTTAGAGTAATATACTTTTGACAGTACACAAAATATTTATAGTACCAAAATAGATACAACCCAAAATAGCATCAGCAATAGAATACTTAAAGTATACAAAGCTACTTAGAGTACAATAAATGCCTAATGATGATACATGATACTTATAGTACAAACTAAATAACAAACACATCATGACAGTTACTACTATGGAAAATATATATAATGACGGATTCACGTCCGTTGTTAGGTAGCATGTGATTGTATGTAAGCTGGTTTCCACAACGGGAGAGTGATCATAGTTATAAGTTAGGTAGTGCGTTACTTATAGCAACGGGTAAAGAAAATAATCATTGTGAAATAATTTATAGGTATTGGGTTCGAATTCTAACAACGAGATTCGTGTGTTTTATTATTCTGGATAGCGCTCAACTTATAACAATAGTTAAATTAAAAATCGTTGTGATATTATTTGTTTAGTTAATATATTTTTCAATTTTACATTATTCCCAAATTTTTAACCTGGATATTTCTAATAGTATCATACCAAAAATAACAATACACCCATTTGTGAATTGAATTAGACCAAAAATTGTGTTACATCAATGACACAATCCTATTAGGAACCAAAAATTGTATTACACCAATGACACATTTTCATTAGGAACCACAAATTGTATATTACATCAAAACCAAAATGGCACAGAACAACCTATAATATACGCATCATTACATCAAACAATATTATCTTGTTGTTTTGGTGTCTCGTCTCTGTTGGTGCAAAGGTAGAATAAATGATGAACGGAAATATTCTATTAAGAGAATGACGGTTAAAAAATATGATAAAAGTTACAATGATTGCCACCCTATTTATAAGCTAAAACTAGGGTTACTAGAATAGGATAAAATACTAAAATACCCTCTAACAAACTTAGGGGCTAAGAAAATAGTACAACTAATAAATATGAATTACTTCTAATACCATCCCTTAATTCATATTCCATCAAAACTTGTAACACCAATTCCATCCCTTAATCTGAGAAATTGATCAATCTTGATAGCTTTCGTTAGAACATCTGCCAACTGTTTCTGAGTGCTGCAGTGTACAACTTCTAACACTCCCCTCTGAACTTGATGTCTCAGAAAATGATACTTGGTCTCAATGTGCTTGCTTCTCCCATGCAACACTGGGTTTCTGGCAAGATTGATTGCAGACTTGTTGTCAATCATCAGCTTCAGAGGTTTGTTTACTTTAATCTTCAGATCCTGCAATAGATTCAGAATCCACACAGCTTGGCATGCAGTAACAGCACCTGCAATGTATTCAGCTTCACAAGTTGACAACGCCACAACAGGTTGCTTCTTGGAACACCAAGAGATGGGACCTCCCAGAAATTTGAATAAGTATCCAGACGTACTTCTTCTGTCAACTCTGTCTCCACACCAATCAGAATCTGAATAACTCAGAAGTTCTGACTCATCCTTTCTTCCAGAAGGAAATAATACTCCATACTTCAGAGTTCCCTTGATATACCTCAGAATTCTGACAGCAGCTTGATAATGGGACCACTTAGGTTTACTCATGAACCTACTAACCATCCCAACTGAATAGCAAATATCAGGTCTGGTATTGCACAAATACCTCAGAGAACCAACCAACTGTTTGAAGGTTGTAGCGTCCACATCCTTTCCATCAGAGTCAGAATCCAGTTTCTGATTTGTATCAGAAGGTGTGACAGCAATCTTACAATTCTTCAGATTAAATCTCTTCAGAAGTTCTAATTCATACTTGAGCTGATGCAAAATAATACCTTTCTCAGAGTATCTGAACTTCATCCCTAAAAAGTATGTCATTTTGCCTAGATCAGTCATTTCGAATCCATTCATCAGAACTTTCTTAAACTTGGCTATCTCCTGTTCAGAACTTCCAGTCAGCAGTATATCATCAACATATAAACATACCAGAGTCATATTTCCTTCAGAAGTATGCTGAACATAGACACCGTACTCCATCTCACATTTCTGAAAGCCTTGCTTCTTGAAAAATGAATCAATCTTCTGATTCCAAGCTCTGGGTGCTTGTTTTAATCCATATAGAGCTTTGTATAATCTGTACACCATCCCTTCCTGATTCTTTTTCACAAATCCAGGAGGTTGTGACACGTAAACTTCTTCTTCTAATGGACCGTTCAGAAATGCAGATTTTACATCTAAATGCATTAGAGGCCAATTCCTGTTAGCAGCTATTGCAATCACCATTATGATTGTTTCATGTCTTGCTATAGGTGCAAACACTTCAGAGTAATCCAACCCAGGTTTCTGTAGAAATCCTCTGGCTACCAACCTTGCTTTATGTTTTCCAATTGAACCATCTGGCTTTAACTTCTGCTTGAAAACCCATCTGACGCTGATGACTTTCTTGTCTTTTGGAAGTTCTGTCAGCTTCCAAGTCTTGTTTCTCTCTATAGCACCAAGTTCTTCTTTCATGGCCTTCAGCCAGAGCTTCTGCTTAAGAGCCTCTTCTGTACTCATGGGTTCAGAGTCTACTAACATGGCACACTGAATAACTTCTCCTTCAGAGTCTACTTCAGTGTCTTGCAGCATGTCAAATTCTGCATATCTTCTGGGGATGTTTCTGATTCTTTGTGGTCTCTGAACTTGTTCAGAGTCTTGAGCTTCAGAGTTTCTAGCTTCAGATGGTTGACTTCCTCCAGAGCTTTGACCATCTTCAGGGTTTGGCATATTTCCAGAGTCTGAATTGCCACCAGAATCTGGATTACCATCAGAGTCTGGGTCATCAGAGTCTGGATCATCAGAGTCACCTTCATCTTCTGAGTCTTCTCTAGAGTCAGAATCACTATCAGAATCAGAATCAACGTCAGAGTTTACTCCAACTTCAGAAATTCTTAACTCTGACCTTTCTTCAGAAGTTCTAACATCAGAATCAGATTGAGACTTATCCCAATTCCAAAATTCGGATTCCTTCACAATCACATCTCTGCTGAATTCAATTTTGTTGGTTTCTGGACAATAGAGCTTGTATGCACCTATACTGTGGTACCCTATCAGAATCATCACTTTGCTTCTATCATCCAGCTTCTGTCTTCTGGCTTCTGGAACATGTTTATAGCAAACAGAACCAAACACCTTCAGATGACTAACACTTTGCTTATCTCCAGTCCACTTCTGTATTGGAACTATTTCCTTCAACTTCTTCGTAGGACATCGGTTGAGTACATACGTTGCAGTGGCAACAGCTTCTCCCCAGAGCTTCTGAGGAAGTTTTTTCTCCTTTAGCATGCTTCTCACCATATCAAGCAAAGTGTGGTTTCTCCTTTCAGCAAGACCATTGTGTTGAGGGGTATAAGGAGCAGTGACCTCATGCTCAATTCCATTCTCCTCACAGAACTTCTGGAACTCTTTGGAGTTATACTCACCTCCACCGTCAGTTCTAAGAATCTTCAACTTCTGACCACTCTGATTCTCAGCCTTCATTCTGAACTTCTTGAATTCATCAAACACCTCGTGTTTAAACTTAATAAGGGATACCCATGTCATTCTTGTGAATTCATCAACAAATACACACAAAGTATTTATTCCCTCCAATCGATGCTACTGGAAATGGACCACACACATCAGAATGTACAACTCCCAAGGCATGTTTTGCTCTTGGAGCAGTTTCTGACGCAAATGGCAATCGTGGTTGTTTTCCTTCCATGCAAACTTTGCGTGACTTTTCAGGCTTCTTAATTGCAGGAATTCCATGTACCAACTTCTTTGAATTCAGATGTTTTAAGCTTCTGAAATTCAAATGACCAAATCTTCTGTGCCACAACTCACTCTCCTTCTCAGCACTTGTTGCACTAAGACATTCCGAGTCTGTAGTTCTGACATTCACCTTGAATGTTCTATTCCTTCCCTGTTCTGACTCCATAATCAACTTCTGATTGCAGTCATACAGCTTCAGAAGATTGTCCTTCATGGTAACCGAAAAACCTTTCTCAATTAATTGTCCCACACTCATCAGATTGCTTCTGATGCCAGGTACATACCACACGTTCTGAATCAATGCTGTTTTCCCATTGTTCAGAATCACTCTGACATTTCCCATACCTTCTACATTAAGATATTTGTCATCAGCACATCTGATCTTTGTCCTCTTTTCAGAGTCAAAGTCAACCAGCCATTTCTTGTTTCCAGTAAGATGATTTGAACATCCAGTGTCCATATACCACCAGTCTATCAGATCCATATCATCAGATTCAGAGGCCATCAATAGCACAGATTCATCATCAGAACTTCTGGCTATATTTGCTTCTTCTGATTTTCTCTCCTTGTTTGACCAACAGTCTCTAGCAAAGTGACCAAACTTCTTACAACAGATACATTGGATCTTCCTTTTGTCATACTTCTCTTTTCCCTTCTGAGCATTCTTTTGTCTATCAGAGGTTGAGCTTTCTAACTTCTGACCAACATCAGATCTTCTCCTGGCTTTTGACTACTTCTGATACCTCCTATCAAAAGTTGCTTTCAGAGCCTGCTGCTCTACTTCCCTTTCAGAAGTTCTCTCAGTCAAACGCAACTCTTGCGCTTCTAGACTGCTCTGCAACTCTTCAATTCTCATGGTGCTCAGATCTTTGGAATGTTCTATTGCTACCACAATGTAATCAAATTGAGAGGTAAGGGATCTCAATACCTTCTCCATGATTGTTTCTTCAGAAAGAGTTTCTCCACACGCTTTCATCTCATTAGTGATCAGAATCACTCTGGAGATGTATTCAGAAACTTTCTCATTATTCTTCATGTTGAGATTCTCATATTGCTTTCTCAAGGACTGAAACTTCACCTTTTTCACTGATGCGTCACCACCATAACATCTAACCAGTGTGTCCCACGCAGCCTTTGTTGTCGTTGAATCTGCAATCTTCTCAAACACATTTACATCAACACATTGATGAATGAAGAACAATGCTTTCTGATCCTTCTTCCTTACTTCCTTCTGCGCGTTTTTCTGTTCATACGTCGCATCTGCTGCTACCGGAACATAACCATCAGTGACAAGATCTAGAACATCTTGAGCACCGAACAGTACACGCATTTGGATCATCCAACGATTCCAGTTTTTACCGTCAAATACTGGAAGTTTGGTGTTCATGTTGTCGTTTCCGTTCATCTTTCTACCTTGCATAGTACACTCAGATTTCTCACACAGTGTTTCCCAACCCACAGAATTAAAATTCTGATCAGATTTTGTTCAAGATTCAACACGAATCTAAGAATCAAAATCAAACACACAAGACCTCACGTTCACTCGTGTTTCCCGTGTTTCCCAATGAATCCGAACCGGAGCTCTAGATACCAATTGTTGGTGCAAAGGTAGAATAAATGATGAACTGAAATATTCTATTAAGAGAATGACAGCTAAAAAACATGATAAAAGTTACAATGATTGTCACCCTATTTATAAGCTAAAACTAGGGTTACTAGAATAGGATAAAATACTAAAATACCCTCTAACAAACTTAGGGGCTAAGAAAATAGTACAACTAATAAATATGAATTACTTATAATAGTCTCTTGGTGTCTTAACTTTAAAGACCTATAATTTCAAATAATAATAGTTATTAGAAAATAACATCATTATAAATTATAACATACAATAAATTATGAATGAAGAATATAAAATATTCATTTGTTAATTTTCTCATATGCCTTCTTGATGATCGTTACGAATATCATGTACATCACCTCTATCAACTTTTTCATATGAAGTAGGCACTTGTGTTGCATAATAAGGAGTAGAAGAAATATCAAAACTTTCACCGTCACTATGAGGAATGTATTTTCCTTTGAGAACAATCGAATATCTCTTTGATAAGTCTGCAAGGTTTGTCACATAAAAAACTTGTTTTGCTTGAGTAGCCATAATGAATGGTCTGATGTTATAAGTTGTCTTGCTAAGGTCAACCTATGTGAATCTAACTCATCAGTTTGTACATTATTATTATTGGGAACACACTTGCATTTAAATAAATACACTTTAAAAATAACATAATCAATCTCCAAAATCTCCTCAATGACACCATAGAACGTAATGATTGCCAAAATAGGATTCTTATCTTTCGAAGTAAAAAAATACATGGATTCGGTCTCAAACATAACCCCGTTATCTTTTATTGTGCTACGATCATCTTTTGTTTTTGTATAAAAGGAATAAGTAGAAATTTCGTATATCGTCCAAGTTATCACAGTAAATTTTGGCATGTACGACAATCATTTAATTATCTCAGATGCACCATCATCATTAGAAATCCTCTTATAAAACCGACTTATGAATTCTTCGTTATGCCATGTCAACAACCACTTGTCATTCTTTCGAGGATATTTTTTATTTATAATTGTTTTGTGAGTAGCTACGTAAGGTTCAACTACACTAAGATTATTCAATATATAGAAATGTGCTTCAAGTACTACATTTTGATCCATTGACTTAACATTTAAACCTTGAGTACTTCTACCTTCAAATCCGTCAGCATCACGAGACTTTGGAATTCCCATAGACTATGTTTTCGACAAATAGTTTGAACAAAACTCAAGAGCTTCTTATGTGGTGTATCTTTCAACGATCGAAACTTATAACCGGTGATGATTCTTCGTATATCCTTTAAATATCTTCATGTACCGCTTTATACATCCACCTTAAATAAACTGGATCGCAAAATCTGATTTCTTTGACTAGATGAACAAGTAAATGAACCATAACGTCAAAAAATGATGGAGGAAAATACATTTCCAATTGACACAATATTATTGCAGCCGCATCTTCTAATTCATCTGATTTTTTGAAACCAAGAACTTTATTACATATAACATTGAAGAATTAGCACAATTTGGTTATAGTTACTCTTACATTTTTTTGGAAGGATAGCATTGATAGTCACTAGTAGAAGTTATTGCATCAATACATGACAATCATGAGATCTTAAGTCAATTAACTTGAGATCTTTCATTGATACAAGTTTCTTTATGTTTGAAGAGTAAACTTGGTGAACTTTGATACCATGCAAACACTCGTAAAAACATTTCTTTTCCTTTTTAGATAGAGTGTGACATGCCTGAGGCAAATAAGTTCTTTTTTCTCTATCTTCTGGAGTCAATTATTGTCGTATACACATCTCTACCATATCTAAACGGGAATTCTAATTATCTTTAGTCTTGCCTGGAATATTTATAAGTGTTCTGTGATACGGTGAACTGACTTTGTGTTTTTGCTTTGAAAAGCAATGTTGCGGATAGCAAGAGTCGCCACCGACTTTTCTTTTATCCAATAAGGAAAGGCGGAAAAGAACAGGAAAAACCTTGATTAGATTTTGAGTTCGGGAGGTACATTATACAAAGGGAAGGTGTTAGCACCCTTTGTATCCATGGTTATCCATGGGCTCTTAATTGCTTAACTCACTTATGTTTTCCTTGTTTGAGAAAGTGTTTGAGAAATGTGGTGTGTTTAGAAAATATTTTGAAAGGAGAGTTTAACTTTGTAATGATTCTTGTACGAATGTATACAAAGTGTTTATCTCGTTTGATTTTGAAAGATGTTTAGAAAAATATAACTCGGCGATGATTCTGGTGCGAATGTATACCAATTGGTGATTTTCTAAAAGATGTTTTGAAAAGTGTGAGGTGTGAAAAGTATTTTAAGCTGTGAGCAAGCATTTAAGAGTTATACCTAACCAAGGTCTTTATAAGTATTTCCTATGCTTAGGAGGGTAAAACTGTCCTTACTATTGAGAAGTAAGTAGTCTTATCCTTTGGATGTAAAGGGACATCGTGGGGTCGTCGATTGGCCATTGAAGGCAACATTTGTAAGGATACCTTAGCATTCGAAGGGACGATCATCATTTAATCGTAGGCTACAACGAAGGGTCATCGAGGGACAAAGTCATATATTCGAAGGCAACGTTCGAGGGACAAAGTCATATATTCGAAGGCAACGTTCGAGGGACTATGATTTATCTTGTAGGGACATTGACCTTTTGATCGAAGGGACTATGACTTATCTGTTTAGGGATGATGATGATTTAATCGAAAGGGTCTTTGTTAAGGGTATCCCCACATTCGCGGGACATGACCGTAATATCGTAAGGCAACAAAGAGAGGGTTACCCTAGAGGTGCAAGTATGGAAATGATATATTATCTTGAAGAGGGTATCCCCACATTCGCGGGACATCGATTATTTATCTTTCAATGCAATTCTATTAGCATACGTCTAGACAGTTATATTCACAGTATGGAAAAATTAAAGTGCGGAAAATAAGACTACGCTATTACATGGCCTCGGGATAGAGGTACATAATTTAAAAAGGGATATAAAATATCTAAATCTTAATTAACGAGTACAAAATTAAAAGGGCATACAAAATAATAAAACCTAATTAAACTAAAAAGAAAGAAATAAAAAAAATCCTAATTAAATCTATTACATAGAAAGTTCATGACAAATAAAATAAATAAACTAAATTTAAGAATGAATTAAGAATATTTTTAGTCTATAATAATAGAAACTTTTTTTTATGAATTTATGGAAAATTTAGACTAAATTGATAGAAATTTTAAAAGAAAAGAGGAAAAAAAATATAATTAAATTTTTATTATTCCAAATAGCCCATTTTAATTAATTAAGTGATATATAAAAATTTAATTAATAAACTAGATTAAATTATATCCTAGTTTAAATAACTAATATAATATATTAATTAGAAAATTAATTAATGGGTTTTATTTTAATAATAGAAAAATAGTGGTGAATTAATTATAGTGGAAAGGGAGTAAACATAGTAAAAGACTGAAAAACACGTTGCAATGAGGGGAGCTACCAACGAGTCATGTTGGTCCATTCGTTATTTATTCGCCTTCATTAAAATATATATTAATTCTACATGGATTTTTCCATTTTTGACACAACACCACCATGCATGTTACAACTTTCTCTCTTACGGCAAACTACTTTATTTTTTCTCATGTTATTTCTTTCATGTGAATACAACAAATCTGTAACTTCATCTTATATCAAACCACACACATAAAATAAGATTATATGTAATCATCATGCAATAATAAAAATAGTCATACACAAATCAAGAAGCTTATATTATTTTACTCATGTATTAGTTCTCTTTACTGCAAGTGATAATGATAAAACAAACCTTACACATACATGTTAAAGACAACCAATGATTTATATTATCACCATTATATCATCATCATCATTATTATGTAATAACAACATGTGAAATAAACATAATCATGCTAGAAACCACACTCATATAATAATAATTAAATGACAGATATAATTCTTTAATTATGCAAACAGAATTTCTCCAACATGTTATGACATATCAAGAACAGACGCATACTTGAATAAAGCAATATCAACATTCACCAAACCATGAATACATCATCTCAATATATATATTAAACCAATATTATTCATGCACGAATTAAGCAGTATTGCAAGGTAATCATGTTGGATGCAAATTCCATAATGAACACTTACTGGGGATTTGATTCCTCTAGCTTTCTCAATGTATGTGTGTTGTTCTTATTCAGGCTATGAGTGCTTTATGGTTGCTTCTCTTTTCCCTGCCCGTGAATCTTCTTGCTTCTGCCTTGCCTTGTATATCTTCTTCTGTTGTATATCTCCTTTTTTTCCTCTCCCCCTTGCTGCAGCCATATGAAGTATTTATAATGGTGTGGATTAGGGTTTAACCTTGCTAAATATTTGGATCCCTTCCTATACTTTAGGGTTTAACCTTGTTAAATATTTGGATCCCTTCCTATACTTTAGGGTTTAACCTTGCTAAATATTTGGATCCCTTCCTATACTTTAGGAGAGTTAGAGTTTAACATTGCTAAATATTTATTAAATACAAATATTATTATAAATAATGGATAATTTAAATGACTTTTAACAAATAAAAATTAATTTAAATTTTAGTTACATTATTGAATTAAAATTTAAACCTATTTCTATTTTTACTTTCATCATTTAAAAAAAAATCAAAATTCTTCTTACTTATATCAACCAAAATTATTTTATAATTTATGGATTTTTTTAAAAAAATGTTACTCTTATAAATAAATTTTATTAAGTAAAAAACGTGAATTACTAAATAAATACTATTTATAAATAATGAATAAATGGAACATGAGTCACTAAATTATAAAAAATAGTTATTATAATTTAATGAGCTTTAACAAATAAAATTAATTTAAAATTTTAATTATACAATTAAAATTCAAATCTATTTTTATTTATCATTAAATTAAAACTATTTTATTTATATATATAAAATTTATTTATATCATACAGATAACCAAAATCATTATTATTTTTTATATCTGTATCACATAATAAATAAATTAAAATTTATAATTTATATGAGAATGTATGTTAATGAATGAATGCAAATGTGAAATGAATGCCATGCATGAATCAATTTATCATAAAAATTAACAGGCAAATTTTGGGGTATGACAGCTGCCCCTGTTCAATATTCTTAAACCGAGAGAATTATAATGGTATGTACGCCATTCGTGATCTGGAGGTGGAAGATTATTGAACACTTAGAATGCCCCAAAAATTTGCACTTGCTAATTAAAAGATAGTCTTGATGGAGATGGGCTTAAAGATGTCATCCATAAAGTTTGATGATGAGAGCTTCAGAGTGCGTCGTACATTAGACCATATCTAAAGACATGGGTGTCACACTGGGTCGTACGCTAGACCGTATAATGAGTCATCCATTAGGTGATATTAGGGTGAGCTGAACCTGATGAGATAAGGATCAGAATGGGTCATACGCTAGACCGTATCTAAGTAGCAGAGTGAGCCGTCCGTTAGGCTATATCTGGAGAAATAAAGATCAGAATGGATCGTACGCTAGATCGTATCTGAGTAGTAGAATGAGTCGTCCGTTAGGTTGTATCGGGCGATAAAAAGTAGTCGTACGCTAGACTACATTTCAAAATATGTCGTACGCTAGGTAGTATCTGATGAGAAGAGCCAGACTGGGTCGTACACTAGACCGTATCTGAGTTGCAGAATGAGCCGTCCATTAGGCTGTATCTGAGGATAAAAGATCAGAATGGATCATACGCTAGATCGTATCTGAGTAGCAGAATGAGTCGTCCATTAGGCTGTATCTGATGATAAAAGGGGTAGTCATACGCTAGACTATATTTCAGAATGTACCGTATGCTAGGTAGTATCTGAGGGGATGAATATCCAAATGGGTCGTACGCTAGACCGTATTGGAACAGTTGAAGGAACCATACGTTAGGCTGAATCAGAATGAGCCGTACGTTAGGCTATATCTGATAATATTTGTATATGTTGTATTTGCAATAAATGTCTGGGATGGGCTTAAAGATGCCATCATTAGGAGGATATCAGAATGCTTGTCAGAATGAATATTCATATGGATTATATCTGAAAGATGTATCTGAATCTTGAATGTAATCAATAAAGATATCCGTTTGAATGAATCTTTATTTTGACTATATCAGGAGGATAATTAACCTGGAAAAAAAAGAGTTAGCCTCATGCCATGTCATGATGCATGAGATGTTTTATGTGCTTGAAAATAAATGTGAACATTGCATGCATGTATATGCTGTGAAATGATGCATGAATGAATCATGCGTCTGAAAATTTTTGCCATGGGAAAATAAATCCCGATATTCTGGTTGGAGATATTTGTATTGATGACCCTTTCTTAGCTGGGGATATTTGATTTCTATCTGATGGTAGAAATATTCAACAGAACCTGACTGGGGATAAAAGAGATGACCAGTCTGTCTAGTAGTGCCAATTTCTTCTGGGAATAACTGGTTTTGCTGGGGAATAGGATTTGCAACCGGATTTGTTAGAACGCATGGTTAAACCTTATCCTTGATCCTAAAGTCTTTTAGTAATTCCTATTTCTATTTTATGCATGTATTTTCGATAAACATCAATCATATTCAAATGCATATATTAATTCGAATTAAATCAATGGACGTTTATGCAAACAAAACGGAGAAAGTAAAACAAAAGTATCTTTTTGGAAATAAAATTGTATTGATTTTGAAAGAGCGCCTATAAACAAGAAATTTTAATACAAGGAGACAGAAATCCTAGTAAGAGGAAATTGTCAAGAAAGCAAAGAAAAAACAGCTATGAAAAAAAAGTCCTATTGATTTTAATTCTACTACTGCTATTATGTCTTCAAGCATCTCATCTCTTGCTGTCGGATAGAAGTGATTGGCTTGTTCAGTCTCTTTGACTTTGGTGAAGTTGACCGAGAACGGGACATAGTCATACGCTTTAATCCCTAATTTTTGCCTGGACCGCCTTTTCAGGTTTTCAGTCCACCAGGATACCCTTTTTTGCCCAAGCCGCCTTTTCAGGTTTTCGACTTGCCGGGTGTACATTTTTATATGTTTATCCCTAATTTTTGCCCGAACCCTTTTGGTTCGCCGGGATGCCCTTACTTTTTCCTAGATATGTCGACCTAGCGGGTCTCTTTTATGCGTCGTATTTTTTAACTATGTCCGCGTTCACGGGATGCGGGAAATCTTCGCCATCCATTGTAGCAAGCATCATGGCTCCACCAGAGAACACCTTCTTAACTACAAATGACCTTTCGTATGTGGGAGTCCATTTGCCTCTAGGATCACCTTGTGGTAGAATGATACGCTTTATCACCAAGTCGCCAATTTGATACACCTGTCTCTTGACTTTTTTATTAAATGCCTGGGTCATGCGCTTCTGATATATCTGTCCATGACAAACAGCCGTAAGTCTCTTTTCATCAATCAAATTTATCTGATCGAGTCGAGTCTGAATCCATTCATCTTCATCTAAGCCTGCATCTTTCATAATTCTTAGACAGGGAATCTGAACTTCCATTGGTAAAACGGCTTCCATTCCGTAGACTAAAGAGAAAGGAGTTGCCCCTGTCGAAGTGCGTACTGAAGTGCGATAACCATGAAGAGCAAATGGTAACATCTCATGCCAGTCTTTGTATGTTACTGTCATCTTTTGTATAATCTTCTTAATATTCTTATTAGCAGCTTCTACGGCGCCATTCATCTTTGGCCGGTACGGAGAAGAGTTATGGTGTTTTATTTTGAACTGCGTGCAGAGTTCAGTAATCATCTTGTTGTTCAAATTAGTACCATTATTAGTGATAACTCTTTCAGGGATGTCATACCGACAAATAAGATTATTCTTGATGAACCGTGCCACCACATTCTTGGTGACAGAAGCAAATGAGGCTACCTCTACCCACTTCGTAAAGTAATCAATAGCAACAAGAATGAAACGATGTCCATTAGAAGCAGTAGGTTTAATCTCTCCAATCATATCAATGCCCCACATTGCAAAGGGCCAAGGGGCTGTCAACACGTTCAATGGAGCATGAGGTATATGTACTTTGTCCGCATAGATCTGGCACTTGTGACAAGTTCTGGAGTGATGGTGGCAATCAGCTTCCATGGTAGACTAATAATACCCTAATCTCATAATCTTCTTGGCCATCGTATGTCCACTAGAATGAGTCCCAAAAATACCGGCATGCATGTCTTCCATAATCTTTTCTGCTTCCTTTTTATCCACACAACGAAGCAAAGTCGAATCATGATTACGTTTGTATAATACTCCATTACTCAAAAAGAATTTAGCGGAGAACTTCCTCAGAAAATTTCTGTCATTGATGGATGCCCCTTCAGGGTATTCCTGAGTTTCTAAATATCTTTTTACTTCGTGGAACCAAGGTTTCTCTTCTACTTCATCAGCATTAAGTTCATAACAATATGCTGGTTCATCTAATCGTTCAATGGTGATCATGGGAGCTTCATTGTCCAATCTGACTCTGAACATAGATGACATGGTAGCCAATGCGTCTGCCAACTGATTCTCTTCTCGTGGAATATGTTCGAATGTAATCTCTTCAAAGTATGGGATTAATGTCAACACCCGCTCTCGATAAGGGATGAGATTCAGATGTTTAGCGTCCCATTCTCCTTTGATCTGACTGATTACTAAGGCTGAGTCTCCGTACACACTCAAAAACTTGATTCTCAGGTCTATAGCAGCTCTGAGTCCCAAAATACATGCTTCATACTCAGCCATATTATTGGTACAATCAAAACATAGTCTAGCAGTGAAAGGCGTATGGCAACCCTTGGGAGAAATAATTACAACAACAACACCATTGCCCAATGCATTAGAAGATCCATCAAAAACCATAGTCCATCGGGATCCCAGTTCGGGTCCTTCCTCCGGTCCAGGTTCTTCATAATCAGTAACAAGCATAACATCCTCATCAGGGAACTCAAAATTCATATATTGGTAATCATCAACTGCTTGATGAGCCAAATGATCAGCTAACACGCTTCCTTTGATTGCTTTCTGGGTAGTATACTGGATATCATACTCTGTTAAAATCATCTGCCATCTTGCTATTCTTCCGGAGAGAGCAGGTTTCTCAAATATATATTTGATAGGATCCATCTTAGAAATCAATAAAGTGGTATGATTCAACATATATTGTCTTAGTCGGCGAGCAGCCCAAGCCAAAACACAACAAGTTTTCTCAAGCAGTGAGTATCTTGTTTCACAGTCGGTAAACTTTTTGCTAAGATAGTATATTACATGCTCTTTTCGACCAGACTCGTCATGTTTCCCCAGCACACACCCCATTGAATTTTCTAACACGGTCAAATACATGATTAGAGGTCTTCCTTCAACTGGTGGCATCAAAATTGGAGGTTCTTGGAGATACTTCTTGATTTTGTCAAAAGCTTCTTGACATTCATCATTCCATATTATCTCTTGATTTTTCCTCAGTAATATGAAGAAGGGTTTGCAAGTAGCAGTCAAAAGCTTCTTGACGTTCATGCAAAGAAGTATAGTGGATTTGAGATGGATTGAACCTTAGTCATTCGGGCCTTTAGCCGGTCCAGAACAACTACCAAGAGTTTTTAGAGAGTTTAATTTAGAGAGAATGATTTTTTTTACGCTTCCTTTAAATTTTTTAGGTACCTTAAATTCTTGATCTAATTTTTTCATTCTTACCCTTTTGATCTCAATAGTACATTCGTATATCTTTCTAAAGGCATCCCACATTTGCTTTGTAGTTCTACATTTTGATACAAAAGTGTATTATTTAATACTTAAAGAACTAGTTATCAAATACTTGGATTTCAAACTATTTTTCACTTTTTATTTTTCTTGTATAGTCCTTAGATTTCTAAATTTATTCACCACTTAATTATTTATGAAATGGGTGGGAATAAATGGATTGTTTTTAGCCTGTACCTCAAAATTAAAATTTTTAATAAATATTTTCAGCTTCCCATAAAATATACCTTTCACCAATTAGATCAGTGTCATAATCTATTAGAGGACAAATTTTCGCTTCATTATCGTTTAGGCTTTGGTTTCAAAAGGCTTGGCCTATCTTAAGAGGTTTAAAAGAATTTATTTTTTTAAAAGAGGAAGTTTAGAAAATAGTGTGAGTGTGTGTATGGATTTATATTAGTTCTTAGAGAGCTACACATATTTAATATATAATGAATCCTATTTAAATAGATAAACAACAAAGTAAATGGTCACATACGAGTCTCTAACATAGTAAATGAGATTGTAAATGAGATTGAATCATAACTTAAATGGAAATGTTGTAATTAAAGATGTAATTTGGGTGATTATTGTAATGAATTTGAATTTGAAATTTGTAATAAAAATCAGATTTGTATGAATTTGAAAGTAGAAAGGCTATTTGGAATATTGAATGGAATTTGTTTGAATTGTAAATGGAATGCTACCTTTGACTATTAACTTGAAAATCTACCTTCAATATTAAATTAGGAATGTAAATTTGTAAATAGGTTAGTAAAGTGGAGATGCACGTGAAAAACATGTTTTTTTAATGAATGTTATTGAATGGTTGTGAATGAAAAGTTAACTTGAATAAAACCAAATGGTTTATGGAATACACTTATAAAATGTGTAGTTAAATGTTAAGTTTTGAATGGTTTAAATGGGAACGAGGACTTATCAAGTTAGGTTCAAAATTTAGTAACAAAAATGATGTGAGTCCAAAAGGCATAGAGAATGATCAATGTTACCAAAGCCAAGACAATGTGGACTTAGGAATGAATGGTTGACTTTGGTCAACCAGTTGATCAAAAAGTCAACAGTTGACCAAAGTCAGCAGTAGGCTAGAAATTAGGGATTTCTTGTGTGAAATGGACTTGTGTAATAGCTTGAATCACAATGGATCAAAGACAAACCCAAATGCCCCTAGGACAAATGCACTAATGATCCCAACAATAGAAGGCCAAAGATTAATGATCTTAAAGACACCATATAAATGGATACAAAGATTAAACCCTAAACCAAATGACAAATCAAGGACCCCAAAAGGACAATACGCCGATGCAAGCATGAATAAAAGACCCATGAACCCTGAAATCACCATATGGATGGTTGTCTAGATAAACATTGACTCAGATGCAATCCCAAGCAAATGGACATGTAAGCTAAGAGCCTTTCCCCAATGAATTAGGGTTTTAAGTGCATATATGAGTGTCATAATGTGATCTCCATGAATAAAGACCCAATAGGGCATGATATTAGGGTTTGTATTCCATGTAGTGAGAAATCCTCCAATCCTCAGACAAAACCCTAGTTTGAAATAAGCAGCAGCTTTGAATCTATCATGTTTGTATGGATGTGTCAATATGAATGCATGATGCATATGAATGAGTGAAGATGAACCTCAAGTCAAGGGTTGAGTGAAAAGATGAAAAGAGGATGGGCCTACTTGATGAGATGTGCAATAATGACTCGAGGTCTTTTCAGAGAGAGTGATGCTCCTGAGTAGAACGAAACTCGTACTTCCAAAGAGATAACTCAACTGAATGTCAATTTAAAGGTTCAAACTGGCAAAGTGGAGGAGCTGAACAAGCAGTTGACAGAGATGAATAAGCAAAAGGAAACTTGGGAGTCCCAATTATCAGATATGACCAAACAAAAAGAAGTTGTTGAGTCCAAGTACTTAGAGTTGGAAACATCCAACACCAGTTTGTCCCAAGAATTAGAACAAACTCGGGCTCTCAATGAAACTTTGAATAAGTCTCTGTAAGATGCCTAGGTAGACATGCTTTCCGCTGGTGATGAGGCCTTTGAAAGAGTCAAAGCCCAGGCTTTATGTATCGTGTTAGACTTGGACGTGCCAATGATGGATTTTTTCAAAACGGTGGTGGATGGACGACTAGTCGATATGGAAGAAGCTTCCCCTGAAGTAGAGAACCCCAAAGACGCGTCACCAGATAATCAGACATCGGAAGTCTGAAGTTTAAATTTATTCATCGAACAATTTCTTCGCACAATAATTCAAGCCTTTCAAAGGCTTTCGTTACGGCATTGTCTATTTTTTCTGTGTGTTTTGTCTGAATTCTAATATCTTATTTGTCCCTTATCTAGTCACATATTTTAAGTCCTCAACCATAGGCTTTAACCGGCTTCCTAGGTCAGTATACATATTTATTCTTTTTGATCATATAAGATTTCTATACCGAATGCTTTATTAATCTTATCCGATCGTAGTTGATTATGCCAGAGGCTTTAAGTTGCTTGGACTTCAATTAAGCCAGAGGTTTTATTAAATTTTCCTGGCCACATCCGATTATGCCAGAGGCATTACGTTGCTTGAACTTCAGTTAGGCCAGAGGTTTTATTAACGTTGCCCGACCATAGCCGATTATGCCATGGGCTTTAAGTTGCTTGGATTTCAGTTATGCCGGAGGTTTTATTATCATTGCCTGACTGTAATCGATTATGCCAGAGGCTTTAAGTTGCCTGGACTTCAGTTAGGCCAGATGTTTTATTAACGCTATCCAACCGCAGCCGATTATGCCAGAGGCTTTAAGTTGCTTGAACTTTTTCATGGATCATGTCTTATGATATGATTTATAAAGACATTTGTTTTAACTATGAGCGCCTCATTAAAAACCCTTGCCCTTACAATGTAAAAAAGTGCATTTCTCATAATTTTTATGCAATATACTTATTACATAGTCTAACTGAGATGAAATTTAAGACTAGTTACATTCCAAGTCCTGGGTTTTTTTAACACCCTCTAAACTTTCTAACTTATAAGCTCTAGTATTTAACCTCTGAAGAACACAGTAAGGTCCTTCCCATTTTGGAGCTAGTTTTCCTTTCTTCATGAGATCAATCACTCTTTTTACCACTAAGTCTTCTTTGTGAAATCCCATTTGCCTTACTTTGATATTAAACCTTCGAGAAATTCTTTGTTTAGCTGCGAATTTTCTAATGTGGGTTGTTTTCTCGATTTCATCCAACAAGTCCGTTGATTTGTCCAAACCTTCCAAGTTGACGCTTTCATCAAAAGCTAGATGTCTCCGTGTCAGCATATTGATCTTAACTGGTATCATTGCATTAACATTGTAAACCATCCTGAAAGGAGTCTCCCGAGTAGTTGAATGAGGCGTAGTATGATAAGACTACAAAGTTTCATGTAAGTACTCGACCCACAATACTTTAGCTTCATCCAACTTCTTTTTGATCCATACAAAATGATTTTGTTCACCGCTTCTGCCTGACTGTTTTCTTGAGGATGCTCTATCGAAATGAACTGATTTTGTATTCCTAGGTTTTTGTAAAACTCTACAACGGATGCGCTAGCAAACTGTGTACCATTGTCAGATACAATAACCCAAGGCAGACCAAAATGACATATTATGTTTCTCCAGTAGAATCGGCATACTCTTTCCACTGTGACTCGTTCCATTATGATTCTTCTATTTATAGGTTCCAACCTCCTTCTCTTTTCTCTCAAATTACTCTCCATATCCCTCATAAATACATCTGCCAGTAACATTCGTCGTCCCTATAATTGTTATGTAACGTTCACCTCTTCAATAATTATAACTCACCTGTCATAATGTATCATTCTATAATTGTTTCTTACGAACCTTCAAATGACATTTTAACCTTATCATCAGATCCGACTTGCATGAACTAGTTTATTTCCGACTTACATGAGGTCGACTTTGTCTTGCTTATTTTGATACCTAACCAGATTCCGATTAATAGGTATAAATACAACTATCTAACCTGTTAACCTCATCATACTCAGTTATTCCACCAACTCAGTCTCAGGGAATTTTGGGATGTACAATACCGACTCACACAAACACCCTAAGGATTTATCATTCAAGAAGCAAACCACAATCTAGGGTTCAAGAAATCATATCTTATGTAAACGACCATAAGGATTTAGGCTAAAGTTAAGCTTCAATGGAAACTTCGCTATCTTAAATGTTAAAATACCCATTATAGAATAATCTCCCCCTTACTTTATTATTGCAGAAATTCCTTCGCGTAGCTCTCAACAATGGTGACAACATTCTCTTGCACAATCTCTACCACAATCTTTTAGGTGAATTGAAGTTTTCTCTTAGATTTTTAGAGAAGTGTTTTGGAGAAAAAGAGAATCTTGGGAGTGGCTAAGATTTTTTTTTCTTAGAGAATATGTGTTTTGTCTTTCTATTCTCTCTTTTTTCTACTTCTCTCATTTTTCTCTTCTTCTTCTCTGCTAATTCTAAATTATAAATTAATTCTAAATAATCATATTAATAATAATAATACCAATACTAAATATAATAAAATCATCCAAACACACAAATAAAAATTGAATAATAATAAAATAATAATTTAATTATTCTTGGGTGTTATAGTACTCGTACCCATACCCACTTATTTTAACAAATAATTACTCGTTCACATGCTCATGCCTATATCAATGTTATGGGGTTTTTACCATACCAATTATGTGTATTTTATGTGGGTAGCCATTGAGTATGAGCTTCATTTGCATCCCTAATAACTATTAACTCATAAGCTCCAATAGTTAAATACATAAAAAAGGTCAAAGATTTGATGACCACACATATGTTATCTTCAACTAGAGACATTCCTAAAAGTACTAGATTTAGCCGAGAAAGTAAAAATATCATATACCGAAGACATAATGGTATTCAAGTTTATTGTACAAGAAGGGAGTGACCACTCCCATACTCAAATTTTTAAATATGTAAAAGTCAAAAGTGTGACGACGAAGATATACATGTGAGTATGCAACAGTTAAGCCATAGTAAAATAATATTTATATGTTAATTGTATTATAACCTTGATTTTTCAATTAAGTGAAATTGTGAGAAAGAGAGAAAATATAAGTAGAAATGAAGGGTGAATATATTTCTTTGAACTTATTTATCTTGAAGTGTGAGAATGGAAGTAACATTTATGCATGACGGTAAGAAACATTAAAATAGAAACTTATCATTGGTCAGATACAATTTATATTATATTGTAGATTCTCATCTCTCAAATTTGTTCTTTAAAGATAAATAACATCTAAGTTTGGAGTTATGATGAAACTCAATCATACTATCATTTTTAGTAAATTTTTACATTATTTTTACTATTTTTCTACTAATATTATGTGAATTCTAGCAAGTTAATCATAAATCAAGATCATTGTGGAAAACCCTAACTCACATTGAATCATGCTAACCATACAACTATACAATGCTCACACGTAGTTGAGGTTATTGTGACGAGAAGCGAAGACAACACACAAAAACTAAAAAATGAAAGAATTCCCCGCCAAAATTATGTCACGATCAGGGAGGATCGTGATGCAATACCATGATGTTCAAAAATGAGATTTGGTCTGCTAAAATTGTGGCACGATCAAGGAGGACCGTGGCACGAATATGAGTTTTAAGCAAACAAGATTCATTTTAATAAAATTGTGTCATAATTAGAAGGCATTCTGACGTGGTTTACCTAAAACATCAGTTTAATGAAGAATTGTGGCACAATTTTGCGATCCAAAATCCTCGTATTAAGCTAAAACGATGCCAATTGCAAATGGTTCAAAATTTTGATCATTGAGAGACGACTACAGAGTTCCAAAAGTCAAAGATTGACGGTTTTCAACATTGGGATGTAATTATTTCCTTGTAATTCATGTATTCATTCTCAAATCTGTTAGATGTGAATCTTTATACCATAAGTAGCAAAGTTTCCTTATATTAGACTTTTGTAGATGAACTTATCTTAAATTTCTTCATCTACGTAGTTTATTGAATATTGATGCATGCAATTGATATCTATTATTCTTCAATATAATATGTTTTTAATGTATGAAATAAATGTTTTGATAGATCACAAGTTCTAAATGAAAACTAATCATACATTTACAATTCGATCTAACTTTCTCGTTCACATATAACGTTTCTAGATACAAGGTGTTATTTGATTTATAATATAAAAATTAACGTGCGATAAAATCTTATTCAATAATAAATTTATCTAAAATATCGTAGGGCTGTGATTGTTTGGCTACTTGATCGATTCACTTACTTCTATTATGTCAATATTAATCACTACTGTTGGTATTTTGGTTCTCATTTATAGTGATAGTTATATGGCTCATGATCAAGACTATTTGAGATTTTTTACTTATATGAGTTTTTTTAATACTTCAATATTAGGATTAGTTATTAGTTCAAATTTGATACAAATTTATATTTATTTGGAATTGGTTGGAATGTGTTCTTATCTATTAATAGGTTTTTGGTTCACACGTCCTATTGCGGCAAATACTTGTCAAAAAACGTTTGTAACGAATCGTGTAGAGGACTTTAGTTTATTATTAGGAAATTTAGATTTTTATTGGATAACCGGTAGTTTGGAATTTAGATTGAAGAAGCGTGTTGCACGGTTTCATTGTGATGATAGAGATTCAATTGTAGTGATCAAACAAAATAGATAAAAGATTTAAAAAAAAATTGTAATCGTTTTTAATCAATATTTTTAATCAAAATTATTTTTAACTTATCTCTTTAAATAAAATGAGACCCATGCCGATCCAAATTTAAAATTATAGTATTATTCTGACCTCAATTGATACACTTACCAAAGTTCAATCAATAAACATAACTAACCACTTGTATGATTGTATCGTATCCGTGTTCATACTACACGTATCCAAACTTCATATAGGATAAGTAGATAACATACCACAACAATAATAAAAGGACACCTTGCAAAAGTCATAGTATTTCTTGTATACCTGTATTATGTATCTTTCCATGAAGTCACGAGTCATGCACTCATGATCACATAACATTAACATACATCAAATAACAACAACATAAGGATACACACACGACACTACTGAGTGGGACAAACCAAATTAAGGAAAATTGAAGTGTTCGAAAATCCAAATGGAGAACTATTCGTATCAATCATACCCAGATTCAGGAGAATCTTCACCTCGTTCTAGAGAAATCGACTTCGAAAACCCACCCACACCAATCCCATGGAACGAACAACAACATCATCAACAACAACAAACTAGTAACTACAAAGCCAAGTTCATGTGTAGCTACGGTGGCAAGATCCAACCACGAACACACGACAACCAACTCTCTTACGTTGGTGGCGAAACCAAAATCCTAGCCGTTGATCGCAACATCAAATTCTCTTCAATCATTTCTAAACTCTGTTCTCTCATAGAATCACCTGATGTTTCTTTTAAGTACCAACTCCCCGGCGAGGATCTCGATGCTCTTATCTCTGTCACCAACGACGATGATCTCGACCACATGATGCATGAATACGATCGTCTCTACCGTGCTTCCGCTAAACCCGCACGTATGCGATTATTCCTCTTTGTTAACGATTCTGATTCTGCTTCAAATTCAAACCCACCCGACCCGATTAAACCTTCCAACGTTGATTATATGTTTGGAATTGAAAAGCCTGTCGCCGTCGTTGCTCCGCCTCCGCCCGTCGTTAAATTTAACGATCCCGTGCCGGAAATGGTTGCTCCACCACCTGAGTATCTTACGCGACCGGGTTTGAATTTGAATCCGTCTGATCGGGTTATTGTTTCGGATCCGGGTTTGAACCACCCGTTGGATATTCAGAGGCAGTTACAACGGATGCAGATAGCGGAAAACGAGCAAAATGCGTATCGGAGGAAAAGTGAAGATGGTCTCGTCGGAAATTATCCTCCCGGAGATTATTACGTTCAGAAGACAACGCCTGAGAAATTTCCAATGTCGAACTTCGCGCCACCGCAGCAGCAGCAGCAGCACACTGGTTATTGGCAGGAAAAGCCTGTTTCTGGGGAGGCTTATCCACCGGTTGCTCCTGGAGGAGGTGACCAGCCTCAGCCTGTTTATATGGTACCAGCGCCGGGAAATTACTATCATGCACCGGTGATGCGTCCACCGGTAAGTCAAGGATACTACGCGGTGCAACGAATGTCATCTGATGGTTACCGTGAAGCGCAGGTTTACGGCGGCGCTCCACCTCCCAAAGTGTCGGCGACATATGCAGCGGCGCAACCGGTAAAAGGTCCTGCGTATGCGGAAGGTGTCAGTGTGGTTCGATCAACTGGGATACCGGATAATGCGCCAGGTTCCTACGCACAAGTGGCGTATGATAGTGCCACTGGCAGACAGGTTTATTATAATACGCCGGGTGGGGTAGTACACGCTCCTCCATACCAAGGTGTTGCTGCACCCGTCACCACAGACGTTAAAGTGATGAGCAAGATTTCTCAAGGTTCAGTGTGATTAAAAGCTGAAATTAAGATTATAATTATGCTAATATTGATATTAATCCATTAGTATAATTGCATGTTATGTTATTATTGTTGAACACGATGTAGATTGTGTTATACTATGGTTGTGTTTAAATTTCTTTTTATGTCCAATAAATTTATTTTTGCATGGTACTTTTTTTTCTATATTTAGAATTATGCTTAATTAATCTCAAGATCTTTCATCTCTTCGTGTAAGAAGTACTAGCTAATTCATTATGTTAGAAAAATTGTCCTTTTTGTTTACCATGGAGTGTACAAGCATGTGAAAAGTGCGCAGGGTTTAGTTAACTGCTGCATTCAAAATCATAATTATTTCATAATGTTAGAAAAACAGTGACATCAAACATAACAGGTGGAATTTTGATATAGGAAGTTTGATTTTACTCAATTATATCAAACAACCATCATTGCCCCCACCATATTTATCTTTGAATTTAAGTAGAAGTCTCTTTCATCACAATTTTCTTTGATGCTTCATTATGGCTTCACACTAGTGTATAAACATGTTATTATTTTTATGACGTACCTTGGGGTAGCGTGGCTCCATTCTGCTTTGGAAAAGTGTAGGTGTTTGTTGTTTTATTTTGACTATTTTATTTTATATGATATCTCTTATTTATACTTTTATTGTTGTTTTATCATAGCTCTAGATGGGTTTATTTAACTAGAAACGATGAGTTGGTTGATATAGTAAAAAGAAACTAGTTTTTTTAAGGTGAATTTTGCAAAAGCTTACCGTCAATGCAATATAAATCTTATGATTTAAATTAAATGGTACGTATTTAACATCTATTTAATATATATAAATTATTATGCTAGGATTAGCATTTGAATGCAGAGAATCCATTTCCACAATTTAGTTAGTTGAACATTTTTTTTTTTGGAAAATAGATATCATAGATGAAGGCTTGTTGTTTGTTGGTAATCTTGTTGGATTAATTAATAGTTGTCATACTAGAGATATATGCGGGTTAAAACAAGGTGATCGTTTAGCCATATTCTTGTTTTTGTTGTTGTTGGTAGCAGAAGAAGAAGGGTTGAGTGGTTTATTCAAGAAGCCAATGAAGTTTAATCTAGAAATAAGGTGGCCTTCTATGATATGGTAATCTCTCATCTTTAGTACGTGAATGATACTCTTATCTCGGGTGATGCCTCAGTTGAGAATTTTTGGTTGATTAAGACTATTCTATAGTGATTCGAGCTTCCTCATGAATCTGTGTCAATATTTCTAAAAGTAGGTTGGTTGGGATTAATACGGACCCTCTTACTTTTTGGATTGGCAAGAGAGTTTCTTCATTGTGCAATATAGTCTTTGCCATTTAAGTATTTAGGCTTACCTGTTAGGGCTAATCCTCGTCTTGAACTACTAGAGAACCACTAATAAACCTTGTCTCTATGCGACTTCTATCCTCGAGACATATGCATGTTAGTCTAGAAGGGAGACTTAATCTTCTCAATTTCATCTTATCATATCTTAAGACACATGTTTAGGTGGAAAAAAGTTGGTTAGGATTTAGAAGAGATTTCTATGGGGAACGGAAAAAAGGGAAGATTCCTTGGGTTTGTTGGTCAGATGTGTGTAAACCTAGAGTGGCAGGTGGTTTAGGGCTTCAGGATCTCCTCCTACATAACTTAGATATGCTTAGTAAATGTCAATTGAGGTAGACCTCGAGGGTGATGAGTCTCTGGGCAAATATCTTTCAGCTAGATATGGATCACATGTGGTTTATTCCTTCTTCGGGAGTAGATCCTCCTTCTTACGTCTTACTCCAACCTAGTGAAAAGGGGTGTCTTTATTAAGTTATAGAATAAGTGATCCATGGGAGTGACTCATTAATGGTTTAAAGTTGAAGGTGGGTAATGGTCTTCACGCATCCTTTTGGGATGATCCTTAGGCAGACCATTCCCTTTTTAGTGAGAAATTTCATAGGCTTCATAGTATTTCTAGTTAGCTTGGTAGGACTGTTGTCGAGGTTGGAATCTGGGTGGGGAGGGTGTTTGTTGCGGTCTTGGGTGGATGAGATTTCTTTTTAATTTATGAGCAAGAGATGTTAGTAACTTATTCCTCGTTATTCAAGAAGTGGACCATTCTCAAGATTTGGATAATTGGTGTTGGAGTCATGCAAAAGATAAAGCCTTCTTAGTCTCCCCAACTTAGTCTACTCTTCTTGAGTTAAACCTTCCTTAGGTCTCTAACCCCACTAGAGTGAATTTAGTTCTTCCTCTCATTTGGGGTAGTTGGGCATTTTTTAAAGCAGTTATGTTCTCTCGACAACTCTTGCAGAATAAGATTCTCACTAAGTTAAACCTCTTAAAGCAAAAGATCATTGTTGATCCAGAGGGTGTGTTGTGTTCTTTGTGTGGTGGTTTGGTTGAGTTTGTTGATCACTTATTTGTAACTTGTGAGTTAACAACCTCTATGTGGTCCTAAATATCT
The DNA here is from genome assembly GCF_024323335.1 of Lathyrus oleraceus. Taxonomy (NCBI): domain Eukaryota; kingdom Viridiplantae; phylum Streptophyta; class Magnoliopsida; order Fabales; family Fabaceae; genus Lathyrus; species Lathyrus oleraceus. The sequence goes on from NC_066579.1 coordinate 453,084,274, forward strand.
TTTGAGTATATTTAATATTTTTATTTCCTTAGGAGAGGTTCCTAAGTTAAGAGATGGCATAGTTATAATTTGACACTAAGTAGTCTAGTACCCGTGGAAATCCCATAATGATATTGCTTTTATAGTTAAGGCTATTGCAATGGATAAGATGGAGAATAAAATTACTTTTCTTGCTTGGCAATGGTATCGTGGTAGATCTGTGAGTAGTGACTACCTTCTGTGCTTTCTCCGGTTGGCTTGGTAACCATGTTCCCTGTTTGAGTCAATAACAGTGTAAAAATATTCTGACGACTCTTTTGGAAAAGTATTCTTGATGCTTAGTGGAGTTTTACTTTCTGTTGGTGGTGGTTACTACAAATTAAGATCTAGCTTATTTGCTTGTCATGATGGTTGTTGGTTTCTCAGTTATTGTAACACCCTAAACCCCAACTCTTAATTATAAAATAGAAAATCAAATTTTAGGATGTTACCCCAATAGAACATACATACTTTATTCAGATAAAGTCAACATACTCGCAACAGAATTAAAAATATGACATAACTTCAAATATTTATTCAAAGGAAATACTCAAGGAAGATAAAATTCAACATCAACTCAAAGCAAATACATCTCATTCTACGATGTTACAGAATCAAAGCAATGTCCATCTAATGACGTAAACAAATAAATAAGAAAGAAAGCTGCAAGGCCATCTTCTAACTCGTAAGTAATTACTTCTACCGAGTATATGTACAACATTTCACAAAGCCACACAAAACAAACAAGAAAAGGGTGAGAATACACCTTACAAATATTAATGGTGCAAATTAACAACAACATGGTGTCATCCCCAAAATTTCCCCTCTCCTTTTATTCTTTTCACATCCCTCATTTGCATACATCAAATCATATCATGCATGACCATTGCATTTGATCATGGAATCACAAGCATGGGCACATTGTGTATGGTATTGTATCTTAGGGTTTTACTTTGTTTTACTTATTAACTAACACTAACTTCATGAAGATGTCATACGGTGAACTGACTTGGGGTATTTTGCTTTTTATCGCAATGTCGCGGATAGCAAGAGTCGCCACCGACTTTTCTTTTATCCAATAAGGAAAGGTGGAAAAGAACAGGAAAGACCTCAATAGATTTTGGGTTCGGGAGGTACATTATACAAAGGGAAGGTATTACCACCCTTTGTATCCATGGTTATCCATGGGCTCTTAATTGCTGGATCACTTATATTTTTGTCTGAAAAGTGTTGGTGAATTGTTTAAAAATGTTTCGAAAAGAGAGTTTAACTTTGTAATGATTCTCGTATGAATGTATACAAAGTATTTATCTCGTTTGATTTTGAAAAACAGTTTAGGAAAATATAACTTGGTAATGATTCTAGTATGAATGTATACCAAGTGGTGATTTTCTAGGACTTGCAAAGTGTGAGGGGTGGAAAATGTTTTAGGTTATGATCCAGTAATTGAGAGTTATACCTTCCTAAGGTCTTTATGGGCATTTCCAATCTTTATGAGGGTAAAACTGTCCTTACTATTGAGAAGTAAGTAATTTTAGCCTTTGGATGTAACAGGGTCATCGTAGGGTCATCGATAGGTCATTGAAGGCAACAGTTGTAGGGATACCTTAGCATTCGGAGGGACGATAATCATTTAACCGTAGGCTACACCGAAGGGTCATCGAGGGACAAAATCGTATATTCGAAGGCAACATCCGAGGGACTATGATTTATTTTATGATGATTTACTCGAAGGGTCTTTGCTAAGTGTATCCCTACATTCGCGGGACATGACCGTTATACCGTAATACCGTAGGGCAGCAAAGAGAGGTCCAAAATCACATGTTTAAAGGTCATATTTTAAAGTCAATTAGGTGATTAGGATGAATCTCCACATTAAAATCAATACATTAAAATTAATACATTAAAATTAATACATTAAAATTAATACATTAAAATTAATTAAGCAATTTAGGGTGGATCTTCATAAGGGTATCCCACAAATAAAGTGGAAGGCCTAAACAACACTCTTTTCCTGGGATATGTGAACCTTTACAAAATTCAGCAAACGGGTTAGAATACCAATCAAGGTGCAATCGAGGATTACACCGCAAAAGAAAACACAACAGCATGAATGTCAGGCAAAACAGTGCATAATTAACATAGAATAGATCAGGTTACGCATAGGACATAACAAATATCAACGGCTGTCCCGTTCGCCTCTGCCTCGCCTAGCGAGGGCCTAGCGAATGCTCGCTACATGCTCGCTTAGCGATGTGCTAGCGAGCGGCTGCGGGTTTTGAATTTCAGAACAGTATGATCTCAGCATGTTGCATGCCTTATTGCATTCAATTACAGAAATAATATGGTCAAACACTCAGGATATTCAGGCGTATTGGAATTCACATGCAAAGTCTAATTACATATCCAAAAATTCAATCATGATGCATTATGTATTTAGAGATTTACAAATTGGAAGCATAAAACAATAATGATACACAAACCTGTTTGCAATGGAGTGTTAATGCTGAATTGGCAAGTCACTTTTGGTATCGGGTTGAGTTGGGCGGCGGTAACTTCGGTGCGGATGAGCGGCCGTCAGGGTTTCTTCACTCCGACTTCTCTGGGCTACTCTCCGGGGTTGCTATGCCAGGGTTTCCGGCCGTCTCCGTCTCGGTTTTTCGTTCTCTTTTCGTTCTGGAGTTGGGGTATTTATAATACTCCTTTGATGACCTAATGGGCTCAGAATGAAGCCCGAAATTTTCTGTTGTCTGTCAGCTTCGCTAGGCGAGCGTGTAGCGAACGTGTAGCGAACGTTCGCTAGGCGAGCGTGTAGCGAACGTGTAGCGAACAAGCCAGTTTGGGCCATTTTCTGGATTGGGCCATTCGTGAGCTGGGCCTTTGTTCCTTTAAGATCAGTGTCATAAAAATGAGTCGGAATGCCCTGAAAAATGTCTTAAAATATTAATGGGCAAATTTTGGGGTATGACAGTTGCCCCTGTTCAATATTCTTGACCCGAGAGAGTCAGAATGGTATGTACGCCATTCGTGGTCTGGAGGTGGAAGATTATTGAACACTTAGGATACCCCAAAAATTTGCACTTGTCAATTAGTTAGTCTTGATGGAGATGGGTTTAAAGATGCCATCTAGGAAGTTTGATGATGAGAGCTTCAGAGTACGTCGTATGTTAGAAGATATCTGAAGTCATGGGTGTCACTGGGTCATACGCTAGACCGTATAGTGAGTCATTCATTAGGCCGTCGACTTCACTAGGGAGTTAGAATGGGTCATACGCCGCTGGGGATAACAGATCAGAATGGATCATACGCTAGATTGTATCTGAGTTGCAGAATGGGCCGTCTGTTAGGCTGTATCTGACGAAAAGTAGTCGTATGCTAGACTACACCTCGGGATGTACCGTACGCTAGGTAGTATCTGAGGAATGAAGATCCGAATGGGTCGTACGCTAGACCGTATTGTTGGAGGAGTAATATGTTGTGCCGAATCAAAATGAGATAAGAATCCGAATGAGTCATACACTGCTGGGGATAAAGGATCAGAATGGATCGTACGCTAGATCGTATCTGAGTTGCGGAATGAGCCGTCCGTTAGGCTGTATCGTTACTGGGGGTGAAGGATCAGAATGGATCGTATGCTAGATCGTATCTGAGTTGTAGACTGAGCCGTCCGTTAGGCTGTACCTGGTGATGAAGGGGGTAGTCATACGCCAGACTACACTTCAGAATGTACCGTACGCTAGGTAGCATTTGAGGGGATGAACATCCAAGCGGGTCGTAAGCTAGACCGTCTCTGAGTAGCAGAACGAGCCGTCCGTTAGGCTGCATCTGATGATAAAGGGGGTAGTCATACGCCAGACTACACTTCAGAATGTACCGTACGCTAGGTAGCATTTGAGGCCTTGAAGGTCCAACTGGGTCGTATGCTAGACCATATTGGAGTTGTTGAAGGTCGGAATGGATCGTACGTTAGATCGCATCTGAGTTGAAAGAGTCATATGTAGAGCTGAATCAGAATGAACCGTACGCTAGGCTATATCTGATAGTATTTGTATATGTTGTATTTGCAATAAATGTCTGGGATGGGCTTATAGATGCCATCGTTAGGAGGATGTCAGAATGAATGTTGACATGGAGTATATCTGAAAGATGTAGTTGAATCCTGAACGTAATCGATGAAGATGTCCGTCTGAATGGCTCTCTATTTTGACTGTATCAGGAAGATAATTAACCTGAAAAATAAAGTTAGCTTCATGCCATGTCATGATGCATAAGATGTTTTATGCTTCTGAAAATAACTGCAAACGATGTATGCATGCGTATGCTGTGAAATGATGTAATGAATGAATTATGCATCTGAAAAGTTCTTCCAGAGGACTCTACTGGGGAAAACAACTCTCAATCTTCTGGTTGGGAGATACTGGTATCGATGACCCTTTCTTAGCCGGGGATGCTTGATTTCTGTCTGATGGTAGAAATGTTCAACAGAAGCCTGGCTGGGGGTGGAAGAGATGACCCATTTGTCTAGTAATGCCACTCTCTTCTGGGAATGACTGGCTTTGCTGGGGGATAGGATTAGCAACGGATTCATTGGAAAGCATGATTAGACCTTCTCCTCGATCCTGAAGTCTAGTAGTAATCGCTATTTCTATTTTATGCACGCATTTTTGGTAAACATCGATCATATCCAAATGCATATATTAATTCGAATTAAATCAATGGACGTTTATGCAAACAAAACAGAGAAAGTAAAACAAGAGCATTTTTTTTTTGAAACTAAAATTATATTGATTTCGAAAGAGGGCCTATAAACAGGCAATTTGTGTACAAGGAGACAAAAATCCTAGTAAGAGGAAATTGTCAAGAAAACAAAGAGAAAGCTATGCCGAAAACGCCCTATTGACTTTTAATTCCACTACTGCCATTATGTCTTCAAGCCTCTCATCTCGTGCTGTCGGATAGAAGTGATTGGCTTGTTCAGTCCCTTGAACTTGGTTGGAGCTGACTGAGAACGGAACATAGTCGTACGCTTTAGTCCCTCATTTTTGCCTGGACCGCCTTTTCAGGTTTTCAGTCCACCAGGATACCCTTTTTTGCCCAAGCCGCCTTTTCAGGTTTTCGACTTGCCGGGTGTACATCCTTATATGTTTATCCCTAATTTTTGCCCGAACCCTTTTGGTTCGCCGGGATGCCCTTACTTTTGCCTAGGCACGTCGACCTAGCAGGTCTCTTTTATGCGTAGTATTTTTTGACTATGTCTGCGTTCACGGGATGCGGGAAGTCTTTGTCGTCCATTGTAGCTAGTACCATGGCTCCACCAGAGAATACCTTCTTAACTACAAACGGCCCTTCGTACGTGGGAATCCATTTGCCTCTGGGATCACCTTGTGGTAGAATGATACGCTTTATTACCAAGTCGCCAATTTGATACACCTGTCTCTTGACTCTTTTGTTAAATGCCTGGGTCATGCGTTTCTGATATATCTGCCCATGACACACAGCCGCAAGTCTCTTCTCATCGATCAAGTTTATCTGGTCGAGTCGAGTCTGAATCCATTCATCTTCATCTAAGCCCGCCTCTTTCATGATTCATAGAGAGGGAATCTGAACTTCCACTGGTAAAACGACTTCCATTCCGTAGACTAAAGAGAAAGGAGTGGCTCCTATCGAAGTGCGTACTGAAGTGCGATAACCGTGAAGAGAAAACGGTAACATCTCATGCCAGTCTTTGTACGTCACCGTCATCTTTTGTATGATTTTCTTGATATTCTTATTAGCAGCTTCTACAGCGCCATTCATCTTTGGTCGGTACGGAGAAGAGTTATGGTGCTTTACGTTGAACTGCGTGCAGAGTTCAGTAATCATCTTGTTGTTCAAATTAGTACCATTGTCAGTAATAATTCTTTCAGGAACGCCGTATCGGCAAATGAGATTATTCTTGACGAATCGTGCCACCACATTCTTGGTGACAGAAGCAAATGAGGCTGCCTCTACCCACTTTGTAAAGTAATCAATAGCAACAAGGATGAAGCGATGTCCATTAGATGCAGTAGGTTTAATCTCTCCAATCATGTCAATGCCCCACATCGCAAAAGGCCAAGGGGCTGTCAACACGTTTAGTGGAGCAGGAGGCACATGTACTTTGTCCGCATAGATCTGGCACTTATGACAGGTTCTGGAGTGACGGTGGCAATCAGCTTCCATGGTAGACCAATAATATCCTGATCTCAGAATCTTCTTGGCCATCGTATGTCCACTAGAATGAGTCCCAAAAATACCGTCGTGCATATCTCCCATAATCTTTTCTGCTTCCTTTTTATCCACACAGCGAAGCAAAGTCGAATCGTGGTTACGTTTGTATAATACTCCATTACTCAGAAAGAACTTAGCGGAGAACTTCCTCAGGAATTTTTTGTCATTGATGGATGCCCCTTCAGGGTATTCCTGAGCTTCTAAATATCTTTTTACTTCGTGGAACCAAGGTTTCTCTTCCACTTCATCAGTATTAAGCTCGTAACAATATGCTGGTTCATCCAATCGCTCAATGGTGATCATGGGAGCTTCATTGTCCCATCTGACTCTGAACATAGATGACATGGTAGCTAATGCGTCTGCCAACTGATTCTCTTCTCGTGGGATATGTTCGAATGTAATCTCTTCAAAGTATGGGATTAATGTCATCACCCGTTCTCGGTAAGGGATGAGATTTGGATGCTTAGTGTCCCATTCTCCTTTGATCTGACTGATTACTAATGCTGAGTCTCCGTACACACTCAAAAACTTGACCCGCCGGTCTATAGCAGCCTTGAGTCCCAAAATACATGCTTCATACTCAGCCATATTATTGGTACAATGAAAACATAGTCTAGCAGTGAAAGGCGTATGGTAACCCTCGGGAGAAATGATTACCACACCAACACCATTGCCCAATGCATTAGAAGACCCATCGAAAACCATAGTCCATCGGGATCCTAGTTCGGGTCCTTCATCCGGTCCAGGTTCTTCATAATCAGTAACAAGCATGACATCCTCATCTGGGAACTCAAAATTCATAGATTGGTAATCATCCACTGCTTGATGAGCCAAATGATCAGCTAGCACGCTTCCTTTGATTGCTTTCTGGGTAGTATACTGGATATCATACTCTGTTAAAATCATCTACCATCTTGCTATTCTTCCGGAGAGGGCAGGTTTCTCAAATATGTATTTGATGGGATCCATCTTAGAAATCAACAAAGTGGTATGATTCAACATATACTGTCTTAGTCGGCGAGCAGCCCATGCCAAAGCACAGCAAGTTCTCTCGAGCAGTGAGTATCTTGTTTCACAGTCGGTAAACTTTTTGCTAAGGTAGTATATGGCATACTCTTTTCGACCAGACTCGTCATGTTGCCCCAACACACACCCCATTGAATTTTCTAACACGGTTAAATACATAATTAGAGGTCTTCCTTCAACTGGTGGTATCAGGATCGGAGGCTCCTGGAGATACTTCTTGATTTTGTCAAAAGCTTCTTGACATTCGTCATTCCATATCATCTCTTGATTCTTCCTCAGTAGTTTGAAGAGGGGTTTGCAGGTGGCGGTCAAATGGGAGATAAATCGGGCAATGTAATTCAAGCGTCCCAAGAAACCTCTGACTTCTTTATCTGTACGGGGAATTGGCATTTCTTGAATAGCTCTCACCTTGGCCGGGTCAACCTCAATCCCTTTACCACTGACAATAAAGCCCAGGAGTTTGTCGGACCTTACCCCAAAGGTGCATTTGTTCGGGTTCAACCTCAACTTGTATTTCTTCAACCTCTCAAACAGTTTGTATAAATGATCGAGATGTTCTTCTTCAGTATGAGATCTAGCTATCATGTCATCCACATATACTTCTATTTCATGATGAATCATATCATGAAACAAAACCACCATAGCGCGCTGGTACGTTGCCCCGGCGTTCTTTAAACCAAATGGCATTACTTTGTAGCAGAAAGTGCCCCATTGCGTCACAAATGTAGTTTTCTCCATGTCCTCAGGTGCCATCTTAATCTGATTATAACCCGAGAATCCATCCATGAAGGAGAATACTTTGTGTTGAGTGGTGTTATCTACCAGAACATCGATGTGCGGGAGTGGAAAGTCATCTTTGGGACTCGCTTTATTCAAATCTCTGTAATCTACGCACATTCGCACCTTACCATCCTTCTTCGGTACTGGTACCACATTAGCAACCCATTGAGGATAAGAAGTAACGGCTAGAAAACCGGCATTGAATTGTTTCATAACCTCGGCTTTGATTTTCTCAGACATTTCAGGACGCATGCGGCGGACCTTTTGCTTGACAGGACGACAGTCTTCCTTCATTGGCAGACGATGCACTACTATGTCAGTATCCAACCCGGGCATGTCTTCATAAGACCAAGCAAAAATCTCTACATAGTCATGCAACATCTGAATCAACCTTCTCTTGACACTGTTTTCCAAGCCTGCTCCTATTTTGACTTCTTTCTTGTTTACTTCAGTACCCAGATTTACAGTCTCAACTGACTCCTCGTGTGGCTGTATAGTCCTTTCTTCCTGCAGTAACAGTCTGGCAAGTTCTCCAGGTACTTCACAATCTTCCTCACTTCCATCCTCGGCTTGGTAGATCGGATTTTCAAAGTCATAATGAACGGTAGTAGAACTATTGTCAACAGGATCCAGAGTGGGTATGGATCTGCAATTCGTTTCGTGAGTGTGTGTAAGAAAACATAGCTCGTTTGGAAGATGACAGAAAAGATAAAGAGCGCAATATTTGAATGCAAAAGGTCCATTGATTTATTGAATATGAATATGCTTATGAAGATGACAAAACCCTTAACAAATTAGCTATTGTGCCCCGGGCATAGACACAATGCTTGGAGAAGTTCAATTGTAAAAAAAAACAGAAATTTGCAACACTAAAATAGACAATAACAATTACTCCTGACTAAAGGAAATCGGGATAGTGTCTTCAGCCTTCCAATTATTGAGTCCGTCACCAATTGTTGGGAAAATCCAGCTATTCAGATCGTAATCGCTATCAGCATCTTCTACAGCATTGATTTGACTCTTGTCAGAGCTGAACCCCAGGCCAAATTTGTCAGACTTGTAGGGTACGTTGATCAGTTGACCCCAACCAGTACGACCGCCATTTTCGACCACAGCTTGAGCATCTTTCAGAGAAATCATGGCAGGAGGAGCTCGAATAACCTCGGGCCCAAGGGGAGTTGGCTTAAGGACAGGACTGGGCGGAGGAACTACTTCAAATGACTGACAAGGAGTCTCAATGAATTCACCATCCATCTCGACGTATCTGAAGGTATGCACACTACTGACAATGTACTCTTCTTCTCCACACACGGTGACAATTTTGCCCTTTGTGGGATACCTCAACTTTTGATGGAGAGACGAGGCTATAGCGCCTGCCCCATGAATCCAAGGGCGTCCCAGTAAGCAGGAATAGGCAGGACGAATGTTTATTACATGGAAGGTAGTATTGAAGACTTGAGGTCCTATCTTGATAGGCAGGACTACTTCGCCATGGACAACACTCTTCGCACCATCGTAAGCACGTACCACAATGTCACTAGGTTTCAGTTCAATGCTTTTACAATCCAGCTTATCCAGCACGGCTGTCGCCAGCACATTCAAGGAAGAGCCATTATCGATCAACACATGAGACAAAGTGATTCCCCTACACTCAATGGAGATATGCAGGGCTTTATTGTGATTCTTTCCTGCTGGTGTCAGATCAGCGTCGGAAAAGCCCAGGCCATTGTCAACAGCCAAGTGAGCAACATAATGTTCGAATTGATCGACAGATGTCTCCTGAGGCACATGAGCAGTCTTCAAGAATTTTATCAATGCATTGGCATGAGATTCAGAAGATAACAGCAAGGATAACATCGAGATCTTAGACGGGGTATGCCCCAACTGTTCTACCACATCGAAATCACTCTTGCGGATGATTTTCAGCACTTCTTCCATTTCCTGTTTGGCAACATCTTCGGGAGTAACTTCGACCGGTGTCTCTGACTGAGAAGGATTGACTGGTTCCTTTCCTCGAGTTTCAAGGACAGGAGGTGAGATTTCTGGAGAGAAGATCCTTCCACTTCGAGTAATTGTACTAGTCCCAATGATGCCATTAGGATTAGTAGAATTGTCAATTTGCTTTACGCCATGGACGTAAACATCACCGCCATAATTCCACGAAATGGCTTTGCTTGAGGAATACGGGATTGGGCCAGGTGCAGTAATGATTAGGGGAGCTACCCTGGGCTCAACAGTAATCTTCACAGGCGCCGTAGTTGCGGTAATCTTCACTGGAACTTTGGACCTAGCAATCACAGATATTTCTTCAATAGGGTTTTCCGCCTTAGGAATCTTTTCGAAGAGAACTGTACGATCGTCCATCAGCCGTTGAATACCATTCTTCAATTTCAAACAGTCCTCAGGCCGGAGTATGCAGAGATTGCAATCTTCAGCACAACCTGGAAATAAACCAGCTTGCAATAAATTCCTCTTTAGGATCGGGAGAGGAGATGTTAAGTCCGCCACATTGGAAATGTGAGAATCGTCATCCATAGCATTAACAGTCTTGTTATGATTAGGCATAGGAGCAGTGATGACATTAGGAGTCTCCGGAGGCTCAAACTCAATTTCTCCAGCTTCGATCATATCCTGAATCTTATTCTTCAATGACCAGCAATCGTTTGTATCATGCCCGGGGCTATCGGAGTGATATGCACACCTGGCATTGGGATTATAACGAGAAGAGGTAGTGTTGGGATTTGTAGGAGGATCTCTAAGGGTGATCAAATTTGCCTTTAGCATTTCCTGCAGTGCCTGTGCCAAGGTCATATTGATCCTGGTGAACTGCCTTCTCGGCCTGTCTTGTTTGGGCTGGAAGTTTTGAGATGGTGGTGCTGCAATCGTAACTGCTCCGATGTCATGGTCACGTTTTTTCTTGTTACGACCCTTTTGACCGTACACAACATTTGATTCATTCCTCCCCTGATAGGACCTTTTGGTTCTTGCAGAGGCAGCCACCTTATCTTTCCACTTCGGATGCCGCTTTCAACACGTTCACCTGTCAATATAAGTTCAGTGAAACCTGATGAAGAACTTCCCAGTAGATGGCTGTAGAATGGGCCGGTCAGTGTGCCCATGAACATATCCACCAATTCTCTGTCAGTCATAGGGGGTTTGACTCTGCCAGCCAAATCTCTCCACTTTTGAGCATATTCTTTAAAGCTTTCTTTAGATCCCATAGTCATATTCTGCAGCTGTAGCCGGGTAGGCGCTAGTTCAGAGTTATACTGGTACTGTTTATAGAAAGCTGTTGCTAAATCAATCCAGGTGCGGATGTCAGAGCTCTCGAGCTGATAATACCATTCCAACTGTGTGCCAGACAGGCTCTCTTGGAAGAAATGGATCCATAGCTTCCTGTCAGTGGTATGCGGCTGAATCTTTCTCACATAAGCTCTCAGATGCATCTGAGGACAGGACGCACCATCGTACTTAGTGAAAGTGGGGATTTTGAATTTGCGAGGAATGGTCACATCGGAGACCAGACCCAAACTTTCGAAATCCAGACCGGGCGCCTTCTGACCCTCCATAGCTAGCATACGTTCTTCCAGCAACTTGTACTTATCATCTCTTGGAGAGTACTGTTCATTTTCATAATCTTCATCGTCATCCTCAGGGTTGGAGAAATCAGCATTCTCTTCCTCTGAATCATTCTCCGCCCCCTCTTCTGGACCATTCGGGATTCCAAACTTGACTCCTGTGGCCTGTCCTTTACGCCTTCTTCCCGGGTTAATGAAACTCACAGCTTTCTTGTCTTTCTTCTTTTCGAGCAAAAGAGCCTTCAGTTCCTCCTGCCCCTTGGATAAGCTTAGCATCATCTCCTTGAATTGAGCATTCTGAGTCTGGAGATCTTTGACAGTTTGTTTGAGATCCATTTTTCTGTTTGTATTGAAGACCGTGAGAACATTGAACTTGTAGAATACCTGTTATGCAGTGTTATGTTATGTTATGCAATGCATGAAATGTTTTCAAGGACTTTTGGAATTTAACTTTGCGTAAATCACCAACAAGAGAGAAATGTTTATTGCTAATTTCTTTGATCAATGTTCATTACAAAAGGAATAATAATAAAAATACAATGAAAGCTCAAGTCTCCCAGGGGCGACTTCTTTTTGGGCGAAGATACGCATTGAGTCTTCGTTCCTCATTAAGCTGACTGGTAAGTTCTAACACTTTCTTCCTTTCTGCGATGAACTGAGTCTCGAAAGTATCCCTTTCTTCTCTCAACTGGATCCAGGATCTCTTTAGTTCCTCAACGTTGGTAGGCATATCTGGATAAGGAATAATCTGAGGAGCACCTCCTTCAGCTTCAGGTTCGACAATCTGAGGTCCGATTGCAAGATATGGCATGACAAGTTCACGAGCTCTGGCGCGTACCCATCTGAGATAAGGTTCCATAGGAATAGAATTTTTCTGTCCTAACGTACCTCTCTTCACCATGCCCCAAGCTCGTACAAATCTTTGACGGAGGCCTTGGGAATCGTTGTCATAGTCGAATACAATGCCTTCGATGATCATTTCATGTGGACCATCTCTTCGAGCACAACCAAACTGTCGCAAAGCTAAAGCAGGATTATAAGTAATACCTCCTCTTATTCCTAGGAGTGGTACATTAGGGAACTCGCCACAACGGTCAATGATGGTAACATTTTCCTTGAACTGAGGACACCAACAGATGTCTGAGTGGGAGAGCGACATTATCCTTTGAGACCATTTCAAATTCTGCTCGTTCTTCAAGACTGATTGAGGAAGGTGCGAAATAAACCACCTAGACAACAAAGGTATGCAGCACATAAGGGTCCCTTGCTTCTTCATGGTACGAGTGTGGAGGGAATGCAAAATGTCTCCCAGCAAGGTAGGTACAGGGTTATGAGTGAGAAATATCTTAATAGCATTCATGTCTATGAATTGGTCTGGATTAGGGAATAACACCAAGCCATAGATTAGCAATGCCAGGATGTCTTCGAAAGCACGAACATTCATAACTTTTAAGAATTCTCGGGCCTTATTTGTCAGGAATTTGGCAAGTAAACCCTTAACTCCACTCCTTGTTACCCAATTAGCTTCAATGTCGGACTTCGTCATGTGTAAAGCTGCGGCAACTTCTTCAGACTTCGGAACCTTTTCTAAACCACTGAAAGGTATTTGATCAAGGATAGGTATCCCAAGCAGTCTGGAGAATTCTTCCAGTGTAGGTACCAACTGATAATCTGGGAATGTGAAGCAATGATGTTTAGGGTCGAAGAACTGGAATAAAACTCTCATCATATCTTCTTTGAAACCAGTGGTAACCAAATTGAGGAGAGAACCGTGTTTCTTGATGAACTGGGCATGATCGGGGAGCTCTGACACTAAATTCTTCAGTTGAGGAGAAATTGCTACAAAATTGATCCGGATGGTCTTCTTGGAGGCCATAACCTTACAAAACAGAGCAAAGTTAAATCCCTAAGTCCTTGAAATGGTTAGTACAATGTTATGATGTCATGATGTTATGATGTTATGAGGTTAAACAAGCACAAGCAAGTCACACAACCATCATTCCTAGGTTTTAAGGCTTGCATGAGTTCCATAGGTAAGTACCCTCCCCACTGAAGTTTAGTTGGTTCAACCTGTCCTAGAATAGTAACCGGGTTCTAAAAGGATCTCCAATCATTGACCTTCCTTCAAGTCCACTTCAGTGCAACACCAAGTGGTTGACCGAAGCTTCCCTAAAGTCCAATCTCAAAGAGTGTAGTATCGAGTCTCAACCAACCCCAGTCGGAACCGAAGTCAGTTATCTCACTACTTTCTAATGGCCAGGATGAGTCAATTAGGGTTCTAAAGGTCTGGTTAATGCTTTAATGACACCACGCGGGAGCCAAATTTTTCCTCAAGTGAACATGAGGAACATCAGGACATCCAAAGTGTCACATTAACCGTAGCCATCATTTTAACCATTCCAGTATACGCCGGATAGTCGCGATGATCTATTGCTACTTACCTAAGGTACACTAGATCCGGGTGTAGGATCTTTCACTCAAAAATACCCAAGCAATCCCTTAAAAGTAAATCAGACAATTTGGAATAAGTGATCTTGTTTTTAAGGTAACCTCTCTTTTTAAAGTGTCCCCAGCAGAGTCGCCAGTTTTGTCATACGGTGAACTGACTTGGGGTATTTTGCTTTTTATCGCAATGTCGCGGATAGCAAGAGTCGCCATCGACTTTTCTTTTATCCAATAAGGAAAGGTGGAAAAGAACAGGAAAGACCTCAATAGATTTTGGGTTCGGGAGGTACATTATACAAAGGGAAGGTATTAGCACCCTTTGTATCCATGGTTATCCATGGGCTCTTAATTGCTGGATCACTTATATTTTTGTCTGAAAAGTGTTGGTGAATTGTTTAAAAATGTTTCGAAAAGAGAGTTTAACTTTGTAATGATTCTCGTATGAATGTATACAAAGTATTTATCTCGTTTGATTTTGAAAAACAGTTTAGGAAAATATAACTTGGTAATGATTCTAGTATGAATGTATACCAAGTGGTGATTTTCTAGGACTTGCAAAGTGTGAGGGGTGGAAAATGTTTTAGGTTATGATCCAGTAATTGAGAGTTATACCTTCCTAAGGTCTTTATGGGCATTTCCAATCTTTATGAGGGTAAAACTGTCCTTACTATTGAGAAGTAAGTAATTTTAGCCTTTGGATGTAACAGGGTCATCGTAGGGTCATCGATAGGTCATTGAAGGCAACAGTTGTAGGGATACCTTAGCATTCGGAGGGACGATAATCATTTAACCGTAGGCTACACCGAAGGGTCATCGAGGGACAAAATCGTATATTCGAAGGCAACATCCGAGGGACTATGATTTATTTTATGATGATTTACTCGAAGGGTCTTTGCTAAGTGTATCCCTACATTCGCGGGACATGACCGTTATACCGTAATACCGTAGGGCAGCAAAGAGAGGTCCAAAATCACATGTTTAAAGGTCATATTTTAAAGTCAATTAGGTGATTAGGATGAATCTCCACATTAAAATCAATACATTAAAATTAATACATTAAAATTAATACATTAAAATTAATTAAGCAATTTAGGGTGGATCTTCATAAGGGTATCCCACAAATAAAGTGGAAGGCCTAAACAACACTCTTTTCCTGGGATATGTGAACCTTTACAAAATTCAGCAAACGGGTTAGAATACCAATCAAGGTGCAATCGAGGATTACACCGCAAAAGAAAACACAGCAGCATGAATGTCATGCAAAACAGTGCATAATTAACATAGAATAGATCAGGTTACGCATAGGACATAACAAATATCAACGGCTGTCCCGTTCGCCTCTGCCTCGCCTAGCGAGGGCCTAGCGAATGCTCGCTACATGCTCGCTTAGCGATGTGCTAGCGAGCGGCTGCGGGTTTTGAATTTCAGAACAGTATGATCTCAGCATGCTGCATGCCTTATTGCATTCAATTACAGAAATAATATGGTCAAACACTCAGGATATTCAGGCGTATTGGAATTCACATGCAAAGTCTAATTACATATCCAAAAATTCAATCATGATGCATTATGTATTTAGAGATTTACAAATTGGAAGCATAAAACAATAATGATACACAAACCTGTTTGCAATGGAGTGTTAATGCTGAATTGGCAAGTCACTTTTGGTATCGGGTTGAGTTGGGCGGCGGTAACTTCGGTGCGGATGAGCGGCCGTCAGGGTTTCTTCACTCCGACTTCTCTGGGCTACTCTCCGGGGTTGCTATGCCAGGGTTTCCGGCCGTCTCCGTCTCGGTTTTTCGTTCTCTTTTCGTTCTGGAGTTGGGGTATTTATAATACTCCTTTGATGACCTAATGGGCTCAGAATAAAGCCCGAAATTTTCTGTTGTCTGTCAGCTTCGCTAGGCGAGCGTGTAGCGAACGTGTAGCGAACAGGCTAGTTTGGGCCATTTTCTGGATTGGGCCATTCGTGAGCTGAGCCTTTGTTCCTTTAAGATCAGTGTCATAAAAATGAGTCGGAATGCCCTGAAAAATGTCTTAAAATATTAATGGGCAAATTTTGGGGTATGAAAAAAGAGATGATACTTGTTTACTCTATTTACTC
Organism: Lathyrus oleraceus; assembly: GCF_024323335.1. Classification (NCBI taxonomy): domain Eukaryota; kingdom Viridiplantae; phylum Streptophyta; class Magnoliopsida; order Fabales; family Fabaceae; genus Lathyrus; species Lathyrus oleraceus. Next base: position 453,100,474 of record NC_066579.1, read on the forward strand.
AAGTAGGTGATCAAGCTTCAAAGCAAGCCCAAGTCAAGATCTTTGATCAAGGGAAATGCAAGTTGGTTCAAAAGGTGTTTCATGTGGTGATCTCCATACCACAACACTCAATCCTAAAGACAAATCACATATCACTCAAGCCCTAGCTAAGCTTCCATCAAAGGATGCTCATTCCATCATCATCATGGTCTAAAATTCAAGAAAATACCAAGTTGACACAAAGGGGTGCAAGGTGGTTTGAAGTAATTTGCAAGTGTGACATGCCTTTGGTCCAAACTCTATAACTCTTTAAATTTTTATCCAAATGCCAAGCTTATTTGAGCCAAATATGCCTTTTGGGATTATCTACAACATTGATTCAAGGGTCAAACATCAATTCATCCATCTAAGACCTCATTTGTGCCAATGGACAAGTTGCCAAAATGGGCCAAAACCTTGCCATGACCCTTACTTTCCACCCTTGTCAATTTCAACTAAATTATATTTTTGATCCCATTCATTTTTTATTGTGTTAAGCTTATGTCAAAGATCATTTAGCCCAAGTTTGGCTCAAAATGCACGAGGGAATCAAAAGTTATGGCATCATGAATATGTGACCTCAAAATGACCAAACGTGCTACAAGGTGCTTGACCAATTGCCTAGTCCATAAAACCAGGTCACAACCTCAACTTCACAAGACCACAAATTTCACATCAAAGATCCTATTTTATCGATTCTTTTTGCATTTTATTCTACGCCATGAAGTTATCATTTAGCTCAAAGAAAATCACAAAACGCACAAGTGGATTGGATTTGGCCCAAGCTTGAACATGGTAACCTAATTTTGTTTTGGTCTATGACCTATAATATTGAAACTTACACAAATCAACTTGGGACCAGTTCTCACGCGTGCAGACCAATTACTCATGACCAAACACATCTGAGGACAACTTGAAACAACTTGAAAACATCCAAATTCACAAGTTTGACACCTAAATTCCACACGCTTGGGATCTGAAAATTTCCCACTCAATTCACACGAATTCGAGCCAATTTCACACGTATTTGGATCCCAATTCACTCCCTTTAAATAATGGAAGTTATTGCATTTGTTTCCAAGCTTTGAAGGCCAAAGAAACCCTGCCACTATTGAAGCCCGATACCTCTCAAAACTAGTTAAGTTCTTTTCCATTTCTAGCTCTTTTCCTTCCATTTCTTTGTCCAGAATCCTTCATCGTCATCCTTTGAATGTGTTTGAAGCTTTACTTTGGTTTGAATCCTTCTGCAACCTAGCTACCAGATCCACCATTGTTGACTTCTGAAGCTTCATTCAAACAGGTAGATATAAGTCACAATCTTAGACAAACAAGTTACCACACTCTTCGCCTTGTTCCACTAATCAAAAGCCCTAACCTAGTGGTCATTTATTTTCAGTATTAACCATTTGATTTTACTTTGAAGAACTAGGATTCTTCAAGTGTTTGAGAAAATTCTCCCTGATCAGAGCAAATCAATTGCTTTGATGCAGGGAAACATAAACGATGAAGTGTTTCGCAGTTGAATCCATGTTTGATTCATGTTAAAAACACGAGTTCATGAAGTTGCAAAATCAAAAATCCTGAGGTTGAAGATGAAGTGCTTCGTGCGGGTTAGAGCCAAATTCAAATCCTCTCTCCAATCACATTGTAAAGCGTGTCCTAGCAATTGCATTTGAATTATTTACTTTTTTTTTCTTTCATCTATTTCATTTTCTTCCAAAATTCATTAAAAATAGTTCCCTTATTATTTTTTCATTCAAATTTTTTCCATAAACCCATAAAAATATTTTCTAGCTTATGACATTTTTTTTCGTTTTTTAAAAATCATTTTTGCATTAAATGCATATTTTCTTTTATTTTTCATTTAATTTAATTTTTGTATTTTTATTTTAATCATTTTTAAATATTTTTAACCTCAACTTTTGAGGTCCATTCATTTTGAATTTTGTTGACTTCCAACATTTTTGTTGGACTTTGGTTGGATACTTTAACCTCTCTTTGACAATTTCCATTTTATTTTATTTATTTATTTAATATTAATCATTATTAATTGAAGTTTATTTTCTTTTTGATGATTTTTAATATTTTGAATTGATCTTGATTACTTGGTTGATGTCTTCTTCCTCATCTCAAATTATTTATAGATGGACTTGAGGTTAATCAACCTTCTTTGATCCAAAACTATTGATAGATGATTGTGAATCATCTTTAATATTTTGCCTCAATGATAGTTTAACCCTCTATGTGCCATATTTTGAGTCCTTTGATTTGAGAATAGAATGATCCCTTGTGATTGACTTGATTCCCTCTTTCATTCTCTCTACCCTTACCTCTCCCTTTTGTTTTAACCATATTACGGCATGTTGAAGGAGATTAACTTTGTGTTAATTCTCTAACATATCTGATACATACATTATTATTTACCGACCTCAAATAGGTATGGCTTATACATAAGCCTATTTACGATTGCTTAACATAGCGCAAAATTGTCTCGACATCATTAACTAACCATTAACTTCTAACATTAATCATTGCTCTTTACATTACTGATTTTGATTTAAGTCATTTAACTTTATGTCATTTACTTAATGCACTTTTATTTTTATGTCCCATTGATCATTACATCATCCCATATTCTATCCATTTATATTCATCTGTTGCTTTTATCTTGTTTGACTTTTGACTTGTTAAAACTTAATGAATCAAAACATGATAAGGTAACTTGGACCTAACCCTAATCATATGCTTGATCTGGAGTATTGAAGATCATTAGGACTTTGAACATGTACTTAAGCTTTAGGCCCATTTGCTTGACTTGAAGTGACATTGGCCCTGAGACCTTGTGGATACTCTGATTTTCCCTTGCCTTTATAGAGCCTTTGAGTTTGTGTGTTATTTCATCTGCTTTATACCTCTTGCACGCATATGCTTAAGTTTAGTACACTCTTACACACACATGGATTTCTCTTGGGCTACCTTGCAATGAGGAATAGGACATTTGCACCCACATGGCTTTCTCTTGGACTGACTTACAATGAGACCATAAGTTAGTCTTGTATGATCATGCATCCTTGTTTGTTCATCAATATTTTCCTTTAATTTGGCTTGATCCAATTCACATTGGATATGCTAAATCCCTTCATCTATTTTTCTTTCCCTTTGTATTTGTCAAGTGATCATAAGTCCCTTGGTCACTTGATGGGACTAGCCTCTGTCACTTGGAGGATTCAACCTCCTCACCAGTTCAAAACCCTCAGTGGAACACATCTCTCCTCAGCAGCCAATCATCTGGCTCATCTCCACAAGCATCGCAAGGAACCTACTTCAACAACTTGCCAGTCTTTGTCTAGGCTTGCATGTCATGATCCTTACGCAATAGAAAATGATGAAAGAGGATCTTCCCTACCCTTGTCTAAAGTACCTTTGTGCATAATATGTATACCCTAGATGCTCAGAGTATTCGTTCTATTCAGAGACTTTAGTGAAACTCCATGTTAATTCCCTATCAAGTCAGCAACTTGCCCCCATGGCTCTTTATCTTCTTGGTTTTGAAACCATTGTAATCCCTTCTTTTAGGGATGACACCTTCATGGTTATTCCCTATTCCTTAAAATATAAGTCCCCGTGCTTTGGTAAGATCCTGTCATGTGGGTTTCAGGCTTTGACAGGTTCCTATTTCCTTATTTACCATATCAGTCCCTGTGCTTTGGTAAGATCCATATCATGTGAGTCTCAGGCTTTGACAGGTCCCTGCTTTCCTTACTTACCATGTCAGTCCCTGTGCTTTGGTAAAATCTCTGTCATGTGTCTTAGACTTTGACATATCCATATTTTCTTTACTTATCATATCAGTCTCTGTGCTTTGGTAAGATCCTCATCATGTGAGTCTCAGGCTTTGACGGGTCCTTACTTTCTTTACTTACCATATTAATCCCCGTGATTTGGTAAGATCCATGTCATGTGAGTCTCAGGCTTTGACAGGTTCCTACTTTCCTTACTTACCATATCATTCCCCGTGCTTTGGTAAGACCCTTGTCATGTGAGTCCTGGGCTTTGACAAGTTTTCCCCTTTTTGTTGGTTTAAACACCATTGCAATTTCCTTTCTATTTTAGGGATACACCTTTATGGTTACCCCCCTTTATTTCTTTTTGATTTAAACATCACTCACAGTCATACTCTTTTTCAGTATTTGCTCTCCGAACTACGGAGCTCTGACTTACTTATTGTACTATAAGGATAAGTAGGCATGAGGATGTGAATCCTTGGCGAGCACCTTTTTTTATTTGTCCTTCCTGGTTCCACGAACTACGAGGCTCTGACTTTCTCATTGCACTATGAGAATACATATGCATGAGGGGCACAATCCTCCTCGAGCACTCCCTTTTCTTAACCCCATTTCTTTTCTGCGGGTACATGAAGATTATAACACCCATCCAAGCAAGAACATTCAAAATGGTTCTCATGGAATACCATGGATGTGAGGGGTGCTAATACCTTCCCCTTGCATAACCGACTCCCGTACCCGTTTCTATGTTTCCTTTTCCCTTGGGTTTTATCGATATTTTCCCTTCCCTATCTTTTGGGATAAATAAAGTTCGGTGACGACTTTATTATACCTCCGAGAGTGTAATCCGTTCGGTGGACATATTTCAGCTACCTTCACATGGTAAACAAAATAATAACAAGTATATTATTCTCACAAAACACATTACATTCTAATTTACAATGCAAATAGTAACACCCTAACTTCTCCTTTAATATGCACGTGGTACCGGGTTTTTGGGATCAAATTTATATTATTGATTGTCCATGTCTCTGGTTCCTCTCTAAACCGTGTCCCTCTCTGGACATGAGACTGTCATGGTTCCTCTCTTAACCTGACCTCACTGGACCGAAGTCCTACCTAACACCAAAATATATGCATCTATAATGATGTATAACAAACAAGCATGCAACTCAAGCAATCATTAAAATCATCTAAAAAATTATACTCAAAATAGGTTTCACTCTTGAACCATAAGTTTGCCAATAATCATACTTCACTGTAATCCCACCAGATTACTCATCTCGAAAATATAATTTATTTAAATAATTATATTACACCTCAAATCGAGTAAATGTATGTTATTACTCAACAACTCTAAAATCAATAAAAATACTCAAAACATCTCAACAAGTTATCATATTATTTATAACTCAATGACAACTCTAAAGTACTTAAAAGTACTCCCAAGTACTTAAAATTGCCATATTGATAATCTTTATAAGTGATAACTCTACTAATCCTAAGGGTTGATAGTTTAAGTCAAACTAATCAAAATTGACCCAAAGGTAACAAAAAAGGTCACTGATGTCAAAATTACTCAAAAATCGGCGAAAAACTCTCTGAACGCGAAATTGTTGAAAACGCCCGGACCTGCCACTGGGCCCAAACCACCACCGCCACATGCATCCGACCCGTCGCCGCTGACCCCCGATTGTGCGGTGCTGACACCATGTGACACCTCTCTGGCGCAGACATCACCCTCCCACCGCCGCGTGGAAACTATCATTGAGTTGAAGTGTATGTGTGTTTTATATAAACTATCATTCCCAAGCAATGTGGGACTGTTTTTTGTCAGCCCACAACAAAATCATATCTCCTTCACAAAATAATTTCTAGTTTTTTACGAATACGATTCAAATCCCAAGGATTTTCATTTGAATCATTAACCTTGATGTTAAACTAAGGATGGATACGATTGTATGATTTGATCGGCAAGGGACATGATACCAATCATGAGATTTAATTCACACTCGAGTGTGATCAAATTTTTAAAGAACATAACCCTTTGACTTTATTAAAATACAATTTGATTCAAACAACTCATAATTGAAATCCATAAAACCAAACTACACATGGTTCAAATCAATCGAATATAAGGTTAAAATTAAAGTGACTTCAATTAAAAATATCAATTTTAAGCATGTAATGTCATTCTAAAGATATGCAAAGTGTTAGAGACTTCTAGGTGAGGGATACTTATAACAAATACTATCAACCAACCTATTGACATTACTCAAAACATAAACTAAGTTCTAGACCTAGATAAGGACATGCACTCAGAATCCTTTGTTGAAGGAGAAGTTGATAGGGAAATAAATCTATGACTTGAATGAGTTTTCCTATAAGGAAGTACACAATGAGCATTGGTTTTTGGTGAGAGAGAGAGAGGTACCCAATTTATTTCCATAATTTATATGGAGGAATTAGATGATGGCATGTCAATTGATTCCATAAAGAGCATTATGACAAATAGAATTCTTGAGGGGATGATTTACTCATCTCCTTGCTTAACGTCTTCCTAAAGGAAGGACACAAATTCCTCGTAAGGCAAAATTGAATACACCCCTAACATTATTAAAGATGATCATATAAACAATTATCTACCTTAAGATGATAAGTTTTAGTTATTAAATGGTCACAAGATTCCTTCCCATCACGAAAGCAAAAGCATTCAACTGACATAAATCATAAATCACTCAACAAATAACCGCATACTCTTTATATAGGACATCAAATAAGATATCTAACTTTCCAACATGACTATGGATATATTTTTGTTCTCTAATCTCTTAGGGTCTATTTGGAAGTTTGAAGAGTACGATATGGGAGGATTTGAAGAAAAAAAAGGAAGAGTTGAGTGAAAAAAATTGAAAGATTTTGATTTAGAGGGTTTTAAATGGTTTATTTTTATTCATAACACCAAAAACTCCATAATTTGGAGAATTCATAATATTATGAAAATTAAAAATATAGTGCTCCCTCTTTTCCTTTTTAATGGTCATTTATTAACTTTTTATATATACCAAAAAAACTAATCATTATTGTTACTTTTCAAAATTGTTTTTTCTTTTTCGTGTAATATCCCTAACTTTTAATTATTCCGAGATACTTTTTCATCTCTCCATGATAAATAGTTAGGGATAGTTTTGATAAAACTATAATAATTACTACTTTAAAAATTTAAAACGACAATTAAAAAGAAACCTAAAATTTTCACAAAAGCGACACTTAAAAAAGAAGGGAATGAGTAATGATTAACACTCTTTTATCATTCTATACAAAATCATTCTTTAAAAAAATATCAAATATTTTTTTATATTTTTAAAAAATATTTGTTTCCGAAAGTCCTCCTCTCCAAACTCCAAAATAAATCTTTAGGGTTTAAAACAAAATGGAATGGAAAGAAAACATTGTGATAAGCATGCAAACTCGAATTTAAGTGAATTGAATTCAATCGAAAATTTGACTCGCTAATAGAACTTAGTGATTAATAGACTTTTGATCCCTCTTCTACTACTAGTCCATGACACATCAAATTCACCCAAGTTTAAAAATATAGGATGTGCCTCGTCTAAATGTTGGGGGCATTAACAGACAGTTATTTGAATAGATGAGGAACTAATTTTATCCCATGTTAAGAATGACCTTATACTTATAGATAATACAAGGATGGATGAGATCACCATAGAGGATGGCATGGAATATATGAAGATAACTATATCGCAGGGATAATTGTGAGTTTGTAGCATGAAATGATGAAATCACAAGTCGGTGTTTCAAAATTAATTACATGGATGGATAACTAGAAGGATAAATAAAAGGCAATACGGGGATATGTCCATTCAAAAAATGAGAAAAATACTCCAAATCACTATTAAAGTGAAATCTGGTGGAGATAAGGAGATATTTTTCATAAAATATTGTTGGAAGAATCATACGATGACATGTCAAATGATTCCATGATGAACATTATGACAAATACAATTATGGAGGGGATGATTTCCTCATTTCCACACTTAAGGTCTTCCAAAAGGAAGGACACAAAATATTAAATAACTATTTAATATAATACATGTTATCAAGAAGAATGTCTTGGTTGATGTATGCACGAACTATTGAAATCTAAATTTGGAGTATCAACATGAAATCTCCATGGATTTTTTGTACATAACAAGGGGATAAAAGTAGGAAAACAAACATAGGGCAATCTTCAAAGATATGCCTCTCATGAATAAGAAAAAGTTATTTAGTTTTTTAACAAAATCATTTTTCTTAGAAGATTCATTTTAAATTAGGTTAGTAAGATGAAAACTTTCTCACCTCAACTTAGGCTTAAAGAATATACAGATATGATGCAAGGACCTGTTCAATAGAGAGACTTTAACCAAATCAAAGAGGATTAGACTAATCCATTAGCATTAGTGCCATATAGTCATCTCAAGTTATTTGTTGTTGATGATGAGTGAATATGTGGCCTCTTTGTTCAAGATGCTTATGATGGAACTCAAAAGAGTATTACTTCATGTGAAAAAGTACTAATGCTAAATTAAATACAAGCCTATTAAAAAGAATATTAATTTTGTTATGAAATAATAGATGCCTTTGTCCCACAATAAACACACTCTATTAAATATATATGAATTGACTTAATGTATACTGACTTTTTATCTACTATTTTTATCCTATAAATAAGACTTAGATTATTATGTAAAATGATATTTGAGAATAATCTAATATCGGTTCTATTATTTTCTCTCTAAAATTTAGTCTTTATTATCTTTATTTTACAACACGTTATCAACCCCAGACTCTACGGTGCAAAGGATGATATAACCAGATTAAACATTAAAGCATTTCTATACGATTGCCTAAAATTGAATTTTAACACATTAAAATGTTAATCTATTCTTGATTAATTTCAAAATAATTTAACATTCAAGCATCCCTAAGGAATGCACAAAAACAATCTTTCTTGATCATTGTTTATGAAAATAATTTATGATGTTGTTCTTGTAGAACTAAAATTTAATATTAAATTATCTCCAAAGGATTGTTCAAAGACTGAATTTTAACCGATTATTGTATTTATCAATAATTGATGAGTTCCATAAGAATTCAACATTCAAGCATCCTTAAAAGGTTGCATCTATAATATTATTGAATCTTATAAGAATTGCATCTTTAGTATTATTGAATCCCATAAGTATTGCATCTATAATATTAACAAATTCCCAAAGGATTCTTTGTTAAAAATTAGCAAAATGATTTCATCAATAATATTATAGAATTCCATAAGGATTTGCATCAATAATAGTGAAGTATCCTAGAAGGATTTCATCAATAATAGTGAATTCCATATTGATTTGCATCAATCATTCTCTCCACAAGGTCAATATCATCCTACAACTCGAGGACCTCCTCAGTATCAACAACTGATTTCAAAATAGCATCCATACCAACAATAACATATTCCATATCAGCAACGTCAACACGTACGACAAAGGCCAAGAAATCCAAAGATGCATATCGATCCGCTTCCAATGCCATACAACCAAGTACTGCCATATTTGATCAAGAGTGGACTGATAGTGCCAAAAGAATTGAGTTCAGTGCTTCCTCCATACCCATCAGGCTTTGGCGCCAACACCCAATGTGACTTCCATGCTGAGGCATATGGGCACTCAACTGGAGACTATAAGGTGCTCAAGAGAAAGGTGCAGACTTTGCTTGACTCCAAGATGTTCTCATTTGCGCATTAAGGCCTTCCAATCAACAATAATCATTCACATGGTCATGTGGGTCCATCAATCCATGTTATGAAAGAAATTGTCGATGACATGTTTGAAGATGATTATCATACTGGTCTCAATGAGTAGAACGACCCCAACTCCGAAGAAGGCTAGCCCAACAATGAACCAAGCACAAGGAAGCTTCCTCTATGTTGACAGTCATTTTTCTATTTCTAGAATTTCATTTATACTTTCTTTGCATGTTAAGTAATTATATGCTTTTAGGTATTGTTATTTTCCTTTAATTGTAATATTAATGAAGTGATCATGCATTTTTTGAATCAATCATGTCGTATTAACTTATTTTCCATTTATATCAAAAACAAAAAAATATTTCTCGCATTCACTTATCAAATTGGTATTTTATAAAAGATTTGAGGGAGAATGATGAAAATAAAATACCCATAATTGCTAATAATATGCTTTCGAATAAGATTTTGCTGATGATGTACATGCATTGCTTCATATCCCCAAACAATGGAGAGATAAGGAGTTAGTCCCCAGTTAACCACTTTGATCCTAGAAGTATGTGTTTATTTAGGATCTACAAACCCCTACGCTTAAATCGGGGCATGGTAGTGTTCAGTTAATCTGACTACGCATTTGAATTACAAGAGAATACATCCGATCTGGAAATCAACCACGTGATATTCTTCGCACACGTCCTAAAGTGTTAAAGGAACCAAACAAAATCCTAAAGTGTTGACAGTCACAACCCTTAAAAAAAAGAAGAAAAAAAGCCATCTAAGTAGAACACCCAAAGAAATGACTTAGGCAAAAATCAGGGCAATCCTAGTGGACAAAAAGCTTCGAAAAAGCGATCTAGGCAAGAATTAGGGATCAAGTTGAAAAGACAATCTAAAGAGGTATATTAATCCATAAAAAAAACAAAATAAGATTAGGTGACCATCATATCAAGAATCAAAGGGCCATCGACATCCATGATAAAACCAAAATAAGGTGACTGCCATTTCAAGTGAATCTTGAATCATCATCTTCAGTCTTACACTATCAAAGTCTTTTAGAAGAAGAATGCATGTGTTGAATTAACTGAATGTAGAACTGGAGATCACCACGAAGAAGGGGTGGATAAAAGATAAATTTTGAGCCTTATATCATTTGTTTCAATAACCGTGAACCAAGCCATGTTACAACCCTCATAAGACCTAGTTGAAGTAGGGTTATTCTGAAAGCACACTACAGCAGGTTGCGTAAACTGAATCCTAGAGATTTGCTAATCACTTGTATTGGTATCATATTCTCGATGTATCTTTCACTCACTAGCTAAATCAGCATTGCGTTCGAACTAATGGTTCACTCGTCATACACTATCACATTATTCCAATAAATGATTTTTTTCAAAACTTGCATGAACATCGCATTAAAATTACCATTTCTAGATGAACAATTTTAACTACAAGTCAATACTTGACATCAAGGAAATTCCAACAAGGAGCAATCAGAGAGGAACGTGATCATTCATTGGTGCTGACTCGAATCAAAACCACCTCCTAACCCAATGGATCAGGGGCATGGTATCTAATGACTATGTTGATGAAAGAACTGGTCAGACTAAAACAAATATTCAAGCATCAGTTGATCAAAGAGGAAAATCATTTCAACCTACTCAGTCAATCTAGGGAAAGTCCTTCAAAGGCTCAAATTAGGGCAGACCAATGATAAAAAAGTGTAGAGAATAATTTTGTACACTAACCATTTTGCCGAATATGCAGAATATGGGAAACAAATTTTGACTCTAAAGATGTCTAGACTTTGAACCAAAGATAAGAAACGTATATAAACAAGTCAACTATGATCTATCAAGTCAACGTTTATGAATAGAAACCATCCAGATAAACTTTGATAAAAAGCTCTGACTATTCACCTGTGAAAGTCTGAGAATCCAGTTGTCCAAAGACTCTATTTATTTCAGCAAGTTTTGATGATAGACTTTGGAAATGCTACTCAAGCTTCGTTAACAAATATTAGAAGCTTCTAAATAGAAGTTGTTTAAGCCAAAAGTCAACAAATATTTAATGTGACAGAAGTACAAAAGAAAATATACTTTTTCCATAAAGTATTGTACTATGTGTCAAAGAAGTCTTTCATGTCCCATCATGTTCACCAACTACAGGCTACAACGCCACTCTAGTGTTGCATATGAAATGATCTTCATACATCAGATACTCAAAGGATATTTCATCTTCACCTCTGTTGAGACAGTTTTTAAGTGTCGGGTTTTTGTTATCGTATCCACAGAGATTGTAAGATATCACTGCCGTTCAATGGTTGAATTAATCTTAACTTAATGTAACACTAGGGTTTTGGTTTTAATCAAGTTATCTTGCATACAAAGTGATTAATTGCGGTAAAAGTTACGTTTTGATTAATATGAGAAATATTGTCAAAGTTAGGTTTCAATGATTACATTTGCTTTGCATGTATTTGCTCGGTCAATCATCTTATAAACTCCTTTAGATGATAAATTATTTCACAAGGTCCTCTCAATGCGTTTCTCTCGAACACCCATTGTGAGTTTTGCCATTTTGATCCATTGTTTCTCTCGAACACAATCTATCAAAATGACAACTTTTTGGTTCAACCTTATGGTGAACAAAATCATTCGTTACTATCTCTAGCTAACAAACAAGTTTGGATGAAAACCTAGGTCAAGAATCGGTAAACATCTCTCGATCAAATACCAACACAAAGAGTTTTAAATAGAAACAAAGTTTTCATCATATATTTACCGTTAAAGAGTTTACATATGAGGATCCTTACATTTACACACAAAGCTTGGAAATCACCTACATCTAACCTTGACAAATGGAAGACTTAGCTACTCATTTTCATGGTAGCTTGGTCGGCAAGTAAGGAAAGAGGGTTGATCAACATCCAAGTCGAATAATCGAAGTTGGATGGGAATCCACCTTCTTTTTGTGGAAGATGGTTGCTAGATGAAGAGAAATGAAATTAGGGCATAAAATCTCCCACAAAGCAATGCTGTAAAATATCTAGGAGAAAGTACAAAAAATGGAAAAGTTGGTAAAAAATGAGGTATGGTGCCCAAAAGTGGCACCTGCTACTTATAGACAAGTGCAGAACTGTCATGTTCGCTAGGCGAGCATAATAGCTCGCCTAGCGAGGTCCTAAAATGGGCACAAAAAGCCCCTGCGCCCAGAGCAAACAGGGCCTGCTAAACTGTCATGTTCGCCTAGCGAACATACCTTCGCCTAGCGAAGGAAACGCTTCAAGCTCGCCCCCAGCGAGGTTGAGAGGTTTTGCTACTGGAATGCTCGCTGGGGACTCGCTAGAGCCTCGCCTAGCGAGTGAGTGCTGGCTGCACTTTTTCACCAAAACAGAATGAATTCGCTGCAGACTTCGCCATGAGCTCGCCTAGCGAATTAATTTGCTAATTTACTGGAGCTGTTCGCCAGGAGCTCGCCTAGCGAACCCATTCTTCGCCACAGACTCGCCTAGCGAGCAGGCAGATGAAATGCTCCTTTGCTTTGGTTCCTTTGCCAATTCTCTTGTGTCTTTATTATCAATTAATTCATGCCTTTCCTGCACAATAACAAACACATCAAAGGCACCAAGCTTGTTTATCAATGTACGCATTCCATGTAAAATAAATGTGATTTTGACAATTTTAGCAAGGCAAAAGAGTGAAAGATGCCCACATATGATAGCTCAAATAAGCACTTTTGGGCATCTAACAACTCTCCCCAACTAGATTCTTGCTTGTCCTCAAGCAAAGTATGCCTCTTGAAAGACAAGAGGATTTGCATAAAGAAACGGTTTCTCCGAAGTTGGATAAACGGCTCAAACACAAGCGAAATTCGCATATACAAGTTCCCAACGGTTTGAATAAAATAATACCTAGGAACTTAAACTTAAATAGCAATGCAAAATATTTATCTATCTACAACAATACTCTTCTGAATGAATCATCCTATCTCTCCTCTTCGAATCAGGAATGAAGATTTTGCGCGTTTGCAACCGCGGGACTAATCTCGCTCTCTAACAAATAATGAAGAAATCAAACAGATTCATACAATGTCTAATCAATTAAAAATGGTACTGTGGAAGCATAAAGATCACTAAGGGCTTTTCGGTTGAAGCTTGGTCAGGTTAACAAACAAGGGTCATTTCTAAGGCCATTGAAACGAAAGTGCCGATGCAAAAGAGACATTCACAGTATTATTCACACTACTCGACTTGTTTCATCTGTTTCTTATTTGTAACCTTCACAACACATATTCCACAACTCAACTCTTATTTTTCACTATTTTTCTTCCAAGCAAGCATTCATTTTCATTCTTTATATTTTTGTTCTTTTCTTTCACATCAAATGTACAAAACAGATGTTTCTTTTCTATATTTTCTATACATATATTTTTCTATGCTTGCTCGGTTTTTATTTTCTTTTTCAAGAGTTGTGGTGCTTACCAATTCTTTTTCGTTCTCCCCAACTTATTTCTTCCACACCCTAAGTGAATGCTCTTACCTTTTTACGGCAAAAGAACAATAATCAATATTTTCCGGGTTGTAAAAAAAAAGATTTTTGAGATCTCGCTTTATTTCAAGCAAAGATTCAACTGTTTAGGCTCAAAGGGGTTAACAAATACTCTCTCTGCTCACAGGTAAGTTGTTTTTGGATGTAGTTGTGCTCGAAAGAAAACAAGTGCCTTGATCATTTCTAATTGCTTCCACAATTTCACAATAATAACAGACAAATAATGAATCACATGAATCAACAAAACTTATTAGAATCCAGCATTTAAGTGAACAATGGAGGTTTCCTCACACTTTGTGGTTTTAGGTTCTAGATGAAACATTCATTCAATTATGTTGCACAAAGACAATATTCAATTTACCAAAAAGAGTAAAGTTCCTAATGCATTCTAAAATTCTAGCCGACGGTAACCATGTACCTTAGCTTCATTCACTTGTTATTCTTATCATTGCCATCCAAGCTCGGATGCACCTTCATTGGGTACTTCTTGAGGAGCAACCAATCTAGAAGGGTTTGCCACTCATTCAACCAAAAATTTATTAAACACACAAAATTAACAACAAACATAAATAACATTAACTGAAAAATAAATTTTGTTCGTGGGGGACAAAACACCCCAATAGTACAACCCATGGTCAAAATACAAAATTCGAAAGTACAAATAAAAATGACATAATAAAAACTGAAATACAAATACTCAAAAACTTAACCCACATAGGGCTCAAGACTCCTCTTCACTACCGGCTTCAGAACCGGTAGCCTCATCATCAATATCCTCATCATCAGCTTCAGCTCCCTCCCCCTCACCATAGACTGGCCTGTCCACAGGCCAATTAGCGTTGAGCATAAACTGCTCACGCGCTAACAATGCTCGAGCACCGGAGGGGTCATTACCTTGCAGCTCCAACCTCTGCATACTGTTGTGCATGTCAATCATAGCTTGTTGGGATGCTGCCATCCACTCAAAACTGTAGTCACAAACAGCCCTCAGGTACGGATCAAGTCCGGGAGAAGAAGCACTAGGACCATCAGCAGCCCGAGTACTTCCCGAGGCCGCACTGCCAGCGGTAGTCTTAGCTCTACAATACTTAGCTACATACCGATCATCAATTGGAGCCGGGATCCTAACCTGTCCACGAGACGGAAGTCTCACCCTAGCCTGAATACATAAGCTCATAATCAAACACGGAAAGGCCAGTGGGCAATTCACACGAGCCCCCGATTTCAGCCCACTCTCAACCACAGTCTTCAGCTCATTGGCGATTATCCTCGCCACATCAATCTCAACATTAGTCAGGATGGAATGGACTAAATGTGCCACTGGGATCGGCACAGTAGAGGTGTGTGATTTGGGTTGGATGTTGGTTAAAACCAGAAGTAGAATCAGCTGAGCCATGGGAGTCATGTCCTCCCGGTGATATCTCACAGGAACCCCAGATGGGTTCGGCTCAACCGATCTCCCAGCCAAAAGCAGGTCGGTGGTAATGGCAGCGACGTCTCGATGAAGTCTGAGGTCGGTGTGGTATTGGTCTCTCTGATCAGCTCCCAGCTGGAGCGGTTCCCCTAGGATTCTGTTGATCGCATCCCGGTCAAAAGGAATAGTACGCCCGGCAACTCTAGAAACCCAAGTGAAGGGCTCGTCGTCGTCGGGCAGTGCGTAGCATAAAACTCCCGCACTGTACCAATGTCATAATGCTCCAAGGGACTTATCAACCTATCCCACTTCTTGGCGTCTATCAACCCGACGAAAGTTCGGTAAGTGCCCTGCGGGTTGATCAGAAAACGCCTCTCAGGAAGGATTTTTCGCTTCTCCAAAGCGATGTAACGTGCCGCTTGTTTCGGGCCTACAAACTTGTCGTGGTCGAATTGAATCGGCACGGTCCTAGAAGTAGTTGCATCTCCTTTTCTCTTCTTACCAGCTCCAGATCTAGACTCCATTCTGCAAAATATACAAAGAAACAATACACACCAACAAACAGATTAGCCATTAAAACAAAATTCAAAATACTGTCATGTTCGCTGCTGCTTCGCCTAGCGAAGTTGCAGCGAACGTTCGCCCCAGGTCGCCTAGCGAGCTGCTAGCGAACCTTACGGGTTTTGGGATTTTCTGCATTTTCAAAGATGTTTCTCCCAATACCCGTACACACAAGGTTCCCACAGCAAAACCCAATGATTTCTCATGATAATGAATTGTTCAATGCTATTGGGGATGCCTAATTTCATGGAAAACCTAAAGTAAAATTAAATCCCTAATTTGAAAACCTAAATGTACAACATTGCAAACTCCCAAAATCTCATGCAACCTCCATGTTTCCCATACCAAATTTATCCTATTTGCTATGCATGTTTGGAAATTAAGAGTAAACAAAAAGAAAAAGAAGTGGGGCAAACCTTTGGTAAACGGATTTGGAAAAGAGAAGTGGGGAGAGTTTGCAATTGGCGAAAGAAGCACGTGTCGGTGATAAAGATGCAACAGAGGGAGTTTGAGAAACCACGCACGAAATCCTCAGCAGAGCCGTTCAGACAAATTTTTGAAGGTAGGGCAAAATGGCTCTGCTGAAGTGTTTAAATATAAAACAGTGCTGCAGCGCTCGCTGCTGCCTCGCCTAGCGAGCAGCATGCGAGCATGCTCGCTTCTGCCTCGCCTAGCGAGCTGCAAGCGAGCATGACAGCAAATGCATTTGAAAATGCAGCACTTGCAAGTCATCCAGCCATGTTTCGCACACTGTAACAGAATTCAACATGATACATAAAACAATAAATACTTACAATGTTGGGGTGCCTCCCAACTAGCGCTTGTTTAACGTCGGCTAAGCTCGACGGTGCGATGCTCACAGGGGAGCATCGAGCGGCTGAGCACAACTCTCGCGATCCACATGACCGCCGAGATACACTTTCAATCGTTGGCCGTTCACGGTCCAACTGTCTTTCTCGTCCATGTCTTCAATGATAATGGCCCCGTATTCTTTTACTTCTTTCACCCGAAATGGCCCGGACCATTTTGATTTCAACTTCCCGGGAAACAACTTCAACCGGGAGTTGAACAATAAGACCAATTGTCCGGGCACGAATTCTTTGGTTCGGATCTTCTTGTCATGATATTTCTTTGCTTTCTCCTTGTACAACCAACTTGAGTGGTATGCGGCATTGCGCATCTCCTCCAACTCAAGTAGTTGTACTTTCCTTTTGTTACCGGCCAACTCATGTTCAAAATTTAGAAATTTTAGGGCCCACAAGGCCTTGTGCTCCAATTCAACCGGCAAATGGCAAGTTTTACCAAATACTAATTGAAACGGAGTTAGGCCAATTGGAGCTTTAAAGGCCGTACGGTAGGCCCATAATGCTTCGTCCAATTTTTGGGACCACTCTTTTTTAGAATTGGACACGGTTTTTTCTAGGATTCTCTTAATCTCTCGATTAGAGACCTCCGCTTGCCCGTTAGCCTGAGGGTGGTATGGAGTTGTCACCCTATGCGACACACCATAATGTTTTAGAATTGTTTCCAAAGGTGCATTGCAAAAGTGTGACCCTCCGTCACTTATCAACACTCGGGGTGTTCCAAAACGGGAAAAAATGTTTTTCTTTAAAAATTTTATCACCGTTTTGGCATCCGCCCGAGGTGAGGCAATCGCCTCAACCCACTTAGAGACATAATCAACAGCTACAAGCATGTACTCATTCCCGTAAGAGGGTGGGAAAGGTCCAACAAAATCTATGCCCCAACAATCGAACACTTCCACTTCTTGGATATTTTGGAGAGGAATCTCATCTCTCTTACCTATCCCACCACTTCTTTGGCAACTGTCACAACTTTGCGCATGGGTATGTGCGTCTTTGAAAATAGTTGGCCAATAAAATCCCGATTGAAGAATTTGTGTGGCCGTTCTAACCCCATTATAATGTCCGCCATAAGGCGAGTTGTGACAATGCCAAAGGATGCTTTGGGCTTCATCACCAGTTACGCATCTCCTTAACAGGTTATCGCTACCCAACTTAAACAAGTATGGGTCATCCCAAACATAATACTTCGCATCCGAAAGGAACTTCCTCTTTTGGTTCAAAGTTAGGTCGGCCGGCACACAACCACTAGCCTTGTGGTTTGCAAAGTCTGCAAACCACGGCCTAACTTGAACCTTAAACAATTTTTCATCAGGAAATTCTTCCCGGATTTCCTTTTCAGATGCGGTAACCTCGACATTCACCAAGCGGGATAAATGATCCGCTACCAAGTTTTCCGACCCCTTCTTGTCTTTAATTTCGACATCGAATTCTTGTAACAAGAGGATCCAACGGATGAGCCTTTGCTTCGAATCCGGCTTGGTCAGCAGATATTTAATCGCCGCGTGGTCGGTGTATACCACGACTTTAGACCCTATAAGATAGGACCTAAACTTTTCTAGCGCATACACTATTGCGAGTAGTTCTTTTTCCGTTGTGGCATAATTTATTTGAGCCTCGTTAAGAACCTTACTCGCATAATGTATAGCATGAAAAGTTTTGTCCTTTCTTTGGCCAAGTACCGCTCCAACGGCATAGTCACTCGCGTAACACATTAGTTCAAAATTTTCCTTCCAATCGGGAGCGACTATTATTGGAGCGGTAACCAATTTTTCTTTTAAAACCTCGAAAGCTTGCAAACAATCGTCGGTGAAGAGAAATACCTGATCTTTGGCGAGTAATTTGCTCAAAGGTTTAGCCACCTTTGAGAAGTCCTTGATGAAGCGCCGGTAGAACCCCGCGTGCCCCAAAAAACTACGGATGCCCTTCACATTGACCGGAGGGGGTAATTTTTCAATTACATCAACCTTAGCTCTATCCACTTCAAGCCCCCTTTTAGAGACTTTGTGGCCTAGCACAATCCCCTCGGTCACCATAAAGTGACACTTTTCCCAATTTAGCACCAAATTAGTCTTCACACACCTTTCCAACACCGTCTTCAAATTTGCCAAGCATAGACTAAACGTCCCACCAAACACCGAGAAGTCATCCATGAAGACTTCCATTGTTTTCTCTATTAGATCGGCAAAAATAGCTTGGACACATCGTTGGAATGTCGCCGGCGCATTGCAAAGCCCAAAAGGCATTTTTCTGTATGCGAACACTCCAAACGGACACGTGAAAGCCGTCTTCTCATGATCAACCGGGTCAACCGCAATTTGGTTGTACCCGGAGTAGCCGTCTAAAAAACAGTAGTATTGTTGGCCCGATAGTCTTTCAAGCATTTGATCCATAAATGGGAGTGGAAAATGGTCCTTACGAGTCGCGGTATTCAACCGTCTATAATCTATACACATTCTCCACCCCGTTGCTACTTTAGTCGGGATCAATTCGTCTTTGTCATTACGGATTACGGTCATTCCACCCTTCTTCGGAACCACGTGCACGGGACTAACCCACGGACTATCCGAGATCGGGTAAATCATTCCCGCATCCAAAAGCTTCACCACTTCCTTTCTTACAACCTCTTTCATTGTAGGATTTAAGCGGCGTTGTGGTTGAGCCACCGGCTTGAAATCCTCCTCCATCAAAATCTTGTGCATACAATAGGATGGACTAATTCCTTTAAGATCGGAAAGAGTCCAACCCATAGCTTCTTGATTGGTTTTTAGCACAATGATTAGACGGGCTTCTTCTTCTTTTGTCAAAAGGTTGCTTATGATGACCGGCTTTGCCTCGGTCTCATCTAGAAACACATATTTCAAAGTCGAAGGTAACTCTTTTAATTCAATTGGCGCTTTCTCGTCAATTACCTCCTTCTTCAAATTTTCTTCCTCTACTTCCCACGGTTGTAGGTCTTCCAAGCTATCAAGTTCCTTTAAGCATTCCTCAAGAGCTAGCTCCTCCTCAACAGTGAAAACCTCCAATGAGTCGTCGAGAGCTAACTCCATAGGAGATATCCCATGGATATGCTTTGAAACTTCCATAATAGCGTCTTCGATCACATCGATGCGAAAGCTATCATTTCTATCCTTGGAATGCTTCATCGCCTCGAATAGATCAAAGGTGACCTCCTCATTTTGAACACGCGCCTTCATTAAACCGTCATCAACATCAATCATCATTCTTGCGGTCTTCATGAATGGTCGGCCCAATATGAGCGGAGCATCATCATCTTCCTCCATATCAATTACAATAAAATCCACCGGGAAAAAGAATTTGTCGACCTTCACCAACACATCTTGGGCTACGCCATGAGGATGGGTCGTCGACTTATCCGCCAATTGTAATGTCATTCGGATGGACTTAATCTCGATGTTGCCAAGCCTCTTGATTATTGACAAAGGTATAAGATTTATGCTCGACCCCAAGTCAATAAGTCCCTTTCCGACATACACATCACCAATTTTAACCGGCAATGTAACTCTTCCCGGATCAACCTCTTTCTTAGGAAGTGTCCTTTGAATGATGGCACTACAGCTCGCATCAAGGACGATGGTCTCCGGTTCCGTATACCTCCGCTTTTTGGTTAGTATGTCCTTCATGAATTTGGCATACTTTGGCATTTGTTCCAAAGCTTCAGCAAACGGAATGTTAATTTGTAATTGCTTAAAAATATCCATGAACCGGGCGTAATGCCGTTCATTTTCCCTTTTGGAAGGGGCATGAGGGTAAGGAAGATTTTGGACCGGAGTAGCGCTCACTACCTCCTTTCCCTTTGCAATTCTAGCACTTTTCCATCTAGGCTTCTTCGCTACCTCCCTTATCACCTCATCATTTTTGTTTTCCTCAATCTCCACACCTTTTTCTTGTTCAACTTCACCATTATTTTTATTATTTTCAACTACTTCCTCATCACTCCATACTCCTACTTCACCGTCAACATTTTCTTCCACTATTTCCTCCTCAATCTCCTTCTCTTTCTCTCTTTTTTCACTCTCCACTCTTTTTTCATTTTCACTACCCAACTCCCTTCCACTTCTCGTCATAATCGCCTTACAATGCTCCTTAGGATTTGTTTGCGTATTAGCCGAAAAAGAAGGACCGGTTTGTTGTTCAGCGAGTTGCTTGGCAAGTTGCCCAACTTGAGTTTCAAGATTTTTTATGGCCGCGTCATTACTCTTTTGATTGGCCATTGACATTTGCATGAATTGCGTCAATGTCTCTTCCAATTTAGAATTGACTACCGGCGGTTGTTGAGGTTGATACGGATTTTGGGGAGGATTTTGACGGCTAGAAGAACCACCGCCATAACCTTGGTTATGATAATAGTTGCTTCTAGGTTGGAACCCTTGGTTCCCTTGGAATTGTTGTTGTTGTTGTTGTTGAGGGTGCGGTTGATAAGGTTGTTGTTGTCTTGGTTGATAGTCCCGTTGATTGGCCATGTAATTTACTTCGTCAAAACCGGGAGGTGGACAAAATCCAGTGTCATGTTCACCTTTACACAGTTCACAACAAGCTATTTGTTTAGCTTTTGACGGTTCTCTTAACTCTTTGATTTGTTGCGTTAAAAGTTCCACTTGTTGTGAGATGAGCTTGTTTTGGGCAAGTATGGCATCATTCGTCCCTAACTCAAGCACTCCCGCCTTCTTCAAAGAATTTCCACGACTTTGACTTTGAAGATCATTCAAAGCCATACGGTTGATAATGTTTGTGGCTTCTTCGGCACTCTTTGACATCAACGAGCCACCCGAGGTGGCATCCAACAACGTCTTACAGTTTGGTTGAAGTCCATTTCTGAAGATATGGATTTGAGTTAATTCATCAAATCCATGCCCTTTGCATTTCCTTAGCATGGACTTGAATCTCTCCCACGCTTCATTCAACGATTCACTGGTTCCTTGAGAAAACACCGAGATGGCCGTCTTTGATTCCATGAATCGGTTATGAGAGAAAAATCTTTCAATGAATTTCTCCTCTAACACATTCCAATCTGTCATTACGGCAGGTGTTTGATCGAGATACCAATCCTTTGCTTTACCGAGCAAAGCGTGAGGAAATAAACGTCTGAACAACGGAAGCTCCTGAGCCTGATCCACTCCGGCAGCCAATGCTATCTCATAGAATTTTGTGAGAAAAGCAAATGGGTCTTCATGGTCCATTCCGGTGAATGGACTCCCATACAATAAATTCAGAGTTCCCGTCTTCATCTCAGCTTGCCTTCCAGTTTGGTTGGCAAACTGAGCGGTGTTCCTTGGACTGTTGATACATGGAGTAGAAATAGGTGGTGGTGGTTGTGGCTCCATGTTTGGTATGAAT
This sequence comes from Lathyrus oleraceus, assembly GCF_024323335.1. Taxonomy (NCBI): domain Eukaryota; kingdom Viridiplantae; phylum Streptophyta; class Magnoliopsida; order Fabales; family Fabaceae; genus Lathyrus; species Lathyrus oleraceus. Next base: position 453,122,820 of record NC_066579.1, read on the forward strand.
GGGTGTGGATTTGTGGTTGAAGAACTTTCTCCTTGCTCTTGGCGTTGCCTAGCCTGTTGCCTCCTACGTCTTGTTTTGCTATTGAGCCTCCTTGCGGTTCTCTCGATCTCAGGATCAAAAAGAAGTTCGTCCACAGGGATTTTCCCTCGCATAAAACGTAAGCTGCACACTAAACCAAACAAATTACAAGCACAAGTCAAAAATTCACAAGCTAAAACTTAAACAACCAATGCGATGCTCGCAATATCAATTTACAATCCCCGGCAACGGCGCCATTTTGTTGAGACAGTTTTTAAGTGTCGGGTTTTTGTTATCGTATCCACAGAGATTGTAAGATATCACTGCCGTTCAATGGTTGAATTAATCTTAACTTAATGTAACACTAGGGTTTTGGTTTTAATCAAGTTATCTTGCATACAAAGTGATTAATTGCGGTAAAAGTTACGTTTTGATTAATATGAGAAATATTGTCAAAGTTAGGTTTCAATGATTACATTTGCTTTGCATGTATTTGCTCGGTCAATCATCTTATAAACTCCTTTAGATGATAAATTATTTCACAAGGTCCTCTCAATGCGTTTCTCTCGAACACCCATTGTGAGTTTTGCCATTTTGATCCATTGTTTCTCTCGAACACAATCTATCAAAATGACAACTTTTTGGTTCAACCTTATGGTGAACAAAATCATTCGTTACTATCTCTAGCTAACAAACAAGTTTGGATGAAAACCTAGGTCAAGAATCGGTAAACATCTCTCGATCAAATACCAACACAAAGAGTTTTAAATAGAAACAAAGTTTTCATCATATATTTACCGTTAAAGAGTTTACATATGAGGATCCTTACATTTACACACAAAGCTTGGAAATCACCTACATCTAACCTTGACAAATGGAAGACTTAGCTACTCATTTTCATGGTAGCTTGGTCAGCAAGTAAGGAAAGAGGGTTGATCAACATCCAAGTCGAATAATCGAAGTTGGATGGGAATCCACCTTCTTTTTGTGGAAGATGGTTGCTAGATGAAGAGAAATGAAATTAGGGCATAAAATCTCCCACAAAGCAATGCTGTAAAATATCTAGGAGAAAGTACAAAAAATGGAAAAGTTGGTAAAAAATGAGGTATGGTGCCCAAAAGTGGCACCTGCTACTTATAGACAAGTGCAGAACTGTCATGTTCGCTAGGCGAGCATAATAGCTCGCCTAGCGAGGTCCTAAAATGGGCACAAAAAGCCCCTGCGCCCAGAGCAAACAGGGCCTGCTAAACTGTCATGTTCGCCTAGCGAACATACCTTCGCCTAGCGAAGGAAACGCTTCAAGCTCGCCCCCAGCGAGGTTGAGAGGTTTTGCTACTGGAATGCTCGCTGGGGACTCGCTAGAGCCTCGCCTAGCGAGTGAGTGCTGGCTGCACTTTTTCACCAAAACAGAATGAATTCGCTGCAGACTTCGCCATGAGCTCGCCTAGCGAATTAATTTGCTAATTTACTGGAGCTGTTCGCCAGGAGCTCGCCTAGCGAACCCATTCTTCGCCACAGACTCGCCTAGCGAGCAGGCAGATGAAATGCTCCTTTGCTTTGGTTCCTTTGCCAATCCTCTTGTGTCTTTATTATCAATTAATTCATGCCTTTCCTGCACAATAACAAACACATCAAAGGCACCAAGCTTGTTTATCAATGTACGCATTCCATGTAAAATAAATGTGATTTTGACAATTTTAGCAAGGCAAAAGAGTGAAAGATGCCCACATATGATAGCTCAAATAAGCACTTTTGGGCATCTAACAACCTCCAACAGATCTATTTTTTTTCAATGTAAAAAGGTCTTTGAAGATTGAAAAACAAGAGACTTTGATAGGCCCACTGGACATTCATCAACGCTCACACTCAATAAACATATACAAAAAAACAAGAAGTGTTTCTTACACTTATAGACTTTGAACAAATAACTCATTGAATATTTTTGTTAAGTGTAATACTTGATTTGAACTTGTGTATCTGCTTATCTAAAGCATCTTGTAAATGCAAAACTTATTATTACAACTTTGATTGTAATCCTCAAGCAACCAGGGTGGTCAAGCTCTTGAGAAGTCAAGAACAAGTAGTTATTGAGGGTTAAATCTTCTTAAGAGACTGGGTAAGTTAGGATCTTAAGAAGTCAGTGACCTTCAGATTTCTTAGGAGACCAGTTAGGTCAGAATCCTTAAGAAATTAGTGACAGGTTGTCATTGCATTTGTAATCAATTATGATTATTGAATTAAGTCATTGTCTAAGGCAAAATCACTCAGGTGGGTGGAGTGGAGGTAACCTTGTTAACGGTGAACCAGGATAAAAATCCTTGTGTGCTTTATCATTGTTTTTATTGCTTTAAGCTTTTGGTTTGGGTTGTGAAAAACTATCATAAAAGAAACACAATTCAAACCTCCATTTCTTGTGTTTCTTGAACCTTCACATTTTACCGTTACTCATCAAAGGGTCTGATTGAAGTGAATGCGATGATTGCAAGATCAACCAAATATATTTTAAGGATGTTGCAACATCCTGAACCACCCATTTTTAATGAAATATAATGTTAAATTTATTTTAACGTTTATCTATGTAATGTTAAGTATTTTGATATTAATTTGTGTTGTTTTTCCAACAATCTACCATTGTTTCTGGTTGCTTATGGTTTGGCCTAACAGAGCATATTCCAAACATGCATCCCTATAAAATACAATGAGTTTTGATTTAAGAGTTGTTTCAGAGATGCATCTCCAGACTCACCCTAACGTTGATACACATACAAATTTTCAGACTAAATTTTAGCAAAATGAGGGCGACTCACCAATTTACGCTAATGAGTGGGTAACAAGGATGCATCAAAAGATACATCTTCAAATTTTAGAGGCAATTGTGATTTTTACAATAGTTAGAAAGCATCTCATGGAATTTAGAGAGCAAACCCCTAAGTTTATTGTTAAAATAAGTTTGGCCCATGATAAAGAAAATTGTTTAGGGTTTGCTCTAGTGAACCCAACTCATTTTGACATAGCAAATTAGACAATCACCCATCAGCCTGAAGCAATGAATTCCCATTATTTAATGGGACTTATTAGAAGAAACTCAAACAAGGATTAATATATTTATTAATATATTCGTGTATAAAGATTAAACAGTAACCTAGAGAGCGATATGTTCAATTGTAATTCCTTGTGTCGAAGCAGGTTGCTCGACAGAAGCAAGGAAGTGTCGAATCACCTAGTGTGTCGAGTTGTATTAGTGTGTCAAAGTGTCAAAGCATATTGCTTCACACATGATTTCGACTTAGGCCTATTTTTAGTAATGTTAACTATTTTGGGATTTTATAGTTTTGGACTTTGGCTTAGGGAGTAAGTTAACCTAAATCTATAAATAGAGGGAGCAACCCCTATTCTTTTGAGAAGAACTCATAACATTGTATTCATAGAATTTTGCAGTTGCAAAGTGAATAAAGAAGTTTTCCACAGGTTGTGGGCAGAGGGAAAACTCTGTAGAAAATATTCTTCTTCTCCAACGTTCTTTTATTTCTCAATTGTTCTTTTCTTTTCATTGTCATTGCGTGGGTGATAACAATCTTGTTCATCAAGATTGGTAGAAATTCTCCATAGGTTGTGGTGGATTTCCAACATCTGGTATCAGAGCCTGGTTTAAACGATTTGTGGGAAGAAAATCACGATGGCAATGAATCATCCAAACATACATTTTTCAGTGAATCTTCCGATTCTTAAGAACAATAATTATGAGAATTGGTGCAAGCAGATAAAAGTTGTATTCTGTTATCAAGATCTTTGGGATTTTATGAAGGAAGGAGTAACAACGCTTGCAGAAAACGTGATGGAGCAAGAAAGGGCTGCACATAAAGAATTGAAGAAGAAAGATTGTAAAGTTGTCTTTATAATCCATTAATATGTTGATCTAGATAACTTTGAAAAGGTTAGTGATATAGAGTAAGCGAAATAAGCATGGGAAATTTTGGAGAAGTCGTTTGGAGGTGCAGAGAAGGTGAAAGAGGTGAGGTTACAAACTCATAAAAGGACGTATAAATTGCTTCAGATGGAAGACAATGAAAGCGTTACTGATTTCTTCACTAAGATTACGAAACTGATGAATCAAATCAAGGTATGTGGAGAAGTATTGACATCAAGATCTATTGTTGGAAAAATATTAAGGTCGTTGGCTCCAAAGTTCGACCACATGGTAGTAGCCACAGAAGAGTCGAAAGATTTGCCAAAACTCACAAAGGAAGAGCTTCAAGGGACGCTTGAATCTCATGAACAAAGAATGGCTGAAAGAGCTACAGGAAAGTCGAAGAGTGATATGGCTTTGCAGGCGCAATCAGCAAAAGAAAGAAAAGGCAAAGGAAGATGGAATGAAAACAAAGGCAGAGGAGGCTACAACAATTCGACTGGTCGAAATCAGCAAGAAGGAAACTGGCCGAATTAGAGAAAACCCTGGAACCAAGGCAACCAAAGAGGTGGTGTTGTAGGTAGAGGAAAAGTGGTGGTCAAAAGCAATACAAGAGCCACATTTAGTGTTACAACTGTCAGAAGCATGGTCACTACTCTAGTGATTGTCCAGAAAAGCAGAAGAATGTTGGTATAGTGTAAAGCTTAGCTTGAGTCATATGAAGGTGTTTGGATCTACAATATATAGACATGCATCAGATCAATTGAGAAGAAAACTTGATGACAAGTCGAGTCAGATGATTTTGATAGGATATCATTCGATTGGAGGATACAAGTTGTTCGACCCAGTGAACAAGCAAGTGGTGATCAGCAGATACATGATCATAGATGAGCTTAAGGAATGGGATTGGACTGAGAATGTTAAGAAGGATTCAATGAGAATCTTATATGATGAACCAGCTAGTGAAGTCGAAAAAGAAGTTTGACAAGAAGTTAGAGGTGAAGCAGGCCCAAGCAGACCTCAAAGAACAAGACACATGCTTGCATGGTTGCAAGAATGTATGATTACATCAGATGATATGGTCAATGAAGAAGATGAGTTGGTACACTATGCTTTCTACGCATATGTCGAACCAGTCAATGCACCCGAGGCATTGAAAGATTCGAGGTGGATGAAGCCAATGAAGGAAGAACCGAAGTCAACAACACTTGGTCACTTGTCGAATTGCCCCAAGATAAGAAGGAAACCAATGTGAAATGGGTATACAAGGTGAAGTTGAATCCAAAAGGAGAAGTGATTCGACACAAGGCGAGACTTATGGCGAAAGGATTTCTTCAAAAAGAAGGAATCGACTTCGATGAAGTTTTTGCACCTGTTGCTAGGATCGAAACAATCAGGTTGGTTGTTGGTCTAGAAAACATGAACAACTAGCAGATATGTCATATGGATGTGAAACGTCCATTCCTGAATCCCCTTAGAAGAAGAAGTTTATATTGCACAACCAGCTGGATTTGTGAAACAAGGTGAAGAAAGAAAGGTGTACATGCTGCATAAAGCCCTGTACGGAGTTAAACAAGCTCCAAGAGCTTGGAACAAGAAAATAGATGGCTTTCTAAGGAAGAAGGAATTTATGAAGTGCACAAATGAATATTGAGTATATGTAAGAAGAAGAAATAGTGGACTTCTTATACTATGTCTCTATGTCGATGACTTGTTGATAACAAGTAGTTGCAAGAAGGAGATCGAAGACTTCAAAGGTGATCTTAACAAGGAATTCGAAATGTCAGATCTGGGTGACATTTCATATTTCCTTGACATCTAATTCTACAAGAGTGGTAGAGGTTTGATTATGCATCAAAGAAGGTGTGCAAGCGAAATACTCAAGAGATTTGAGATGCAAGATTGTAACTTAACTTCGACTCCAGTTTAGCCCAGATTACAATTGTCGAAAGATTCAGATGAATATGATGTCGACCCAACCCAATATAGAAGACTTATTGGGTCACTTTGATACCTTTGTCACGCAAGGCCTGACTTAGCATACATTGTAGGTATGATGAGTAGATTCATGCAGAGGCCAAAGGTATCACATTTAACAGTGACGAAGAGGATACTAAGGTATCTGAAAGGAATTCTCGACTATGACATTTTGTTTCCCGCAACTGATGAAGGAAAATAATGCAGACTAGTGGGATACACCGACTCAAGTTGGTGTAGTGATCCTGAGGATCGAAAATTCACAGTTGGCTATGTGTTTATGCTAGGTGGTGCACCAGTTTCTTGGAGTTCGAGAAAGGAGTCAATAATGACATTATCTTCATGCGAAGCAGAATAAATAGTTGTTTCCCTTTGTGCATGTCAAGCAACGTGGATGTTGAACCTGGTCGAAGAGATAACAACGAAGAGTGATGGAGCAATTACCATGAAGATCGACAACATATTAGCTATCAATCTGGTGAAGAATCCGATAGCACATGGTCGAAGCAAGCACATCGAAATGAGATTCCATTATCTTCGAGAGTAAGTAGAAGATGAGAAGATGAATTTGAACACTACAGAACTGAGAATCAGATTGCAGACATCATGACGAAGGGTGTGCAAGTCGAAGTGTTCAGAAGACTATGAGCTATGATGGATGTAGATAGCTTAGACACAATGAATTAGATGGTGCATTGAATTATAATTCCTTGTGTCGAAGAAGGTTGCTCGACCGAAGTAAGAAAGTGTCGAATCACCTAGTATGTCGAGTTGTATTAGTGTGTCGAAGTGTCGAAGCACGTTGCTTCACACAGGATTTCGACTTAGGCCTATTTTTAGTAGTGTTAACTATTTTGAGCTTTTTAGAGTTTTGGACTTTGACTTAGATAGTAAGTTAACCTAAATCCATAAATAGAGGGAGTAACCCCTATTCTTGTGAGAATAACTCATAACATTGTATTCACAGAATTTTGCAATTGCAAAATGAATAAAGAAGTTTTTCACAGGTTGTGGACAGTGGGAAAACTCTGTAGAAAATATCCTTCTTCTCCAACTTTCTTTTCTTTCTTTCTCAATTGTTCTTTTCTTTTCATTGTTATTGCGTGAGTGATAATAATCTTTTTCATTAAAATTGATAGAAATTCTCTATAGATTATGATAGATTTCCAACAAGATACAATTAAATTACAAATAATTAAGTAATTTTCATTAGATTCTTAAATAATCACTTTGAGTTAACTTGCTCCTAAAGTTTGACATAAAGGCAGAACTAGAACAAAGAAAACATTGTAATAGCGTGTGGCATTGTGGAAGGAAAGAATATATTCGAGCTTAAAGCTTTTACTAACCCAAAATGCTTAAACAATTCATATAATTTCCACGCTTAGCTAGCTAGCAGCACACCATAGGAGCATCATGTGAGTGCTTTTTGAACTCAAAAATGAACTTTTTATTCACATGGAACTGCATGCCAAATTAATTTTCTGACCTTTTCATTCACACAAGTGATTAAAGAAGCTTCCACATAAAGAGAGCTTGCACAAGTGTATTCCACCCTTCGAATCAAACTTTGTGGCCGAGGAGTTTCTAGAGTTTAAGATATTCTCCCAGTTTTATTTATTATTAAATTTAAATAAAATTAATACTTCTGTTCCAAAATAATGTTCACATTTTATAAAATCAAATATCTTAAAATAATGATCTCATTTTAATTTTTAATACAATTTTAATATTTATCTTTTAATTATATCATCTAATTAATATTTTTAATTTATTATTTTTATTATATATTTATGATAATTCAAATACATTAATAATAAATAAAAATAATTTAATAAAAATATTATTCCTATTTATTACATTTCGAGACGGAAGAAATAATTATTAATTACATCTTCCATCCTCATATTAACTTATTTAACCGATATATATATATATATATATATATATATATATATATATATATATATATATATATAATATATATATATATATATATATATATATATATATATATATATATATATATATATATATATATATATATATATATATATATATATATATATATATATATATATATATATATATATATATATATATATATATATATAAAAGTCCATAAATAAATAAATAAATAATTGTTTTTAACTAATTGTTCTTAACAAATATTTATGTATTTATTAATATATTAAAACACAAAGTAGCAAATATTCTATAGAAAATTATGTATATACTATTACTAAGAAATTTAGCATATCGATTATTTTTTCAAAGTGTTTGATTATTATTTTTCTTTTTCTATGTAGGTTGGCTTGGGACAACTTTCCCAAAGTATAATAACCTGTAAAGAATATAAACAGCATCTAAGTGACAATGAATTTACATGCCAATGTAATCAATTAATGTGTGAATTGAAATGAAATATAATTTCTAGAACTTTATTCTTAATACTCTCCACTACCTATATTCTCCCATCTTTTTCTTTTCTTTCCTCAAAGCATCTGCTTGATGAGTATATAACAACAACATATACCAAATAACCAAACCCTTCATTCAAACACAAATATTTTGAGTTGAGTTTTTGTTACAAAGATGAATGAGATCAAATATGGCTATCCATATCCTGCTCAAGGTAAATTATATAGTCACCAAACTTTTCACACCTTTTGAAACATTTCTAGTTATAGTTTGTCAAGTAATATTAACTGAATAGTTATTGTTATGTTTCATACAGGCCCTTATCAGGGACCACCTCCCGTGGCGGCACCACCGCAATATTATGCGGCTCCACCGCCACCACCACCCAAAAGACAGCCGGGTTTTCTTGAAGGATGGTACTAATTATAACTATATATAAACAATAGGAATATTAAATAAGCAAAAATTTACATTAATTTTCCTAATTATTTATTCAAGCATGTAATCATTTATTGTTAACATAAATTTTTTGTTTTGTAATTATATACAGCTTTGCAGCTTTGTGTTGCTGTTGCCTCTTGGACGAGTGCTGCTGTGACCCAACTATTATTTTTGGGGGTTAATCCAGTTTATCAAACTGAGAAAGTTGTAACTTATTTTAGTTTTTAAAAGATGACATTATTTGGTGGATATATTCTATAGATTGTATAAGAAAGTAACCTGTATTTGCTATTATATGGTATTGTACATTTATCATCTGAAATGGAATTCCCCTCTATTATCTATTATCCTTTGTCTTCTTAAAATATGGCCAAAATGGTAGAAAATTCATTGATGATCAGTGTAAATTTGATCGCTCTACATTTACCTTACAAAATAAGAGAAGAATAAAGTAAATTCTGTTAACACTCTTTATTGCATAGGATAATATTTAGCTATTATATATATATATATATATATATATATATATATATATATATATATATATATATATATATATATATATATATATAAAATAACAAATTGATAATAAATTGCTGCTACATCTTTTTGAATAACTGATATACTTAAAATTTGAACATTGAAAAAGAGTGTTTAAGTAAGTTTGTATATATGAATCGCTCGAAAGAATAATAAATGAGTTAGATATGAAATTTATAATTTTTGTGTACTTTTCAACCATTAAAATATCTCTTGTTGTTTACAATTGTTAAGTATATTTTCGTTCAAATATTTACATGAGCAATGCATTGGTTCAGTTGCTGCCGTTTTAGTCCATGGGTGTCTCTTAGCCAAAATGTCCTCCGTTCAAATTCTGATGTGTGTATCTCTTGGCTTTATTTTTGCTATTTATTTGTTAAAGTAACCAATAACATCTAAAAATATACAAACCATGAACTCGTTACACTTTGAATGTTTATTCACAGTCAAAATCACTACACCAATACAATCATGTATGATTGGATTTAATTGAAGGACACTGACAGTAGTGTAAAAGGATTTTACACCGTCAATTAATCATGACCGTTGGATATTGAAACAGATTTGACTTTTATTTTAAAAATCTATAAAATAATACAAAGGGGTGATGGTGATGAATCGACATTGTAAATTTTTTTACACTGATAGTGCATAGTAATTAATCTTTTTATGATTTAGAGTTTTCATTAAATAAATATAAATTTAATGATTCTAACTCATTAAATAAATATTTTGAAAATCTCACTAACAAAAAGGTTGAAATGCATGGATAATGGATAATTTTTCAGTAACTTGTATATAAAGTTTTAAAGAATTTGAATTAGTTTTTGTTTAGATAAAGTCATATGGATCATCTATATAAATAGCTACATTAGAACTAGAATTAGAGAGTTCAGCTCTTCTATTCTACCTGTTCAAAAGATACTAACATATGCCCTATTATGAATGATATATTTTGATACATCGTACATAAAGTATATTACTCAAGTTTAATAACACATGCAATAAAATTTATAATCATTCATAATTTTATTTAGAATTCTTACAAGTTTAGAATTAGACTAGATAAAAAATTTACAATACATAAATCTAATAGATATATTTATTTGATAAAACTCTACAGCACAACGAAAATATGATCCAATACATTTTTAGTGTCAAATCTCCTGTTGCGAATGCAATCCAAGCAATCGTTTATCTTAAAAGTAATATAATATGGAGTGAGATACTAATTTCAACGAGTTCTTGATCTAAACCATTAAATTTCTCACTACTCCTATATTTGATTCAAAGTACAATTATATAATTCATTAGGATAACTCACATATCCCCAAAATCTAATACTATAATAAATCCTTATCCTAAGGTCTATAAAGATTTTTTGGAACTTCATGATCATGATCCACACACAGGGGTCCAACTTTGAGGTTATTTTGTCCAAATGAATCATTTGAAATTATGCATCGTGACTCACTTATCCTCTATAGAATCTAAAGAAAAGTCATCACATAACCCCTAAGTAACACACCTAGGTCACGATCCCTCATGGTCCCTCTAATAAGCATAGTGTTCAGATCTTTCATCCTACTATTACTCACAGGATCTGAATCGTGTATAATCTATTAACTCTGAGTATAAATTTGGGAGTGCAACAATCTCTTATAACTCGTAGGTCATAGAATATATAGAATAATACTCAACTATCAAGCATGTCATACAAACCGTTTTCTTTCCAATTATAACTCATGAGACTCCGGTCCCGAGTGCGTCCTAGTGTAGTGTCAGATTTATACACTGTGACCAGGATAACTCACATCAATTCAAGGTTAACTTCCCAACACTGTTATAATCTTGAAAATCTAATACTCATGAACTTTACCTAATTACAGGATAACCATCATATCCACGAATTAATGAACCAAAATAAGTCACATATTCCTCTACTAGATCGACTGGGACAACTCGACATGACCTACACTATATCACTAAGATAAGCATCATATCTTTGTGACAGTTTATGGGACAACTCAACATGCCCTACAACTGGATCATCAGATAACTCCATATCCATATGTCTGAACCACTAGAATAAGACCCATATCCTCCCATGAATAATTTAATATCCATATTTTGGGAATGTCGAAATAATTACATTCCTCAATTGGGGATCATCGGGATACATCTCGCATACTCTAGTTAAGTTACTAAGATAACACGTATATCCTTCAGGAAGTCACTAGGATAATCACATACCCTTCAATTGGTTCAATGTAATAAGTTACATTCTTATGATTGTAATCCATATTCACATGCGACGTATCCACACATTTACTTTGATATATTGGATGCTACCTTACGAATGTTATTTCATTATCGTCTTCAATCCAATCCATGTGATATACCAACTATAACATAGGATCCTCTACTAAACTAATTACACTCACTATGACCTCTATAAATTACTCACCCAAGTCATCCTAAAATGTTATTATATTACACCACTATCTTCCTAAAACGATCACTCAAGTTATCTACCTTGCTTGACAAGTCGTGATCAACTCCCTAGTTATACTTCATATTTTATGGTTCGTTAAACCTAAGTTATCCAACACTTGTATGGCATGTTCTACATTTATTCCTAATTATATTTATGCCTAAAATAACACCATTAAGGTACATGATCACTGACTATCTTAAGGTAGGGTTTGGAACATGAAAAGTAAGGTTTCTAGGAAAAACAAGGCTCCTGAATAGATTCAGACAAGTCTTCAATTGATTCCTAAAAACAAAATTAAATCCCCATCAATCATTAATCGATTCAACCCTTATTTGATCTGATTCAAATCTTCAGGATTCTTGATTTGATTTAGATGCTTCATGAATCGATTCAAAGTTTGCATGAATCAATTTAATGAAACGCCAACCTAAAAAAATTAACATTTTCATGGTAAAAAGGCCATATCTAACCTTCCAAAATCATCCCTAACTTCACCTATAATCTAAATACAATAGAATACTAGTTAACATGTGAAACACACCAGTTTCTCAACATTTTAATCCATCAAATCCTAAACTCGACCATACTTTTATCATCAAGAATTCAAGAGAAATACCCTATAACATGCAACTTTTTAATCAAGGTTCTTAATAAAGATAATAACCTAAGGAAAAGAAAGCATGCCATATAAAATTTTGATGATTATAGGGAGATTTATCCTCTCTCATAGTCACATGCATGATCATCTTCAAGCTCCACATTAATCATCATCAATCTTGGAGGTCAAAAGCTTCATCTTCCAAATTGATGGTTTTGATAATGTAATAAGGATAGGAATGGTGGTTAAAGGGGTGAAAATTTGAGAAGAGGAGGAATATGAACTAAGAGTACTCACCATATATGTGCTAGAGGGTAGATTTCATGAAACTCCATTGCTCATCTTTAAGCGTTGACATTGAGGATGGGAGAAAAGGATGTGGAGTTGAGAACTTTTATTGCTTTCCCTTTCTTTCAACGTGTGCTTCCTTTTCTCTCAAGGAAGTAGAAATTCTGACTTTTCTCCTAAGTACACAAATATAAATACATTTTCAAGGCCCAAAATACCATTTTACCCTTTACTCGGTCTAGGTAAATTCCATTAATGCCTTTAGTCCAAAACCTTGGTTTTAACACTTAATTACTTTGTTAGTCAAAATTGAATCCTTACTTGGCTTTAAATACCATGTGATATAATTGGAAATGACTAAAATTTCCTTATGGTAAAATAACTATTTTACCTTTAATCTTCAAATTCCTGATATTTAAGAAATAACATATCCTTTCAACTAAAGACTTATGTTGAGGTATCACAGCCTCTCCCCCTTAAATAATTTTGTTATTACATGTGATTGGAAATATTATGTAGGCAATATGTAAAGCAATATATTCTATTAAGTTGTGAGACATCTTGTCTCGAAGTAGTTCTTGAAACATTAGTGGAAAGCAACATGTTAAGCTAAATGATCTATCAATGTATGAGACATCTTATCTCGGGGTGTTTGATTGGCGAGCAACTCCGAGTGGAGTATATCTCGCACTTTTTGAGATTTGTTTCATTTTATATCCAAACAAATATTTGATTGTTAAAGCCCGCATTAGTTGGAAAGATTTATCCTGAATTTGTTTCAGAAAAATTAAAATTCATTCTTTATAGATTCAGATTTACTCAATATTTGTTTCAATCAATCCAAATTATGAAGATTGATTATGTGAGCTTTTTAGGTTCCATCTGCTTCATGCCAAAAACCCCACTAAGACTTTTCAACCGGACTATTGTTGTTATTTAAGGAGTTGTTCTCCTTTGTGAAGACTCATACCTTTCAATGTTTAGCTTGGAGTTTTAATTCTTTATTTGAATCTTTGTGTTTTGTTTTGTAATACTCTACTCTTATTTCATATTTATAAGTTAGTAGAATAAACTATTTGAGTTGTATTAGTGATTCATCTTTTATATATCTTTTGTAATTGTCCAAACACTTGGGAAAGTGTTTTAGTGAAAGTGAGATGGGTTTCAGATTCAGGGGGAGCCTGGATCGAAATTCATAGGGAGTATTAGGAATAAAGGCATTAAAGTGAGAGAGTTCAGATAAGACCAATTTGTACTTCTGACTATTAAGAGTGAATTTCCTTTCATTGGTTAATTTCCCCCGAACGTAGGTGACTTTGCATCGAACTGAGTTAACAATTCTTGTGTTATTTAGTTTTTGTTTTTATCCTTCCTGTTATGCAACCTTATTGTCATATACATTGTTCCAAAAATGTGTTTGATATCTTACCGTCACTAGAATAGAATTTCAATTGACATCATAGCAGACACCCTGTTTTAGGTGGGTGAGCTCCCGAGTTTTCTCTACATTTTGTTTAAAATGGGCAATCCTAAAGAAGGAGGATCTATGAATCAACCATTTATTCTTGATGGTACAAACTATGATTAATGGAAGGCTTGCCTGACCGCCTTTCTCAAGTCAATGTACAACAAGAATTGGAAAGTATTCATAAATTGATGGACTCCTCCAAACGTTACAACTGAAGACAACAATGAAACCTTGAAGCCTGAGAAGGACTCGTCAAAGGAATGAGATGAAGAAGAATTTGGTAACTCTTTTTCCCTTAATTCCATTTATAATGGAGATGACAATAATATTTTTAGAATTATCAACACCTGCACTAGTGCCAAGGAAGCTCTATGGTTCATATGTTAAGCATTTAATGCCTCACAACAAAAATTTAAAATCTGAAGATGAAGGAGAATGAAATCATTTTTGAATTTAATGTCTATCTATGTGACATTACAAACAACTATTTTGCCTTGGTGAAAATATATTAGAAGAAAAGTTGGCTAGAAATTTTTTGAGATCTCTTACAAAGAGGTTTGATACGAAAGTCACAGTCATCGAAGAAACACAAGATGTGAGTACAATAAAAGTTGATGAGCTGGTCAAAACTCTGCTAATGTTTGAAATGGAAATTAATGACAAATCTGAGAAAAAGAACAAAAGTGTGGTGTTCAAAGTTAAAGTTGAAGAAGATGGTGAAAAATTAGAAGGTGATACTGATGAAAACTTAACTGAATCTATTTCCCTTATAGCTAAAACGTTTGTCAAAGTCATGAGGAGACTTAACAGGAGATCAAGGAATAATGTCACAAACAATGTAAAAAACAACCAGCCTCAAAATTCTAAAGGATTTAATCCTCGGGGAAAAGGAAAATATGGTGAAAACAAAATAATGACAGGATAATCCAATGTCATGAATGTGAAGGCTTTGGACACATTCAAGATAAATGTACCAACTTTCTTAGGAAATAAAAGAAGGAGTATAATACCACCTTTTCTGATGATGAATCAGACGAGGGGAGTGAAACTAAACAAGCAAGCAGCGTGGTTGCTTTCACGACTTGCATAAAGTCAAAATCAATTAAGAAGAACGATTGCAACACAGGTGATGAAGATTTGTCTGATGATTCTCTTGCTAAAGTTTACAAGATGTTGTATCTCAAATGGAATGAAGAGTGCAAAGCTAGTAAAAAACAAAAGGATAAGATTGAACTCTACTCTAAGACAATGTGCACATCATAGCTACCATCTTTGACTTAAGGAAGAAGATGTTCACTTAAAATCCAAACTTGAAGGTATGACTAAATATGCTTGCATGTTAAATTATGGAACTAAAACCCTTGATGAAATTCCAGGGGTGGGAAAGATGGCAAGAGACATGAAAATAGTTGGATTCAATTATGATTCATTAAACTCAAAAACAAAATTTGTTCAGCCTATCAAGAAGAATGAGTTTATAATGTCAACCCACAAGTCTCAACATCATGTTAGACATCTTAACTAGTACTCTAATGCTTATACATAAGCTTTTTGGGTATATCACTATTATGGTCAAAAAAGCCATATATGACCATATTGTTACAAGTTATATGGTAGACCCTTTTACCATTATCATCCTCGTCCTACCTAGAATTCTACAAATGATGTATGCCCTCAACAAGTGTGAAAAGAGAAACAAGAAACACTAAGTCATATAGCATACACTTCCTTAAAAGTATCCTCGCATGAATAATGGTATTTTGATAGTGGCTGCTCCAAACACATGATTGGAGAAAATATCTATTTGAAAGACATAAATTCTTACTCCAACAACTATCCAACTTTCAGTGATAGAGCCAAAGGTAAAATCATTGGGAAAAGGAAGTAGATTGTCCAGGAATACTAACTCTGAGATGATGTACTTCTTTTTGAAGGTCTAACTGCCAACCTCATCAGCATCAGTCAACTATGTGATCAAAATTTGTGTGTAAATTTCAATCATTCTGAATGTTCTGGCACTCACAAACATCAAGTTCAATTAATGAAAGGATCCAAATCAAAAAACAATTGTTACATGTGGTGTCCTCAAGAAAAGAATCAACCTTAATCATGCTTGGTCACCAAACTTGATGAAACTAATTTATGGCATAGAAATCTTGGTCACTTAAATATTAGAAGCATGAGAAAGTTTGTTTCAGAAAATGTCGTTATTGGACTTCCTAATCTCAAGACTGAAGAAAGAAATGTTTGTGGAGAATGTCGAATAGGAAACCAGATCAAGATATCACACAATAACGTCCAACATCTTACCACCTCCAGATTTCTCGAACTACTCCACATGGATCTCATGGGATCCATGCAAGTTTAAAGTCTAGGAGGAATGAGGTATATTTTTGTGTATGTTGATGATTTCTTAAGGTACACATGGGTTGAATTCCTACGTGAAAAGTAATATACCTTATATATTTTTGAAATTTTGTGTCAATGTTTTCAATGTAAGAAGGCAAAATAAATTGGTAAGATTGTTCGAATTCAAAGCGACCATGGAAGATAATTTTAGAACTTTGAATTCTCAAATTTCTGTGTGTTTGAAGGTATACCTCATGAGTTTTTATCCCCCATCACCCCTCAATAAAATGGGGTTATTGAATATGAGAAATACACTCTTCAATAAATGGCTAGGGTCATGCTTCATGCCAAGAATCTCCCCTATCACTTTCAGGATGAAGCTATAAACACTGCTTGTCATATCCATAACCGTGTAACCATCCAACCAGGTACCAAAGTTACTCATTATGAGTTATAGAGAGGAAGAAAGCCAAGTGTGAGATATTTTCATTTTTTTGGAAGCAAGTGTTATATTCTTTTTGATAGAGATCAAAGACATAATTTGGATCCTAAAAGTTATCAGAGAATCTTCTCAGGATACTCTATAAATAGTAGGGCATACCATGTATTCTATAATCGAACAAATTCCATGATGGAGTCCATAAATGTCATTTTTTATGACACCTAATACAAAGATATTAGTTAAGAAGAGGACAAGTCTATAGTTCCTAAGCAACATGTTACATGTGATGTATCTTACAAGAATACCAATATCATTCTACCTACTAAAGATTAGAACATAGAAGTTTATGAAGATAGTGGTCCAATAAACAGAGGTCCTTCCACAAGAATTAAGAAGAATCATCATATTGAAAATCATGATTGTGGAATGAATGAAGGAGTCATCACCAGATCAAAACAGCCTAATAATTACAAATCATTGATAGCCAACATGCATTTCATATCCAAAAGTGAGCCCAATAATGTCAAGGAAGCACTCAAGGATGAATACTAGATCAATGTCATGTAAGAATAACTTGATCAGTTAGAAAGGAATAAAGTTTGGGAATTTGTTCTTAGACCTAACTCTGCCAACATTATTGGCACCATGTGGATCTATAAAAACAAGTATGATGAAAATGAAAATGTCACAAGAAACAAAGCTCTTCTAGTGGCTCAATGGTATACCCAAATATAGGGAGTTGATTTTAATGAAACATTTTATACTTTCGTTTGTTTAGGAGCTATAAGGTTGTTACTTGGGATATCATGCCTTTTAAAGTTTAACTTGTATCAAATGGATATGAAAAGTTTATTTTTTAATGGATATTTAAATTAAGAAGTATATGTTTAGCAACTCAAAGGATTCATTGGTCCTTGTTCTTCAGATCATGTTTACAAGCTCAAGAAAGCACTATATGGGTTGAAACAAGCTCCAAGAGCTTGGTATGAAAGACTCACATTCTCACCAGCAATGGGTATATTATATGGGGAATTGATAAAACTCTATTTGTTAAGAAAGAATAAGAAAATCTCATGATAGTTGTCGTACCCTAAATTTTGCCCCAGTTTTTTAGCCATTTCATTAATTCATTTTCATTATATTGCATAGAATTCTTTGGCATGATTAATTAATGTCGACAAAAGTCAACAAAAATTCAACTTCGAATCATTTGTAATCAACTTGCCCTAATTACCTCCTAATTGCATTTAGCTCATCACATTTTCGTTTTCGCATTAGCCCATTTGCCATTCTAGTTGGATTTTGTTAGGCCATTTTAGGTATCCTCCACAATTTTACAAGTCAAAATCAATAAGGGTCAAGGTTAAATGTAAACAAAATAGGACTTTGAGCTACATTTGAACCCATCATTTGTCTCATGTTCATTTGGCATCATTTACTTGGCTTTTCAAATTTGAAATAAGATGAGCAAAATACAACATTTTTAAAATTTGAATAAAATGTTAGTTTGAATTCCATGCATACATATCATGAATCAAAATCCATAAGAACTAGTGTTCTAAACATTCATCATCACCATCCAATGTGATTTGAAGACATCACACATCATCATCGTCATTTAATGAAACAAGATAAAAATAGGAGAATGCAAGACAAAATTTAAAGAAAGTAATCATTTTGTATTTCATTCATTACATGATCACAACATTTACAAGCTCACGGTTTACATCACCAATTCAAATTGAAATAATAAAAAAAATTAACAAAAATCAACATGAAAGCAAAATTTGGATTAAATGTGAATTTGAATTACATCAAAAGTTTATTACAAGAGAGAGAATCACAAAGTTACATTGCACATGGACCACTGATAACCACACGGTTTTCACTCCAAACTTCCCACAAAATCCGTAAGCAAATCTCTCATTTTTCCTCTCAAGAAAATCACTCTAACAGAATCACAATTTTCACACGAACACTCACACGAATCTCAGTCATTCACTCCCCTTCAAACACTTGAGTTTGATTTCACACGCTCACACATTAACCTAATTAAGTACTATATAAACCTATTGTGAAGTTGAGAAACACACAAGAAGGAGGGTTAAATTGTGTTGGCTCTTTCTTTCTTTTAAGGCTCTTAAGTCAGATTCTAAACACAAGGTTGTAGAATCTGATTTAGTTAAAGATAGGAAGCGAATATAAAGTACAAGAAATAAGACTAACACACATAGTTATCATGGTTCCTCTCACAACTCGAGAGTAATTCAGGTCCTTTGTACTTACAAGAGATTTTCACTACAATCACACAAGATTATAATTTTCTCAAGCACATAAGCCAGAGACTTCCTTTGCTCAAACACATAAGTAAGAGACTTTCTTGCTCAAGCATACAAGCTTGAGACTTCCTTGCTCAAACAAACAAGTAACAGACTTCCTTTATCAAGAAAACAAGCTTGAGACTTCCTTACTCAAACACACAAGTAAGAGACTTCCTTGCTCTAGCACACAAGCTAGAGACTTCCCTGCTCAAACACACAAGTATGAAATTTCTAACAATCTACCTAGTAGATAAACGATTGTTGGATGAATACACTTGATATACAATCAAAGGTGTAAAAATAATACAACGTAATAAGACTCTTTTAAGACTTAAGGATTTCTAAGATATACAAGGATAAGAAATCCTAAGTTTAACTTATGCTTTTACTTTGATAGAGTAACTTCTCTTTTTGTCAAATGATGTTCATTAGCATTGTTAGGATTTGTTTTCTTTAAGTCGTTTAGCTCCTTAAATAGATAAGAAAAAGATTCTTTGAAGATGAAGCATAATAGAGTCCTTTGAGAAGCTTCAAAATAGACGTTGGGATTTTTCATCAAATTGTCAAGTTAGGTGAAAGCTAGTTTGAAAAACCTTTGCTAAATAAGGAATTAGCAGTTGTATCTCAGCAAACTCTATGAAGAAGATAAATCTTAGGTCATCACGTGGTAAAATATGTTCAAAGATGAATATTGACCTATCAGTGTCACATTGGTCCTTGTGCTTTGACTAGCTCGGGTTCTGGTCATCAGAAGCAAACTTCTCCAAAGTCTAGTGTTTAGAGGCCGACTCCTTCAGACTCTAATCTTTGGATGTTGACTTCTTTAAAGTCAGTTCTTCAGCTTCTGATCCATCAGAATATAATCTTCACACTTCTCTTTGAATGTTCATAGTTCAAATCAATACTTGGATTTTATATAAAATTATAGTTTATGGTCATGCACACTTGAACAAACATTAGTATACCCATTATTATTTAAATAACTTTTTATCATCAAAACCCAAGGGATATGGGACAAACCAATTTTGTTCCAACAATCTCCCCCTTTTGAGGATGACAAACATAAGTATTTAAGAAAAGTGGTTGATAATTTAATTAACTAGTTGACTACAGAGTTTGAGGTTTGTAAGCTTCCCCTAAGTCTAATAGTCCATAGGGCTAGGTCTGTAAGCCCCCTAAGTAGCACAAATAAAATCCTTCAGAATTTAAGCAAGATAATAAATAACAAGTTTCAGGTGCTTAAATACTTCTATATATGCTCCCCCTTTTATCATCAACAAAAAAATTAATGACGAAATAGAAAAGATATTGAAGAAAAATATTTTCATATAACCATAAAAAGTAGATGCCAGAGAAAAAAAATTCAAGAGAAAAATATTTGGAATCTAATCAGAACAAGATAAAAATAGTTTTAAAACATATTTGATTTTCCCTTTAAATAAAAAATTTAAGAAAGAGATTTGAGAATTGATTAGAGCGGTTGGTAAACAACTTCTGCATTTCTCAAGATGGTCAAGATAGGCTTTTTCATCTAGGCTTTGAGAGGAATTGGACAGTCAAGTCTGGGGAGATGTGTTTAAAGATTATAAATTTATTTCTCTCCAAAGACCATTGGTGCACAATATCCAAAACTGATTTCTCTTTAGCAAAAACTCTCTATAAAAGCAGGGTTTTGATATAAGCAAGATAATATTCCATTTTAACTCAACAAGCTTCTTCACTAAAAAGAAACCATGATAAATTCTTCCAAAACCTCTAGAGAGAGTACTTTAAATGAAATAGACAGGGTTGTCAAAGAAGATGAAGGAAGAAAGCTTAAGAATAAATCCCAAAAGGTTGGGTGTTGTCGTGCCGCAAAAAATACAGAGTCACCATCGGATTTTATTTATTCCAAAGGAAAGGTAAAATAGCGATAAAACCCCAAATAGAATGGTCTTTGCAACCAAGAGAGGATTCAGAAGTCGGTTATGCAAGGGGAAGATATTAGCACCCCTCATATTTATCGTACTCGATAGGAACCACTATGCTTGTATTAATGCATATGGATGTTGCTTATTTGAAAGTTACTTGTTATTGGAAATGAGGTGAAAGAAGAGAGAAAATAAAATAAGTTTTAAATTAGTGTGTTCACTTGAACCCTTGTGCCTACATATCCTCATTCGTGCAATAAGAAAGTCAGAGCTTCATAGTTCCGATCATAAAACAGAGTATTTTTTAATGAAAAGTGTTGATGTTCACATTCTATAGTCAATTTGCTTGTATTCTCGAGCATGAGAGCTCTAAGTGTTTGTTTGTTTGCGATAAAATGGATGCGCTTGGATCATACTCTAGCAGTTAAAAATTACTTGTTTGCTCACACATGGAGGTTTAAGCTTCGTTCACGGTAGAAAAGAAGTAACATGCCCTTTCTGAAAAGGAGGTTTTGAAAGATGCCATAAGGCATAAAAATGATTTGATTGGTTGGGGTTGATTTTAGTACGAATACAAGCATTTAATCCTTGACTAAGTACGGCCAACAATCTGAATACTTGGGAGTTAAGAGAACAATTGCATCCTAACCACTCCTTTTCATCCAAAAGAAGTTTTGATTTGTGAAATGGTTTGGAGAGTTTAATCACTGGTACTTAGAGGGAGAAAAGTATCTAACCCTTGGCTAAGTACAACCAACAATCAGAATACTCGGGAGTTGAGAGGATAGTGGCATCCTAACCATTCTTTTTCTCTCTTAGAGCACTGGATTGAACTCATTTTATTGTTAGGTGTTTTGAATGAAAGTCAAGCATCGAGCCGCAAGCTACGTACGATCGACAACCCAAGTACATGAATGTTGTGTACAAGTATGTACACCCCATTTTTAAATTCCATTTTATTGAGAAAATATTTTGAAAATGCACTTGACGTTGGATCAAGTGTTTGGAGTTTATTGTGAAAAAATGTGTGTGGAAAATGGAGATAGAGATAGAGATAGATTGAGAAAAGATGGTATGAGATGGATAATGATGATGGTGAGATACTTGATGTTGGATCAAGCAATCGTGTTGCTATGAAGTGAGCTTGATTTGGAAAAACACATGACATTGGATCAAGTGTGCTTTTTGTCTTTTGAAAATTTATTTTTATCTTTTTAGCTACCATGCATGGAAAGCAATAAAAGAATGATAAACCTAAGCTATTACACTTTCATGGGAAGGGGGGACATGTGACCCATAATGGATGGGTGGGTGGGAGGGAATCATGCAATACAAAAGGTACGGATGGAAACCATACAAATTACAACCCAAGTACCATGCTTAAAACAATCAAGTGGCATGGTGTCCTCAAATAATACAATGGCAAAATGATGATTAATGATCATAATAGAAAAGTAGCTTGGATTGCACTTGAAGTCTCAACGGTTCATGGTAAACACATAAACACATGGAGTTAGTATAGAATCAAGTAAATGAAAACAATGCATCAAAGTGGACATATTCAATGGCATTTATCAATTCAAATGGAATTGGATCAATATGGATAATTAATCAAAGACTAATCACATGATCATGGAAAATCAAATGACATACACAAGGCATACATCATACATATTGTAATGGCATTTTAAATTTTCATAAGATGATCACAAATCAATGAATCGATTAAATGGACATTAAATCTAATGATCAAAAATCAATCTAAACATGGATTAAGAACCAAATTAACCAAAGGAAATTAAGGCAAATGGAAAATTAGAAATCTAAATCACAATTTAACCTAGCCTAGACATGAACATGGTAATCACAATGCAATAGTCAAATTGAATGAAAATTAAACTAAAGAACAAATCATGATAAATCAATATCTAAACATATTATCCAATCATGAAAAAAATGAAAAAATGGATCAACAAAACCTAATGGCAAGTTATACTACTCATGGCATGACTAATCAACATGGAATCAACTTCTAGAAATCCAAAATCTAATTAAAATGATTAAACCTAAATCAAATTCTAATTAAACTACATTAATTCCCAATTAAACTAATTACCATATGACCAAAATCTAAAAAAAATCGTAATGCAAACATTAACAAGAAAATCAGAAGCAAGGTTAATCAACAAAAAAAAAGATTAAAAAAGATTAGTATAATTTAAAATAGATTAAGGGAGGATTAAGAACATGATCATGAACATTAATGGGCCATGAGTAAGATTAATTGAGGGTTATGTATGGAGAAATACACTTAGGCTATGAACTTGCTTAGGCAATAGGCCCAATCTTAAAACCACTCCAACTAGGTTTGACATGAACAAACTCATTCACACGTCCAAGCTGAAAACTCAATGTCACAAGAACGAAGCTTCACCTTTCCTCAAGCGAACGCATAGCACGATAATGATGTGGCCAAGAATCAATTTTGGTGCAACATCACAGACGCATCCCTCAAATCCAAATTTCAAACAAAACGAACAAAGGAAAGAAATGGGGATGCAACACCAAGTTGAATCATCATTGGAATTGAAAAACCTTGTGCGCGTATGAAAGAAGACGAAGGGAGAAACTTATCGGACGATTTCGACGCGGTGGCTCCGTGTAATCTACTCATTCAATCCTCTTCTTGCTTATGTGTTTTCTCTGCTTATGTGTTGTTCTTAATTTCCTTCTTATGCGTGTTGTTGCTATGGGCGCGATGATGAATTTCGTTGCGTGTGAGTTCTTGCTATGAAGAGTGAAGAGAATTGCTTCTAAAGTTGTTTCGGTGAATCCTAATTAATGAAGGTGAAGGTCCTCCTCCAAATGCCATAAGTTTTTCTTTGCTAGCTTTTCTGTTAGATTTTTCTCCTCAATTCCCTTTTCTTTTGTGACTGTTTTTTGTTTCTGTTTTTCTCTTCCCTGTTATATGCTTCTCTTTTGTGACTGTTTTATGTTAGAATTTTGTTTGAAGCTCTTTGAGAAGTTGTTGGTGCATTTCTATTGGCAGGTGGTTGTTTCTCGAGGAACGAGTGAATTTCTATTTAGATCGGAGTGATGAGAGGATGATGAATTCTTGTTGAAGAGTGGTTGTGAATTGTTGTTAAAGAGTTATGATGAATGAGTGAGAAAGATGAAGTTTCCCAGAATGAAAAGGTGATGAATCCAAAAATCTGAAAAATGAGTTAAAGGTTGAAAAATGGTGAATTTTTGTTTATATATGCGTCTGAAAAATCTATTAGAGTTTCTGTTAAGAATTGTTGAATTTTTGTTTAATTCTGTTAGAGGTTTTTGTGAGTTTGTTACAAGTTGGTTAGGCATTGTGAAAATCAGTTGAAATTCGGTTATAAGTCACTTGGAAATTAGTTGGATAAGTGGTTAGGTTAGAAGGTTCAGTTTAGTTGGAAGTGTTATGATGAGAAGTTCTGTTAGTGTAAATGGATCTTTTTATTTTGGTTTCTGAATTGAGTTTGAAGCCCGGGCCTGGACAATAATGCAATGCTTTGG
The DNA here is from genome assembly GCF_024323335.1 of Lathyrus oleraceus. Classification (NCBI taxonomy): domain Eukaryota; kingdom Viridiplantae; phylum Streptophyta; class Magnoliopsida; order Fabales; family Fabaceae; genus Lathyrus; species Lathyrus oleraceus. Next base: position 453,147,543 of record NC_066579.1, read on the forward strand.
ATTCAAGTTTGGACTGCATGAGTTGACTTGGGCATGTTTGGAATATGCTTTGGTTTTTATGGAATTTTGTCATGTTGGATATTATTGTAATGGTTTATGTATTGGAATGAATCTGGAAATTGGATGTATGGTTGTATTGAATTAATGTGGTTGTATTTGGAAAATTGACAATGAATATATGTATGAAATTTTTGAATGAATGAAATGATATTAGTGTATGTATGGAATTTTTGAACGAATTTGTATTTGTATTTAAATGTTTGAATATGAAAATTGGTATAATGGGAATGTTTGGAAATGAATGTATGAATATTGACTTAAAAAATGGAAAAAGAATGTAAGTCCAATTGTGGGTCCGTTTGGTGGCCTGGCCTAGAAATGGACATGGTCATGAAAGGGGTCAGCACAGATGAAAGCAAAAAATCAATAAGAACGAGTACTAGCAATGGATCAATACGAATGAAGGTTAGAACTCAATACGAACGAGTATTGGAAAAAGAATTGACACAGACTAGTGAATCAATACAGACGAGTATTGAAAAAAGGTTAAACACAGATGAGCGTTGAGAATCAATACAAACTAGTATTGAAGAAAAGATTAACACAAACGGGTGTTGGAAAAGAAGGAATAACACAGACGAGTGTTGAACCTCAATACAAACGAGAGTTGAATAAAAACAATAACACTGACGTAGGCATGAACTCAATATAGATGAGCATTGAAAAAGGATATCAACGCGGACAAGTGTTGGAGATCAATAAATACGGGTATTGGAAAAGGGGATTAACATATATGGGTGTTAGAGATCAATGCAAACAAGAATTGAAAAAACAATAACCGCATACAAGTTTGAGAGATCAATACAGACGATCATTGAAAAAAGGATAGACACGGACGAGTGTTGGAACCAGTATATGCGAGTATTGAAAGACAGATTGACACAGACGAGTGTTGGCTCCCAATACAGATGAGTATTGGAAAAAGATATCAACACCGGTGAGCGTCGGAGATCAATACAAACAAGTATTGAAAAAAGAAGTATTAACACAAATGAATGTTGGAGATCAATACAGACGAGTATTAAAAAAGGGGTTGACACAAACGAGTGAATCAATTCGGACGAGTATTGAAAAAATTTAAACACAAACGAGTGCTAAAACTCAACACATATAAGCATTGGAAAAGGATATCAACACAAACGAGTGTTGGAGATTAATACAAACGAGTATTGAAATAAAAAAGTTTAACACAGACGAGTGTTGGATATCAATACAAACGAGTATTGAAAAAAGGATGGACACGGACTAGTGTTTATGATCAATTCAAATGGAAATGGATTAATATGGACAATTAATCAAAGACTAATCACATGATCATGGAAAATCAAATGACATACACAAGGCATACATCATACAAATTGTAATGGCATTTTAAATTTTCATAAGATTATCACAAATCAATGAATCGATTAAATGGACATTAAATCTAATGATCAAAAATCAATGTAAACATGGATTATAAACCAAATTAACCAAAGGAAATCAAGGCAAATGGAAAATTAGCAATCTAAATCACAATTTAACGTAGCCTAGACATGAACATGGTAATCACAATGCAATAGTCAAATTGAATGAAAATTAAACTAAAGAACAAATCATGATAAATCAATATCTAAGCATATTATCTAATCATGAACAAGATGAAAAAATGGATCAACAAAACCTAATGGCAAGTTATACTACTCATGGCATGATTAATCAACATGGAATCAATTTATAGAAACCCAAAATCTAATTAAAATGATTAAACCTAAATCAAGTTCTAATTAAACTAATTACCATATGATCAAAATCTAAAAAATCCTAATGCAAGCATTAACATGAAAATCAGAAGCAAGGTTAATAAAAAAAAGATTAAAATAGATTAATATAATTTAAAATGGACTAAGGGAGGATTAAGAACATGATCATGAACATTAATGGGCCAGGGGTAAGATCAATTGAGGGAGGCGTATGGAGAAATACGTTTGAGTTATGAACTTGCTTGGGAAACTTGCCCAATCTTAAAACCACTTCAACCGGGCTAAAAACTCAATGTCACACGAACGAAGCTTCACCTCTCCTCAAGCGAATGCAGAGCATGCTAACGACGTGGCCAAGAAACAGTTTTGGCATAACGTCACAGACGCATCCCTTAAATCCAAATTTCAAACGAAATGAACAAAGGCAAGAAACGGGGACGCAACACCAAGTCGAATCATCATTGGAATCGAAAAACCTTGCACGCGAATCAAAGAAGACAAAGGGAGAAACTAACTGGACAATTTCGATGCGACGGGTCCAGGTAATCTACTCCTTCAATCCTCTTCTTGCTTATGCATTTTCTCTACTTCTGCGTTGTTCTCAGTTTCCTTATCATATGTCTTGTTGCTATGGGCGTGGTGATGAATTTAGTTGCATGTGAGTTCTTACTCTGAAGAGTGAAGAGAATCGCTTTTGAAGTTGTTTCGGTGAATCCCAATTGATGAAGGTGAAGGTCCTCTTCCAAATGTCTTGAGTTTTTCTTTGCTAGCTTTTCTTTTAGAATTTTCTCCTCAATTCCCTTATGTTAGAAATTATTCTTCCATTTTCCGTTTTTGTTTTTCTCTTTCCTATTATATGCTTCTCTTTTGTGATTGTTTTCTGTTAGAATTCTGTTTGACGCTATTCGAGAAGTTGTTGGTGCATTTCTGTTGGCAGGTGGTTGTTTCTCGTGTGCGAGTGAATTTCTGTTTGGATCGAAGTGATGAGAGGATGATGAATTCTTGTTGAAGAGTGGTTGAGAATTTTTGTTGAAGAGTTGTGATGAACGAGTGAGGAAGATGAAGTTTCTCATAATGAAAAGGTGATGAATCCAAAAATCTGATAAATGAGTTGAAGGTTGAAAATGGTGAATTTCTTTTTATATATGCATCTGAAAAATCTGTTAGAGTTTCTATTGGGAATTGTTGAATTTCTGTTTAATTTTGTTAGAAGTTTTTGTGAGTTTGTTACAAGTTGGTTAGGCATTGTGAAAAATAGTTGAAATTTGGTTATAAGTCAATTGGGAAATTAGTTGGATAAGTGGTTAGGCCAGAAGGTTCGGGTTAGTTGGAAGTGTTATAATGAGAAGTTTTGTTAGTATAAATCGATCTTTTTGTTTTGGTTTCTGAAGTGATTTTTAATTGGGCCTGGACAATGATGCAATGCTTTGGATTCAAGTTTGGATTGGTTTTGGAGTGCATGAGCTGACTTGGGTGTCATACGGTGAACTGACTTGGGGTATTTTGCTTTTTATCGCAATGTCGCGGATAGCAAGAGTCGCCACCGACTTTTCTTTTATCCAATAAGGAAAGGTGGAAAAGAACAGGAAAGACCTCAATAGATTTTGGGTTCGGGAGGTACATTATACAAAGGGAAGGTATTAGCACCCTTTGTATCCATGGTTATCCATGGGCTCTTAATTGCTGGATCACTTATATTTTTGTCTGAAAAGTGTTGGTGAATTGTTTAAAAATGTTTCGAAAAGAGAGTTTAACTTTGTAATGATTCTCGTATGAATGTATACAAAGTAATTATCTCGTTTGATTTTGAAAAACAGTTTAGAAAAATATAACTTGGTAATGATTCTAGTATGAATGTATACGAAGTGGTGATTTTCTAGGACTTGCAAAGTGTGAGGGGTGGAAAATGTTTTAGGTTATGATCCAGTAATTGAGAGTTATACCTTCCTAAGGTCGTTATGGGCATTTCCTATCCTTATGAGGGTAAAACTGTCCTTACTATTGAGAAGTAAGTAGTTTTATCCTTTGGATGTAAAAGGGTCATTGTAGGGTCATCGATAGGTCATTGAAGGCAACAGTTGTAAGGATACCTTAGCATTCGAAGGGACGATCATCATTTAACCGTAGGCTACACCGAAGGGTCATCGAGGGACAAAATCGTATTTTCGAAGGCAACATCCGAGGGACCATGATTTATTTTATGATGATTTAACCGAAGGGTCTTTGCTAAGTGTATCCCTACATTCGCGGGACACGACCGTTATACCGTAATACCGTAGGGCAACAAAGAGAGGTCCAAGATCACATATTTAAAGGCCGTATTTTACAATCAATTAGGCAATTAGGATGAATCTCCACATTAAAATCAATACATTAAAATCAGCTAAGTAATTGAGGGTGGATCTCCACATTAAAATTAATACATTAAAATTAATTAGGTAATTTAGGGTGACACTCCACAAAGGGCATCCCACAAATAAAGTGGAATACCTATCTAGCTAGCTTTCCCGGCGATGTGTGAACCTTTGCAAAACTCAGCAAACATGTCAGAATACCAAATCAGGGTGCAATCGAGAATTACACCACAAAAGAAACCAGAACAGCAGTAGGGTCAGATAAACAATGCATGGCTATGATAAAAACATGACAGGTGGGCAAAAGTCGGAACAGAAAAGTCGGCTGCTGTCGCGTTCGCTCCTGCTTCGCCTAGCGAAGTCTTAGCGAACACTCGTTGCATGCTCGCTTAGCGATGTGCTAGCGAGCGGCTGCGGATTCCGGTTTTAATAACGATATAATGGCAGCAAGCTTCACACCTTATAGCATTCATTACAGAGATTATGTGGTTAGACATTCAGATGTTCATGCATACTTAAATTCATATGTAAAACTTAAGATAGTTTCATAAATTCAATCATGATACCATGTGCAAATTAAGAACATAAAGTAGTAATAGCAATGCCAACCTGTTTGTAATCGAATTGTAACCTTGAATTGGCCGATCGGATCGAATTGAGCGGAAGTGACCTTGCTGCCGCCGGCTTTTCCTTCAGGGTTTCCTTTAGGGTTACTCGGAATTCTCAGGGTTAGCCTCCAGGGTTTTCCGTCTGTGAGCGCTAGGGTTTGCTTGCTAGGGTCCTCCTTTCGTCCTTTTTCGTCCTCTCGTCCTCCCCTTTTCTGACTGGAGTTGTGGTATTTATAATGCCTTTTTTTCATGACCTAATGGGCTTAGAGTGAAGCCCAGAATTTTCTGTTATCTGCCAGCTTCGCTAGGCGAGCGTGTAGCGAACGTTCGCTAGGCGAGCGTGCAGCGAACGTTCGCTAGGCGAAGGATTTGCTCGCCTAGCGAGCAGACCAGTTTGGGCCATTTTCTGGATTGGGCCACTCGTGAGCTGGGTCTTTGTTCCTTTAAGATCAGTGTCATAAAAATGAGTCGGAGTGCCCTGAAAAATGTCTTGAAATATTAATGGGCAAATTTTGGGGTATGACAGCTGCCCCTGTTCAATATTCTTGAACCGAGAGAGTCAGAATGGTATGTACGCCATTCGTGGTCTGGAGGTGGAAGATTATTGAACACTTAGGATGCCCCAAAAATTTGCACTTGTCAATTAGTTAGTCTTGATGGAGATGGGTTTAAAGATGCCATCTAGGAAGTTTGATGATGAGAGCTTCAGAGTACGTCGTACGTTAGAAGATATCTGAAGTCATGGGTGTCACTGGGTCATACGCTAGACCGTATAGTGAGTCATTCATTAGGCCGTCGACTTCACTGGGGAGTTAGAATGGGTCATACGCCGCTGGGGATAACAGATCAGAATGGATCATACGCTAGATCGTATCTGAGTTGCAGAATGGGCCGTCTGTTAGGCTGTATCTGACGAAAAGTAGTCGTACGCTAGACTACACCTCGGGATGTACCGTACGCTAGGTAGTATCTGAGGAATGAAGATCTGAATGGGTCGTACGCTAGACCTTATTGTTGGAGGAGTAATATGTTGTGCCGAATCAAAATGAGATAAGAATCCGAATGAGTCATACACTGCTGGGGATAAAGGATCAGAATGGATCGTACGCTAGATCGTATCTGAGTTGCGGAACGAGCCGTCCGTTAGGCTGTATCGTTACTGGGGGTGAAGGATCAGAATGGATCGTATGCTAGATCGTATCTGAGTTGTAGACTGAGTCGTCCGTTAGGTTGTACCTGATGATGAAGGGGGTAGTCATACGCCAGACTACACTTCAGAATGTACCGTACGCTAGGTAGCATTTGAGGCCTTGAAGGTCCAAATGGGTCGTATGCTAGACCGTATTGGAGTTGTTGAAGGTCGGAATGGATCGTACGTTAGATCGCATCTGAGTTGAAAGAGTCATATGTTGAGCTGAATCAGAATGAACCGTACGCTAGGCTATATCTGATAGTATTTGTATATGTTGTATTTGCAATAAATGTCTGGGATGGACTTATAGATGTCATCGTTAGGAGGATGTCAGAATGAATGTTGACATGGAGTATATCTGAAAGATGTAGTTGAATCCTGAACGTAATTGATGAGGATGTCCGTCTGAATGGACCTTTGTTTTGACTGTATCAGGGGAATAATTAACCTGAAAAATAAAGTTAGCTTCATGCCATGTCATGATGCATGAGATGTTTTATGCTTTCGAAAATAACTGCGAACGATGTATGCATGTGTATGCTGTGAAATGATGTAATGAATGAATTATGCATCTGAAAAGTTCTTCCAGAGGACTCTACTGGGGAAAATAAATCTCAATCTTCTGGTTGGGAGATACTGGTATCGATGACCTTTTCTTAGCCGGGGATGCTTGATTTCTGTCTGATGGTAGAAATGTTCAACAGAAGCCTGGCTGGGGGTGGAAGAGATGACCCATTTGTCTAGTAATGCCACTCTCTTCTGGGAATGACTGGCTTTGCTGGGGGATAGGATTAGCAACGGATTCATTGGAAAGCATGATTAGACCTTCTCCTCGATCCTGAAGTCTAGTAGTAATCGCTATTTCTATTTTATGCACGCATTTTTGGTAAACATCGATCATATCCAAATGCATATATTAATTCGAATTAAATCAATGGACGCTTATGCAAACAAAACAGAGAAAGTAAAACAAAAGCATTTTTTTTGAAACTAAAATTATATTGATTTCGAAAGAGGGCCTATAAACAGGAAATTTGTGTACAAGGAGACAGAAATCCTAGTAAGAGGAAATTGTCAAGAAAACAAAGAGAAAGCTATGCCGAAAACGTCCTATTGACTTTAATTCCCCTACTGCCATTATGTCTTCAAGCCTCTCATCTCCTGCTGTCGGATAGAAGTGATTAGCTTGTTCAGTCCTTTGAACTTGGATGAAGTTGTCTGAGAACGGGACATAGTCATACGCTTTGATCCCTAATTTTTGCCTGGACCGCCTTTTCAGGTTTTCAATCCACCAGGATACCCCTTTTTGCCCAAGCCGCCTTTTCAGGTTTTTGACTTGCCGGGTGCATATTTTTTTATGTTTATCCCTAATTTTTGCCCGAACCTTTTTGGTTTGCCGGGATGCCCTTACTTTTGCCTAGGTACGTCGACCTAGCAGGTCTCTTTTATGCGTAGTATTTTTTGACTATGTCTGCGTTCACGGGATGCGGGAAGTCTTCGCCATCCATTGTAGCTAGTATCATGGCTCCACCAGAGAATACCTTCTTAACTACAAACGGCCCTTCGTACGTGGGAATCCATTTGCCTCTGGGATCACCCTGTGGTAGAATGATACGCTTTATTACCAAATCGCCAATTCGATATACCTGTCTCTTGACTCTTTTGTTAAATGCCTGGGTCATGCGCTTCTGATATATCTGTCCATGACACACAGCCGCAAGTCTCTTCTCATCGATCAAGTTTATCTGGTCGAGTCGAGTCTGAATCCATTCATCTTCATCTAAGCCCGCCTCTTTTATGATTCTTAGAGAGGGAATCTGGACTTCCACTGGTAAAACGGCTTCCATTCCGTAGACTAAAGAGAAAGGAGTTGCTCCTGTCGAAGTGCGTACTGAAGTGCGATAACCGTGAAGAGCAAACGGTAACATCTCATGCCAGTCTTTGTACGTCACCGTCATCTTTTGTATGATCTTCTTGATATTCTTATTAGCAGTCTCCACGGCACCGTTCATCTTTGGCCGGTACAGAGAAGAGTTATGGTGTTTTATTTTGAACTGTGTGCAGAGTTCAGTAATCATCTTGTTGTTCAAATTAGTACCATTGTCAGTAATAATTCTTTCAGGGATGCCATATCGACAAATGAGATTATTCTTGATGAATCGTGCCACCACATTCTTGGTGACAGAAGCGAATGAGGCGGCATCTATCCACTTTGTAAAGTAATCAATAGCAACAAGGATGAAACGATGCCCGTTAGAAGCAGTGGGTTTAATCTCTCCAATCATATCAATGCCCCACATTGCAAAGGGCCAAGGTGCTGGCAACACGTTCAATGGAGCAGGAGGCACATGTACTTTATCCGCATATATCTGGCACTTGTGACAGGTTCTGGAGTGATGATGGCAATCAGCTTCCATGGTAGACCAATAATACCCTGATCTCAGAATCTTCTTGGCCATCGTATGCCCACTAGAATGAGTCCCAAAAATACCATCATGCATGTCTTCCATAATCTTTTCTGCTTCCTTTTTATCCATACAGCGAAGCAAAGTCGAATCATGATTACGTTTGTATAATAATCCATTACTCAAAAAGAATTTAGCGGAGAACTTCCTCAGATATTTTCTGTCATTGATAGATGCCTCTTCAGGGTATTCCTGAGTTTCCAAATATCTTTTTACTTCGTGGAACCAAGGTTTCTCCTCTACTCCATCAGCGTTAAGTTCATAACAATACGCTGGTTCATCTAACCGTTCAATGGTGATCATGGGAGCTTCGCTGCCCCATCTGACTCTGAACATAGATGACATGGTGGCCAATGCGTCTGCCAACTGATTCTCTTCTCGTGGAATGTGTTCGAATGTAATCTCTTCGAAGTATGGGATTAATGTTAACACCCGCTCTCGATAAGGGATGAGATTCGGATGTTTAGTGTCCCATTCTCCTTTGATCTGACTGACTACTAGGGCCGAGTCTCCATACACCCTCAAAAACTTGATTCTCAGGTCTATAGCAGCCTTAAGTCCCAAAATACATGCTTCATACTCAGCCATATTGTTGGTGCAATCAAAGCATAGTCTGGCAGTGAAGGGCGTATGGCAACCCCGGGGAGATATAATTACAACACCAACACCGTTGCCCAATGCATTAGAAGATCCATCGAAAACCATAGTCCATCGGGATCCAAGTTCGGGTCTTTCATCCGGTCCATGTTCTTCCTGATCAGTAACAAGCATGACATCTTCATCCGGGAACTCAAAATTCATAGATTGGTAATCATTCACCGCTTGATGAGCCAAATGATCGGCTAGCACGCTTCCTTTGATTGCTTTCTGGGTAGTATACTGGATGTCATACTCTGTTAAAATCATCTGCCATCTTGCTATTTTTCCGGAGAGGGCAGGTTTCTCAAATATGTATTTGATAGGATCCATCTTAGAAATCAATAAAGTGGTATGATTCAACATGTATTGTCTTAGTCGGCGAGCAACCCAGACCAAAGCGCAGCAAGTTTTCTCGAGCAGTGAGTATCTTGTTTCACAGTCGGTAAACTTTTTGCTAAGGTAGTATATCGCATGCTCTTTTCGGCCAGACTCGTCATGTTGTCCCAACACACCCCCCATTGAATTTTCTAACACGGTCAAATACATGATTAAAGGTCTTCCTTCAACTGGTGGCATCAGAATGGGAGGTTTTTGAAGATACTCCTTGATTTTGTCGAAAGCTTCTTGACATTCATCATTCCATCTCATCTCTTGATTTTTCCTCAGTAGTTTGAAGAGGGGTTTGCAGGTAGCAGTCAAGTGGGAGATAAATCGGGCAATATAATTCAAACGTCCCAAGAAACCTCTGACCTCTTTATCTGTACGGGGAACTGGCATTTCTTGAATAGCCCTCACCTTAGCCGGGTCAACCTCAATCCCTTTACCAGTGACAATAAAGCCCAAGAGTTTGCCGGATCTTACTCCAAAGGTGCATTTGTTCGGGTTCAACCTCAACTTGTATTTCTTCAACCTCTCGAACAGTTTGTATAAATGATCGAGATGCTCTCCCTCAGTATGAGATCTGGCTATCATGTCATCCACAAACACTTCTATTTAATGATGGATCATATCATGGAACAAAACCACCATAGCACGCTGGTACGTTGCCCCTGCATTCTTTAAACCAAATGGCATTACTTTATAACAGAACGTGCCCCATTGCGTTACAAACGTAGTTTTCTCCATGTCCTCAGGCGCCATCTTGATCTGGTTATAACCTGAGAATCCATCCATGAATGAGAATACCTTGTGTTGAGCGGTGTTATCTACCAGAACATCAATGTGCGGAAGTGGAAAGTCGTCTTTGGGACTCGCTTTATTCAAATCTCTGTAGTCTACACACATTCGCACCTTGCCATCCTTCTTCGGCACTGGTACCACATTAGCAACCCATTGAGGATAAGAAGTAACAGCCAGAAAACCTGCATCAAATTGTTTCATAACCTCGGCTTTGATTTTCTCAGACATTTCAGGACGCATGCGACGAACCTTTTGCTTAACAGGACGACAATCTTCCCTCGTTGGCAACCGATGTACTACTATATCAGTATCCAGTCCTGGCATGTCGTCATAAGACCAAGCAAAAATCTCTACATAGTCATGTAACATCTGAATCAACCTTCTTTTGACACTGTTTTCCAAGCCTGCTCCTATTTTGACTTCTTTCCTGTCTACTTCGGTACCCAGATTTACAATCTCAACTGACTCCTCGTGCGGCTGTATAGTCCTCTCTTCCTGCAGTAACAGTCTGGCAAGTTCTCCAGGTACTTCACAATCTTCCACACTTCCATCCTCGGCTTGGTAGATCGGATTTTCAAAGTCATAATGAACAGTAGTAGAACTATTATCAACAGGATCCAGAGTGGGTATGGATCTGCAATTCGTTACGTGAGTGTGTGTAAGAAAACATAGCTTGTTTGGAAGATGACAGAAAAGACAAAGAGCGCAATATTTGAATGCAAAAGTCCATTGATGTATTGAATATGAATATGCTTATGAAAATGACAAAACCCTTAACAAATTAGCTATTGTGCCCCGGGCATAGACACAACGCTTGGAGAAGTTCAATTGTAAAGAAAACAAAAATTTGCAACACCAAAATAGACAATAACAATTACTCCTGACTAAAGGAAATCGGGATAGTGTCTTCAGCCTTCCAATTATTGAGTCCGTCGCCAATTGTTGGGAAAATCCAGCTATCCAGGTCGCAATCGCTGTCAGCGTCTTCTACAGCATTAATTTGACTCTTGGCTACCTTCTCAGAGCTAAACCCCAGGCCAAATTTGTCAGATTTGTATGGTACGTCGATCAGTTGACCCCAGCCAGTACAGCCACCATCTTCAACCACAGCTTGAGCGTCCTTCAGGGAAATCATAGCAGGAGGAGTCCGAATAACCTTGGGCACACCGGAAGTTGGCTTAAGGACAGGATTGGTCGGAGGAACTACTTCAAATGACTGACAAGGAGTCTCAATGAATTCACCATCCATCTCGACGTATCTGAAGGCATGCACACTACTGACAATGTACTCTTCTTCTCCACACACAGTGACAATTTTGCCCTCTGTGGGATACCTCAGCTTTTGATGGAGAGACGAAGCTACAGCACCTGACCCATGAATCCAAGGGCGTCCCAGTAAGCAGGAATAGGCAGGACGAATGTTCATTACATGGAAGGTAGTATTGAAGACTTGAGGTCCTATCTTGATAGGGAGGACTACTTCGCCATGGACAACACTCTTCGCACCATCGTAAGCACGTACCACAATGTCACTAGGTTTCAGTTCGATGCTTTTACAGTCCAGCTTATCCAGCGCAGCTGTTGGCAGCACATTCAAGGAAGAGCCATTATCGATCAACACATGAGACAAAGTGATTCCCCTACACTCAATGGAGATATGCAGGGCTTTATTGTGATTCTTTCCCGCTGGTGTCAGGTCAACATCGGAAAAGCCTAGGCCATTGTCAACAGCCAAGTGAGCAACATAATTTTCGAACTGATCGACAGATGTTTCCTGAGGCACATGAGCAGTCTTCAAGAATTTTATCAATGCATTGGCATGAGATTCAGAAGATAACAACAAGGATAACATCGAGATCTTAGACGGGGTATGCCCCAACTGTTCTACCACATCGAAATCACTCTTGCGGATGATTTTCAGCACTTCTTCCATTTCCTGTTTGGCAACATCTTCGGGAGTAACTTCGACCGGTGTCTCTGACTGAGAAGGATTGACTGGTTCCTTTCCTCGAGTTTCAAGGACAGGAGGTGAGATTTCTGGAGAGAAGATCCTTCCACTTCGAGTAATTTTACTAGTCCCAACGATGCCATTAGGATTAGTAGAATTGTCAATTTGCTTTACGCCATGGACGTAAACATCACCGCCATAATTCCACGGAATAGCTTTGCATGAGGAATACGGGATCGGGCCAGGTGCAGTAATGATTAGGGGAGCTACCTTGGGCTCAACAGTAATCTTCACAGGCGCCCTAGTAGCGGTAATCTTCACTGGAACTTTGGACCTAGCAATCACAGATATTTCTTCAATAGGGTTTTCCGCCTTAGGAATCTTTTGGAAGAGAACTGTACGATCATCCATCAGCCGTTGAATACCATTCTTCAATTCCCAACAATCATCTGGTTGGAGTATACAGAGATTGCAATCTTCAGCACAACCTGGAAATAAACCAGCTTGCAATAAATTCCTCTTTATGATCGGGAGAGGAGATGTTAAGTCCGCCACATTGGAAACGTGATCGTCGTCATCCACGGCATTAACCGTCTTGTCATGATTAGGCATAGGAGCAGTGATGACATTAGGGGTCTCCGGAGGCTCAAACTCAATTTCTCCAGCTTCGATCATATCCTGAATCTTATTCTTCAATGACCAGCAATCGTTTGTATCATGCCCGGGGCTATCGGAGTGATATGCACACCTGGCATTAGGGTTATAACGAGAAGAAGTAGTGTTGGGATTCGTAGGAGGATCTCTGAAGGTGATCAAATTTGCCTTTAGCATTCCCTGCAGTGCCTGTGCCAAGGTCATATTGATCCTGGTAAACTGCCTTCTTGGCCTGTCTTGTTTGGGCTGGAAGTTTTGAGATGGTGGTGCTGCAATCGTAACTGCTCCGATGTCATGGTCACGGTTTTTCTTGTTACGACCCTTTTGACCGTACACAGCATTTGATTCATTCCTCCCCTGATAGGACCTTTTGGTGCTTGCAGAGGCAGCCGCCTGTATCTTTCCACTTCGGATGCCGCTTTCAACACGTTCACCTGTCAATATAAGTTCAGTGAAACCTGATGAAGAACTTCCCAGTAGATGGCTGTAGAATGGGCCGGTCAGTGTGCCCATGAACATATCCACCAATTCTCTGTCAGTCATAGGGGGTTTGACTCTGCCAGCCAAATCTCTCCACTTTTGAGCATATTCTTTAAAGCTTTCTTTAGATCCCATAGTCATATTCTGCAACTGTAGCCGGGTAGGCGCTAGTTCAGAGTTATACTGGTACTGTTTATAGAAAGCTGTTGCTAAATCAGTCCAGGTGCGGATGTCAGAGCTCTCGAGCTGATAATACCATTCCAACTGTGTGCCAGACAGGCTCTCTTGGAAGAAATGGATCCATAGCTTCCTGTCAGTGGTATGCGGCTGAATCTTTCTCACATAAGCTCTCAGATGCATCTGAGGACAGGACGCACCATCGTACTTAGTGAAAGTGGGGATTTTGAATTTGCGAGGAATGGTCACATCGGAGACCAGACCCAAACTTTCGAAATCCAGACCGGGCGCCTTCTGACCCTCCATAGCTAGCATACGTTCTTCCAGCAACTTGTACTTATCATCTCTTGGAGAGTACTGTTCATTTTCATAATCTTCATCGTCGTCCTCAGGGTTGAAGAGATCGATATTCTCCGCTTCTGAATCATTCTCGGTCTCCTCTTCTGGACCATTCGGGATCCCAAACTTGACTCCTGCGGCCTGTCCTTTACGCCTTCTTCCCGGGTTAATGAAACTCACAGCTTTCTTGTCTTTCTTCTTTTCGAGCAAAAGAGCCTTCAGTTCCTCCTGCCCCTTGGATAAGCTTAGCATCATCTCCTTGAATTGAGCATTCTGAGTCTGGAGATCTTTGACAGTTTGTTCGAGATCCATTTTTCTGTTTAGAAGGAAGACCGTGAGAATATTGAACTTGTAGAATACCTGTTATGCAGTGTTATGTTATGCTATGCAATGTATGAAATGTTTTCAAGGACTTTTGGAATTTAACTTTGCGTAAATCACCAACAAGAGAGAAATGTTTATTGCTAATTTCTTTGACCAATGTTCATTACAAAAGGAATAATAATAAAAATACAATGAAAGCTCAAGTCTCCCAGGGGCGGCTTCTTTTTGGGCGAAGATACGCATTGAGTCTTCGTTCCTCATTAAGCTGACTGGTAAGTTCTAACACTTTCTTCCTTTCTGCGACGAACTGAGTCTCGAAAGTATCCCTTTCTTCTCTCAACTGGATCCAGGATCTCTTTAGTTCCTCAACGTTGGTAGGCATATCTGGATAAGGAATGATCTGAGGAGCACCTCCTTCAGCTTCAGGTTCGACAATCTGAGGTCCGATTGCAAGATATGGCATGACAAGTTCACGAGCTCTGGCGCGTACCCATCTGAGATAAGGTTCCATAGGAATAGAATTTTTCTGTCCTAACGTACCTCTCTTCACCATGCCCCAAGCTCGTACAAATCTTTGACGGAGGCCTTGGGAATCATTGTCATAGTCGAACACAATGCCTTCGATGATCATTTCATGTGGACCATCTCTTCGAGCACAACCAAACTGTCGCAGAGCTAAAGCAGGATTATAAGTAATACCTCCTCTTATTCCTAGGAGTGGTACATTAGGGAACTCGCCACAACGGTCAAGGATGGTAACATTTTCCTTGAACTGAGGACACCAACAGATGTCTGGGTGGGAGAGCGACATTATCCTTTGAGACCATTTCAAATTCTGCTCGTTCTTCAAGACCGATTGAGGAAGGTGCGAAATAAACCACCTATACAACAAAGGTATGCAGCACATGAGAGTCCCTTGCTTCTTCATGGTACGAGTGTGGAGGGAATGCAAAATGTCTCCCAGCAAGGTAGGTACAGGGTTATGAGTGAGAAATATCTTAATAGCATTCATGTCTATGAATTGGTCTGGATTAGGGAATAACACCAAGCCATAGATTAGCAATGCCAGGATGTCTTCGAAAGCACGGACATTCATAACTTTTAAGAATTCTCGGGCATTATTTGTCAGGAACTTGGCAAGTAAACCCTTAACTCCACTCCTTGTTACCCAATTAGCTTCAATGTCGGACTTCGTCATGTGTAAAGCTGCGACAACTTCTTCAGACTTCGGAACCTTTTCTAAACCACTGAACGGTAGTTGATCAAGGATAGGTATCCCAAGCAGTCTGGAGAATTCTTCCAATGTGGGTACCAACTGATAATCTGGGAATGTGAAGCAATGATGTTTAGGGTCGAAGAACTGGAATAAAACTCTCATCATATCTTCTTTGAACCCAATGGTAACTAAATTGAGAAGAGAACCATGTCTCTTGATGAACTGCGCATGATCGGAAAGTTCTGACACTAAGTTCTTGAGTTGAGGAGAGATTGCTACAAGATTAATCCGGATGGTCTTCCTGGGAGCCATAGCTTTACAAAACAGAGCAAAGTTAAATCCCTAAGTCCTTGAAATGGTTATAATGTCATGATATTATGATGTTATGATGTTATTATGTTATGATGTTATGTAAACAAACACAAGCAAGTCACACAACAATCACTCCTAAGTTTTAGGGCTTGCATGAGTTCCATAGGTGAGTACCCTCCCTACTGAAGTTTGGTTGGTTCAACCTGTCCTAGAATAGTAACCGGGTTCTAAAAGGATCTCCAATCATTGACCTTCCTTCAAGTCCACTTCAGTGCAACACCAAGTGGTTGACCGAAGCTTCCCTAAAGTCCAATCTCAAGGAGTGTAGTATCGAGTCTCAACCAACCCCAGTCGGAACCGAAGTCAGTTATCTCACTACTTTCTAATGGCCAGGATGAGTCAATTAGGGTTCTAAAGGTCTGGTTAATGCTTTAATGACACCACGCAGATGCCAAATTTTTCCTCAAGTAAACATGAGGAACATCAGGACATCCAAAGTGTCACATTAACCGTAGCCATCATTTTAACCATTCCAGTATACGCCGGATAGTCGCGATGATATATTGCTACTTACCTAAGGTACACTAGATCCGGGTGTAGGATCTTTCACTCAAGAATACCCAAGCAATCCCTTAAAAATAAATCAGACAATTTTAAATAAGTGATCTTGTTTTTTAAGGTAACCTCTCTTGTAATTTTCCCCAGCAGAGTCGCCAGTTCTGTCATACGGTGAACTGACTTGGGGTATTTTGCCTTTTATCGCAATGTCGCGGATAGCAAGAGTCGCCACCGACTTTTCTTTTATCCAATAAGGAAAGGTGGAAAAGAACAGGAAAGACCTCAATAGATTTTGGGTTCGGGAGGTACATTATACAAAGGGAAGGTATTAGCACCCTTTGTATCCATGGTTATCCATGGGCTCTTAATTGCTGGATCACTTATATTTTTGTCTGAAAAGTGTTGGTGAATTGTTTAAAAATGTTTCGAAAAGAGAGTTTAACTTTGTAATGATTCTCGTATGAATGTATACAAAGTAATTATCTCGTTTGATTTTGAAAAACAGTTTAGAAAAATATAACTTGGTAATGATTCTAGTATGAATGTATACGAAGTGGTGATTTTCTAGGACTTGCAAAGTGTGAGGGGTGGAAAATGTTTTAGGTTATGATCCAGTAATTGAGAGTTATACCTTCCTAAGGTCGTTATGGGCATTTCCTATCCTTATGAGGGTAAAACTGTCCTTACTATTGAGAAGTAAGTAGTTTTATCCTTTGGATGTAAAAGGGTCATTGTAGGGTCATCGATAGGTCATTGAAGGCAACAGTTGTAAGGATACCTTAGCATTCGAAGGGACGATCATCATTTAACCGTAGGCTACACCGAAGGGTCATCGAGGGACAAAATCGTATTTTCGAAGGCAACATCCGAGGGACCATGATTTATTTTATGATGATTTAACCGAAGGGTCTTTGCTAAGTGTATCCCTACATTCGCGGGACACGACCGTTATACCGTAATACCGTAGGGCAGCAAAGAGAGGTCCAAGATCACATATTTAAAGGCTGTATTTTACAATCAATTAGGCAATTAGGATGAATCTCCACATTAAAATCAATACATTAAAATCAGCTAAGTAATTGAGGGTGGATCTCCACATTAAAATTAATACATTAAAATTAATTAGGTAATTTAGGGTGACACTCCACAAAGGGCATCCCACAAATAAAGTGGAATACCTATCTAGCTAGCTTTCCCGGCGATGTGTGAACCTTTGCAAAACTCAGCAAACATGTCAGAATACCAAATCAGGGTGCAATCGAGAATTACACCACAAAAGAAACCAGAACAGCAGTAGGGTCAGATAAACAATGCATGGCTATGATAAAAACATGACAGGTGGGCAAAAGTCGGAACAGAAAAGTCGGTTGCTGTCGCGTTCGCTCCTGCTTCGCCTAGCGAAGTCTTAGCGAACACTCGTTGCATGCTCGCTTAGCGATGTGCTAGCGAGCGGCTGCGGATTCCGGTTTTAATAACGATATAATGGCAGCAAGCTTCACACCTTATAGCATTCATTGCAGAGATTATGTGGTTAGACATTCAGATGTTCATGCATACTTAAATTCATATGTAAAACTTAAGATAGTTTCATAAATTCAATCATGATACCATGTGCAAATTAAGAACATAAAGTAGTAATAGCAATGCCAACCTGTTTGTAATCGAATTGTAACCTTGAATTGGCCGATCGGATCGAATTGAGCGGAAGTGACCTTGCTGCCGCCGGCTTTTCCTTCAGGGTTTCCTTTAGGGTTACTCGGAATTCTCAGGGTTAGCCTCCAGGGTTTTCCGTCTGTGAGCGCTAGGGTTTGCTTGCTAGGGTCCTCCTTTCGTCCTTTTTCGTCCTCTCGTCCTCCCCTTTTCTGACTGGAGTTGTGGTATTTATAATGCCTTTTTTTCATGACCTAATGGGCTCAGAGTGAAGCCCAGAATTTTCTGTTATCTGCCAGCTTCGCTAGGCGAGCGTGTAGCGAACGTTCGCTAGGCGAGCGTGCAGCGAACGTTCGCTAGGCGAAGGATTTGCTCGCCTAGCGAGCAGGCCAGTTTGGGCCATTTTTTGGATTGGGCCACTCGTGAGCTGGGCCTTTGTTCCTTTAAGATCAGTGTCATAAAAATGAGTCGGAGTGCCCTGAAAAATGTCTTGAAATATTAATGGGCAAATTTTGGGGTATGACATTGGGCATGTTTGGAATATGCATTGGTTTTTATGGAATTTTGTCATGTTGGATATTATTGTAATGGTTTATGTGTTTGAATAAATTTGGAAATTGGATGTATGGTTGTATTGAATTCATGTGGTTGTAATTGGAAAATTGACAATGAATGTATTGTATGGAATTTTTGAATGAAATGATATTAATGTATGCATGGAATTTTTTAATGAATTTGTATATGTAATTAAATGTTTGAATATGGAAATTGGTATTGTGGGAATGTTTGGAAATGAATGTATGAACATTAGTTTAAAAAATGGAAAAAGAATGTAGGTCCAATTGTTGGTCTCTGTTGGTGGTCTGACCTAGAAATGGACCTGGTCATGGATCTAGTCATGGACCTGGTTTCTTGGTCCAAAAGGTGGTTTAACCAAGAAATGGACCAAGTACCATTGTCATGATGAAACCAATGAAACAAAGATTTGGTAATGAAGCATAGTAAAATGAATAGAAACTTGTCTTAGGGGGTCAAGGGAGGGTCAGTTGACTTTGGTCAACTGGTTGACCAAAAAGTCAATTGTAACAAACTTTGACAAAAATGCAATTTTTGTACAGATATGGACACTTGTGTAATGGAGAGATGAAATGAGGTATGCAATTTAACTTTGAATGAAATGAACTGATATGAATTGGAATGACTGTGGGCTTGGTAAATTGTAATGAATTGATAGGATGAATGAAAATTGACTTGACTGAATAAAACAATGCCTTTAAACCAGATGAACTATGCCATGCTAGTAGACTTGGAACCCAATCAAGAAAAGCCATCCAAACGAAACTTAACCAAGAAAAGATGCAACATTCTAAGTGAATGCCCCTTGACTAAGGCATGGGGATCATGTGCGAGTAAGACCTCTGATGAATTATTGAACAAACCAATGAAACCTCCATGACCAGATAAATCAGGTGAACCTCAATCTTGAATGCACACATACATGAATGATAGGGCCATAGCTGGAAATTAAGGTTTCAGGGACTGAATGACCTTGATGAAAATGCAATCCAACACCAATGAATCAGGGTTTCCCATGCTCCATGACGAATACATACAGTATGAAGGGTTCACCACTACAAGCAAAGCCATCAAAATGAAACCTAGCTTGGGGACTTAACCTCCCTTTCATGCTCTGTATGATCAAGGCCCCTGAATCTATGATTGAGTTTCTCAATGGAAATGGATGTACTATGATGTTATGGATATGCAGATGGAATATCAAACTAAAAGTTAGGTAGAAATGAAAAGGGGAGGGCAAATTTTGGGGTATGATAGTTGCCCCTATTTAATATTCACAAACCTAGATGTATGAATAACAATAACTTTCAAATATTCGAGGTAGGGGAGGATTAAATATTAGAATATCCAAGAAATTTTCTTGCATGGAATGAATGAAATGAATGGAATATGAGGTAAGGGTATTAATGGGAAATTGTTTTACGGATGATGTATATGTTTCTGTATATGGTTACCTATTAGGGATTAGCTGAGATGTGTATGGGGAGAATGGGTCAACTGTAAGGAGATGTTAAACACGCATGAGGTATATGATATTCCATGTATACAGTGTATGCTTGATTTTTTCCATTTTTATCTCTACTAACAAGCTTTAGCAGGCACTGAGTAAGAAGTGAAAAGATTTTTCGCTGGGGAATATATCATGTAAAATGTTCGAAGATAGTTTGCCAAGTAAACTTGGGCTTTGGAGTGATAGATGACTTCGCTGGGGATATTGTTTTTTTGTACAAAAGGTAACAAGAACTCCACAGCAAAAGGCTAGGAAGAAAAAGCATGAATAAGGTACTGAGACTTTCCTAACAAAAGGTTAAGAAGAAGAGTGAAATCCACACGGACGGGTGATGGATACCATAGACGAGTATTGGAAGAGGTCAGCACATATGAACACTGAAAATCAATACGAACGAGTACTAGCAATGGATCAATACGAACGAAGGTTAGAACTCGATATGAACGAGTATTGGAAAAAGAATTGACACAGACTAGTGAATAAATACCGATGAGTATTGAAAGAAGGATAAACACTAATGAGTATTGAGAATCAATACAGACTAGTATTGAAGAACAGATTAACACAAACGAGTGTTAAAAAGAAGGAATAACACAGACGAGTGTTAGACCTTAATATAGAAGAGTGTTGAACAAAAAACAATAACACAGACGAAGGAAGGAACTCAATACAGACGAGCATTGCAAAAGGATATCAACACAGACAAGTGTTGGAGATTAATACAGACGAGTATTAAAAAAAGGGATTAACACATATGAGTCTTAGAGATCAATGCAAACGAGAATTGAAAAATAGATAACCACATACGGGTGTGGGAGATCAATGCAGACGAGCATTGGAAAAAGGATAGACATAAATGAGTGTTGGAACCCATATAGACAAGTGTTGAAAAACAGATTAACCCAGATGAGTGTTGGCGCTCAATACATACGAGTATTGGAAAAAGATATCAACAAGGATGAGTGTTAGAGATCAATACAAACGAGTATTGAAAAAAGAAGGATTAACACATACAAGTGTTAGAGATCAATACAAACGAGTATTGAAAAAGGGGTTAACACAAACGAGTGAATCAATACGAATGAGTATTGAGAAAAACTAAACACAAACGAGTGTTGAAACTCAACACAGACAAGCATTGGAAAAGGATATCAACATAGACGAGTGTTGGAGATCAATACAAATGAGTATTAAAAACAAAGGTTAACTCATATGAGTGTTGGATATCAATACATACAAGTATTGAAAAAAGGATAGACACAGACGAGTGTTGGTGATCAATATAGACGAGTATTAAAAAAAGGATTAACACAGACGAGTGTTGAAGATTAATACAGACGAGTATTGAAAACATCGATTAATGCAGACATATATGGTAACTTAATACAGATGATTATTGAAAAAGGGATCAACACATACGAGTGTTAGGAATCAATATAGACGAGTATTAAAAAAAGGGCTAACACAGACGAGTGTTGGATATTAATATAGACAAGTATTGAAAAAGGATAAACACAAATGAGTGTTAGGAATCAATACATACGAGTATTGAAAAAAGTGGAAAACACATACGAGCATTGGAACTCAATACAATTGCAAATGAAATAAGATGCATAAGATGAAGGCATATGTTGGGGATGGAATGAAAATAATTATGCAATATCCATATATTCAAAGCATTGGCGACATAATAACTCATGTTTAAAACTCCTACGTATATACAACAATGCAAAAATGGTATGTAATAACATAGGTTAACAGCACAAAATAATCTGGATAATCTGCATATATTGCCTGATGCAGGATTAAAGGTCCGACGTCCATGAGAATAAAGGTATGTATAGTCTATGGTTTCCTGCAAAAAAAAAACCATATCCCCCTCACAAGTAGGTTCTAGTCTTCAAAAGATAGTCCTTAAGAGGTCTCCTAGAGTCATCGACTCGAAATGAAAATACTCAGTCGTAGCAAATTCTCGTAGGATAAAAGTACTTCCAAGTGAATCTAGTCTAGGTGTGGTTCTCGTGACAACCCAATGCGCGAAGCACAGATGTACATGACTATCCACGAGTTTATCCTGTGTATGTATTAAGCTCGGGTGTAGAGCTTCTCTCATGTAGCATAACCCTAACCCAACAGAGAGTATAACAATAATATATATAACATAAAGCATATGAATATAAGGATCAAGCAAATAAAGCACAAAGATAGACACTCAAACAAAACTAAGCAAACAAAACTAGGCTTGACTCCTTTTAGCGACTAGGGAGTATCCCAAGTCGCAGGACAATCCCCAACAGAGTCGTCAGTTGAAGCTAGCGCAAATATACCCGAACGCATCGCACGCTCGAACATACAATAAAGTCGCCATCGAACTTTATTTATTCCTGACGGAAAGGGAAAACATCGATAAAACCTTGGGAAAGAGAAACTGGGTAAGGAAGTCGGTTATGCAAGGGGAAGGTATTAACACCCCTTACATCGGTTGTACGCAACGGGAACCGTTTTGATCGTTCTTTGCTTGAATGAGTGTTATATCTAAGGGGAAGGTATTAACACCCCTTACATCGGTTGTACGCAACGGAAACCGTTTTGATCGTTCTTTGCTTGAATGGGTGTTATATCTAAGGTTACTCGTGAAAGAATAAGGGAAAAAGAAGATAAATAGATAGAATGCTCAGAGAGGATTAGGGCCCTTATGCCTACATATCCTTATAGTGCAATAAGGAATTCAGAGCTCCGTAGTTCATAAAACTAGCAATGAGAGGTGAAAAGAAATTGTGATACCAAGTATGGTCTGAACCAAATAATTGCATGATTTGAACTCCAAAAACGGATGAAATATGAACCCAAGAGTAAAACTAGTGTGAACCATATGTGGGGTAGCCGGAAGCATGGTGCGACTATATGGTATGACCTAAAACAAGTAGAATTAAATGTTTGGTTTCACAGCACAAACAACTTTTGGTCCACAAGCAGACACAAGATGGAGCTCAAAGAAATGTTGTATTTCGCTCAAAGAGAATAGTATATCACATGGAGTGAATGAAGGTAGTAGGTATTGAAAGATATGACTGATGCCCTAAGGAGAAAGGATAATTAGGATTGTGCTCGCCAAGAATTCACATCCTCGTGCCTACTTATTCTCATTACGCAATAAGAAATTCAGAGCACTCGTAGTTCGCGGAACCACGAGAGCAAAGGAGAGAGATTGATAGTGATGAAAAGTATAACTTATACCAACAAAATGGTGGAAACAAAAAGAGTGTTTGTCTAAGCAATAGAGACTCACAAGACAAACAAAAATTCCAGGGTTAATTGTAGTGGAAACAAAGGGAGAGATGTTTTCCTATGCAACAGGGCCTTATAAGACAAACACAACTTTAATGGTTGGCTGCAGTGTTGTGTAATACAGGGAATAGTGTACCACTTAAGGGAACAAAAAGTTTGAAATCAAAGAAGAATAGTATATTGGATCCATGAAGGAATAAATTCTGAACCCAAGAGTAAATAAGCATCTTAGCAAAAAAAACAAGGAATAAAGTGTTTGGTTTCACATCACAAACATCTCTTGGTTTATAAGGTGGACTGTCGTTATATCGTCCTAAATGGATGTAAATTGAATCCAAGGAAAATGTTATTGATCTCAAAAATATGGTATTGATTGATGAATGATAACAACTGAGGTGGAAATAAATAAGATAGGATTAATAAATAGGGTGGCTCTAGGAGAATTTGAATCCTCGTGCCTACGTGTTCTCGTCGTGCAATGAGAAAGTCGGAGCTTTTGTAGTTCAGCCTACTAGGGCTGACAACAAGAGAATGAGGCAAAAGATATGATATGATAATGGAAGATGAAGAAGACTTGGCAGTCATTGGATATGAACCACACTAAAGTCTATGAGTAAAGGCGAACACAATGAGCAACTGCGTCATTCGTCCCGTACCCAAAGATATTCAGAATGAGATAATAGAATTCTCCATTCTCATTCATTCTTTACTACTTAAGGCGTGTGGCGTGTGATTCTCATCATAACTTTCAAGTTGCTGGAGAAGAATCTTCATTGCTCCTTGTGATGATGTCGACGTTATTAATCATTGTATTTGAATTGCATTAAAGTTTATGAACAAAGGTGATCACAACTTTATGAGTCTATTGGATTACCTAACTGCAAGTATACAGTCTATCGCATACTTTTAAAAGATATCAATCCCACAAAGACCTAACTGTCAATCTATCATTTCTAGTTGCTACGGTGTTTATATAAGGCGAATGAATTAAGCAATGCCTCTTTTCACCCAACTTTTGATTAAAAGCAATCCACTCATTTTGAAATTGATACCATGAACTACGAGGTTTTGATCTCTCATTTTTATGTTGGTACGTAGGCACAAGCTCGAAGGTCTTGTCAAACACAAAAATATAATTAATGAATTATTTTCTCATCCCCACACTCTATTTTTTCTCAAACATCATTTTATACCAAAAACACATATACACATAAAAAAGGGCTCCCTATGAGTACTTATGACACTTTGGATGCTAACACCTTCCCTCTGTGTAACCAACCCCCTTACCTGTAATCTCTGGCATTTTATTAGTTTTGATTTGAAAACTTCTTATCTTTGGGTTTTGTTTGTACTTTTCCTTTTTTCCTTTGGAAACAATAAAAGTGTGGTGGTGACTCTGGTTTTATCGACGTTGAGTTTATCCATAGCTTGACGGTCATGAATTTACCGCTACACGAACACTATTGCTTCTATAAAAAATATGGAGGTTCAGATAGCATAACAAATAGCCAGTTCTCAAGCACAAGGTTTCCTACCTAGTGCAACTATGACAAATCCGATAGACCATAATAATGTGAGTGCATTGACAACAAGAAATGGGAAATCCCTTGAAATGTATGAAGACGAACCTGAGGAAGAAGACCAATTGCTTGAAGTGGATCTAGAAATCAAAGAAAATCCTACCACTACGGATGAAGAGGTTACACCAAAATAGGTTGTTAAAGAAAAACCCACAGAACGAAAACATATATCAAACTCCCATTTCCTACAAGGAACAAGAAGAAAGGCCAAAATGAGAAAAAAAAATTGAGAAGTTCTTAGAGATGTTCAGAAAGTTAGAAATCAACATTCCATTCTCTGAGGCACTTGAGCAAATGCCTATATATGCAAAATTCATGAAGGATATCATCTCCGAGAAACGTACCATTGACACTGAACCTATACTTCTAACTAAAACTTGTAGTGCTATTTTACAGGGTATGACGATCCCGGTTAAAAAGAAAGATAGAGGTTTTGTCACCATTCCATGCACCATTGGAGATAAGTCATTCAAAAAGGCACTTATTGATTTGGGAGGTAGTGTGAATCTTATGCCTTTGTCCATTTATAGGAAGTTGGGAATAGGAACAGTTCAAGATACCAGGATGACACTCTAGTTTGCAGATCACTCAGTGAAGAGACCTTATGGTGTAGTTGAATATGTTCTGGTTAAGATAGATAAATTTGTGTTCCCTGTTGATTTTGTGATTCTTGAGACACCTAAAGATGAGGAGATCCCTCTTATTCTGGGAAGACCTTTCCTAGAAATAGGGAGATGTATGATAGACATTGAGGAATGAACCATGACCCTCAAAGTTTATGATGAAAAGCTAAAAATTAATGTGAGAAGTACCATGAAACAAAAAGAAGACATAAGGACAAGTAATGCAGTGGAAGTGATAATTAAATGGTAGTAAAAGTTATTTAGAGCCAAGTCCCGAAGTTGCCTTTGGAAAGAGTTCTTAGTTTGTCCGCGCAAGAAATAGAGGATAATGAGGATGCAAGAGATAAGGAAGTGCTTGCCATGTTGGATGCGCAACCACCTTGGTTGAGATCCAAACCACACCGGTGGGAGGATTTAAGAGCTCCACAGGAAACCGAAACAAAAAAGGAAGCTGAAATAGGTACAGGTACAAAATTAAAACAATTACCTAAAAATATGAAGTATGTATTTCTGGATGCTGAAAATAATTATCCTACTATAATAAGTTATGGGTTACACGCAAAAGAAGAGGAAAAATTGGTACATGTGCGAAAGAAATACAAGAGTACTATGGGATGAACCATTGGAGACTCGAAAGGAATTAGCCCCACATTATGCATGCATAAAATACTGATGGAGGATAATCACAAACCAATGGTACAACCCCAAAGATGGTTGAATCCAACAATGAAAGAAATTGTGGGGAAAGAAGTGGTGAAACTATTGGAAGCATGGCTAATTTACCCTATTCCTGACAGTTCATGGGTGAATCCAGTGCATGTGGTGCCAAATAAGGGAGGAACAATGGTGATTCGAAATGAGAAAAATGAAATGATTCCCACTCGTACAGTAACAGGTTGGAGAGTGTGTACTGATTACAAGAGGCTCAACATCACCACAATGAAAGATCATTTTCCTCTCCCTTTTATTGACCAGATGTTGGAGAGACTTGCAGGTCATGAGTATTATTGCTTTCTAGATGGATATTCGGGGTATAACCGGATTGTTGCAGCCCCGAAATATCAGGAGAAGACATCATTCACATGTCCTTATGGCATCTTTGCCTATAGAAGAATGCCATTTGGATTATGCAATGCATATGGAGGTGTTTATGGATGACTTTTCAAATATGTATGGCGTCTATATTCGCCAACATGCTTGAAAAGCATATGGAGGTGTTTATGGATGATTTTTCTGTTTTTGGATCTTCTTTTGATAACGATTTAACTAACTTATCTCTTGTTTTAGAAAGGTGCCAGGAAACTAACCTTATCCTTAATTGGGAGAAATTCCATTTCATGGTACATGAAGGTATAGTGATGGGTCATAAAATCTATCACAAGGAGATTGAAGTTGACAAAGCAAAAGTGGAGGTGATTGACAATCTCCCACCCCCAGTGAATGAAAAGGGTATAAGAAGTTTCTTAGGACATGCAGGTTTTTATCGCAGGTTCATAAGAGATGTTTCCAAAGTTGTCAAACCCTTGACAAATCTGCTTGTTAAGGACAAACCATTTACTTTTGATAATGAGTGTAGGGTGGCATTTGAGACTTTGAAGAGTAAGTTGGTTTTTGCCCCTATTATGATGGCCCCAAATTGGTCTCTCCCTTTTGAAATTATGTGCGATGCTAGTGACATTATTATGGGGGCTATTTTAGGACATGGGAAGTGAAGCTAGCAGAAATATACCCGAACGTATCGCACGCTCGAACATACAACAGAGTCGCCATCGAATTTTATTTATTCCCGAAGGAAAGGGAAAACATCGATAAAACCCGGGGGAAAGAGATATGTTGGGTAAGGAAGTCGGTTATGCAAGGGGAATGTATTGACACCCCTAACATCCATGGGAACCGTTTTGATTATTCTCGCTCGAATGGGTATGATATCAAAAGATTACTCGCAAACGAATGGGAAAAGGAAAAGAAATAGATAAAGTGCTCGATGAGGATTGGGGCCTTCATGCCTACATATCCTCATAGTGCAATGAGAAATTTAGAGTTTCGTAGTTCAAAGAACTAGTGGTGGGAGGCGAAAAGAATTGTGATCAAATATGGTCTAAACCAAAAGATTTTGTTATTTGAACTCCAACTGGGGTGAAATATCAACCCAAGAGTAAATACAAAGAAATAAGTGTTTGGGGACGATCCAAAACATCTCCTGGTTCACAAGGTGGCACAAGAAGGAGCACAACGAGGTAGTGTATTTGGCTCGAAGATAACTAGTATATCACGTGGAGTGAAGGAAGGTAGAATACGAATGCATCGTGGAGATGAATGTAGTGAAGTGACCAAGGTCACATAATTGAATATTTGGTAACAAGTGACTTGAGGAAGTATTGTTTGAAACCGAAAGGTGAAAATGTATTGGAATCCATAAGAGAAATGAGATTTGTACCATAGAGGAAATTAAATGTCTGGGTACAAGCCAAACAACTCTAGGTAGAAATGCGGACTTTCGCTAGGCGTCCTAAAAAGGTGTATATGGAATTCCAAGGAGAATTGTGTTTCGATGTCAAAGAAATATTATGTCACTGAGTAAATGATTTATGATCGAAGGTAGATAATTGATCATGAGAGATATGGATGGTGCCCTAAGGCGGAAGGAGGAATAATTAAAGGTATGCTTGCCAAGGATTCGCATCCTCGTGCCTACGTATTCTCATCGTGCAATGATAAAATCAGAGCAACCGTAGTTCGTGGAACCACGAGAATAGAGAAAGAAACAATGGTGATGAAAAGTATAACTTGCACCAACAAAATGGTATCAAGGGAACCCACAAATGGATGAAACTTGGAGTCAAAGAGCAAACATGTGTCTTAGCCAAAACACGATGAATTAAATGTTTGGGTATGGTCCAAACAACTCTTGATTCACAAGATGAGTTGCTGCTACATCGTCCTAAAAAGGTATATGCGGGGCCCAAGAGAAAGTAATGTTGTGTACAAGGAATAATATATCACTGGTGGGGAATCAACAGTTCGAGATCAAATAAGAATCTTGGATCAATGAAGAGATATACTCTGAATCGAAGAGCAAGGTGGCATCTTGGCCAAAAAGGGGTGAATTAATTGTTTGGGTATGATCCAAACAACTCTCGATTGATAAGGTGGACTATTGCTAAATCGTCCTAAAAGGATGTACAAG
The DNA here is from genome assembly GCF_024323335.1 of Lathyrus oleraceus. Classification (NCBI taxonomy): domain Eukaryota; kingdom Viridiplantae; phylum Streptophyta; class Magnoliopsida; order Fabales; family Fabaceae; genus Lathyrus; species Lathyrus oleraceus. The sequence continues at coordinate 453,176,204 of NC_066579.1, forward strand.
GAGTCCCAGGAGAAGTATAGTTGATCTCAAAAGGTGGTATAATTGAATGAATGAAGAATGATTGAATAAATAGGGTAGCTCGCAAAGAAACTGGGTTCTCTTGCCTACGTATCCTTATAGTGCAATAAGAAAATCAGAGCTTTCGTAGTTCAGCCCACTAGGGCTGAAAACAAGATGATTAAGGAGGCAAGAATGATAGAAATGAATGATATGAAAGAGGAGAATAGACTTGATAGTTATTTGATAATAATCACACTAAAGTCTATGAGTAAATATGGATACAATAAGTAACGCGCCAAACGTCTCACACCCAAAGATATCCAAAATGAGTATAGGAAATCTCTAGTCTCATTCCTTCTTTACTACTTAAGGCTCGTGGCATGTGATTCTCGTCTTAACTTTCAAGTTGCTAGAGAAGGATCTTTGTTGTTGTTTCTTATGATGATGAAGACCTTATCAATTGTTCGATTCGAACTGTACTAAAGTCTATGAATGAAGATGAATACAATGAGCAACTTGGCCATTCGTCCTGTATCCAAAGATATTCAGAATGGGGGTAGGAATTCTCCAGCCTCATTCCTTCTCCATTGCTTAAGGCTCGTGTCGTACAACTTGAATCATGATTGATAAGTTGTTGATATAGTCCTTGCTTGTTATATTGCTTTGTGAAGAGGGAGAGGCTCGTCAATCGTATGCTTATAATTATTCTAAAGTCTATGAATAGAGGTGAATATGATGAGTGTTGGGTCATTCGTCCCATATCCAAAGATATTCAGAATGGGGGTAGGAATTCTTCAGTCTCATTCCTTCTCTATTACTTAAGGCCCATGCCACACGATTCTAATTGTGATTTGACAAGCTCTTGAAGTTTCCACCTTTGATGTGCTTATAATATCCACTGCTTGGTATGGCTGAGGATGCCTTTATTAAAGATCTTAACTTGAGGCCTCGAGCTCCACAACTTAGAAGAAAAAGTCTTATTAAGTGACCAATGATCTTTTGGTCACTCAATTTAGATTGTGGAATTATACAAGTTCAAAGGATTTAATTGATCAAAATTACTTTTGATCAATTTGAATCAGAGGGTTTATTTAATTTGAAAACTAGGTTAGAACCTAATCTAATGGTAAGAGTTTAATCAAATTAACCTAAGGGTACATCTTATAGTTAATCATGGCTTGATTAAAATCTATGTAAAAGATCTAAATATAAAGGGAGCATGTAATTCAAGGTCAAAAAGCCAAAATAATCCCTAAGGAATAAAATGGTCAATTCACAAAAATATTAATATTCTAATAAAAAATTCAATTATGCCTAAAATTAACCCAATTCTAAAATTATTCTGATGGTTTTAAATCCTACAGAACTTAATCAAAACTCTAAAACTTCTAATCAAATTCCAAAATTCCAATAAGTTCTAAAGATTCAAATTTCTAAAATCAAGCCTAATCTAATTATCTCTACTAATCCCAATTAAATTCTACTATTCTAATAATGTCTAATTCATTAATCAAGAATCAAGTCCTAATCATGAAAATTTCTAATTAAAAGTCGATTAATTCCTAAACAATCCTAAATATTCTAATTATCTAAAACCTTCTAAGAACTTGATCCTAATTATTAATCTCGTTTCAACGCCTAATTAACTAAGAAAAACCTAATTAACAACTAAATCCTAATTACTAACTAACCTAATTACCAAAAGTCAAGAAAATCCTAACTTTAACCATAACAAGAATATTCAAAGACAAGATTAATTCAAGAATTAACTAAGATTAAAAATACCTTACTTAAGATTGGAAATAGATTAAGCAAGATCATCATGGGCCATGGGGGTGTGAGCTGCAAAAAAAAAAGTAGATAAAAAAAGAATGCATTTGAGCCATGGAATCTGTTTGGGCAAAGAGAAATCCCAGTTTCCTAATACTCCAAACCCTGGGTCACATGAATTCCCGGATTCAGTCTCCATATTCGAACCAACACACCGAAACATCCATGGCAAGAGGCGAAGCGCGATCGCAGGATTTGACGCGCAAGCACCATGAACATGGCGTGATTTCAACTTCCTCATTTAGTTCATCGCGACACCATCTTCCTCGTCCAATTCAATGTAATTTCGTCTTCAATGATCGAGCTTCACGCGCGGAAATTAACAAAAATGCTGAAGGCAAAGCGAATAAACACGCGTCCATGCTCGAGTGCCGAAGGACTTACCGTCAGCGCTAGATTCAGTGGCGTACACGAGCAATCGAGTTATTCCACGAGTAGTTCCTCGACTTCTACGTTGCGTTTTCGTTCGTCCTTTGGCTTGTGTTGTCGTCGTCGCGCTTTCGAGATGAAGGTGAAGATGCTTCGGTTCGTGCCTTCGGAAAGAACGCGAATAGGTCAGAACCAAATTCCTTCTCTTTTTTATCCTTCCCCCTTTTCCGTTTTTGTTTTTGTTATCGTGGTTGTTGAGGGTCCTTTTTTGGACTCGCGATTGAAGGTTTCAGACTTTAATGGAGTTCTCATGTTTGAAGGTTTTGATACAAGGTTTGGCTATGAGCTTGAAGGGGTGATTGAATATGCGTCAAGAAGGGAAGTTCGGTTCAATTTTTATGGCTCGGTTTTGGTGGTGATTGCAGCTGTGTTTCAAGTCATTCCGCAATGAGGTAGCAGAAGCTTTGATGTATGTTAGTTACGGGGTGGTTAAAGGTGTGTTGGAAGGGAATGGAGGATGAAGAAGAAGAAGTTTTGAAGGTGGTTTTGAGAGCTTCGCACCAGTTCTACAGATGGTGACTGAAGATTGCCGAAATTGGATGAAATCCTCAATGGACAAGAAGGTATTCACCCTTCCCCCCCAAAAAGTGAGAGATTCCCCCTTCTATGGTCCTCGTGGTGAATGGTTAGAAATTCGGTTAAAATAATGTTACGGTTTTGGTTAGAAATACGGTTAAAATTATGTTACGGTTTTGGTTAGCTGCAAAAAACAGTTAGGAATTCTGTTTTAGTGTTAACCAAATTCTGTTAAATGATGCTTGATTGGGATGCTGAATCAATACATTTTCAAATGTTCAGGAAGTGTCGATGATGTCAATTCCTCCGTCACACACACTTTGTTAAAAAGGATGGGGACCTTGGCGGTAAACCCTTTACTCTTTCAATGGACTCCTTAGAGGGCAAGGGTTTTGTTTTTAGAACGTAACTGGAGTGCATTTTTACAGGTTCTCTGCCATAATTCCAGCTCTGCATTAGTATCAACAACTTCCTTGCCGCTGCCAGAAACCGGATCGGTGATTTTGCTCCGTCCACATCCTGCGAGACTTCTTCTTTAGTGGGAGCAGCTTTGACTGGGTTTAAGACTTTCAATAAGGTCTGTTTGTTGGGACTTGCAACTTGAGTTGGTTTTGCTACGGAAATAACTTTCTGTTGGATGTAATGTATGCTCTGTATGAAATGCATTCTCTTAGAAAATTGCCTTCTTGCATTATATGATTTGTAATGAAACCATGTATGCTTTTACATGCCTATATGCCAATGCTTGTGGATTGGTCATGCTAACTTCCGAATGTCATGCAGGTTATTTAAATGTCATGGGATTACCACGTGAAAGACTTGTTAGCTACTGCGTTGAATCCACAGCTTCATCATTGGCGCAATAGTGGTTTTGCGGTCATGGCCACACTATTTACTTGAAATGGAATGGCGTTATCTTTCGGAAACCATGTGTATTAATTGAAGATTTACTTTGTAATTGAAATGATGTTGCAATCAATGGTTTATGGATGTAATTGGAAATTGGTTATGTATTTTTGTTGTGATTTTATAATAAATCGAAGTTGGGATATGAATGGAATCAAAAATGTAGAAAATTTGGAATTTGTATGAGTTAATCATGCGTAGGATATGTTTGGATGTGGTTGAAACCAAACCAATATGTAAACCAATGGCCGGGAATGTATAGAAGTGAAAATTGGTGTAAATATACTTGAAATATTATTTGTAATTTGCTTCTGAATGAAATAGAATGTGGATGGTTATATGGTGTTTGTTATATGAAATTAGCAATTTGGAAAAGGTTGGCATAGTATTGAAAAGTTGTTTAGGAAATGAACATTTGGTTAATTGTTTGGAAGCTTGAATGCATATAGGATGAGATGGAATGTTTGGATATAGATGAATTATATATGTACTATACTTATTTCGGTAATGTGTATGAAAAATGTAAGTTTAACTTAAATGATAGTCATAGGAAGTTATGAATGGAATTATGAAAGTGAATTTGAATGGAATGGTTATTGGATGTTAAAATTGGCATTTGAATGGATTAATTGGAAATGATTTATGGTTTAAAGATTGGTTTCAAATGAATGCTCGTTTTGTCATGGTTTGGAATTGTGTTTTTGGTTTATAAATAGAAATATGTGAATAGGAACGAAGAGACCTAGAATGATATGTAACGTGGTTTGGTCTTTTCTGTTCAAGTTAAATATCGAAACATGAGAAATGATATCATGAAAATGGAAACTAGCATTGACCTTTGAAATTGGTAATTCAAGCTCTATGATGAAATTGTGTAAAATAGGATGATTCTTAGCTTGAACTTAGAAATGAATTGAGGCTATGGATTGAGAATGACTCATGGAAAGTGGTTGACTTTGGTCAACTGTTTGACCACAAAGTCAACAGTTGACCTAAGTCAACTGTAGGTCTCAAATTGGGGTTTTCTTGTATGACTTATGATTAAGAAAACATGAACCCGTAATGGTGGTTTAGGAATGGTTTAAAACCTTGAGGAATCAAAAGCAAACCTAAGCCCAAATAACCAATGTAATATTGCAAGCATGAGCTCCTTGAACCAAGATTAAGTGATCCACACCATATGAACAGAACACAAGATCTTACAAGGGCTAGGAAGATGTGACAAGATGTCGGGCAAGAACCTTCCCGAGGAGGATTAGGGTTTTAATCCACATGATGAGGAAAACCACCATCTTCAGGCCAAATCGTCATGAATGAATGATGCACATGAATGAGTCTCGAGCCAAAAGTCAGATGAAAAGCGAAAATGGATGGCAAATTTTGGGGTACAACAAGAAGGACAAACTTTTGCATGTTATTTACTATGTTAGTCATGTCCTTAACCTGACCTAGATGAATTATGCAACTACCAAAAAGGAGTTGTTGGCCTTTGTCTATGCTTTTGACAAATTCAGAACGTATTTGCTAGGGTCTAAGATTATTGTTTATATTGACCATGCTGCTTTGAAGTATTTGTTTGATAAACAGGAATCAAAGCCCAGACTATTGAGATTGATATTGGGGATTTTCCTTTTTTATTACTACATTGGCAGATTAGTACACTTGTTAATTTGCCGATCAACTTTGTTATGAATACTCCTTCTTCAAGAATTTGATCTCGAAATCCGTGATAAAAAGGACTATGAGAATACAGTTGCAGATCACTTGTCCTGCATGTCCCCGATTGAGGAAACAGAAGAGGAACACCCAATTCAGGATGCATTTGCTGATGAGCGCATCTTGGCAATTGTTGGCGTTCCATGGTTTACAGACTATGCAACCTATTTGGTAGGTGGGATAATACATGGTGATTTTGATTATAACAAGAAGAAAATGTTTTTTCATGGTTGCAGGTTGTATCTGTGGGATGACCCATTCCTGTACAAAAGGGGAATGGATGGGCTGATTAGAAGATGTGTTCTGAAAAAAAGAGCAGAGAGATATACTAAAAGCTTGTAATGATTCAGAGTATTTATGACACTTTAGTGGAGATAGGACAATAGCAAAAGTTCTCCAGTCAGGCTTATGTTGGCCCACTCTATTCAAGGGCGCTCGTTACATAGTCCTAGAATGTGACAGGTGTCATAGGACATGTAATATATCAAAAAGGAATTAGATGCCTCATAATGCCATGTTAGAGGTAGAGTTGTTTGATGTATGGGGGATAAATTTCATGGGACCTTTTCCACCATCTTTAGGGAAGAATTACATCTTGGTTGTAGTGGAATGTGTTTCAAAGTGGGTAGAAGTTGTAACATAACCCACTAATTCTGATAAAGTGGTGGTGAACTTTCTTAGAAACTGTATATTCTCGAAGTTTGGGGTACCAAGAGCATTGATCAGTGATGAGGCACCCATTTTCTAAACAAGTTGATGGAAAATTTGTTGAAAAAATATAATGTTAAGCACAAGATTGTCACTCCTTGTCACCCTCAAACGAGTGGGCAAGTTGAAGTGTCGAATAGGAAAATAAAGCAGATCCTTGAAAAGACTATCATTGCTTCTCGAAAGGACTAGTTAATAAAGTTGGATGATGCACTGTGGGCATACAAAACTGCATTTAAAACATCCATATGTATGTCTCCGTATCAGTTAGTTTATGGAAAAGCATGTCATTTACCGCTCGAGTTAGAGCACAAAGCATTTTGGGCTTCCAAATTCCCTAACTACGATCTTTTAAAAGCTGGTGAATCCCGAATTCTCCAACTCCAAGAGCTAGAAGAATTTAGGAATCAAGCTTATGAGAATGCAAAAATTTATAAATAACAAACGAAAAATGGCATGACCAAAAGATCCAGAGAAAGGAATTTTGGGAAGGACAGATAATCTTGCTTCTAAATTCCAGTTTGAAGATGTTTCCTAGAAAGTTGAAGTCTCGAAGTGTTCCCTCATGGAGCAATAGAGCTAAAAAATAAGAAGAATTGGGACACTTTCAAGGTCAATGGATCGAGATTGAAATCGTACTACCAAGGACAAGGAAGTGGCTTGGTAGAAGGTGTTCGGCTTGGAGGGTAGAACGATAATTTGTCGAGCTATGGACGTTAAAAAACGCTTCTTGGGAGGCAACCCAAGGGAGGTATCTGCTTCTTTTAAATTATATTTTGTGTTTATTTCTTGTTTTGAGTCATGTTGCATCAGTGGCAAGCCAGGTCTTCAAAAAAGGACTTAGAAATATTTGAATAGTGAATTTTTTGAAAAAAAGTTACATGTCCTGCCCATACGTGTAACTCACTATGCATTACGCGTATGGGCCTGTCAAAATGGTTGCATCCCTGTTGAAATATGTAGCCTACACGTAAAGAGCCCATACGAGATCTGGTGTTACGCGTAAACTGTGTCAATACACGTAACGTACGCGTAATGGTAGTCATACGCTGTTTGCAAATTTTCAACTGAAAATTGCTCGTAGCATACGCGTAACACCGTCTTATCACACGTAACACTTGTGTATCTTATACGTATGACTTGTTTTGCCATGTTTAAACACTTTCTCCGTATTGTTGCTGTCATTTTTCCAATTTCTGTTACGCATATTTTTTTGTATCACTTTGTTTCTCTTTTCGTTCTTCTTTGATTGTCCAGATTTTCATAGTTTCTTCACTGATATCAACTCTTTCAACCCTAATTAATGCCTTCTCCATCTGAGGAATATCAAAGGTTCACATCTGATGCACATGCTCAGCATTACAGGGTCATCTCAAAACGAAAGGTCATTGAAGAGAAAGCGTGGATCCTTAAACCTGATGAACTTCCAGAAGTAATTGTTGTGCTTAGAAGCAAAAACTGACTCATCTCAATTCTCATATCCAACCCGTAGCAAGAGAATTGGTGCTATAATTTTATGCCAACGCTTATAGAGCACCTAATGACGAGTCTGTTGATGTTACTCAGTTGGTATCATGGGCTCGTGGTAAGCAAATTAATTATGATTGGCAGAACATCAACAGGGTACTCAAATGAAAATTCTAGGAGTCTCATTGCAGTTTTCACACCATGAAGCGGTCCAATCGATTCGGCTAGCCATTTGAGGAGATGTGTCAGTTGTTAGCCCGGTCGGGTAAAGATTGGCAGGGAACATCGAAGCGGACTCCATCTAAAATGCTCGTTGTGGACTTGGCCCCGATTCCTAAGGCATGGGCCTATTACATTCATCACACTCTGGATACATATTGGAGTGGCTCTGACTTGATTGTTGAGAGAGCCTTGGCACTATATTTTTTTCTCAAGAACAAACCTGTCAACATAGGAAGAATCATCGCTGGTGACATGGACGAGATTTCTCAGTCATGGAAGAAGTCATTGGGGCACGTTATTGTGATATTGTTATTATTTCAGAAGGCGTAGGTAGAGGACCTGGATGGTAGGCAGATGTTGAGACCAACACATTGTTTGAATCCTTCTTGGCTGGAGGAGAAGACTGTTGTTGTTACGAGAGAGAAACAGAGACCACTTAGGCGTCCACATGCATATGAGGCAGGACCTACTGATCCACCTAGGCAGGATACATCTCATGGAGTGCCAAGGGCAACTCCAACTGTTGAAGACGAGGACTCATAGGCACATATTGACCGTATGACCCAGTTTTGTTTTATGCATGATATGTGTGCATACATGGGGGCGCCTGGCCGCTACCTGACTCACCAGGGTGACATGTGGGTGGTTGCTCAGCGTTTTTGGGACCGATTCTCATGAGAGCCATTGACTCCTAATTATGGTCGTTACAGGTACCCTGGGATGGAGACTCAAAATCAATTAGGAGGACCCATTTCTCAGCAGCCGCAGCCACATATGAGTCCTTTTTTGCCTTCACCTCAGTAGCAGCAGACCCCTCAGAGGCAGTCTGGCTTGATGTCTCCTATATCAGCTTTTGTGCATAGGGACCATGGGACTGATCCGACCTCGTTCATCGACTTTGATGTTGATATGCAAGAGAGGGATACTTACGACACATCATAGATATTAGTTGCATTTTTGTTTGATTTTTATGTTGTTTTTTATTTTAGTGAGTTTTATTTCATTTTATTTTCAGTTACGCTTCTCATTGTACTTTTATTTTATTTTTAGCTTGTTTGTAATCTCCCACTTTGGGTTTGAATTTTTAATGAATTTGGTTTCACTTGATACAATGAGTTTGGTTCTTTTGTTCGAGTAAGTGATGATTTCTAGCTATAGTGGTTGATAAGATGCACTCTGACTAAATGTTGCCGCGTCCTCTACTTATTGACCCTTAAGTGTTGAGACTTCTGAAAGTGATTGGTCGTGATCTGATTTAGTTCTACTAACTGGGACCATTGTGTGCCATCATTGAAAGTGACGCTGCATAACACAATAGGTACTTTGAAGTCTGTCAGTTTACCCAACATGGTGAGGTCAGAAAAATCCAAACGCGATATTCATCATGATAGAGTATTTAGGTATATCTTTATCCATCCGAGTTTGGGTATGTTATTTTCGAATATTAATTGCATTATTACACACACTGAGGCACGTTGTTTGTTTTCATCCTAGAGCCTTTCTAGCCATCCCTATTATTATTATCCTTTTTTAACCCACTTTGAGTCGTTATCCCTATTGTTTGTTATTATTTCACCATATCAATGACCTCATGGCCTAAACACTTCCCTACCATGTTCAGAGTGTTGTATGTTGTTTTTGATATGTGCTTCATTCTAAGTTTGGGGTTGTTGTTAGAATAGCAACCTTTAAGTTTGGGGTAGTTGTGCAGTAGTACTAAAGGTGAGTGCACCTGGGGAAAAAAAGCTAAAAAGAGCTTAAATGAAAAAAAAATGAAAAAAAATAATACTCAAAAGCACTCACCAAAAGGAGAACTCTGTTGAATGATTAAGGAGCCCAGACCATCTAACCAAAAATCAACAATGTTTAAGAAATTCCAGCAGTGATACTTTAGAATGATCATAGTAAAAAAATGATTGCAATACTCTGAACCATTAGCCTACTCACCCATATACTATCCCACCATAGCCTTAACCCCATTACAACCTAAAAGACCTCAAAAAATGTGTGTGGTGTGCATTTTGATATGAAGAGAGAATTTATTCAAGCTTATGATTCGGTGTTTTGTACTGTGAATTGAGAGTATAAACACTTTAACCTTATAAAGTCTTGGTGAGAGTGTGAAATAAGCTGACAGGTGAAAGAGTACTTCAAAGTGGAAGTGTGGCCGAACAATCGAATGTGGTAAGCAGAGGGAACTAAAGGTAGCAACAAGAGTGAATCACGAAAGATCTCAGAAGTATTGTGGTGCAATTGAATCTTCAGTTATTTGGGGGTGACATGATCTTCATAGGTCCTGAATATTGCTTGAGGACAATCAAAAATCCAAGTTTGGGATTGTGATCAGTCACCATTTATGCGACAAGAAACCAGGTGAATTGTAGTATTTTGATCTAAATTCCTGAGTTTTTGAGTCAGTTTGTGTCATGATAGTATTTTCTTGGTTTGAGTTTCTTTTGGCTATTTGTACACTTTTGGTATGTGTAGCGTGTTGAATACAGGTATGAAAGTGCAAGGAATCGAGGATCGGACGCAAGACCGGGCCAGAACAAGAGGGTAGAGAAAAAAGGAGAAAAATGCACATTTAATGCTAATACGCGTAATGCCAAGCCATTATGCGTATTGTCTGGTTCCCTTACTCGTGTGATACGAGTTCCAACAGAAGGGATGGAAAAATAAGTTTCCGCCCTTATGCATAACAGGGATGGCATTACGCGTAAGGGCATGCCTGGAACGCCTGCAAGCATGCTTACGCGTAGAAGACTGAGGCAATGAACAGGGCATTACGCGTAACATGAAGGTCCATACGTGTAATGAGGCTCAAAAACTCAAGAAGCCCAAAATGTGTCTATTTAAGACGGAAACACGATTTTTCGAGGGTTGGACGATTTTGGACAGAAAATACACGTTTTAAAGGCTAGAGAACTCAGATTTTGAAGATGGATTCATATTTTCATGAGCTTTTCGCGATTGAAGATCAATTCATCTCGATTTATCTGTAATGACAACAATCTCAACTATGTTTTATTTTATTTCTATGAGTAACTAAACCCCTCAATGCTATGGGGTGTCCCTGATTTGGATCTATAATAACTCTGATATTATTATTGCAATGACAATCTCTTTTACATAATTAATTTATTCTCTCGATGTTCTTAATTGCTTGCTCTTTCGAACAAACAGGTTTGATTTATGGTTAACGATTAGGCTGAACCGACATTGTTAATGCCTTGCTTGAGATTATTTTATAGTAGATATCACATAGGACTAGGGATACCTAATAGAAACTAGAATATTCTTGATATTTGAATGCTTAATTTCATCTGTAATTCTCTATGGACATAGGAATTAGGTTGGATGATTAAAGGTTTTCTCCCTAAGGACTTAGGAGTAAACACCCTAAAGAACCGGTAATTAATTAGTTAAAATTAGTTGTTGTAGTGTTAGTTTAAGTTGTTACTGAATCGAATCATACACCTTCTCTAGCATATACCACTCATATTTGTCTAAACCATGAAATTACTTTGTTTACTTTATTTGCAATTGCTTTCATAATTTCACCAAAATATCCCAAAACCCCTAAGCTTTTGTTTAGTTGAAATTAATCTAGAACTCTGTATCGTCAAGCAGTCCTTGAGATCGATACTGGGGATTTCCCTTTTTTATTACTACATTGGCAGATTAGTACACTTGCTAATTTACCGATCAACTTCAAAAGTCAATGATTTAATAAAGGTACCTAGAGTCATAGATCCCTCCTTGAAAGTAACTTTATTAGCACACAAAAATTATGAGCCAACAATATTTCCTGAGAAATTTACTCTAGGCGGGGTTTTCGCACCAACCCATAAGACAACTACGTCCGACAAGTCGGTAATACGCAACCACCATTATATCTTAGGTGTTCTCTCAAAGCTTGTGTAGTGGGATTATCACTCAATAGTATCATGAAACCCAACCTAAAATAGAGAATACATCAGATATGTCTAAAATATAAAAAGCAATAAAAAAAGCAAGTAAAGCAATAAAGATAAACACCTAAAGCACACATAGAAAACAAATAAAATTGGGCCTGACTTGCTTATTTCATCCCTAGCTGAGTCTCCAGTTGTCGCGCCGTAAAAAATACAGAGTCGCCACCGAACTTTATTTATTCCAAAGGAAAAGGAAAATATCGATAAAGCCCATAAAAGAAAAGGAAGATGGTCATCTCAACCAAATTTGGGTTCGGGAGTTGATTATGCAAGGAAAAATATTAGCACCCTCATATTCGTTGTACTTAACGGGAACCGTTTTGATCGTTTTGCACTAATGGGTGTTATTTTCTAAAGGTTACTTGCGATTGGTTTTAATTAAGGGGAGAAATAAGTTTTTAATTAATGTGCTCGCCAAGATTTCAAAATCTCGTGCCTGCGTATTCTCATGGTGTGATGAGAAAATCAGAGCTCTGTAGTTCATGGGGTAGAAAATAAGTATTTGTTGGTTATTTTTATTGAACGATGTTAACGTTCACGTTCTAGAAGTTAAACGTTACTTGTATATTCGCGCATTGGAGGTTTAAGCGTTGTTTGTATTGCGGTAGAACGAAAATAACATGTCTTTTATGAAAAGCTTTTGAATGCCCTAAGGCGAAAAAATTTAATTTGATTGGTTGTGATTGATTTTAAGTGGGAGCTAAGTATCAAACCACAAGTTAGGTACAGTCGGTAATCTAGGTACTCGGGAGCTGAAAGGACAAGTGCATCCTGACCTTTCTTTTTCATCCCAAAAGTTTTTGTTTATGAAATTTGTGAGGCGATTAATCGTTGGTACTTGGAGGAAGACAAGAATCTAACCACAAGCTAAGTACGATCGACAATCAGAATACTCGGGAGTTGAAAGGACAAGTGCATCCTGGCCTCTCTTTTTCATCCCGAAAGGACCGAATTAAACTCGTTTATTTTTAAGTGTTTTGAATGGAAGACAAGTATTGGGCCACAAGCTAAGCACGACCGATAACCCAAGTACTTAAGAAATGGTGTGGACAAGTATGTACACCCTATCATTTTTCATTCGGTTTATGGTAAAAATATTTTTGAAAATTACTTGACGTTGGACCAAGTATTTGAAATTGATTATGACAGTTGTGTGAATTAAATGGAAGAGGTACTTGATATTAGATCAAGCACATGCGTTGTATTCAATTAAATTTGATTTGGAAAGCATTTTACGTTGGATCAAGTTTATTTTTGTTCTTTTGAAAAATGTCTTTTTAGATCGCTTTTGATTATTCCTAAGTTAATGGATGGATACGGAAAATGATAAAATGGAAAACGATAAAATTGTTACACGTTCATGGGAGTGTGTACATTTTGTCCAAATGGTGGATAATTATACACCATACAAAATTAAACCATAAGCACGTACGAATCATTCAAGAAGAAAAAATCAATCATTCAAGAAATGATCCTCGACCACAATTCATGAATTTAACAATGCAATCTAGATTAAAGTCATGAATAAAAGAATGTAACCAAAATTAAATTCATAAAAAAAGGAGTAATAAAAATTCAAGTCATAAATCAAGCTTAATCCTAATTAATCAAGAGAACTAAAATCATATTTTTATTTTAAAAAATTAGATAAACTCTAATGAAATTTAAGAAAAAATTATATTCTAAAAATAATTATGTATGACAATGATAATTTTTATAGGGAGTATACATAAAATCATTTTTATAAAATTCAAGCTAGTAAACAATCCAATCCAATAATAATATATGTTAAAATTATATTATAACAACAATAAATAAACATAATGATAATGTAAAATAAGTATAATAGAAAAAAAATAGTATGAGTATGTTACCGTGTGGTATCAATATATATTCTTATTACATAATGCTAGTATAATAATATAACAAAAATAAAAAGAAAACAAGCATAGCAGCAGCTGCTTAGGGGTGGTAAATCGGATACGGCACGCTGGGCATGTCCGTTTTGCCCGTACTTTAGTTCGGGACGGGTCAAGGATTTAGGCATTCACCATTTAATGTGTCTGTCCCGTCCCATTTTTTTCGTGGGTTTTTGCGGGCAGGTGTATTTACATCAAATTTTGTATTTTTAAGCTTAAAGAGTGTAGTGTCCGCAGGTTTTCCCGTCCCTCCCTCACTTTTTTGCGGGGCGGACCTAAGTCTCACATCCTCAACTATGATTGTCCCCCTATTTTTTTTTCGGGTTTTTGCAGGACGAGCCTAAACGGGTCGGGCATGCCCGTTTGCCACCCTTAATGAAGGTATTGGGAAAGAAGAATAGTGGTAAAAACACACGAGAAAGAAGAAGTAAATTGCGGATTCTCAAAGGCAATTCTTCAAAAACGTGATTCTCACGAAACAACATAACCAATTTGCAATGACTAATCAGCTCATCCTCAATCGGTTTCGGTTTGTTTGATCATCGGTTCAGTCGCATTTCAGATATTTGTTTCGGTTCAGAAGTGTTTTTGGTTCATTTAAGTTTGATTCATTCGTTTCATTTCTGAGTTTTTGGTATGCCATTATATTCACGTTTGGGTTCAGTTTCAATTCTAAATTCTGGTTTACGTTCTTGCACTTTTACAGTTTTGACATAAAATACAATTTGTATTGTGGTTTGATCATGTCTCGATTTCGGTACAGGTTTGATCATGTCTTGATTTTGTTACAGATTTTGGTTTAAATTAAAGCTACAACAAGTATATGTTATCATAGAATATAATTGGATGAAAGTTTACCGGTTCGAATGAAGAAAAAGGCGGAATTCGTTCTTACTCGCAAGGTGTTCGGTAAAATGCCTCAACCAATATTTTTGCTTCTTTTTTATTCTGTTTTGCTTTATCTATGACTGCTGCTTGTTGTTGATCATTTTGCTCAAATCGGTTTGTGAATTGTCGGAAAATTATTCTCGTCATTACCGTTCCGCTTCTTGCTCACCACATGTTTGATGAATGCTTAAATCAATCTTTTTGTTTCCCTTTTGCTTATGTTTTGCCTAATATTGATGAGGCTGAATTTTGAATGTTGTTATTGTGGTTTTAAATTTTGAAGGTGATGATAATGATTATGGAATATGGCAATGAAGAGAAATTGAAGATTCAAGATGAAAATGGTGATGATGGAGATTAAAGTTGGTTATGTGATTTTGGTGATTTGGTGGAGATGAAGGTTTATTCAAGGTTGAAGCTTGGTTGAAGAACGATGAAGAATAATGTGATATTTTGGTGGATTGTGAAGTTGTGAATTTTTAGAGTGGGTTTGTAAAGTGTAATTAGTCTTTTCATGGTGAGAATGATGAATTTAAATAGGAATAAAATTGAGGGAAAGTTAGTTATGGAAGATGATTCATAGTCATTGGATAGTGATCATTGTGATGAGTTTAAGAGTGGCTGAGATTGAATTTTAAAATTGTGTTAGTTTTGAGTGATTAAGGTAGTTAAAGGTAGTTAGAAATGAAATATAAATGAAATTTTAAATTTTGTGTTTGTTTGAAATGAAATGTAAATTCAATTTGGTTTTCTTAAAGTTGCATTTCACTTGGTTTTAGCTTGTTATAAATTAAATATAAATGTAAATGTGTAGTAAACTCCACTTGGAATACAAATACAAATGTAAATGTATGTGAAATTCAATTTTGTGAAGTAAATTGAAATTAAAATGTGATTTTATATATTTGGCTTGAAATATGAATTAAAATAAAGATAAATCACAAATAATTGCACTAAAGAACAAATCGGCCACGAATTAAAAAAATAAAGCTTTGACTTTTTGAAATAATACTAATAGAAATGTAATTTATTTTATTTTGTTTTAATTTGCATCTTATTCTTATTTTTACTGCAAATTTCATTAAAGCATTTAGAATAAAATTAAATAATAAGACACAAATCAATTTTAAATCGTAAATCGAGAAAAATCATAAATTTAAATCAAATCAATGCAAATGAGATGACAATAAAAAATCAACAAAGTCAACCTTTGATCCTTTGAATAATGTAATGAAATTAATGATGTACTGCATAATAAAATGGAATGCATGCCATGTTGATGCAGATGAAAAAACTTAGGGTAAAATTTAGGGTATGACAACCCTACATCTGATGCAACTTTTTAGGTATTATCTATATCACTTCTAATTCCGTGTATCATGATCAATATTGGATTCTTGACTCTGGCGCTAATGATCATGTGTGTTCCTCATTACAATTTTTCGCTTACATTCATGATATCAAACCTATCAACATCATATTACCCAATGGCAATTCAATTTATGTCAAACAAGCTGGAGATGCCCATTTTCCATCCACCTTTTATTTACACAGTGTTTTATATTCTAATGAATTTCTTCTTAATTTGATATCCATTTCCAAACTATGTCAATCTTTACATTGTAAAGTTAACTTCTCTATCAATGAATATTTCATACATGATTTAAGCATAATGAGGATGATTGGTTTGGATAAACATATGGGTGGATTATATAGACTACAAATGGATACTTGCCCTCTTATTGATGACACACACTTGCTTCAATCTCATTCTACCAGCATTAGCACCATATTTCCTAGCAATTCCTTATGGCATTTTAGATTATGCCACGTTTCAAATAAGAATCTTAGCCATATGACTTTGTTTATCCATCTATTTCTTTTGATAATAAAGTCACGTGTGATATTTTCACTTAGCAAGACAAAAGAAACTTCCTTTTTCTCATAGTCCTAGCATTACAACTTTTAAATTTGAAATGCCCCATCTAGATATATATCTAGATATATATGGGGACCTTTATTTATATCCTCAGTATATCATCATAAATACTTCTTAACAATCCTTAACGACTTTACAATATTTGTATGGATTGTACTTTTGAAAACAAAAGTTGAAGTTTCCCCCAAAGTCCAATAATTCATTACCGTGACTCAAAATCAATACAATACCACCCTTAAAATATTGAGAACAGACAATGGCATTAAGTTCTCATTACCATCTTTATATGCTTCCAAAGGAATCAACCATCAAAGGTCATGTGTTGAAACCCCTCAGCATTATGGCAACATTGAAAGAAAACACCAACATTTGCTTAATGTTGGAAGAGCCTTACTCTACCAAGCCAAACTCTCTAAAACATATTGGTCATATGCCTTTCTTTATGCAACCTTCATTATAAATAGGGTACCTGCTCCTATACTAAATCATCAATCTCCATATTAGGTTTTCCATGACAAAATTTCTGATATTGAATCATTCAAGGTGTTTGGATCTCTATGTTATGCATTAAGTCTAAGTGTGCGTAGAACTAAACTTAATTCTAAAGCAAGAAAATATATTTTCTTAGGCTATACCAATGGTATGAAAGGATACATTTTACTTGATCTTAACATCAAAGAGCCTTTTGTCTCAAGAAATGTATCATTCCCTGAACATATTCTACTATACACCACATAAACCCCTCATCCATCCCAATCATGGACATATTATCCTAGCTCATCCAATGAACAAACCATCATTCCTACATCATCTCACAATAACTCTGGTCAACGTCACACCTCTGCACCAAAAAATTTAACAAACTCCCAATCACATCCTTCCATATTTGACATTATTGATATTCCTCAACCTTTATAAACACATGTTACTAATTCACCACACACTACTGATCAACCTACTTAACACATACCTAACACCATTTACCAACATGGTGCACCTATTCGTGCATCCTAAAGAGTTACACACAAGTTATCCTATTTGCAGCACTATGTATGTTCCACTTCTCAAAATCCCAAATCATCATTTAAAGGTATGATATATCCTATTTCTCTTTCCATGTCTTATTCAAATCTCTATACACCATATTGTCACTATCCTTTGTCTATTTTATTACACATTAAGCCTAAGTCTTATGATGAGGCTTGCAAGTTTGATTGTTGGAATCAAGCTATGCAAGTTGAACTCACTTCACTTGAGAAAACAGGCACCTAGAAAATTGTGGACTTACCTCCAAATTCTAGTTAGATGCAGGTGGGTATACAAGATCAAACACCATGCTGATAGCACTATTGGGAGATTCAAAGCTACGTTAGTTTCCAAATGCTATAACTAAATTAAAGGACTTAATTATTTTGAAACATACTCTCCAGTTTCTAAGTTAACAACAGTCAGAATAGTTATAGCTCTTGCCTCCATCAACAGTTGGCATCTTCACCAATTAGATGTGAACAATGCTTTCTTACATGGAGAGCTTCAAAAGGATGTGCATATGACAATTCCACCAGGTGTGAAACAAGTTAAACCCGATCAAGTATGCAAACTAGTTAGGTCATTGTATGAACTAAAACAAGCTAGTAGAAAGTGGCATGAAAAACTGATTGTGTTCCTCATTCAACATCAATATAAATAAGTTGTTACATATGTGTCTTTGTTTACCAAGAAGACTCAAACATCATTTACTATAATGTTAGTATATGTAGATGATGTTATTCTAGTAGGAAACTCCTTAAAAGAGATGAAATGGATCAAACAAAAGATGCACCAAGAATTTAAAATCAAAGACCTAGAACAGTTGAAGTATTTCCTTGGAATTGAGGTTGCTCATTCCAAATTATTTGGCATACTCATTGTATCAAAGAAAATATTGTTTGGATCTTCTGCGGGACTCATAAATGTTATGTGCCAAACCAACTTCCACACCATCAGATCCATCAACAAAATTTCACAAAGATGCAAGTGCGTCATACCATGACACTCCTGCATATAGAAGGCTAGTTGGTAGACCACTTTATCTGAATGATACAAGACATGACATAACATTATGCACTCAACATTTTAGCCAATTCTTATCTGGTTCAACAATAAACCACTTCAATATGGCCACTTATGTCTTAAGGTACTTGAAATCGTGTCTTGGAAGAGGAATATTCTTGCCAAGAGATTCTTAGCTAAAATTGCAAGGATACTCAGATGCTTATTGGGTTGGCTGCTCAGACACTAAAAGATCAATCTTTGGCCAATACTTCTTCCTTGGAAGATCACTTATCAAATGGAGGACCAAGAAACAACTGACTATCTCAAGATCATCAATTGAAGTTGAATATTGAGTTCTATATGCTACTACATGTGAGCTCCAATGGCTTGTATATTTGTTCAAAGATTTAAAGGTTGAATGTACAAAGACACAAGTGTTATACTGTGACACCCATAGTTCACTACATATTGCAGCAAATCATGTGTTCCATGAAAGAACCAAACACCTAGAGATTGATTGTCATATTGTAAGAGAGAAGATGTCGAGTTGATTGATGAAATTGTTGCCATGTTCTTCAAAGGATCATCTAGCATATTTCTTCACCAAACCATTGTTACCTCAAATGTTCAATAGCTTGTTATCCAAGTTAATGATGCTTGATATCTATCAACCATCAACTTGTGAAAGGGTATTACAATATGAGATTTCTTCAAATACAAGTAACATGGAGGAGCCAACTTAGCATGATGAATTAATAACACTAACTAACTATTAGTTATGATGGTTAGAATTAGTTAGAGAAAGTAATACAATGCGTGCTTGTGTATGGTAAGAATAGTGGACATTTCTTGCACTATAAGTATCAATTATAATTCACTATCCAAAACTAATGAAGTTAGTTGAATCATGTACAATATGGTTATTCATAATAAAAATACTTATCATTTACTAAAGCTTAGAAAATTTGGAAATTAGTGATATTTTTTATTGTTGTGTTTGAAAATTTGCTAAATTTTCTTCTTTATCTTTCAATAAAAATGTTTGTCTCCAATGCGCTTTTTGACTTAGTTCTTTGTGATGTATGAGATCCATCATTAAAATCTTACAAAAGATGAATTTAAATACTATATTTGTTATTGTTGGATTTATCTTTAAAAAATTATTCTAAGTTTTTTGCTTCATGATAAAGATAAAATTCAAAATAATATTGTTATAGATTGTTGTCGTTGTGATTTTAATTGTAAATATATTTCTAATTGGGGTCAACCCATCAATCCGGGAGCTCTGATCTAATCTAAAAAATACTCTTAAAAGAATATGAATTTATACCAAAATTTTAAAAAATCAATATAAAATTATAGATTTTAAAAATAAAGTATGATTTACATCTATTTTTAACAAACAGATATAAAATAAAATTTGAAAACATTATGATTTAACACCTAATTTAAAAAAAGACATATATAAAATATGAGAAAAAGGATGATGCACTAACCGTGTAAATTATTTTTATACTGTCAACCAATAACAACCATGTATCCCGCCAAGTCAATTATTAAATTTTAAATTATTTATATAATTTGACACTTTAAAATATTTTGATTGGATTAATATGTAATATTGTTTTACACTGACAATGTACTACCGTTACCATTAAACTCATAAAATATAGTTGTGTAACAAAAAAATAAATATGTGGTCTCAAATTTGGGGTGAGGGCTACAACCATCTAAAGGTCGGACTTATTTGTAATAAACTCTTTAAATAATTAATGTTATTATTCATTATACCTCTTATACAAATTTAGGTTTCAATAAAATGACATTACTTAAAAGAATCATCATCTTATAGTTGAATATGATGTTTCCTTTTTATTGTCTACTTCTATATGGAGTGAGTTAAATGGTGTATAATAATTTTATTTTTAATAAGGACTTTATATATTTAATTTAATATTTTTTAATCAGACGAGAAATTTTACCTTCATCACATTTATTCTTGATTATATATTTAATTTATTATTTTTTAAACATACGTGAAATTTTACCTTAATTACAAAATCACATAAAAAAGTCCTACTATTTAACATCTCTGGAAAAGAATAATTATTAAATTAATTTATTAATATTGTAAAAAATTAAAAAATTATTTTTTAATTATCAAGAGAGAGAAATTAGGTGGTATTTTAATTATTTACATTGACAATATTTTTATTTTTAAAAAAGACAATTACTTCATATTATAATTTGAAGATAATCTTAAAAAAAAGGCAATAAAACTTTATAAGAAAGTATTATATATAAGAACAGGGTAATTTTAAATTAAGTTGATAAAATTCTATTGACTAGAGATTATTTAATTTGATTTTCCTGTGATAAATAATGGTATTTTCTTTAAATAAATAAAAAAGGTAAAACCAGGAGTAGAAGAACTATAACAGGTCCTCTTCAAAACAGCACCTTCATTTACCATACTACCCTTCACAATCTCTAATGGACACGGGTTTTCCTCGTAGCCACGCGCTGCGCGTGTTTTCCACCTCCATCTCAGAAATTACCTTTCTCCACGTCAGCATTTAAAACCCTAATGAACGACACATTCATCCGAAATTTACTTAAAACCCAAATCCAAATTAAAATTAAAATTAAAATTAAAACACCACCTCCTCAATCATCATCTCAGATTAAGCCACGTGGATCCATATAAAAATCTATGCCGTCCGTGCCAGATCTCACGGTCAGTTTTCTGGGCTACCTGTAAATTGATAATATTCGTTAGATCATAAATCAAAATCAAATCAACGGTTTAGAGAGCTTCCCGATACAACCACGGGCAGATCTCATCCTTTAAGAAGAGGCTCTAGCCATCTCTTCTTCATCGCTCAGATTCGAGTAAGAGAAATTTCAAACCCTAAAAGTTACCCTTTTCATATTTTGGGTTTTTCTCATTCGATCTTGACCTGTGTTTTCATCGCCGGCGCGTGGAACCTTCAACCGCGCGTGAATCATCCAACGGCGCGTGGCCTTTACTTCACCGCTGACTTATGCTTTGTTCGAGCCGCATTTGGAAATTCATGCCGGAATTTCGCCGGAGTCTTATCAGACGGCCTTGATTTTACACTTCCATGGCTTCCGCTGTTCTATCCAACCGGAACGAACCTAATTGGCCACAACATAGAAGCAGTGGAGCAGGATTCATGGGGAAAACACCTTTCTCTAACTCTAACCCTAACCCTAACTTCAAACCTAAATTAGGAAACAGCAAGAGGACGCAATCAGCTTCCGATGATGCTTCTTCCATCAACCGCAGAACGAATGATTTGAATCACTCTCAACACGTGACCTTTAACGTGGCGTCGTACTCGAAGAATGAGCTGAGCGAACTCAAGCATCGTCTTGCTTCAGAGCTTGAGCAGATTCGTAATCTTAAGAATCGAATTGAGTCCGGTGAGTTTCATCCTCAGAGGAAATCGACGAGCAAGAAGGTTTCTGGTAACAAGCGTCCCGTGCAGCTGATTCCGACAAAGGATTTTAAGCGATCAAGTTCAGAGATTGAGGGATTGATGAAGGGTTGCGGACAGGTTTTGCAGAAACTGATGAAAACCAAACAGGCATATTACTTCAATGCTCCGGTCGATGTTGTGGGAATGAATCTTCATGATTACTACGATATAATCAAGCGACCAATGGATCTAGGTACAGTGAAGTCGAATCTCTTGAAGAACATTTATGCAACGCCAGCTGAATTTGCTTTTGATGTGAGATTAGCATTCAACAATGCACTGACTTATAACCCTAAAGGCCACGTTGTGAACACAGCTGCAGAACAGCTTTTAGCTAGGTTTGAAAAACTTTATGGTCCATTACATCGGAAATATGAAGAATGTCTAAATCATGATCACCATTTCGAAGAGGAATTGCAAGCTAGTTCTTGGAACCATGTTGAGCCACCAGAAAGGGTTAAGAAGAAGAGGGAGAATCCGAATACAGTTCCTCCTGCAGAATACCACCATCCAGAGCCACCTCAGCCCCTTGCAAGTTCTTCCAAACCTCCCGTGGAACAACCTCCAATGATGCAGTCTCCAGTGCGAATGCGCACACCGTCGCCATTGCAAGTCACTCCAGTGAAACCTTTGAAGCAGCCAAAACCAAAGGCCAGGGACCCTAACAAAAGGGATATGAATCTTGAGGAGAAACAGAAATTGGGAATTGGCTTGCAGAGTTTGCCATCAGAGAAAATGGAACAGGTTGTACAGATCATTAGGAAGAGGAATGGGCATTTGGAGCAGGATGGCGATGAGATTGAGCTTGATATTGAGGCTGTTGACACTGAGACTCTATGGGAACTTGATCGATTAGTGACTAACTGGAAGAAGACTATGAGCAAGATCAAGCGGCAAGCACTAATGGACAATGTGAATAACAATGTGGCTTCAAACAATGACAATGGGGTAAGTTACCTTATCTCCTAATGCATTTTTTTTACTTATTTGTAATGAATATGGTTAATTTAAGCTAACTCATTTTGCTGCTGTTATGATTGATTAATATAACAGCAAGTACCTGCTAGTGAGAAGGTTGATGAAGTGCCACCTGTTGAGGCAAAGAAGTCAAAGAAAGCTGAAGCAGGGGATGAGGATGTTGACATTGGGGATGATATGCCAATGAGTGTGTTTCCCCCTGTGGAGATTGAGAAAGATAAAGATGTTGTCGTTGGAGGCCGTGCAAGTAGTAGTTCGAGTAGCTCAAGCAGTTCAGGCAGTGATTCCTCTTCATCTAGTGGTATATATTAATCTGGCTTTTTTTCTAGTGGTATATATTAATATGGCTTTGCTGCGAGGAAATAATTTGTAAGTTAAATCACTGTTGCAGATTCAGATTCAGGGAGTTCCTCTGGGAGTGATTCTGAAGCAGACAATGGGCACTTATAGCAAGATGTGGCTTTAGAAACTAATAAGTGTGTAGGCAGATGAAGAGTGTTTTTTGAAGGTCTCAGTGATCTTCAGGCGTTGTGATCATTGTTTGTTGGTTCAGTTTGGGAGCAGATTATGGTGCTCGAGGAGTCGTGGTGTGATGATGTAAAAATGAAAGGCAAGTGAATCAACGCAAATTGTAGGCCAGAAAGTAGACTGAAAGATTAGGAATAGAATGGACTAGTGTTTTTTTGTTTCTAGTTTAACTTGTACACATATTAAAGTAAATAGATGACTCATCTTATTTTAAAAAGTCATTTGTGCATTTGTTTATCTCGTACACTGAAAACATGGGGAACTTAAATTGATTAAAAGACTTTTTTTTAAGGTGATTATGGTTGGTGTAAAAGAATTGCGGGAAAGAAGGATTTCAGCAACAAGATAAAATCAAAAACTCAGAATGAACTCAAGAAATTCAAGTGTAAAACATACAAAAAGTTCACAAAAAACAAACTAGTACATATAAAAGTACTACCAAAATTCACCTTCCAAAGCCAACAAGTATCTTAAAAGAATTTTATACTATTGCTGACAGATTTAAATAAAAGTTCTACAAAAGTTCCCCTTCCAATGTTGCTTTGGATGGTCTGTTCAGGATGGCAATAAGCAAACCCTATATTGATTGGCCTTGTTCATTTTTCCAGCTTCTTCAAGCAAACAAATTTGTCACCAAGTTGTGCCTCAAGGGCAGCTTGAGTATCAGGTGCCAAACTTTTAAGAAGATACTTAGTGAGGTTGTGCTTAGACAAGATCTCAAAGACCTTAACACAAAACCTGTTTACTTCTGTCTTTCTTGCTGGTTTGCTAGGCATATTTGTCACCAACTCTTTCATAACATGAGAGACTTTATCCAAATTGTTTTTAACAATCTTTTTTGATGCATTTGGCCCCTCACCACTCTCGGTTGCTAGTGACTTCATTATTTCCATTACCAAATCAAGGGCTTTGACTCGCCGAAAGTCTGATTTGGCACTTCCACATCTCTCCAAAATAAAACCAAATACAGCATGGCCAATCCACGGTCTTCTTCGAAATATTTCTTTTAAAAATCCAGCTTTGATTTGAGACTTCTTACTGTCAAAATAATCAACCAATGTTTTCTGGAAAATTTGAATAATCCCCTGCAGTTCGGACTCGGCAAAATTACCTGAATCGACAATTTTCAATAACCAAAAAGTCGAAGTTTGGGGAAAGGAAGAAATTGTTTTCTGTTGTTCAGCTGATTGCTTTGAGGTCTTGGTTGCAGACTTCTGCTTTCTGAATGGTTTTGATGCTAGTTTCAAATTTCTCTCCAGCAGAGATTCAAGTGTGGATAATTGGACCCCATCACCCTTTGGATAATCCTTTGCTTTAAATATTTTCTTTTGCAATATTCCACATAGACGCTGACTGAGCTGCTCACTAACTTCGGCAGTGTGTGGGTTAACAAAGGCCCGCGCCAAATGTGAGTACACAGTAAGAACCTGAGGCTTACCTGTAACATCAGCCAAAGTTAAAAAGATCTAGATATAAATGTGGCAACTTCTTATTTAGGTAAACATTGAATAGCTATGTTTGTGCGTTCTGATTTATACACAGTTGGAAAATAGCATCATAACACAAAGCAAGTTCAAAGTGACATCAGTAATGTATACTTGTCTGGATTTATACCCATTTGTTACAGTTTTTTTTAATGAATGTAAAAGTTTTATATCCATCAGTAATGTATAACTTTTCGAAAGAGAACTGTTAAAAAAACTTCAAATGAGAAATTGGTTTGAATAGCTTTTCATAAAATTTCACTTTTTTTTATGATAAATTTTGAAAAAACACTTGAAAGAATATGTATCCATCCTGAACAAGATATGTGATTTTCATTATGTTAAAATCTCTAACAATGAATGTCTAAACTATTGACATCAAAATTACTCTTTTAATTAATAACAAATTAGTTTGAAATAGTTTTCGATTAAGTACTCATAAAAATAATTTTCAGTAATACCAAGTTAAAATCACTTTTTTAAAACTCTAAAACGGTCCCATAAAGGTGTCAGCTTTGTATTATTTTATGAAGCAGTCAACTTTCTATTTAGGGAAATATTTAACATTTGTCTATCTACTTCATCAGTTATACACATACAATTGGAGAATAGCAGCATAACAAACACAAAGCTAGCCAAAATAACTGATAAATGGCAGAAATAATGTATACTTGCCTGGATTTTCATGAAGGAAAATTTCCAATAATGAAAGGATGCGGAGTTTGAACAACAAAAGCTGGGATTGAGCAGTTTCATTTCCCGCCTGATTTTTCTTCTCTTTGAAAATTTGAGCAAGATATGTATCCATCCTGAACATTGCATCATCATCCATCCCACTATCTGAATCATCAGAAGCTTCAGGATGGTCCTGACCAGTTTCCTCTGCCTCGACCACGGATTCAGAGTCATCAGACTGCCCATCGCTCTCACCTGTTTCACCAGTCTCAGCTTGATCAATTTCTTCATCTTCAATATTGAATAAGTCATCATCTTCATCATTGTCATCTTCATCTGCACTAGCTGCATCTGGATGTCTTGCAGGCTTTAAATTTTTCTTTATGACTCGCAACATCTGCATCAGCCCATCATCAGTGATGTCACTGCAAAAATATTTGAACACCTACATACAGAGATAACAAGGTTTAGATAAATAGAAAATACAATACAATCTGTAAGCCAGGATATACAAGTCAAGTTTTATTTATGCATACAGCCAGAGATGATTAAGTTTCTAAAAGATTATTGCCTTCCAACAAAGAATGATATATACTATGTCATATATAGCCAATCAATTATAAATCAATCTCAACAAATCTATCTCATATAACAACCAGGTAAATCACAAAAACAAAGTCTCACCATTCTATTGGATACCATTCATTCAATTAAAGGTTTGATTTACTAGATGACAAGAAAATATAATACAACAATAGAAACAACCAAGTCTTACCCCACTAAGTGGAGTCAACTACATGGATCAAATTACACTGGTGTCCTATCAAAGTTTCTATCCAACTCTTTAATCTCAAGACCTTTCTTAATAGTTTCTCTTAAATAGTTTTTTCAAGTCTTCCTCTATCTCTAGTTGTTTAGATCCCTAAATTATCCAAGGGTCATTGACTAGAACTGAAGTGAGGAAAAAAAAGATGCATTAGTAAACTACACTGTCATCCCAGTGCCAAACCTTATGTAAAAAGGCAATTTAAAATGTTCATTAAACAGGTAGAATTTAGAGCACATTGCAGGCTCAGTTAAACCTGGACAGGTAATTACCTTATAAACTAAAGATCTATAATTTTGCTTGAATTTAAGCAAACAAAAACACTATAATTCGTTTGTATGAGAATTAACACTATCTTCAATTAGGCAAATTCCAGGAGGAAAATATCAAACTCATTTCAATTAATGTATCTGGATATGATCACTGTGTAACAGAAGGAATCTTCATGATTATATAAATGATAGCAAAAGTTTTTGTAAATTATACACCATTTTTCCCTAAACACCAGATTCATGGCAGTCTCAGTACCAGAGGTGCATGTTTATGTATCCCCAAATTGAAATGATGCTAAGGCCTGCCATATAGACATATAGGTATAACAATATGGTACTGTAATCTACTCGATCTACAATTATGAAACTATAGACAAACAGTTTTCATATAACCTGATCAATAGCAGACCGCATAGGAGCTGATGACTGTGGAAGCAAAGAGAGCAATGTATCCACAAGAACATCCATCAATTCAGGTGCATCATCAACCTCTGTATCATCTTCTCCAGAGGACTCGGGGTTATCAGAAGTAGAAAATGTTTTCTTACAACAGATGATGAGTTCAGATGCAGCTTCTGAGTACTCCCTTGGACAAAGAAGGACTTGTAAGAGCAACTGGATAAGCAAGTATCTCAGTGCATGATCTCTATTTGCATCAACACTGCAGTCGTGGCTCTTTTCCTACTCATCAGTGTATCACAGAGATGAAACATCAGTATCAATGATAAATAAAATTATAATGCAGTTAACTACTAAAATCAGAAATATACACATCACAGATAATTTAGTGACACAAATAAATGCAGAAATATACACATCAGAAATATCACAGAAATATCATTGTCATCTTCATCTGCACTAGCTGCATCAGAAATATCAGAGATAAAATTATTTAGTGACACAAATAAATGCAGAAATATACACAAAGAAAGAAAACTAAAATCGAGATGTAAATCACAGGATTCTATTTTTACCGTTACTAAGCAGAGAATCATCATATCAAAATCAGACAGTCAACATTAATGTAGACAGGTCAAAACTTACGTTAAGGCTTCTTATACCAGGGTTGTGGATTGTGTATACAAATTTATACATGAAAATGCAACATGAATAGTTATCAAAGCATCTAAAGATACATCATGATCCACTGGGTTATTCTGTTTCATTGTTTTTGCTGATCAGGTAGAACAACAAACCATTAACGTTAGTCCAGAAATTGGATCACAGACACGTGAGTACCTAGGAATAGCATAATAATGTCTACTACGATTTGTTTTCAACAATCAAGTGAATAGTGAACACATGGAGACGACAGTTTGAAATCACAGAATATTAGAAGAAAAATACAAGTACAAAATAATTTTTAAAACAAGAAAGCCTCAGTGACAAACTATAAAAAATCACAATACAAAAAGTATAAATAGTAATAGTAAGTCCCAAATCCAAATCAAGGATGTGTAGGTATCTTAAACACAACAAGACAACCAACTACAACACTAACCAATGAGAAGATTTGATGGAATCTTACCCATCACATGAGACTCTATTATTTAAAATGTTGAATTACCAAGCTGTGAACTTTGTTAGACCTTAACTGGTAAAAGACCATGGTATGGCGTATGTCTAAGTATCAATAATAGGTCAAAAGCATAACTACCTCTCTTGATAATTTAGCTTCCATTGCTTGCAGATCTTTCACTGCTTTTTCATCCTCGTCGTCTAAAGACCGGAAAAGAGAAACTGAAGGAATACTGCATAAGGTGCTGAAGAACTTCATGAAGTACAAACCCAGATCATTAGGCTCAAGGCTATTAGCCAAAGCTCGTGAGCCATCTCCCTTCTGAGCATTTGCCAACAACAACTGCAGCTGTTCAATACACATCTTGCAAAGAGCATTTGATGTGGGAGATTTTGGCCACCTAAATTTCTCGTCCAACTCAAAAGAAGTCACTTCAGTGCCAAGAGATGCCGTGAACAGACCCTGAACAGCCATAAATTTCAATATTTCTTTTTGCACTCGGAACTTCTCCTCATGGTCCAGCTTTAAGAATTTTAAAATACCAGGAAGGGATTCTATAACCCAACTTTTCAAAAAGTCTGAATTCCCATTTGCCCTAGGAGAATCTTTATCCTCAATAGAGCCTATTTCAGAATTTTCATCTGTTGTTTGACTTTGATCTGAGGGTTCCTCCGTGGCATAATCTTCATCCACAAACAGGTTCATCAAGTTTTGAACAAAGAGCATGCATCCAGGTTCTGTTTTGAACTGTGACATCAAATTTTTAACATGCTTTGTCCTTGTGATAGAATCAAATTTTCCATTACTGTGCTTCTGTATAGCCACTATAACAGCAACTCTTTTGACATCATCGTCTCCCACCCAATCTGACAATTGTTTAAGAAAATGTTGTCCAACTTTATACAGCCATGTGTTATTTGTTGATAATATATCCATCAGGCACTGAACAACTTTATTTGACAGAACAATTGGAACTAAAGATGCAGACAGCTTTTGCAGAAGAAGAAACATGACATCGAAAGCTAAGCGCTTACGGTCATGAGATGAGAAGAGAAGGGATCCTTCAATAATAATTTCACAAAAAGACTTGAGATTCTTCGCAATTTCCTCATCAGAAGAGCAAGATTTTCTACTCTTCTTATGTTTCTTTAATGAATTTGAAGCTGACGCCGCGTCTTCCAATTGTGGAACAGTATTGGGTATAAGTATATTTATCAAAACAGGCCAGATACTATGAACACGGGGCTGACAGAAGGTTGCCTCCTGCAATGTTCAGAAAATGCATAAGAACCATTCTCTATAACCCCATATGAAGTACTATCTGTCGCGAACAGATGAATGGATTTAACATACCTTCAAACAATTACTCAGGAAGGACAGGTGATCAGAAGAGAAAAGCTGACTAGAGCTGAACGGGTTTGGTAGTAGTTTCCCATAAATGGAGCTGTCAATAGAAATCTTCTCTCGAACTTTTAAAGCAAGGAATAGAGCATCAGGATTTCCTACTTCCGCAGCAGATTCAAACCACTTGTCGAGTCCAGGAGCTTCATTAATATGATTCGCCAATGCTTCAGCAGGCAACTACAGATGACAAAGAAAACAAAATAATAAATAACGGGCTTGAAATAACTGTTTTTGGTGTTAAAAATAAGGCTTCATAGGTTAAACATATGGCTCGAAGAAACGTGTAATTAGTCACAAAGTTCAGCAAAGACCAAATGAGAAAGTGACCTACTCATAGCACAGACACTTCCGAGTGTGCAAGCAATTGCTTGCATGAGCCTGTTAGGGTGCATGCACACATGCACATAAGGAGAGGAGGCAAAAATGTTCGGAAATCATCAGTAGCAAAAAAGAGTAAGAGAATAGCATGATAACTAGCATAACATCATCAAAAGGAAAACAATCTGATCCAGCAAAATAATTATAATCCAGCAAAGAGATCCACCAAAACATCTCATAAGTTATCAGATGTTTAAGTCATAGGTCAAAAAAGGTCTTTTACATGATCACTGCTAAATTGACTAGAACGCAAACAAATAATGGCTGTTGATAATTATCATCCACAAGTTTATGTATGTTGTGTATTTGCTAGGGAGTAAAAGGGGAAAAAAATTATCATCTGTGAAGAGTGATCATGACCACATTGAAACCCATTAAAATCCAAAGCCAATAACACCGTAGTGGGAACATTCATGAGATTTTAGCAATGAACATGTAAAGGATAAAACTCCTTATACTTTAATATACAAACCTTTTCAACCAAGTACAGAATTATTGAGACAGCAGGCTCTTGCAAGTATCGCTTCTTAGTGGCAAGGGCAATAAGTATACCGACAAATTCTTTTATGTATGGAGTATTTTTATCCATGCTCCATTCTTCAATAAGTCTTCCTGATCGAGCCAGAGCACCATAAGCAAATAAACGGCCCAGAAAACAATCTTTTGCTTCCTGCAATTTCACAGCAAATACACTAGTACCCAACAAGCTGATGAATGAACCAGACACAAAATAATTAAGCAAACACCATTGTATACCTGACCCTTCATTGATGAAGTTACTTCCAACAAATCTACTACGAGTTTAAGGAACGACTCAACCTTGATTTTGTCGATAGCACCAACTAAGACTGTTAAACCTAAAGCAAAACCTTGTCGTGCACACTGCAAAAACAACAGACAATGTCATCTACATAACAACTCAGTAAGCAAAATTAACAACAGTGAACAGGGTTTACTGACAATGATACATTATCAAGATTCAGGAACTGACAATGATACATTGTCAAGATTCAGGAACTGACAATGATACATTGTCAAGATTCGGAAACGTTTTTCACTCATAGTAATACACTATACAGACTTCTTAGAAGAAAAAAAGTTGCAACAACTAGCCTTAGTAAAATACTAATAAAACACAAGCACGCACATCAGAATCATGATTTATGCCACATAAGTATAGAAATTGGGTCAGTGAAAACTAATGCAACAGCAAAATTGGAGAAATGCTCCTAAAACATCAACAACCAGACAAAACAAAGTAGCATCACAAAAGTAATTTTGCTTCACTGAAACTGAGATATGATTAAATTGGAATTGGAAATAAAATAAACACTACAATATAAGAACCAAAGAGAACACAAAAACAAACCTCTCTTGAAGAAGAAACACCTCGAATAAGCCTACGAACAGCATATCTAACAGAAGGTGCACATTCCTCCAATCCATCATTCTTCTCAGCTTCCAGCTTAAAACCACCGTCACCACTCTCCTTCCCCTGAACTCCACCATAAGCATTCTGAACTTCCTTCAATTCCGTCACCATTTGTTTAGCAGCAGCTTCCCTAACCAATTCAGCCGCCGCCGCTAAGTCCTTGAACACACCAATATGAAACTCCGGTAACGAATCACCGCCGCTCCCGCTAGCCGAGTCCGTCAACACAGTTGCAGGTTTCGAGTCCGAATCTGCGAGTTCAGATTTGGATTTGGATTTGGCGCTACGCCTCTCCTTTTGGAAAGCTTTTCGTTTCTTCTTGCTTTCCATTGAAGATGGCGTGGCGGAAGATTCGGTGTTTTTAGGTTTCTTAGTGAGAGGTTGCTCTTGAGAAACTATGGCGTTTTCTTCTTCTTCGTGTTGTTCGGAAACAGTGGTGCTCCTTTTCTTCTTGCTGCTACTACCCATCGGAATTTTGGAATTGTTGTTCGGGAAAAAAGAGTAGCGAGACTGAAATGGTAGAGAGTGTTGAATGCGGCTTTAGGGTTCAGC
The DNA here is from genome assembly GCF_024323335.1 of Lathyrus oleraceus. Taxonomy (NCBI): domain Eukaryota; kingdom Viridiplantae; phylum Streptophyta; class Magnoliopsida; order Fabales; family Fabaceae; genus Lathyrus; species Lathyrus oleraceus. The sequence goes on from NC_066579.1 coordinate 453,208,303, forward strand.
TTAAACCTCAGATTCTCTCAAAGCCAACACTCAGTATTCAGGTTAACGGGTTTCCCATTTATATTTATGTATTTTATTTTATTATTTTCTATACATTTATTTTTAATTTTTATAACTAGTGTACTACTAACAAATTAGGCTTTAGTATATAAAATAATTTATCCTAATTTTTTTTTATATATATATTTTCAGCTTTGTGTATGTGTGCGAGCCGGTGAAGAGAAAAATGACTGATCGGGAATTAGAAATGGATGTTCCAATTTTATGAAAGAATCAGAAATAATGATAGTTGGATAATTATTGATCCTAAACGTTGCGGGATGGACATGTATAGTTAACACTTTAACGCTCAAGTCAGTCCAAGATTTAAGATGAGTTAAGTGAAATTGGAGATTAGAGGTTATGTACCTTCTCATCGCATGTAAACCATTTTTATAGTATGGTTAAGTAGAGTGGGCTTGAGATGGATTAGGTCTCGGTACATTGAGCCTTCGGCCAGTCTAGAACAGTTGTCCCCAAGGCTTTGTCGAGCGTTTAAGGAGTTGGGGAAAGCCTTAAGTATCATTGATTGGCCTCTGTGTCGTAGTCTAGCATGGAGTATGACCGAATTGTTTGGGATTAATTTTGAAAAAGTAATGGCGAAGAAGTGCATTTAATGTGGTTCCATCTTTGAGACGTTTCGCCACCTATTAATGACATGTGTGATGACGTAATCGGGTAGGGTGTGGCGCAATTCATATAATGCTTAAGTACATTTGAGTTTGGTGTGTTTTCATGAGTGGAATTATAGTCGTTGGTCTTGTGATCTTTGTTCGTAGTTGGTCTTGATCCTTCAATTGTCGTTGCTTATAAATATAGTGGGTTGAATATTTAGAAGTTTTCGCAACCTTTCAATTTCCAAGCTTTCAGTTACTTTCTTTGATAAATGTATTAGTTTCCTTCCTTAAGAATATCACTAGGAGTGATTCAGAGCTTCGCTTAAAGCTTTCACATTTTCATTCCTCCTACTTCATTAGTTATCAGTATCTTTCTAACTCAAGTTTTACATTTAACTTCCTTCGTTCCCTTAGTTAGGATGAGTGTGCATATTATCGATTTAGTGAGTGATTCAGAGGTGGAAACCTCGTCTGAATCATCCATTGATTCTCCTCACCCTCCTCTGAGTAATGATCATGTGGGATCGGAAATCATATCAATATTTGATGATTTTGACTCATAAATGGTATCTGGGAATTCCTCGTATGGAGACACTTCTTCTTTCAGGGTGTTAGACGTCACTGGAACAGTGTTTGGTTCAAGATTGGGGGGGGGGGGGGTACTGTTCGATTGCAGTATGAGTGCTATCTTGGGTAAGTATTTATTTATCGTCTCCACACAGATTAGTGTGATATCAATGTCATTCAACAGTTACTAAGATTTTAAGCTTAAGTTTGCAAGGTTTATTTTTAGAAGCTACGCTATGTAAAACGGATAATAGAAAAATAAAGTTTCAAAAAGGTGAGAACTTGTTAGGATTTAATTTCATGTACCGATCCAATACATAATTTACCAATCAGTTGCACACAATCATAAACATTCGTCAATATCATCACATATTGCTCACAAAAGAGTTCATGTCTAAACTTCTAATGAAATTTCTATCTTATTATTTAATCGATGATCTCTCAGCCTATTAAACAATACAGAGCATTAAGAATTGATACTCGTGGTGAATGTTAAACTGATATATATGTCTAGAGTTCAGAATCTAATAGAATGTTTATCCTATATCTATATTCGAAGAGTACTTCTCAGTAATAGTTCAAAGTTATAAGATAAATATGTAAACAAGAATAACATCGATAGATATTCGTGAATAGATTGTATAGAACGTCATGATTAATAAAAATACATATTATAACAGTAAACTTACATCCAATCCCAACAAGAGAATGATTTAGCTACACATAGTAGTTCTATACAAAAACAAGGATGAAGAGGAACAAGCACCCACCACAATTTCCCAACTATAAAAGCGAATCCAACTTCGAATTTTCAAGAAGCACCCTCTATTTGTTGTTTTTCTAAGCCTTACTCTCTCCAAAAATGGTTTTCTCTTCAGCCCTAACTATCCATTTGCTGAGAGTCCAGGAGATTCAAGAGATTGAACAAAAATGACCTAAAGACTCCATTTATACAAAGCTGGATTTTTACTGTCTCGCCCACCAAACTCATCATCGCCCGACGAAAGTTTCTTTTTGGCCCAGCTGGCAATCAGAGTGCATTAAACTGTCATTGGAAAAAATATATTCTCTCGCCCGACAAACTTAAAATCACAAGCCCTCGTCGGACGACCAATGCAAGTTTTGCCCCTGGATTTCATTTGGTATGTCTCACCCCGAGCTCGCCTGATGAGCTCGTTTTTCCCTCGCTATCTCTCGCTCGACGAGTATGCTGGAACTTCCTATGTTGGCTTTGTTCCTTGTTCTTTGAATTGTGTCTTTTTCTATGGTTTCTTGCAACACTTTCCTGCACAATAACACACATATCAAGGGTACCAAAGCCAATTGCATTTTATATGACATTTGTGGCAAACATATGGAAATTAATCAACGAAACCGCAAAATAGTTTGAAAAATGTCAAGTTTTTATATATCAATTATAGCCCAATTTGGCACTCATCAAACTCTCCCCAACTTTGAACTTTGTTTGCCCTCAAACAAGAATTTTACTAACCTAAAGAAACAAGAGCAACTACCAAGAAATCATGATCAACAAGTTTTTAGAAATGAAAACAAATGTATGGTTCAAACTTTCAAAAAATACAAACAAAGTGATACTTACCACTATATATTACAACGAAACCATGATTAAGAAACAATTTCTAAGCACAAAACACATGTCAAAATTTTAATACAACACAATTTCAAAAAATGAATCACGCATAACACACAACTTCATCAATGGATGAAGAAAAAACATGAAGGACTTAACTCACACCCAACAATCTTGCTAACATATGGATCAAATTATGCATTCATCCAAACAATTCATATCGAAAGCATAAAACACAAATCACAGGGAATTAAAGGGTTGTAATGTGGCTTAGGCAATGAAGAAAGATCATTTCTTAAAGTAATTGAAACAAAAATATTGCCTAATCATATGGGAGTGATCACTTCTCAAATTCTCAAGCATTCACAATTTTTTTTTACCTTTTTCTCATTGCTCAAATGTTACATATTTTTACACAATTTATTAGCACAAAACCTTTTTACTGTTTTTTTTCTTTTTCAAGGTTTTTTTCTTTTTCTTTTCTTTTCTTTCTTTTTTCCTTTTTCTTTTTTTTTCTCTCAATCTATTAGCAACCAAACTTTTCCCCCCAACTTGAATACAACCAAACATTGTAATATGAATGTTCCCATACTTTATAAGGCAAAGGTAAAATTCAAACCACAATTTATGGTTGAGGGTTCAAGAAAAAATCTCAGAGTCCAATCTAAAATCAATGATGAACTATTGTTTGTATCCAAAGGAAAAATCACACAGTTCAAAATTGATATAGATTCTGATATCAAGGCTCAAAAGGGTTAACGAATACTCACTCACTCACAAGGTATGTTACTTTTTGGTCAAGTGGTTATGCTCAAAATAAAACAAAATGTCTTGATTATTTTTATGTTTTCATACAAATCAACATGAATGCAAGATTAAATATAATTCAAACGAGTTAAAACAATAATTATTGGCCTCCTATGCAATTTAGCAAATAATGGAAGTCTCCTCACCTCTAGTTATGATCTAAAGTGATTCAAATATGAACATGTATTGCAAAATAATGAATGACATGATATTTGTACAAATTACAAGTTTCATATTCATGTTATGTTCTAGAAAGTATTAAACATGTGCCTTGACAATGTATGAGATTTTAAGCTCATATCATTATCATACAATTGCAAGTTGAAACATTTAAACTTAAAGTAATCACTCAATGCTTTTTCAAGTCATTTCAAAAACAAACTTTGAGAACGAACACAAAAATTTCTATACTATCTACTTGAACAAATTAAACAAAACACAAATTAAACTAACTAATGCAAAGTTATTAAATACTTACTAAGTTGGGTTCCTCCCAAAAAATGTTTGTTTTACGTTGTTAGGTCGACGCCTTTCAAGTAGATGCTCCCTCTTGTTGCTTCTTTGTGCTTGGCTAGTTATTAGTTCCTTTTCTTGCAGTTACCACTAACCAATCACTTGAGCAAACATGAAGGGAAACAAAAATATATACAGTATAGACAAATGTACAAAGCTTTAAAAAGATAGATACTATTGCAACGCTTTCAATATCTAAACACCAATCTTCGGCAACTACGCCATTTTGTCTGATTGCAGTATGAGTGTTATCTTGGGTAAGTATTTGTTTATCGTCTCCACAAGGATTAGTGTGATATCAATGTCGTTCAACAGTTACTAAGATTTTAAGCTTAAGTTTGCAAGGTTTATTTTAAAAATTATTCTATGTAAAACGAATAACAAAAAAATAAATTTTCAGAGAGGTGAGAACTTGTCATTATTGAATTTCATCTACCGATCAAATATGTAATTTGTCAATTAGTTATACACAATCATAAACATTCATTAATATCATCACATATCACTCACAAAAGAGTTCATGTCTAAACTTCCAATGAGATTTCTACCTTGTTGTTTAATCAACGATCTCTTAGCCTATTAAATAATACGGAGCATTAAGAATCGATACTCACGGTGAATGTTAAACCTGAATCTATGTTTAGAGTTTAGAATCTAACAAAAAATTTATCCTATATTTATATTCGAAGAGTACTTCTCAGTAGCAGTTCAAATCATAAGATAAGTATGTAAGCAAGAATAACATCGATAGAGATTTGTGAATAGATTGTATACAACACCATGATTAATAAAAATATATATTACAACAGTAAGCTTACATCCAAATCTAACAAGAGGGGATTTAGCTACACATAATATCTAGATACAAAAAGAAGGATGAAGAGGAACAAGCATCCACCGTGATTTCCCCATGATAGAAGCAAATACAACTCCAGATCTTCAAGAAGCACCTCCCTTGTTATTTTCTAAACCTCAATCTCTCCCAAAATGGTTTTCTATTCAGCCATAACTATCTATTTGATGAGAGTCTAAGAGATTTAAGAGAGAGAACAAAAATGACTTAAAGACTCTATTTATACAAAGCTGGATTTTTACCGTCTCGCCTGGCAAACTCATCCTCACCCGACGAAAGTTGCTTTTTGGCTAACTAGCAATTAGAGCGCATCAAATTGTCATTGGCAAAAATATCTTCTCTCGCCTGGCGACCAAGGTCTCACCTGATGAACTCAAAATCACAAGCCCTTGTCAGGCGACTGTAATACCCCAAAATTTACCCTTCAATTTTCCTGGAAGCATACGCTTTACACCTCATGCATGCATTCATTTTTTAGGTCATTTAGTATTAGCATTTCATCATGGCAATCGGAATCAGATCCAAGAAGCTTGAACATCATCCAGGACACTTTGTGGGCTCTATTTAGATGATCAGTCAACACAAGGGAAAGACTTGAGTTACTTCCAACAGGGGTCTATTCGTCAGTCAAAACGTTAATCTTGAAGGAGCAAAGGTTTGTTCATGAGTTGTCATGCTCGCTAGGCGAAGCCCACGTGTTTTGAAAAGAAAAAATCTTGGACTTGGACCTCTCTCATTTGAGCCCACAGGTCCACAAAAATCAGGTTATAAATTCAGAGTTTCAGTGAAACAAAAGACATTCTATTCCTATTACCCTGTCTGGGAAAAAGATAGTGAGAGAAGAACCTTGGGGAAAAAGATAGTGAGAGAAGAGCTAATAGAGTTCAGAGCAACCTCCAGGCAACTCTGAAAGGTTCATTCTGACTCACACACTTTCAGCTCAAGCAAACCCTCACATTGGTTTGCAAATCCAACCGTGCCATTTGATTTCAATCAAGCTCTCCAATCAGGCTCACATGACTTTTGCAGGGATAACTTGCGTGGTTTTCCACTTTATTTGTGGGATACCCCCTGGAGGTTCATTCCGGTTACCTGTACTGACCCACTTTCTTTGATGATGTTAGCTTGGAGGGATCTCAAGGTTTATCGTTCCTTTAATTGCTGTTACCTCAGATCTTCATCCGTGTGGTACCTTTTACATTTTTCCCGCATTTTACTGCTTTCCTAGCTGGAAGACCTCGATAGGAGGCAATGTTTTTGTGTTTACTTTATGCAGATTCCTTTGTCCAGGACTCCTTTTGCACGAGCGTTCCTATAACGCAAGCAAACCTATTGATTTTTCTTCTCCTAAGAACACGTTTACTCCTTCTACTACAGGCGAGTAAGTCTCCAAAGGTCGAGCATCCGGTAGATTGCGTAGTAACGTCATTCGTCCAAAACCCAATCCATAACCCCGTAGTTAGCCGAACTACGGCTTGCTCTGATTCTCATTCCAGATGAGATACGTAGGCATAAGACACGATGTCTTAGCGAGTACACATCCCCCAAACCCATAGGTCAGCCGAGCTACGAAGACTCTGATTCTCATATTCAGATGAGATACGTATGCAGTGGATGCGACATCCGCGCGAGTCATTTTCATTTAACCCCTTTTTTTAGTAAACAACACAAGATAAACTCACACCCTTTAGACAAGAACTACAAAAGTGGATCCCGTAGAGTACTACAAATGCGTAGGGGTGTTAATACCTTCCCTTCGCATAACCGACTCCCGAACCCAAGATTTGGTTGCGAGACCCTGTCTTGTCCTTTCCTTTTTCCAGGTTTACTTCGAACGTTTCCTTTACCTCCTTTGGGATAAATAACGCACGGTTGCGACTCTCCTATCTTTCTTCGCCAGTTGTTTTTTTTCGCATTCCATTTTTCAGGTTGCGACAGCTGGCGACTCTGCTGGGGACCTGGTTTCCCTAAGCGAGTCCCTCCTAGCTTTTGTAGTTTGTTTGTTTATTGGGTGTTCATGCTTTTGTACAGTTATTTATTTACCTCATTTACCTTATTGCATTGTGTACATATCATTGATGTATCTGTTGGCTGGCTATGGCTGCTTGGTGATCTTTGTGAGATGAGTTCTATACCCGAACTCGAGTGCACTTAGGATAGGAGAATGGCATAGTCTTGTCGACTTATGTGGAGTTATTCCTTAGCAAGTTGACTTACAAGCCCAATCACTTGGTGAAGGTCATGTTGAGATCAATAATGTCACACAAGTAAGTTGTGGTTAGACATTACTTTTTCCAATATAGACCTTAGAAGCCGAGGACCTTAGTTTACCAAACCCATCTTGGCCTATTCGTAGGACGTAGTGCAAAAATCGTTCAAGTGTAAGATTTGATACGATTGTTACGCGATACTACACTCATAAGAGTCTCTCTTGAGAATATTTTTGGAATACGAGTAGTCGTTCCTCCGATAATATCCGAAAGATGGGATTATGACTATGGGAACCTTTTATAGAACATGTTTGGCAGGTTTAAACCTTAGTACACTCTTTTTGGGTGGTTCTTAACCTAAACTCCATGCTCGTGACTTGCAACAAACCCTTGATTCATGGTTGATCCGATCAGGTATCCTTAATATCAATGAAACTTGGGTGTTGATAAGGTGTAAACCATAATCCACCAAAATGGGTGGTTGATATTAAGGATAACATGATCCATCCCATGACCTTTGTTTGGTGTGCTATTAATTTCTCTCCAGACAGTGCAATCTGACAGATGTTCAAGCAGATACAGCGATCCTGATTCCCATGCCACTGCACTGCATTCACATTATTTTGCATCACATCATTTTGCATTCATAATCATTCACACATGTTTATCCATTTCTGTCGGAATTTTCTTGGTTCTCATCAACGACTTAGTCTTTTGTTTACATCGTTTATCTATTGAGAGACTGGAATCAAGGGGGTAGAATACCTTTGGAATTGATAAACATGTCATTGCATTTACATATTCATTAGCATGTCTTGCATAACAGGTACCGCCACAGTGTTCTCAGTTTGTTTGGTGTTCCATCAGCAGGATAGCTGACCCAGGCATTCATCGGTACGGTACCCACAGAAACCAATAGAGAGTAATGGAGAGCCTACAGGCAGAGTTCGCCGAGATGAAAATCCGCATGAATCAATTCACGGATGTGGTTCAAGGGGTGGCTCAGGGACAACAAGAGCTCAGGAAGATGATACAGAGGAATCCCCCTGCTCAACCAGAGACAGTGACTGATCCTTCAGCTGGAGAGGCTAATGGACCCAATGGGTCGGGGCCTATCCTAATCCTACATGTCACCTCCGGTCAACAGCCTGTTCATGATGATCAGGACAATCAGTTCCCCCTGCTGCAGGAAGACTTTGGTATGGGTCATGGTATGGACCCCATGTTTAGAAGATTGGAAGAGAGGTTGAAGGTAGTGGAAGGACAGAATCCTCTGGGAGTAGATGTTGCTGACTTGGGGCTGGTCCCAGGTGTGAGAGTGCCACCGAAATTCAAGGTCCCGATATTTGACAAATACAATGGCAACTCTTGCCCGAAGACCCATGTGCAAGCCTATTTCCGTAAAATGGTTGCATACTCCGATGACGAAAAGTTGCTTATATACTTTTTCCAGGACAGCCTAGCTGGGGCATCCCTGGAATGGTATATGAGGCTGGACAAAGCCCACATCCGTTGCTGGAGGGATTTGGCTGAGGCTTTCGTGAAGCAGTATCAGTATAATGCAGACATCGCTCCGGACAGAACTCAACTTCAAAATCTGTCTCTTAAAAGCAATGAGTGCTTCAAAGAATACGCTCAACGTTGGAGAGAAATAGCTTCCCGTGTTCAACCTCCTATGTTGGAGAAGGAAATGGCTAACATGTTCATGAACACTCTGCCAGGACCTTATTTGGAGCGCTTGGTGGGTTGCAATGCCTCCAATTTTGCTGATGTAGTCACTACCGGAAAGAGGGTGGAGAATTACCTGAGGACATACGAGACCCAGAGTGGAGGTGGATCCTCATCAGGGGTGAAGAAGTCGTTCATTCAGGGACAGAAGAGGAGAGAAGGGGATGCACGTGCCATATCTTCTTATCAGAACAGGGATAACCAGAGGAATAACTTTCAGAACTATCATCAGCAACCGTATGTTGCGGCTGTGACCATTACAGCTGCAGCACCATAACAACAACAACAACCACAACGTCAACCAGCTCAGTACCAACCACAACAACCGGGTAACAAACCCGCCTATCAACCGAGGCCAAGGACGATGGACCGGCGTTTCGACACTCTTCCAATGTCGTACGCTCAGTTGCTTTCTAGTCTTCAACAACTACAACTTGTGCAGTTGCGCACTCTGGCTCCTCCCGTTGGTAGGCTTCAGGTGGGTTATGACGCCAACGCTAGGTGTAGCTTCCACTCTGGGGCACCTGACCACAATATTGAGAACTGCAAAGCTTTTAAGCACGTAGTTCAGGACCTCATTGATTCAAAGGCCGTTAACTTTGCACTAGCTCCTAATGTCGTCAACAATCTCATGCCCCAGCATGGTGGAGCCAACGTTAACATGGTTGAAGGAGAAGTAAAATTAGTCTATGCGGTCAACAATGAAGATGGGGATAGTGATTGCGACATCGATAACTGGGTGCGTCCGAGGATCCCGGGTGAAGTTCTCAACAATTGGTCTTCTGAGGAGATTTCCCAAGCCACTTGTCTGGAGGAGTAATTTTCTTTATTTATTCATGCATATCCAAGTCTTACGTTCCGCCAGGGCATAATGACTCATTGTAGGGCTCATCTATGTGACACTTACATTTTTTATCATAAATAAAGGACGTCTTTTTGCATTCAAATATTTCGTTCCCTGTCTTTCTATTTTTGCAGTTTTTCAAAAAAAAATGGCAATGTTTTGTTTAGTTTGCACTTTTTTTTCTTTTTTTCACACTCATAAGCACATACCATCACTCATGCAGATGCACATCACCGGATCCTATTGATAACGGTTCTGCTATGGCTCGCTTCGACTTTGAAAACCCAATCTTTCAAGCTGAAGAAGAGGGTGATGAAGACTGTGAACTCCCTGAAGAACTTACCAGGTTATTAAAACAAGAGGAAAGGGTCATTTAACCACATCAAGAGTCTGTTTAAGTGATTAATCTCGACACCGAGGACGCCAAGAGAGAAATCAAGATAGGGGCTGCTTTGGAAGACAATGTGAAGAAGGGGTTGATTGAATTGCTACAAGAGTATGTTGACATCTTCGCTTGGTCTTACCAGGACATGCCAGGGCTTGACACAAACATCGTGGTACATCGCTTGCCGCTCAAAGAAGGTTGTCCTCCAGTCAAGCAGAAGCTCAGAAGAACAAGACCAGAGATGGCTGTCAAGATAAAGGAAGAAGTGCAAAAACAGTTGGATGCAGGGTTTCTAGCAGTCACAAATTATCCACCATGGGTTGCAAATATCGTTCCGGTACCTAAGAAGGATGGAAAGGTACGGATGTGTGTTGACTACCGGGATCTGAGCAGGGCTAGTCCTAAAGATGATTTCCCATTACCTCACATTGACGTTTTGGTGGATAACACGACTCAGTTCTCGGTATTCTCCTTCATGGATGGCTTTTCTGGCTATAATCAAATTAAGATGACACCAGAAGACATGGAGAAGACAACATTCATAACCCCATGGGGCACCTTCTGCTACAAGGTGATGCCGTTTGGTCTGAAAAATGCCGGAGCAACATATCAGCGAGCGATGGTGACTCTGTTCCATGATATGATTCATCATGAAATCGAGGTTTATGTTGATGATATGATTGCCAAATCTCAGACAGAAGAAGAACATTTGGTGAATTTGCAGAAACTGTTTGAGCGTTTGAGGAAATTCAAGCTGAGGCTTAATCCGAACAAATGTACTTTTGGGGTGAGATCTGGAAAACTACTGGGTTTTGTTGTTAGCAGAAAAGGGATTGAGGTGGATCCGGCCAAAGTGAAAGCGATACAGGAAATGCCTGAGCCAAGAACAGAGAAACAAGTCTGTGGTTTCTTAGGGAGGTTGAACTACATTGCAAGGTTCATCTCTCACCTAACAGTCACGTGTGAGCCAATATTCAAATTGTTTAGAAAAGATCAGGCTATCAGGTGGAATGATGATTGTCAAAGGGCGTTCGAGAAGATAAAAGAGTATTTGCAGAATCCTCCTATCCTTGTGCCTCCGGTCCCAGGGAGACCGTTGATTATGTATTTGACAGTACTAGACAATTCCATGGGTTGTGTTCTCGATCAACACGACGAGACAGGTAGGAAAGAGCATGCCATCTACTACCTGAGTAAGAAATTCACAGATTGCGAGTCGAGATACTCAATGCTTGAAAAAACATGTTGTGCACTTGCATGGGCTGCGAAGCGATTGAGACAATACATGCTGTCTCACACAACCTTACTGATCTCCAAAATGGATCCAGTCAAGTATATATTTGAGAAGCCAGCTCTCACCGGAAGAGTTGCTCGTTGGCAAATGATACTGACAGAGTACGACATCCGGTATACTTCCCAGAAAGCCATCAAGGGGAGTATTCTGTCAGACTATCTTGCTCAACAGCCGGTTGAAGATTATGAGCCGATGAAGTTTGATTTTCCAGATGAAGACATCATGTTCCTCAAGATGAAAGACTGTGAAGAGCTAGTTGTTAAAGAGGGACCTGATCCAGACGAAAAGTGGACTTTAATGTTTGATGGGGCCGTCAACGCCAGAGGAAGTGGAATTGGTGTTGTAATTACAACTCTGAAAGGTGCCCACATGCCTTTCACCGCTCGTCTGACTTTCGAGTGCACCAATAATGAAGTTGAGTATGAAGCTTGTATCTTGGGTATTGAGCAAGCCATTGATTTGAGAATTAAGACTTTGGACATCTTCAGAGATTCAACTCTGGTAATCAATCAAGTGAATGGTGATTGGAACACTCTCCAGCCCAATCTGGTCCCTTACAGAGATTACACGAGAAGACTGTTGACTTTCTTCACAACAATAAAGCTGTACCATATACCTCGTGATGAGAACTAGATGGCAGATGCTCTTGCTACTCTATCCTCCATGATCAACATGATTCGGTGGAACCATGCTCCCAGGATCGATGTGATGCGCCTCGACAGGGCCGCGTATGTGTTTGCTGCTGAATTGGTAGTTGACGACAAGCCCTGGTATCACGACATCAAGCGCTTTCTGAAGACTTAAGAGTACCCTGCAGGGGCATCCAACAATGATAGAAAGACTTTGAGAAGATTGGCAGGCAGTTTCTTCTTGAACAAAGACGATGTTCTGTATAAGAGGAACTTCGACATGGTTTTGCTCAGATGCGTGGATAGACACGAAGCAGACATGTTAATGTAGGAAGTTCATGAAGGCTCCTTCGGTACTCATGTCGGTGGACATGCAATGGCTAAGAAATTGTTGAGAGCGGGATATTACTGGATGATCATGGAATCTGATTGTTTCAAATATGCTCGGAAGTGTCATAAATGCCAGATTTATGCTGATAAGGTACATGTGCCGCCAAATCCTTTGAATGTGATGTCTTTGTTGTAACACCCTTCTAAAATACCCCGAGTATATAATTAAAATAACAACATATCAATCAGAGTAAATATGCAATCAAGGGTGTCACACGACTACTTCACACCATAATAACTGTCATGCTCTTTATTTAATCAAAATAACATTTTTGCATAATTCGCAGCGGATAGAAATCAAATCAACCAATCAAAACATATAATATATTACATGTAAATTGGTTCACAACCAACAATAAAACAATTAAAGACATCCCGTCCCGATGTTACATCTATCAGAGCATGACCCACTAAGGAGACTACACTAGACTCCAAGCACTAGCTTCTACTCAATCACTGCTCGTTACCTGAAAAATAGTTGTAAGGGTGAGTTCCTCAATCGATATAATAAGCATTATAAAATATCATGCGATGTTAAGTAATTTAACACGTTTCATCACCCAAATCAGATTACACATTCAGCAACGGCAATATCAACTCAATCATACTCAACATCAACACAACACACAACACACAACACACATATAATACTGGAATACATCCATTCATACTATATTCCATACAACCAACCAACACAATGCAACTCTAATGAGACTCGACTCGTCATGCATGTGGTACCATTCGGAGTAAAACTCCCAACTTAAAAATCATTGCCATTTTATTGGGCATCAAGGCATAAGCCTTCAACTTTCAACTTTTGCCAATCCAGGCCAACGTGGTGTGAGCAAAGCTCCGACTTAATGCATATGGATTTACATGACATGCACGACTTAAAATTTCGACAACATGATAATAATAGCAACACAACAATGGTTTCAACATAAGCAACTTATAATCAACTTTGGCTCACCAAGCCTACAACTCAGTATCTTTAACAACTTTCCGTACACGGAACAACTCAGCAACATACTTGTATCGACACTTCATAACATAAACTCAACAAAATTACTCATCACAATTAACGATAATATCACCCGACTCACCCCGACGAATTCCATTAAATTCTGAGCAAAATTCGATTTTATCACTTTTCCAACAGTGTTAACCGGTTAACGCCCTGGGTTAACCGGTTAACGTAGGACAGAACACGCTTTCTGGCCATTTACAACAGTGTTAACCGGTTAACGCCCTGGGTTAACCGGTTAACGCCCTGGGTTAACCGGTTAACGCAGACAGATTAGCAATTTTCACAAATTACAACAGTGTTAACCGGTTAACACCCTGGGTTAACCGGTTAACGCAAGACAGAAAGCTGTTCCTGCGCTAACACGAAGCAGAATGCAGAATTCTCCGCATTTTCCGCCGTTGGAGGACTTCCGGACCTCCGATTCCAATTCCGTAAGAAGCGATACGTTCGGAAAATCACAATACACTCAATTACAGATTTAAGTACAACTTTAACACACTTATCCAACATAATTTCTCAGCATTCAACATCCCAATTAGGGTCAAATCAACGGTTTATCACTACCCCTTACATGTTAATCTATAATACCCATTAAACGACGATAAACCCCCTTACCTGATTAATCCGGCAAATCTTTGAGCTCCAAGCTTTTCTCTTCTCCAACCTTTGCCCTTGCTCTTCCTCTTTGCCCTTTCTCCACTTTCCACTTTTCAGCCGCTTCTCTGTTTCACGTAGAACTCTTTTTACCAAAAATGGGATTCCTTTTCCTTATTTCACACTTATATAATTTTCCAATTTATATTATTATCCCAATAATAATAATTCGATAATTCCAAAAATAATAATAATAATAATAATCCAATTATCTAATTAAATTAATAAATATATTATTAACTTAATTTAATAATTATCGTATTATTATCGGGGTGTTACAACTCTCCCCCACTAAAAGAGTTTTCGTCCTCGAAAACATACCTCAAGCGAACAACTCCGGATAAGACTCCTTCATCTGAGTCTCCAGTTCCCAAGTCACGTTGCCACCTACTGGTCCTCCCCAAGCTACCTTCACCAAGGCAATCTCTTTACCCCGCAACTGCTTCAACTCTCGATCCTCGATCCTCATAGGTGATGTTTCAACAGTCAGGTTATCTCTCACCTGTACATCATCCACTTGGACTACATGCGACGGATCAGGAATGTACCTTCTCAACTGAGACACATGAAAAACTTCATGCAAATTCGCAAGTGACGGCGGTAAAGCGATACGATAGGCTACCTCTCCTATCCTCTCTAGAATCTGATAAGGACCAATAAATCGAGGTGTCAACTTCCTTGACTTCAAAGCTCGACCAACCCCAGTTATCGGAGTAACACGAAGAAACACATGATCTCCCTCTTGAAATTCAAGTGACTTCCTCCTCTTATCATGATAACTCTTCTGACGACTCTGAGCAATTCTCATCTTCTCCTGAATCATCTTAATCTTTTCCGTAGTTTGTTGAACAATCTCCGGTCCAACCACAGCACTCTCACCGGACTCATACCAACATAAAGGTGTCCGACATCTTCTACCATACAAAGCTTCAAACGGCGCCATACCAATGCTCGAATGAAAACTAGTGTTGTAGGTAAACTCAATCAAAGGTAAATAACAATCCCAAGTACCTCCCTTTTCCAAAACACAAGCTCTCAAAAGATCCTCTAATGACTGAATCGTCCTCTCAGTCTGACCATCAGTCTGCGGATGATATGCAGAACTCAATCTCAGCTTAGTTCTCAAAGCCCTCTGCAAACCTTCCCAGAACTTTGATGTAAATCTAGGATCTCTGTCCGAAACAATACTCGACGGAATACCATGCAAACTTACAATCTTCTCAATATACAACTCAGCTAATCTCTCTAACGGATAATCCATTCTAATCGGAATGAAATGAGCCGATTTCGTCAATCTATCAACAATCACCCAAATAGCTTCAAAACTCTTACTTGTCCTCGGTAAACCAGAAACAAAATCCATACTGATACTATCCCACTTCCACTCTGGAATAGCCAACGGTTGCATTAGCCCAGACGGCTTCTGATGCTCAATCTTTGACTTCTGACAAGTTAGGCACGCATACACAAAACGAGCCACATCTTCTTTCATTCCGGGCCACCAAAATATTTTCTTTAAATCCTGATACATTTTAGTAGCTCCTGGATGAATACTCAAACTGCTTCTATGACCCTCTTCTAGAATGCTTCTTTTCAAAATCGCATCATCAGGAATACAAATTCTTTCCCCCAATTTCAACACACCTCTCGCATCAATCTTAAAGTCACTCTTCTCTGATTGACCACAACGATTAAGGATATCTACTAATTTCACATCCAATGTCTGTGCCTCTCGGATACTATCCATAAAATCATTATTAATCTTTAGCATTCCTAGCATTACACTCTGCGGGGTTACTTCGCAAACCAAACTCATATCACGAAATTGCTCAATTAATTCCAACTCCTTAATCATCATTGCTGACACATGCAAGGTCTTTCTACTTAAAGCATCGGCCACAACATTTGCTTTTCCTGGATGATAATTCAACCCGAAATCATAATCCTTAAGCAATTCTAACCACCTACGTTGTCTCATGTTCAGCTCTTTCTGATCAAACAGATACTTTAAACTTTTATGATCGCTGAAAACTTCAAATCTGGAACCATAAAGGTAATGCCTCCAGATTTTTAGCACAAACACCACAGCAGCAAGTTCAAGATCATGCGTAGGATAGTTCTTTTCATGAATTCTTAACTGTCGCGACGCATAAGCAATTACTTTATTATTTTGCATGAGCACACCTCCTAAACCCATCAATGAAGCATCACAGTAGATTATAAACGGTTCCTCCGGATTTGGCAAAGTCAAAACCGGCGCCGACGTCAACCTCCTTTTTAATTCATTAAAACTTTCTTCGCACTGAACATCCCACACGAAAGCTTTACCTTTACCAGTTAATTTAGTTAACGGAAGTGCTAACTCAGAAAATCCTTCAATAAACCTTCTATAATATCCAGCTAATCCCAAAAAGCTTCTAATTTCGGTAGCCGACTTAGGGGTCTCCCATTGCAAAATAGCTTCGACCTTGGAAGGATCTACAGCAATACCTTTTCCTGAAATTACATGGCCGAGAAAACTGACTTCTCTTAACCAAAACTCACACTTGGACAGCTTCGCATAAAGTTTCTTATCTTTCAAAACATCCAACACTAATCCCAAATGTTCCTTGTGCTCTTCTTCGGACTTAGAGTAAATCAAAATATCATCAATAAATACTACCACAAAATGATCCAGATAAGTATGGAAAATGCGATTCATGTATTCCATAAATACTCCCGGCGCATTAGTAACACCGAAAGGCATTACAGAATACTCATAATGTCCATACCGAGTTCTGAACGCTGTCTTCTGGATGTCTTCATCTTTCACCTTGATCTGATGATAGCCCGATCTCAAATCAATTTTACTGAACACACAAGCACCCACTAATTGATCCATCAAATCATCTATTCTCGGTAGTGGATACTTATTCTTGATCGTTACCTTATTCAATTGTCTATAATCAATACAAAGCCTCATACTACCATCTTTCTTCTTTACTAGCAACACTGGAGCTCCCCACGGTGACACACTTGGTCTTATAAACTTCTTCTCAAGTAAGTCTTCCAATTGCTTCTTTAATTCATACAATTCCGATGCCGACATTCTATACGGTGCCATCGAAATAGGCCTAGCACCAGGTACCAGATCAATAGTAAATTCAACTTCCCTCTCTGGCGGCACACTAGGAATTTCATCAGGAAAAACTTCAGGGAATTCTTTCACCACTAACAGTTCCTCAATCTTAGCTTTACTCTCAACCGACAACGTCGCCATCAAAGAAAACATCTGAGCTCCCTCTTTCATCAATTTTCGCAATTCTCCGAAAGGTAATAAGTCAACTCCTTCCTCTTCAGGAGTGGAAAACCTTACCGACTTATGATGACAATTTATATGAACATAATTATACTCTAACCAGTTCATACCAATAATTACATCCATCCCATCCAACGGCAAACATACTAAATCAACATAGAAATCTCTATCGAAGATCGACAAAGGACATTTTAAACATACCAAAGAAGTAGCTATTGATCCCTTAGCTGGGGTCTCAACAATCAATTCACCATCCAAAGCGGACAATTTTAAACCCAGTCTTCGAGCACAGTTAGCAGAAATAAAACAGTGTGTAGCACCGGTATCAATAATAGTAATTAAAGGAGTACCATTTATGAAACATGTACCTCGGATAAGTCTGTCCTCACTGGAGGTTTGAGTTCCGGTCAATGCGAACACTTTTCCAGTTTGAGATTTCTTTGGCTTCTGACACTGACTTCCAATATGCCCCTCTTCGCCACAATTAAAACAAATCATTTCCTTGTGCTTGCAATCAGCTATTGCATGGCCAGTCTAACCACAGCGAAAACACCTCTTTACTTCAGCAGTGCATACATTACTCTTATGACCAGCCTGACCACATTTGAAACAAACTATACCAGCAGGATCACCTCCCCTACTAGTCCTCTGAGCCGGAGCAGCTCCTTGTTTCCCTTTTCCCACTGGGGCATCATACGGCTTGCCACGGTTTTGATGTTGCTTGCCCCTGCGGTCACTGACAATCTTGTAATGAGCATTATTGTCTTCTTCAAATATCCTGCAGCTATCAACCAATTCAGTAAAAATGTGTATCTTCTGATACCCAACAGCCTTCTTAATTTCAGAGCGCAGTCCGTTTTCAAACTTGATGCACTTTGAAAACTCAGCACCAGCACCAGTGTAATGAGGATAAAATTTGGACAGCTCCACAAATTTTGCAGCATAATCAGTGACAGACATGTTTCCTTGCTTCAGTTCAAGGAACTCAATTTCTTTCTTACCACGGACATCTTCCGGATAATACTTTCTCATGAATTCCCTACGGAATACATCCCAAGTAATGACTTCACCTGCCACGGTCAACCTCTCGTGAGTCTCTAGCCACCAGTCATCAGCTTCGACTGCTAGCATGTGAGTACCATACCGAACCTTCTGAGCTGGAGTGCAATCCATAACACGGAAGATTCTCTCGATCTCTTTCAACCATCCCAAGGCTGCATCTGGATCATGCTTCCCTTTAAACACCGACGGATTCTCTCTTTGAAAAGTCGCCAAGCTACGTGATCCAGCATCTCCACCAGCATTTGGCAAGTTCTGCACAGCTTGTGCCATTGCTTGCATTGCGGCAGCCATTGCAGCATCATTCCTTCCAGCCATTCCAACTTATCAATACAACACAACTTAAAAGTTAGATTAGTAACAATACACAATTGTTACACAGTAACGACACGACAACTGGCCGGATAGACCGACCTGCTCTGATACCACTAATGTAACACCCTTCTAAAATACCCCGAGTATATAATTAAAATAACAACATATCAATCAGAGTAAATATGCAATCAAGGGTGTCACACGACTACTTCACACCATAATAACTGTCATGCTCTTTATTTAATCAAAATAACATTTTTGCATAATTCGCAGCGGATAGAAATCAAATCAACCAATCAAAACATATAATATATTACATGTAAATTGGTTCACAACCAACAATAAAACAATTAAAGACATCCCGTCCCGATGTTACATCTATCAGAGCATGACCCACTAAGGAGACTACACTAGACTCCAAGCACTAGCTTCTACTCAATCACTGCTCGTTACCTGAAAAATAGTTGTAAGGGTGAGTTCCTCAATCGATATAATAAGCATTATAAAATATCATGCGATGTTAAGTAATTTAACACGTTTCATCACCCAAATCAGATTACACATTCAGCAACGGCAATATCAACTCAATCATACTCAACATCAACACAACACACAACACACAACACACATATAATACTGGAATACATCCATTCATACTATATTCCATACAACCAACCAACACAATGCAACTCTAATGAGACTCGACTCGTCATGCATGTGGTACCATTCGGAGTAAAACTCCCAACTTAAAAATCATTGCCATTTTATTGGGCATCAAGGCATAAGCCTTCAACTTTCAACTTTTGCCAATCCAGGCCAACGTGGTGTGAGCAAAGCTCCGACTTAATGCATATGGATTTACATGACATGCACGACTTAAAATTTCGACAACATGATAATAATAGCAACACAACAATGGTTTCAACATAAGCAACTTATAATCAACTTTGGCTCACCAAGCCTACAACTCAGTATCTTTAACAACTTTCCGTACACGGAACAACTCAGCAACATACTTGTATCGACACTTCATAACATAAACTCAACAAAATTACTCATCACAATTAACGATAATATCACCCGACTCACCCCGACGAATTCCATTAAATTCTGAGCAAAATTCGATTTTATCACTTTTCCAACAGTGTTAACCGGTTAACGCCCTGGGTTAACCGGTTAACGCAGGACAGAACACGCTTTCTGGCCATTTACAACAGTGTTAACCGGTTAACGCCCTGGGTTAACCGGTTAACGCAGACAGATTAGCAATTTTCATAAATTACAACAGTGTTAACCGGTTAACACCCTGGGTTAACCGGTTAACGCAAGACAGAAAGCTGTTCCTGCGCTAACACGAAGCAGAATGCAGAATTCTCCGCATTTTCCGCCGTTGGAGGACTTCCGGACCTCCGATTCCAATTCCGTAAGAAGCGATACGTTCGGAAAATCACAATACACTCAATTACAGATTTAAGTACAACTTTAACACACTTATCCAACATAATTTCTCAGCATTCAACATCCCAATTAGGGTCAAATCAACGGTTTATCACTACCCCTTACATGTTAATCTATAATACCCATTAAACGACGATAAACCCCCCTTACCTGATTAATCCGGCAAATCTTTGAGCTCCAAGCTTTTCTCTTCTCCAACCTTTGCCCTTGCTCTTCCTCTTTGCCCTTTCTCCACTTTCCACTTTTCAGCCGCTTCTCTGTTTCACGTAGAACTCTTTTTACCAAAAATGGGATTCCTTTTCCTTATTTCACACTTATATAATTTTCCAATTTATATTATTATCCCAATAATAATAATTCGATAATTCCAATAATAATAATAATAATAATCCAATTATCTAATTAAATTAATAAATATATTATTAACTTAATTTAATAATTATCGTATTATTATCGGGGTGTTACATTTGTCGTGGCCTTTTGCTATGTGGGGCATCGATATGATTGGAAAGATTGAGCCGACCGCCTCCAATGGGCATCGCTTCATCCTTGTTGCCATCGACTATTTCACCAAGTGGGTCGAAGCAGCATTGTTCGCGAATGTCACCAGACATGTGGTTGCCCGATTCATCAAGAAAGAAATCATTTGTCGCTATGGGATTCCCAAAAGAATCATTACTGATAATGGTTCTAATCTCAACAACAAAATGATGAAGGAGTTGTGCCAGGACTTCAACATTCAGCATCGCAATTCTTCCCCTTACCGCCCTAAGATGAACGGTGTTGTTGAAGCGGCAAATAAGAACATAAAGAAGATTGTGCAGAAGATGGTCGTTACGTATAGAGATTGGCATGAGATGATACCCTTCGCCTTGCATGGGTATCGTACTTCAGTACGTACATCGACCGGGGCAACCCCTTACTCCCTTGTGTATGGTATGGAAGCAGTCCTACCTAATGAAGTGGAGATTCCTTCTCTAAGAGTCCTGTTGGATGTCAAGTTAGACGAAGCTGAATGGATTCAGACAAGGTTCAATGAGTTGAGTCTTATCGAAGAGAAGCGAATGACAGTCATTTGTCATGGGCAGTTGTATCAAAGTCGGATGAAGAGAGCCTTTGATCAAAAAGTGCGTCCTCGATGCTTCCAGGTCGGAGATTTGGTGTTGAAAAGGATCCTTCCTCCTCAGATAGATCACAGGGGCAAGTGGAATCCTAACTATGATGGACCGTATATTGTCACCAAGGTTTTTGATGGTGGGGCCTTAATGCTTGCAACGATGGATGGTGAAAACTTCACTTCCCCGGTGAACTCAGACGCAGTTAAAAAATATTTCGCATGAAATAGACCCGCTGGACAATAAAAAGAGTAGTCCAGGCAAAAATGGGCATCCCGGCGAACCAAGAAAATGAAAAAGGTTCGGGCAAAAATTAGGGATCAAAAGTGAAAAGATTGTACATCCGGTAAGTTGAAAACCTGAAAAGGCAACTTAGGCAAAAATGGGTATCCCGGTGGATTGAAAACCCGAAAAGGGTGATCCAGGCAAAAGTTAGGGATTAAGCGAATGACTGCGTTCTGAGTAGTTCTGAATCTCATCTCGTGTCAATGACTGAAAACTTTTGAAGGATAGGAAACAGTCCAATCACTCTTTCAGAAAGCTGATCATCTGGAGGATCTTGAAGACGAGCAAGTCATAGCAGAATTGGAACCCAATAGAAATCCATTTCACATTGTCATTAGATTAATTTCACATTGCCAAAGGGGGAGATTGTTAATTCCTTAGGATTGGCATTAATTTTAGAAAACAAATAATGTAATCATCTCTGTTGTTTTAATATGTTGGGTTGAAGAAATTCAACATCTGGGCCAACATGTCATGTACGATGTCACGACATCAGGTCTGTGACATCGCACATGTGTAGAAAACTGAATTAATTAATTCAGTATATATTCTGGGATCAGCAAGGATATCTGGTGAATATCCTAACTCCCATGTGGAGGTCTTGAAGACTCAATCAAAAGATATATAGGCTCAAAATATGGAGATATATATGGAGAGATTCTAGGATTGAAGACCTTGTTTGTAGCAGAATTTTCTGCTGAAGTTGTAACAGCAAAGAACAAGTCTGCTGCGATTTCTGAAGGCCCAAATCCAGTTGGGTGATTAGGTTATAAATAGCTGATTGTAACCTAGTTTATGTAAGCCTCCTAGAATGAATTTTTAGGGGTGTGTGTAAGGTAAACCTCCCAATCTGTGGGAAGGTTACCATGTGTATCTCAGTGGTAAATCCTGAGAGTTTTTGTAACTCAAAGCCTGTAGGCAAGAGTGATTTTGTTCTTGAATGAAGTTGTGAAGCAAGTTCAAGGTGTGTTAACATTACATTGTATTTGTAGTGATAGGAATGGAAACTGGAGGTTTCTATCTAGGAGTTCCTAGGTATAGATTGCATTGGGTAGGGATTAAGTGATGAGTTGTAAACGGGTGAGTTTAACTCTGAATTGATACTACTAATAGTGGATCTTCTTCCTGGCTTGGTAGCCCCCAGATGTAGGTCATGTTGGACTGAACTGGGTTAACAATTTCCTGTGTTTATTTTCCTTCTGCACGTGTTTATTACTGTCATAACTCAGCAGGTATTCTAGTCAGCTTATCAAGATGATAACTGACCTGGCATATAGCCTTCTGCTTGAATGTCAATCAGAAAGTTGTAACATTCATCAGGGACAGTGCATACTGAATGATAAGTAGGATAACTTTAGTTCAGTATTTATTTAAGTCTGTTCTTTTCAAAGATAAAAGACCTGGCTGAAGGATCATAGTGAAACTGTCAAACTGGATGTTTTGACAGTTGATACTGAAGGATGATACTGAAGTAGAGACTAGTTGGTCTTTTCCAGTATTGCAAACTTAGCACAGCACGTTTCCAGGAACATATCAGAATCAGCATATGTTCTGGATGTCGAACTGAATGATGTGACATTCATTCCCAACAGCAGGTGCTAAAGTGTAGGATGATTGGTTCTTCTGGTTCAGTATTTTTCTCAGGGTTTCAATAGCTTAGAGAAAAACCAGGAAAACAACTACTAACCTACAATTAATGAACCTAACAAATAGCCAAATTGTTAGCAATCTAATAAGTGGAAATTAGATTAACATGTTCAACCTTTAATTCAGGAAATACAAGTAAAAGATACACACACTGGAACAATGTAACAGATGATGTCCACAAACAACAGTAAGACATCATGCTGATAACTATGGAAGAAAACAACAGAAGTGAGTGATAGGTTTGATTTCTGTTGAGTCCTTCTTCCTGATGCACAGAACCAGGGGTTCATACAGTCTAGGGTGACATAGAATGAGATGTTGTGACATCTGTGAACCTGTGCATATTAGTACAGTGGTTAATAACTATCTTGCTGTATTAGGTACAATGTTAGATCAGATGTCATGACGTGGAGTATAACATCTGAATTCTGACTACACCAGAATTTCAATTGGTATCAGAGCAGGCATCATGTTCTGCTTCTGGATGAGATCCATGGGTGATACTTTCTGGTATCTTGCAAGGAGTTATGTTAGTATTGATGCTGGAACCTGGGAAAAGCTCTGTAATTTCCCTGAATGGTCCCTTGAAGTAGGTGGATGGACTGTTCATGACAGGAATGGTGTGTACCTGTCTCTGGAGGGTGGCAATTGGCCTGTGTGTGGGACAACTGTGCCAGTATTGAATCACATTCAAACTTGGTATGGTCTTGGAGACCAATCTGGTGAAGTGTGTGTTCATGGGTTGAGTTGTATTATGATTTCCGCTGCATAATACATGGAAAAACTCAAACTCTGATGTTGTTTCCCCTCATGTGGATGAAAGGCTGTTGTATTCAAGATTTCATCATAACCTCTGAAGATGTCAAAGCTACTTGAGTCCCCTCAAGTCCACTCATCATGATGTTCTCACATAAGGATGGTAAGAATCACCTGATCACTGATTCTGTTACACTCTTGGGTAGTGTATATGAAGACCTTGAAGTCTTTCAAGGAGGGTTTGTTCCAAGGAGGTGGAACCAATGTTCTATGTGATGTTAGAACATGTTGTTCAACAAGTATGCAGCTGCTGGTTGAAGAACAAATGTTTTTAGGTGTCAAACAAAGGGATACTCTTGTTTGGAACCTACTCCTGACCTGGAAGAGGAGACATCTGTGTGGGCTAAGTTGACAAGGGTAGGGTCAACTGTGTGTATGCTCAAGAAGGTCACTTGTAGAAGTCTGATCTCTAGAAGTGGAGCTGGTTGAGATGTGACATTGTGCAATTTCCTGCTGAGTGTCTTACTCATGTAGATTGATCAGGGTGGAATAGTTGTTCCCTGAAGTACTATGTTGTTTTGGAAGACAAGTCCCCTGAATGTTAGAAGTCAATATTGGGGTAACCTGATTGCTATATCATTTAAGAGGATTGGAACCATGAATCTTGTTATTCAAACACCACGTTCAGAAGTGGCAGTTCTTACAAGGTGTGAGAATATGAAGATTCAGAGGTTGGTTGAGGTAGTATGCTCTGGCAATGCATATCTACTATTGACTGGTGTTGTGTGTCTCACTAGTACTTACGGTCAGCTGGAGTCTGATTGGGGGAGTTAGTTACCACTGGTAGGGATGAAGTATGTCATGTTGAGACATGTCTGTACAATACATGGATATTGGTGTGGAGTTTCCATGATTGTTAAGTTGAGGGGGAGTTTTGGTTAACCTCCTCAAGTCTGGTCAGCCTAGGGTCTGGTTGGCTGTTGACATGTGTCACATGGGTTCTGGTGGTTGTGTGACACATTTGCAAGGAAGAATTCATCTCTCTCATTCCTAAGGGTGAATTTAATCTGGGAAGACTTTCAAAATTGTCTAGGTGCTTGCAAGCAGAAGATGTTGACACAAGAAGAGTATTTTCAAAGTATTCTTATGGTGAAAGTATCTGAAGGGATAATTGGGAAAGGATTTAAGATCAATGTCTACTTGTGCCAAGTACAAGTGTTTAATTGATTATCCTTGGAGCTCAAGATAACTGATGTTCTTAAAGATGTTGGAACATCACTTCTTCAAGACCCTGTGCAGAATCACAGGAAGGATAGTACATTGGCTTATGATCTATCTCTTTGGTGGCAGCAAAAGCATATGATCTCTGAAAAGGTTTCCTGGCAAGAAACATGTTCAGCCTTGGTATGTACAAGAAGAAGAAGACATCATAGTCTTGATGGTGGTTACTTGGATCAGTTTATTTCTGATCTAGGTAAGGAAGTGCATTAGCTTATGCACACTGTGAAGTCAAGAACAAGTGGCAGCAGTCTTGACATCATGGAAACAGCCTTGCGTTAGGAAGAGGAATCCTTGGCATAGCTGAAGGGATAGTTTTTAACTGTTCCTTCTGAAGACTCGTACATCAAAATGTCTGATGTCTTTGGAGAAGAAGCAGGGATTCACCAAGGTGTGAGCTTGGATGACTTAACTGCAAACCTGCAGGATGGAGGTTGTTTATTCAAACTTGGTTCCACAATCAAGTCTATGAGAACATTGAACTCTTGTTTTGTGAAGGGAGGAAGTTCTTTCAAGTGGCAGAAGAAGGAGCTGAATTTAACAGCTAGATGTCAAAACACAATGTTGTGACATTTGGTTCAACATCAGATTCTTAAGTGGTGAAGTGGCACATCAACTTGAGATAGAAAGGTCTACAGGGTTGTAGATTGGATACTTCAAAAAGCTTGAAGTTCTAGTCTCACTTGAAAGGTCAGAATATCTTTGGGAGAAGTCTGATAAACTTGGGGAGGTCAAAAAGTAGCAGTTGACCTGTTCATATGAGGATTCATGAAGGAGGTAATCAACCAGTGGCAATTGGTTTACCTCAGATGTGAGTTTGAAGAATCAAGATAATCAACATATGGCAGCTGATTATTCTTGAGGAAAGTCTGAGACAAATTACTCTTGAGTAGAAAAGTAGTAAGTTGAAGACTAAAGGAGGTGCTTTCTATTCATCCCTTGGAGCTTGTGGTAGGAGTTCTGAGCTATCTATGGAAGATTATCTCGTGTAATGGGATGAAATTGTATGTGTCCCAATGAATGTCTGGGTTCTTCTTGATCAACCCGAAGACTCAGTGGTATCTGAAGACTATCAGATGGTGTGCCTTGTCCTAGTGTGAAGGATGTCCCAGCGGATGTTAGAACATCCAGTGAAGTGGTCCTATGTTCTGGTTAGAAGAGAGATTGACACAGAGTGTGAATGTGTTCAGCTAAGAGGGTTGAACAGAGGGTGTGCTCTTGAAGACATGAAGATGCGTCTTGTGTTTTCCATTCATCAAGTGGTCTGGATTCTCTATGAATCAGGAAGTATGTGAAGGTCCAACTTTGGGATGTTGGATATACCCATGTGTGATCTCCAATCTTCAAGAGGAGAGTGGGGTGTTCATGACAGGGGGAGTTCTGGCCTTGAAGCTGCAAGTAATCATCAAGCTTGTGGTCTATGTGTACTCAGATAACCAGGTATGGCACCTTGTCAGTTATCAGGATGCTGTGTCAAGGCTGAGTGAGCTGAAGAATGTCTGACCGAATGTCATGACATTGACCTGGACAATGCTGCTAATTCCTTCTAAAACTTAAAGTCAGTAGGAATTATGAAAGTGAGGTGTCAAATTCTGGTAAATCAGAATAAGCCAGATGGCTACAGCTGTGTGGTACAGGGGGAGTAACCATCTGCTGAAGTGTGGGAATTTGACTGTATTAGTGCCAAATGTCAAGTCTCTACTGGAGATATGACAGGAACCTTGGAAAATGTTGAATACTAGCAGAATGCAAGAAAAAGCCACGTGAAATGTTAAGACATCGCGTGCAACGTGTCTGACTGTATATATGGAATAGTCTCCATGCACTGGAACGACTGTTTTGGAAAAGAAACAGTCAAGAGCTATAAAAGGTATTCAAAGATAATCTGAGATTTTGTTGGTGATTCTCTGACTGTTTCTCAGCAAAAATAAATGCATCTTGACCAAGCATTTATTTCTACCGGAAATTCCTAGGCACGGGCTGGACTATTTAAAGGATGCAATAGCCCTCTTCCTCTCACAAGAAAAACACTCCATTCTCAGTATCATGGGGTATGTTAAGGTTTGGGCAAGTTGCGCCTGGATCTGGTTTTGTGAAGGGTGCCTTTACAAATGTTTAGCTAAAAAGGGGGAGAGAAATATAGTCCTGGGGTTGAGAATGTACCAGAAGCAAGCCAACTGTGGATGTGGCAGCAAACAAAAGTTGGCATCAGGGCACAAAATCCACCAACTGGGTTACCACTTGTGTCTTGTGATCTGAGTTAAGAAGACAGTTGTGCCTTGTGATCTGAGTTACATTGTCTATGTACTCAGCATTACATATTCTTCTGGAAGCTCTCCGGTTGAGGGGAAGGGTTCTGGTACAACTGAGTCTTGTCCCTCTTCTTCCCCATGTACACCAACTTTGGTGTTTGTGGTGGTGGAGACAATGACGGAGATGAAGAGCATTCCCAAATTGGGATGTTTGTCCAGTGCAGTGGTTATTTGTTTTAGCTAAAATTTGCCAAAGGGGGAGATTGTTAATTCCTTAGGATTGACATTAATTTTAGAAAACAAATAATGTAATCATCTCTGTTGTTTTAATATGTTGGGTTGAAGAAATTCAACATCTGGACTAACATGTCATGTACGATGTCACGACATCAGGTCTGTGACATCGCACATGTGTAGAAAACTGAATTAATTAATTCAGTATATATTCTGGGATCAACAAGGATATCTGGTGAATATCCTAACTCCCATGTGGAGGTCTTGAAGACTCAATCAGAAGATATATAGGCTCAAAATATGGAGATATATATGGAGAGATTCTAGGATTGAAGACCTTGTTTGTAGCAGAATTTTCTGCTGAAGTTGTAACAGCAAAGAACAAGTCTGCTGCGATTTCTGAAGGCCCAAATCCAGTTGGGTGATTAGGTTATAAATAGCTGATTGTAACCTAGTTTATGTAAGCCTCCTAGAATGAATTTTTAGGGGTGTGTGTAAGGTAAACCTCCCAATCTGTGGGAAGGTTACCATGTGTATCTCAGTGGTAAATCCTGAGAGTTTTTGTAACTCAAAGCCTGTAGGCAAGAGTGATTTTGTTCTTGAATGAAGCTGTGAAGCAAGTTCAAGGTGTGTTAACATTACATTGTATTTGTAGTGATAGGAATGGAAACTGGAGGTTTCTATCTAGGAGTTCCTAGGTATAGATTGCATTGGATAGGGATTAAGTGATGAGTTGTAAACGGGTGAGTTTAACTCTGAATTGATACTACTAATAGTGGATTTTCTTCCTGGCTTGGTAGCCCCCAGATGTAGGTCATGTTGGACTGAACTGGGTTAACAATTTCCTGTGTTTATTTTCCTTCTGCACGTGTTTATTACTGTCATAACTCAGCAGGTATTCCAGTCAGCTTATCAAGATGATAACTGACCTGGCATATAGCCTTCTGCTTGAATGTCAATCAGAAAGTTATAACATTCATCAGGGACAGTGCATACTGAATGATAAGTAGGATAACTTTAGTTCAGTATTTATTTAAGTCTGTTCTTTTCAAGGATAACAGACCTGGATGAAGGATCATAGTGAAACTGTCAAACTGGATGTTTTGACAGTTGATACTGAAGGATGATACTGAAGTAGAGACTAGTTGGTCTTTTCCAGTATTGCAAACTTAGCACAACACGTTTCCAGGAACATATCAGAATCAACATATGTTCTGGATGTCGAACTGAATGGTGTGACATTCATTCCCAACAGCAGGTGCTAAAGTGTAGGATGATTGGTTCTTCTAGTTCAGTATTTTTCTCAGGGTTTCAATAGCTTAGAGAAAAACCAGGAAAACAACTACTAACCTACAATTAATGAACCTAACAAATAGCCAAATTGTTAGCAATCTAATAAGTGGAAATTAGATTAACATGTTCAACCTTTAATTCAGGAAATACAAGTAAAAGATACACACACTGGAACAATGTAACAGATGATGTCCACAAACAACAGTAAGACATCATGCTGATAACTATGGAAGAAAACAACAGAAGTGAGTGATAGGTTTGATTTCTGTTGAGTCCTTCTTCCTGATGCACAGAACCAGGGGTTCATACAGTCTAGGGTGACATAGAATGAGATGTCGTGACATCTGTGAACCTGTGCATATTAGTACAGTGGTTAATAACTATCTTGCTATATTAGGTACAATGTTAGATCAGATGTCATGACGTGGAGTATAACATCTGAATTCTGACTACACCAGAATTTCATTTTCGCCAACAGACGAATTCGGTATCTTATCCCTGCAGAGCTGATCAGAGCGTTGGATTCTTCAATCCCCAGCAGGTTCTCACCACTGTACCTCCCCCCAAGCAGTGGTTTCAGATTATACACTCCCCAGTAGAGTTGACAGTGTCAGACTATATACCCCCAGCGGAGTTGATAGTGCCAGACTGTATCTTCCCAGCAGAAGCGGTTGCTCCTCAGGGTTCGATGCCAGATCGATGATCTCGACGTCAGATCCATGGTTTCTTTCCTCGAAGCAGAACCTCGGTACCGTATCGGTGTTTGCTTCCCCTGCTAAGTCATCTCTCGCAGATCGTGGTTGCCAGAACCACTATCGCTTTCCCCAACAACAGGTTTTCAGTGCCGTTCTCTCCCCAGTCAGAATCTCGGTATTTCGTCATTGCTAGAACACCGTGTGGCGGGTCATTTCCCCACAGAATTCTTTGCGATGTGTATCTCCAGCAGCCTTGCCAGAGTCCAGAAGATGGTGATCATTTCCCCAGCAGATCCCCTTGCCTCAGCTTGGCATTCTACCCAGCATTTCACATCCCTGCATGTAGAATCATATTGTATTGCATCCTCCCAAATCGCGTAGCATTTCCATTTTCATGGAGCATTACGCCATTGAAAAATTCAAACATACGCATGTAAGCATAAAACATTCTCGGTATCCCAAGTGATAAGCTAGAAGTTGTTTCCAGTACTTAGACTGAAGATTGTTCATGACTTACCTTTGTTATCCCCAGCAAGTGTCATTGGCCCATGCGCCGCCTCTATTATCGTTCCCTATTTCTGCCGATGCTGACAGGCATGAAGTTTCCGGTATTCATACCGAAGTGGCGTTCAGGCCAGTTTTCCGATGTTCAGATCGAAGAAGTTTCCAACGTTCAGGTCGATGCAACTTGTGGCGTTCAGGCCAGTTTTCCGATGTTTAGATCGAAGAAGTTTCCGACATTCAGGTCGATGCAACTTGTGGCATTCAGGCCAATTTTTTGATGTTCAGATCGAAGAAGTTTCCGACGTTCAAGTCGATGCAACTTGTGGCGTTCAGGCCAGTTTTCCAATGTTCAGATCGAAGAAGTTTCCGACGTTCAGGTCGATGCAACTTGTGGCGTTCAGGCCAGTTTTCCAATGTTCAGACCGATATTAATAATCTCATATCTCCCAATGTTCAGATTGAAGTCATTTCCAGTATTCAGACTGATGAGCGGCATTCAGGCCATGGTTATTTATGTGTTACCATTTATTTTGGTATCCAGGTTAACATTCTTTTATCAGTATTCAGACTAATGAGCGGCATTCAGGCCATGGTTATTTCTATATTACCATTTATTTTGGTATCTAGGTTAACATTCTTTTTCGGTATTCAGACTGATGAGCGACATTCAGGCCATGGTTATTTCTGTGTTACCATTTATTTTGGTATCCAGGTTAACATTCTTTTTCGGTATTCAGACTGACTCTCACCGTACCAGACGGATTCTTCTTTCAAGACCACCTCTTTGCCGATTCTGACAGGCATTGTTACTTCACTTTAGTGCAAATTTTTGGGCTTTTATTGTATTCAATCCCTTGATACCTCGAAAGCACGAAAGTCGCTGCTATCTTCTTTCCAGGTCTCGAGTTGATTGAATAGGGGCAGCTGTAATACCCCAAAATTTACCCTTCATTTTTCTTGGAAGCATACGCTTTACACCTCATGCATGCATTCATTTTTTAGGTCATTTAGCATTTGCATTTCATCATGGCAATCGGAATCGGATCCAAGAAGCTTGAACATCATCCAGGACACTTTGTGGGCTCTATTTAGATGATTAGTCAACACAATGGAAATACTTGAGTTACTTCTAACAGGGGTCTATTCGTCAGTCAAAACGTTAATCTTGAAGGAGCAAAGGTTTGTTCATGAGCTGTCATGCTCGCTAGGCGAAGCCCACGTGTTTTGAAAAAAAAACGGAAAACGAAAATAAATAAATAAATAAATAAAAGAAAAAATCTTGGACTTGGACCTCTCTCATTTGAGCCCACAGGTCCACAAAAATCAGGTTATAAATTCAGAGTTTCAGTGAAACAAAAGGCATTTTATTCCTATTACCCTGTCTGGGAAAAAGATAGTGAGAGAAGAACCCTGGGGAAAAAGATAGTGAGAGAAGAGCTAACAGAGTTCAGAGCAACCTCCAGGCAACTCTGAAAGGTTCATTCTGACTCACACACTTTCAGCTCAAGCAAACCCTCACATTGGTTTGCAAATCCAGCCGTGCCATTTGATTTCAATCAAGCTCTCCAATCAGGCTCACATGACTTTTGCAGGGATAACTTGCGTGGTTTTCCACTTTATTTGTGGGATACCCCCTGGAGGTTCATTCCGGTTACCTGTACTGACCCACTTTCTTTGATGATGTTAGCTTGGAGGGATCTTAGGGTTTATCGTTCCTTTAATTGCTGTTACCTCGGATCTTCATCCGTGTGGTACCTTTTACATTTTTCCCGCATTTTACTGCTTTCCTAGCTGGAAGACCTCTATAGGAGGCAATGTTTTTGTGTTTACTTTATGCAGATTCCTTTGTCCAAGACTCCTTTTGCACGAGCGTTCCTATAACGTAAGCAAACCTATTGATTTTTCTTCTCCTAAGAACACGTTTACTCCTTCTACTACATGCGAGTAAGTCTCAAAAGGTCGAGCATCCGGTAGATTGCGTAGTAACGTCGTTCGTCCAAAACCCAATCCATAACCCCGTAGTTAGCCGAACTACGGCTTGCTCTGATTCTCATTCCAGATGAGATACGTAGGCATAAGACGCAATGTCTTAGCGAGCACACATCCCCCAAACCCATAGGTCAGCCGAGTTACGAAGACTCTGATTCTCATATTTAGATGAGATACGTATGCAGTGGATGCGACATCCGCGCGAGTCATTTTCATTTAACCCCTTTTTTTAGTAAACAACACCAGATAAACTCACACCCTTTAGACAAAAACTACAAAAGTGGATCCCGTAGAGTACTACAGATGCGTAGGGGTGCTAATACCTTCCCTTTGCATAACCGACTCCCGAACCCAAGATTTGGTTGCGAGACCCTGTCTTGTCCTTTCCTTTTTCCAGGTTTACTTCGAACGTTTCCTTTACCTCCTTTGGGATAAATAACGCACGGTGGCGACTCTCCTGTCTTTCTTCGCTAGTTGTTTTTTTTTCGCATTCCATTTTTCAGGTTGCGACAGCTGGCGACTCTACTGGGGACCCGGTTTCCCTAAGCGAGTCCCTCCTAGCTTTTGTAGTTTGTTTGTTTATTGGGTGTTCATGCTTTTGTACAGTTATTTATTTACCTGCTTTACCTTATTGCATTGTGTACATATCATTGCTGTATCTGTTGGCAGGCTATGGCTGCTTGGTGATCTTTGTGAGATGAGTTCTATACCCGAACTCGAGTGCACTTAGGATAGGAGAATGGCATAGTCTTGTCGACTTGTGTGGAGTTATTCCTTAGCAAGTTGACTTGCAAGCCCATTCACTTGGTGAAGGTCATGTTGAGATCAATAATGTCACACAAGTAAGTTGTGGTTAGACATTACTTTTTCCAATATAGACCTTAGAAGCCGAGGACCTTAGTTTACCAAACCCATCTTGGCATATTCGTAGGACGTAGTGCGAAAATCGTTCAAGTGCAAGATTTGATACGATTGTTACGCGATACTACACTCATAAGAGTCTCTCTTGAGAATATTTTTGGAATACGAGTAGTCGTTCCTCCGATAATATCCGAAAGATGGGATTATGACTATGGGAACCTTTTATAGAACATGTTTGGCAGGTTTAAACCTTAGTACACTCTTTTTGGGTGGTTCTTAACCTAAACTCCATGCTCGTGACTTGCAACAAACCCTTGATTCATGGTTGATCCGATCAGGTATCCTTAATATCAATGAAACTTGGGTGTTGATAAGGTGTAAACCATAATCCACCAAAATGGGTGGTTGATATTAAGGATAACATGATCCATCCCATGACCTTTGTTTGGTGTGCTATTAATTTCTCTCCAGACAGTGCAACCTGATAGATGTTCAAGCAGATACAGCGATCCTGATTCCCATGCCACTACACTGCATTCACATCATTTTGCATCACATCATTTTGCATTCATAATCATTCACACATGTTTATCCATTTCTGTCGGAATTTTCTTGGTTCTCATCAACGACTTAGTCTTTTTTTTACATCGTTTATCTATTGAGAGACTGGAATCAAGGGGGTAGAATACCTTTGGAATTGATAAACATGTCATTGCATTTACATATTCATTAGCATGTCTTGCATAACAGGTACCGCCACAGTGTTCTCAGTTTGTTTGGTGTTCCATCAGCAGGATAGCTGACCCAGGCATTCACCGGTACGGTACCCGCAGAAACCAATAGAGAGTAATGGAGAGCCTACAGGCAGAGTTCGCCGAGATGAAAATCCGCATGAATCAATTCATGGATGTGGTTCAAGGGGTGGCTCAGGGACAACAAGAGCTCAGGCAGATGATACAGAGGAATCCCCCTGCTCAACCAGAGACGGTGACTGATCCTTCAGCTAGAGAGGCTAATGGACACAATGGGCCGGGGCCTATCCCAATCCTACATGTCACCTCCGGTCAACAGCCTGTTCATGATGATCAGGACAATCAGTTCCCCCTGCTACAGGAAGACTTTGGTATGGGTCATGGTGTGGACCCCATGTTTAGAAGATTGGAAGAGAGGTTGAAGGTAGTGGAAGGACAGAATCCTTTGGGAGTAGATGTTGCTGACTTGGGGCTGGTTCCAGGTGTGAGAGTGCCACCGAAATTCAAGGTCCCGATATTTGACAAATACAATGGCAACTCTTGCTCGAAGACCCATGTGCAAGCCTATTTCCGTAAAATGGTTGCATACTCCGATGACGAAAAGTTGCTTATGTACTTTTTCCAGGACAACCTAGCTGGGGCATCCCTGGAATGGTATATGAGGCTGGACAGAGCCCACATCCGTTGCTGGAGGGATTTGGCTGAGGCTTTCGTGAAGCAGTATCAGTATAATGCAGACATCGCTCCGGACAGAACTCAACTTCAAAATCTGTCTCTTAAAAGCAATGAGTGCTTCAGAGAATACGCTCAACGCTGGAGAGAAACAGATTCCCGTGTTCAACCTCTTATGTTGGAGAAGGAAATGGCTAACATGTTCATGAACACTCTGCCAGGACCTTATTTGGAGCGCCTGGTGGGTTGCAATGCCTCCAATTTTGCTGATGTAGTCTCTACCGGAGAGAGGGTGGAGAATTACCTGAGGACATACGAGACCCAAAGTGGAGGTGGATCCTCATCAGGGGTGAAGAAGCCGA
Source organism: Lathyrus oleraceus (assembly GCF_024323335.1). Taxonomy (NCBI): domain Eukaryota; kingdom Viridiplantae; phylum Streptophyta; class Magnoliopsida; order Fabales; family Fabaceae; genus Lathyrus; species Lathyrus oleraceus. The sequence goes on from NC_066579.1 coordinate 453,243,276, forward strand.
TCATTCAGGGACAGAAGAGGAGAGAAGGGGATGCACGTGCCATATCTTCTTATCAGAACAGGGATAACCAGAGGAATAACTTTCAGAACTATCATCAGCAACCGTATGTTGCGGCTGTGACCATTACAGCTGCAGCACCACAACAACAACAACAACCACAACGTCAACCAGCTCAGTACCAACCACAACAACCGGGTAACAGACCCGCCTATCAATTGAGGCCAAGGACGATGGACCGGCGTTTCGACACTCTTCCAATGTCGTACGCTTAGTTGCTTTCTAGTCTTCAACAACTACAACTTGTGCAGTTGCGCACTTTTCAAGATATCATCACATTCTAAAAAATAATACATCTAATTCTAGGTATTAATAAATACTTTCACGTATTACTTGACCGGGTGTAGTGTGGAGATTGTGTAATATTACAGGTGAATAGTGCCTCCTTATTTTGGCCTTCTTGGTTGATTGTTGACGAGAATAATTGCTTGTTACCACAAGACTGAGGATATGCCTCAAGACTAAAACTTTCATGTTGGGTGGTTATGAAGATTTGTGAAGCATTTGGTATAGACAACTTATGAGGTAGAGTGACAGAGAATGTTAGAAAACTCCTAAGAAGATGCCGAAATAATGAAATTTTATGAAGATCTTCTTGCTAATGAGATTTTATCAAGATATTCTGTCTAAAAACAAAGTCCCTCCTTCTCCTCCCTTAATCAAAATAGTGCTTCACAATGTAGATTTTAATGGTGGTGATGCAATGAAAGTCGTTGTTGTCAAGATTTTCCGAACCACCTTCTAATATAGACGATTCGCCATAACATTTAGGTTGTTTTGTCGTCAGCTCTGCTGACACGTTGTTTTTAATTGATCTATCTTTCTTATCTCATAAATGTTGAATATGAGTTCGCTGCATTTTAATTTCTTTTCCAAATTGTAGACTTGTGTCCTTTTTCAGACATGTGTTGTTTTTTAACTGGATATTAATGGACTCTCGTCCTGTTTTTGAAACGATCATATAATGTTGTTTGGTGTTGTTTTATGTGATGTGTTTCTTTATGAGCATTTCTTAATGCATCTCATATGCTTCTTATGCATCATGCGAAATTCTAAAAATGTCCCCAATTTCTAGAGATGCATATCCGGACACAACAAATGGTCAGTTAATTTTAGCATTTTTCAGCGATGCATCTCCAAAATATTTTGGAGGTTAAATCACGTCAGACTCTTCTCCTTCCCCATTTCACATTACTCAAACTTTAAGTCAACTTCAGCTCTCAAATTTCTTCACTACACCAAGTAAAATTTCATTCAACAAGGCTCAATGGAACTCAAATGAACATCAATCTTCATCTGTAACATCATCCACCTTCATCAAAAACATAAATTTCTTTTAAGTTTTTTGAATTTTCAATAAATGCTTGAGTTTTGGTGTAAATGAGTAGAAATCAATGATTAGATTAGAAATGAGTAGAAATCACATTTAAGATAGTTTAGCCATAGCGTATTAGTTGTTTGTTGGCTGAAATTAATGATCAAAACAATGATTTTTTTAGCTTTATTATGGTACATTACGCCATTGATGCGACCTCTGAGTTGAAGAAGTTTTTGGAGATGCATCTCCAAAAAATTTCAGCGATTTAGTTTTCTAGTAACCGGAGATGCATCTCCGTAATTTTTCAGCGGTTTAATTTCCCAGAAATCTGAGATGCATCTCCAGAAATTTCTCAATTTTTTTTTATAATAATTTTCTTACTTGTGTTGTTTGCAAGCACTAATGGTATGCCTTACTTTAACTTACAAACATAATGTCTCATAGACATGATGGATTGAGGCATGACATGGTTACTCAACACACATCCGTTCAACGAGAGAAGAGTCAGTAAGTTTCAGATGCTCCTGATCCCTCTGGTCAGGAAGAGTTGTCTACTTCTAGGGCTTGTGCTTCTCCTCATTCCACTCTATCTTCTCAATCTTCTTCTTCCTATAGGAGACGAGATTCACCATCTGACGCATCACTCCCTTAATCCTCCCGTAGGCGTTAGGTTTCACCAGTTTCACCTCCTACTGTAGATATTGCTAATCCACTCCCACCTCATACTATTGATGCTATTGATCCACTCCCACCTCTCATTGTTGCACATGCTGATCCAGTGCCACCTCCAGAGGGTGAGGCTTTTGGAGATGGTATGGTCGGTTTGTCCTTATTGCCTATATATCCAGACCATACTGCCAGACATATCTAGGACAGAGGGGTAGCATTAGTTGGATTTTTATTTATTTTTACGTTAATTTTAATTTCTAACATTGATTATTTCTGAAAATTTTCAGGAGCGCGATCCGCAAAAGTTTCTTAACCACCAGAGGAAGATTGTTGCATTGCCTCATTCGAATGAGGAATGGTTTCAGTCGATTTTATTCTTATTTGGCCTGAAGGACTTATGCATGACCAATTATACTACTATCAACCACATGATGCTTAATATATTCATGAAGAGATGGCACTCGGAGACCTTGTCGTTTTATCTCCCGTATGGTGAAATGTTTATCACACTCAACGTGTCTCATGTTCGCTACATCATCCGATCAAGGGGAGATTCCCAAGTTATGGGAAGATGACCAAAGATGAGGCACCCAAGATGATGGTATAGTATCCGAGGGCTGATCTAGGGGAGGCGATGAATGAGTTGGATAAGATTAGGAGTGCTCATGCCAGATTTGTATACCTGAATAAGGTATATGAGGATGTGCTCCCGAGTGCACAATAGGCGGATGGTGATGAGCAGGTGGCATTCCACACATCGCCTGCATAAAGAGCATACATGTTTTATTTGGTTGGTACTGCAATTTTTGTGGACAAGAGTGCCACCTATGCAAATATCGTCTACCTACGTTACTTCGTGGATTTCAAACAGATCCATGAGTACAACTGGGACGCAACTTATCTAGTTTACCTGCATTCGAAGCTGAGAGAGGGTTGCATGTCAAAGACAAAGCAAGTCACAGGAAGCATCACACTACTGACGGTAATAATGACTGGTCTTTGAATGTTTCTTTATCATTTTCGTTTCATCTTTGCAAAACCATTACTGATGATTCATGCATTCCAAACTTTTCATTTCAAGGTTGGATCCTCACTTCCCACACATCTCTGGCTAGGCGAGTGTACCTGATTACACCGAGGATATGATGTGTGCTATTGCTTTTATCCCGCTCAGAGGGAACCAGGCGACCGAGCCTTACAAAGTCCATCTTGACCGTTTGGTTGCTGAGGACATGCACTTCAACAACTATGTTGATCACCGCGAGACGCAACCATTTGACGAGATAATGTTATATTCTAAATGGTTAGCATGTGTATCGCATCTCATTGCTCCTTATTGGCCCGAGCGCGTCATGCAGCAGTTCGACTATACTCAGGCCATTCCCAGACACCCTGTTGTCTCTGCTCCTCCTGCCTTGACATGTATACATATATAATTTTTATGATTATTAGAATCATCTGGTATCAGAGGAGACACAGGCTACCAGAGCGCCTGGAGTTACGTCGAAGGATACATCAAATGATTCTTCAGGATGTCACATCGTACATGGTGTAGGCTCTTCCAAAAGGCCTGTCAAGACCAACTCGTTTGGAGATACTAAAGGATGAGCATGCACAACTAGATCATGCTGGATATGTTTTATCTAGGTGTCTTCACATAGTGGAGATTGTGCATGTAGATATTGACAAAGGTATCTTCCATGATGAATCTGATGTGAGACAGGTACTAGGTGTCATCATGACAAAGACACAAGGGACATTGATGTACCAGAGACAACGTTAAAGGGTGTGATTGATGCCCGAGGAGACAAAACTGGCAAAGGAGACAAGGGAGGTAGATAAAAGATAGTCAAACATACACAATAATGTTTTAATATATAGTAGTAGTATTATGATCTGTATTTTATTTTGACGATTTTACTACTTTATTGATCTTGATTATATGATATTTTAATATTTATTGATATTTTATTTATGTATGATATTTTTTTACCATCTAAAATTATACATGTAAATTTTTCTATTTTCGATCGTATAATATGATTTAAGCATTCATTTGAATACATATAAATAAAATATAACATCAATACATATAAATAAAATATAACATCTGATCCAACTCAAATGTATAATAGTTTTTAAGTGTGTATATTTTAAATTGTTACGGAGATACTCTCTGAAATATTTCAAAATTCATTCAGAATTTATAATATCCGGAAATGTATCTCCGAAAGCTAAAAACATTTAAATAATTTCGCTCGGTGACTAAGAAGTATTAAGAATGGATTAAAAAACCATCTTCTTTATTCTCAAATTTACAATATCACCTAATTTAAAGCCGTTCTACAAAAGTTTTAAAAAAAAAATGGAGTACATAGGAACAAACATAGTTAAACTCTTAACAATGTACACGCATGCAAAAATCTATAAAGAAAATAGAGAAGAACAAGTCAAATATATTAGAGTGAAGGATTATAATCTTGGTCCACTCTAAAAGAAAAAGTGAACAAAACATATCCAACGAATGAGATCCATTTTCCACCCCCTAACTAGTAAATTGATGGCTAATTAATTCGTCAATCATTCACCATTTTTTAATCTAGTTTCAGTGCTACTCAACTCGCATGTACTAGTATGTTGGTTTTATTGGGTCACTTCATCCTAGTTGCTTAAATACAAAAAAAAGTTACAACTTGTCTTCTCTTGTCTTCACTCTGTCCAATTTCTAAACATCAATATTCAGATTTCCTATTTTATTCCATTTGTTTTTTTTTACGACCCATGGGACTTCATCTTAGTGACATCCTTTGCAAAAGGTGCCAAAGTTTGCCCGTGAACAGAGCAGTAAGCGCTCTGTATATTCTAATAAGGGACACAAACTTGCTCAACAAGAAAGTTCAAATTGCATCTATATTTTTCAGATACTTTGTTCCTAATACAACCTTAGATCCACGTCAAAAAGAATGAATTACAATAACATGTGCACTACAATATTTTAACTAGTACTACTACTTACCCTTTTTATATGTAATTCTACCCTATATAGCAGAAATTCCAAAAAAATTACACAGTCCTTCATGCGCAAAATAAAAAGAATGCAATCAACAAGCAGAGAATAGACTACTATGCAAAAATTTCAATATGATTATTTAACCAGCGTGATCCAACTCTCCAAGAACATTACATATTAAAAAGCCTTCAGTATAAATAAATAAAATCTTACCGTTAGATACCAAAATAAGTGACCATATACTCCTCTACTAAACTAAAAACAACTCATCTTAAAACAATTATCTAAGGAAAACCATAAAAAAACCGCTTTGAGTATCATTTCTTCACCTCTTCATATTCGGCTTCTGGAGCTTGGTCCCCCCCTTGAGAACCACCAGCTGAGGGACCGCCACTAGAACCACCTGACATGTGCTCTCCAATCTTGGAGACGGCTTTGTTAGCCGCATCAAGCTTTGACTTGATTTCGTCAATATTCTCCCCTGACATGGCACTTCTCAAATCTGAAATTGCATCCTCAATTTCTTTGGCCACTTCACTAGGAATCTTCTCTCTATATTCACCTAAGCTCTTCTCGATGCTATAGATGGAAGTATCCGCACTGTTTCTAATATCGATGAGAGCCTTTCTTTCTTGATCTTTTTGAGCATGTAACTCTGCTTCTTTCACCATCTTGTCAATCTCATCATCTGAAAGTCCACCAGACGACCTAATAGTGATTTGTTGTTCTTTACCGGTGGACTTGTCTTTGGCCGACACGGTAACAATACCGTTGGCATCAATGTCAAAAGTGACCTCAATCTGAGGCATGCCTCTTGGAGAAGGAGGAATGCCAACAAGCTCAAATTCTCCAAGCATTTTGTTGTCAGTAGCCATTTCCCGCTCACCTTGTAACACCTTGATACCTACTTGTGTCTGATTGTCAGCTGCCGTTGAAAAGACCTGGAACAGTTATATCACAAGTCAGGAGAACATTCAACCGCAACAAAAATACAGATTCATTGTCCAATTATTTTGGAAAAACTGAATACCCTTTTGAAGAAAATTAACAATCATCAGTAGATTTAAGGATTACCTGACTCTTTTTTGTGGGAATAGTAGTGTTACGGTTGATTAACCTTGTAAAGATACCACCCAAAGTCTCAATACCCAGAGAGAGGGGTGTTACATCCAAAAGCAGTAGCTCTTTAACATCTCCACGTAGGATACCACCCTGGAGTGCTGCTCCCATTGCAACTGCCTCATCAGGATTTACTCCTTTACTGGGAGACTTTCCAAATATCGCTGAAACCACCTCTTGGACTTTAGGCACACGGGTCATCCCTCCAACAAGAAGAACCTCGTCAATGTCCTTGACAGATATGTTTGCATCCTTCAAACAGCTCTGACATGGAGCCCTAGTTCTTTCAATCAAGTTATTTACTAGAGCTTCAAACTTAGATCTAGTCAATGTGATGTTCAGATGCTTAGCACCAGATGCATCAGCAGTGATGAAAGGCAAGTTTATCTCTGTCTGAGATGTTGAAGACAGTTCTATCTTAGCTTTCTCAGCAGCTTCGCGAAGCCTTTGCAAGGCAAGCCTATCCTTAGAAAGGTCAATACTCTCAGTCCTCTTGAATTCACTCACCAAAAACTCCAATAAGGCATTATCAAAGTCCTCTCCTCCCAAGAAAGTGTCACCATTTGTTGCTTTCACCTTGATACAAAAAATGTAATCAGTACAAACAAGCTTCTCATATTATTATTTCCAACAGGCTAAGAAATGATGACAGGGTAAATAAACTAGCATACCTCAAAAACACCATTAGAAATTTCTAAGATGGAAACATCAAATGTTCCACCACCAAGGTCAAAAACAGCAATGAGACCCTCCTTGTTGTTCATCCCATATGAAAGTGCGGCAGCAGTGGGCTCATTGATGATTCTTTGCACATCAAGACCTGCAATTCTACCAGCGTCTTTTGTTGCCTGCCTTTGAGCATCATTGAAGTAAGCTGGAACAGTAACTACAGCCTTAGAAACTGTCTTTCCAAGATAAGATTCTGCAGTTTCCTTCATCTTGGTGAGAACAAAGGCACCAATTTGGCTAGGGGAATATTGCTGTCCATTAGCTTCAACCCATGCATCTCCATTGGGAGCCTTAACAATCTTGAATGGAACCATTTTCATCTCTTTTTGGGTTTGTGCATCATCAAAGCGCCTACCAATCAGACGCTTGATACCAAATAGAGTGTTTGTTGGGTTAGTTACAGCTTGACGCTTGGCTGGTGTACCTACAAGCAGCTCCCCTTTCTGGTTGAAAGCAACCACCGATGGTGTAGTTCGTGCACCTTCAGAATTCTCAATGACTTTTGGATTCTGAAATGACATAAACAAAGTCAGCACAAATCCCATCAATGGAAAATGGGAACACATACAAGCAAATCCGAAGAAATAATGACTTACCTTTCCCTCCATAACAGAAACACATGAATTAGTTGTACCCAAATCAATACCAATGACATCATTTCCAGCGGGCCTTGAACTGCATAACAATAAGAGGTATTATGAGTAATTATGATATAAGATTAAAAAAGTGGCTTCTCTAAGAGGATTGCACTTTTACAAACAAAATCAAAACAACAAAAATCACCTGAATGGCCGAGACAAACTTGACCAACTGTGACTAACATATGCAGGCTTAGTACTGCCGTTTGTTAACTGCAAGCCAAGGTCATAGTAAGAAAAAGCTTCCTTCAGAATAATCAGCAACACACTTCATATAAAAAGTCAATCAATTACAATTCTATAGATACGCCATAATATCAAACAATTGTTCACATACTTTATCAAGATCCCAAATTCAAAAAATATGTAGCTAGCTTATGCTAGAAACTCAATTGTATATATACAGGCAAAAAGCAATTCCAATACTGTAAGATAGAAACCCATAGATTGACTGCAATAATAGCAATATCATTGGCTAACGACCAAGCCGGTTAGCACAAAAACACATAATTTATGAAACAAACATTAGTAGAAAACCAGCTTCTAACCTAAAAGATTAAATTCAGATATCTAATAGAAAACCAGCTTCTAATCTAAACTTCTGCAAGTACTTTAGCACGAAAATACTACTAGAAAACCAGCTTCTAATCTAAAAGATTAAAATTTAAATAACTACACCACAAAACTGGGAATATATTACAACTTATTTCGCTTGAATTGAAGTACAATAACTATATCCAATAATAAAAAAACACGTAAATCGTATTACAGAACCAGCTTCAAAAGGTTATCAAAGATCTACACTATAAAATTGGGAGTTATATTTCTATTATACAACTATATCCAACAAGCACAAAAACGGTAGAAAATCAAAAGCGAAACTAAATAGTCCAAAATTCAGACAAGCTGATCCAAAATTTGAACAGAATCATGAAATAGATAGATCAAAATAAAAACAAACAGAACATATTTCAATAGAATAATAAACCTTCAATAAGAGTAAAAGAAACAAAGCTAACGCGGAACAAATAAAAGCTGAAAATCAACCACAGAGAAGAATTAAGAGATGTTACCGAACGAAAGACGGAGTAGGAAGAAGAAGCAACATCTCGGCGGCGGAGAGAGCGGAGCAAGGCGGTGGCAGCAGCCATGGCCAGAAGAGGATGTGTATTGTTTGAAAATGAATATGAAAGAGAGAAGAGAAATGGTTTTTTTTTATTTATAGCAGGGTTTAGCTAGGGTTTTTGGAGATTTAGAAATGGAAAAGTGAATAGTGTGTTATGTTATTAACGACGTGCCCAGATTATTCTAGTTCTTCTGCTTACCAAAGAGAGCTGAAGAAGGTTCTAGATCGGTTAAACGGTGTCGTGTCACCAGACAAACGGATTATCACACAACTTTAAATACTTTCTTGTACTCGTAAAAAAAATACTTTTATTTTTTTAAATATAATTTTGTAGTTTTAATCTCTCAATTTAATTTATTTCTAATTTTTAATTTTTTCAATAAAAATTAAAAATCCATCTATTTTTATTCTATTATAAGTTTGTTTTGTCTTCCATCTCATTTAGGTGTCAATGATCTGACAAATCAATCGATAATTGAATGGTATTAAAAAATATCCGCATTTATAATTATTATTTACTTTATCAATAACTGTAAATTTATTTTATACTGTCAACCAATGACGATGATGTATTCCGCCAAATCAGACTGAAAATTTTAAAATACTTATATGACATGACAAAGTAATATATTCTTATTGGATGACAGTGTAAAACTTTTTTACATTGTCAGTGCATCACCATTAAACACTTATTCTATTTAGAAAAAAGAAAAAATATTCGAAATTTTTACAAAAATAACCCACTTTTTCAAAGAAATTTCCAAAATACCCCTAGTTAAAAAAAATCTCAAACTAACCCACTTTTAGGAGGAGACGCCAATTCAATTGGCGACTCCTCTTAAAAATTGAATGCATGCGTCAATTGGATTGGCTAGGGCATCTGCCCTAGCCAATTGGATTGGCGCCCCTGTGTATAAGTTGATAGGAGGCGGCAATTGGATTTGCGCCTCAGTGTAAAATGCATTTTTTTTGTTATAAATAGATGTGTTGTGTGAGTCATTGTTCCACGTCTCAATTAATCATTTGACAATCATGTTTGGTGTTCGTCGTCGATACAGAAATGTGATTTATGCGAGAGACAAACCTCATATGTTGATGTTGTTCTGGAACATCACTATGTTCGATCAACTGAAGAGGGAGTTGGTTCGTTGGTTAGATGGGAAAATACCATAAGGGAAAAAATTAGAAGTATTGAGAGACTCGACAATATCTTTGGTTAGGTGCGAATGAAGACTGATAAGGATGCTAGGGAAATGATGTTCGATCGAGATGACATCAATTTGATTGTTGTAATCAGTTAGAAATATTTATGTTTTCAGATAGCTTATTTTGTACTGATGTTTGTTGTGAACCTCGTTGTAACAAAAACTTAATGATATATAATGATTGAAGGTTACAGAAATACAACGTTACAAAAAGCTTAAGACCCGGATGATGCTCCTCGATTGGGACAATTGTTCTTGTTGTGTCCTGGTTGACGATAGATACTACATAATCTTATCATTTTATCTGTGGAATCCATTTCTGTCCTGATACATGTGCTATTTGACCTTCCTTTTTTCTTTCTACGCATCTCGTCGTTGTGCCAAACTATATCATCTTTATATGGAGGCCAGTATTCCTCCATTGGTAGTACCGAGAAACTTTGATTATATACATTCATGATGGTGACGGTCTTGTACACATCAGATAAATGGCAGTAAGCGTCTTGACGAGTATAAGCGCATGTTGCAATGACATGGGAGCAAGGAATGCGAAAGGCCTGGAATTTTCCACAATCGCACCAACTTCTGTTTAGTCTAACATCATAGGCTAAATTTGGTCTCCCTTCGTTGTGATCCATTGTTTCCTGCCCGCTAAATTTTTTCCTATGACGGTCAAAGACTGTTACAGCGTGTGTGCTAGCTTTGATGCTCTCCTCTTTCATGACCTTCATGCAACACTCATTGAATACTTGCCCGGACATTAACACCGCACTCCATCTTTCACCTCTGGTTGCGAACGTAAAAGCCAACCTATAATAGGCCGATCTTACCAAGGCAGTTATCGACAGATTTTGAATTCCTTTGAATACCTCGTTCATGTATTCCACAAGGTTTATTGTCATGTGGCCCCATCGACAACCTCTGTCAAATGCCCTTGTCCACTGCTCTACTGGTATGTTATTTAGCCATCTCCCTGCGTCTTTATTAGACAGTCTAATTTCATCACGATAATATTGAAATGACAGTTGAGTTAGAGCATACCCAACATTCACCACCTTCTTGCGAAGATTCTTATCTTTTATAGCACGCATGAAGTTTTGCGCAATGTGTCTGATGCAATAGACATGGGTAGAAGGAGGATCATGCCATCCATTGTCATGGTTGTTGTAGGCACTCTCAATGGCAGTATGTCTATCAGAAATCAAACAGAGATTGGCTTGTGGAGCCACATGCGTTCTTAGATGTCGAAGAAAGAAACTCCATCCACCATCCGTTTCACCTTCAACCAGAGCAAAGGCAATGGGAAAGACATTGTTGTTGCCGTCTTGTGCAACCGCCATGAGCAAAGTACCCTTGTATTTTCCATATAACCAAGTGCCATCAATTTGAATAATAGGTTTGCAGAATGCGAAACCTTTGATGCACGGGTCAAATGCCCAAAATGAGGGATCAAAACCTCGTAGTTCGTGGTATCAATTTCAAAGTGAGTGGATTGCTTTTTAACAAAATTTAAGTTTAACAAAGGCACAAGATGCCTAAAAATGGTTTGAATGAGTGTCAGTTCTTTTTGGCTTTTGAAATTTTCAGTCAAGTATAGTTAAGTTCATTTACAAATTTGATTAAGAAAAGAGTTTAAAAATACGATGGCGCAAGACCAAAGTTTCTAATTTGCAATAAAGTCTAAGTTTAGAAAATACAAACAAAGAAGAATTTTTAAAAAGAGGGAATTATTTTAAAATTAAATAAGCGGGGAGGAGATGAAGAAACTAATCCTAAGCACAAATTTAAAAGTTAAGAGTTGAAAAGATCTGACTAATGGACTGCAATCCAATAGACAAGAATGTCATATAGAATCCTAAATTTCCCTTGGACTTTAGAATCAAGCAATATTAATACACAAATAGCAAGATGAAAGCAAGGCATCAAATAAAGATAACCACATCAAAGCTTAGCAACTCCATGATCTTCAACAAAATTTCCCATGCATCAGATAACTTCCAAAAGTAGGCATTAGACACAGGTTCAAAATAACAACTTCAATATGATCATGTTACAGATGAACTCAAATGGATCTTCAACATTGTATTAGATGAATGTTCACTTCATAAGCACTTGGTTTCATGAAAGTTGGCATTGGCCAGGTCCTTTTGCATAGGGAATGTTGCCTAATTCTAAGTCCATTGTCTCAAATCAAATCCAACAATCCACACAAAATGTTGTTTTAGGATTTTTGTTCTTATTATGTACATTAAGGTCAAGAGACCACAAAAACAAACAAGTATATACAAACACATTATATCACAAATTATGGTCCAAGTGGGCAAAATGAAAATGGCATTGAAGTAAACAAATTGAATGGTATGAATAAAACTTGAAATTAAAGTACATAAAAGTAAATGACTTGAAATTAAATGTTAGTTGTTAGTTGATTAGAAGTTAGTATTGTTTTTGCCTTGTATTGTTTAAGTCATTCTTTTATAGGATGTATCAAGGTTCCAGACTCGGGTCCACGAATATGTCCATATGAATCCGATGATTCAACCTTATGTTGAACTCGCCGATTTTGGTCATATAAGCAAGATTTTGTCTTGGTCCGTAGATAACAAATTCATTCTAGCTTTATGCGAAAGATGGCGACCAGAGCCACACACATTTTGGTTCCTAACCGGTGAGTGTACCGTGACGTTAGAAGACGTCTACATGCTTTTGGGACTGTCCATTGAAGGTAAGGTTGTTAATGGTAAAACCAACTATGCAAATTCAATTTGCATGGATCTCTTGGAGACTGATTTGTTAGATGATAACGCAAGAGGTCAAGGTATACTACTTTCACGCATTAAGTCGTACTATAATAGTTTATACTTAGATGAGCATTCTACCGAAGATGCTCGAATAATAAAAACTAGGTGTTACATTATGCTGTTAATTGGCTCGTTTTGATTTCCCGAAGGTAATGGTTCTAACATGCATATTACGTATTTACCTTTACATAGACATGTAGATAGAATAGGAAGTTACAGTTGGGGATCTGCTTGTCTAGCCTATCTCTATAGCTCCTTGTGCAAAAACTCACACAAAGACACATCTACATTTTCTGGATGTGCTGTTTTGCTACAAGCATGAGGTTGGTCAAGACTACCGTCCATAGCACCCGTCAACAACAACCCTTTCACATTTCCGTATGCACAAAAGTAAGTTGTTTAAATTTCTATATCTTTACTTACTTCTTTAAAAATTATTATCTTTAACTAATATTTTTTGACTTTTTGGTGTAGATGGTCTGCACGTGGTATGAGTTACAACAGATGTCCAAGACACTCTATTACTCAGTATCGCAATTTGTTGGATCACCTTCGACCGACAGACGTAAGTATAATAACTTAATTATTTCGTTATATTTTGTTAACTTCTTCTACCTAGATTATAATCCTATCTTATTTCATATTTCAGTTCATTTGGCATCCATACCTTAATTTGGATCATGACCATGAGGTCAACGCTGAAGACGCAACCGTATGGACTGTATGCACGCCGATCATACGGTTCACAACTGTGGATATGCACAACAGTGATAGTGTGAAGTTGCAGTTCAGTATGCCCCCAACATCCCAGATCCCCCAGCTAGCCTAGGAGAATGGCATCTACGCAAAGTTAACGACCAATGGAACTTCAATCCATGGCAAAGCTTCGCAAGATCGGAGTGTTGCAAATGGAAGCATCGCCATGACCATGTCTTAACTGACGCAGTCATGCCAACTGAAGAAAAACCAAGTCGTACTTATATGACTTGGTACAAATCGGTTGGTTTTCAGTTCATTGCCGAGGATATCTACTTGTACGACCCACGCCAGATGACTTACACACTTGACACCTCAACATCAAAGCCCCAACAACAATGTCAGACCGAATACACACAACCCCCTGTCCGTCAAACATTCCGTTCAACCAACACACAAACATACAACCAAAACATGCCATACACCTAACCCCAATACCAAGAGCATACCACATACCACCAGTAACAAATTGACCATCAACCTGAGACCCAACATCGCTTCGCACCCACCCCATCACCCTACAAAAGTCGTCTTAGCCAGAACACTCAACGATCATTCAACACCAACCGCTTATCCTCCTACCATAACCAAGAAGCACAAACCTCATAAAACCAAAACATCCAACAACCCTATCTCTACCAAACACCCCAACAACCTTTCCTCGACGCATCGTTCACACCCATGTCTCCCTTCAACCGTCCCGGTCACCCACCAATGAGTCAACCACAACCCAACTTTTCTGGCATGGGTCATAAGCTCAGCTACGACGGTACACCATCGATGCATACTGGAGATTATGTCGACTTGTATGACTACCTTAACAGGCCTTCTCCTGTAGTTGGTAGTGGCGCTCCTGGCCCCTCAGATGCTCAAACACCGGTACTGAATCATCAACGTGGGTTAGGACCACGGGTTAGGGTAGCTAGAGGGTGTGGGACCGGAGGTCGGTTAGGTGATCCCGGTCATCACCATTAGGTTTTTTTGTGTAAACGGAAAATTTTATTAATATCAATTGGTCTTATTTCAAATTTATCTATCACGTATACCATTTATAAAAAAAAATTGCATTTCACACTGAGGTGTCAATCCAATTGGCGCCTCCTATCAATTTATACACATGGGCGCCAATCCAATTGGCGCCTCCATTCAAGTATTTAAGAGGAGTCGCCAATTGAATTGGTGCCTCCTCCTAAAAGTGGGGTAGTTTGAGATTTTTTTTGAAATTAGGAGTATTTTGGGATTTTCCTTAAAAAAGTGGGTTATTTTTGTAAAAAATTCAAAATATTCTATTTAAAAAAATATAATAAAAAAAATTATAAAATTGAAATATTATTTTTCCTAAATTAAATCTAATGAGAATTTTAAATTTTTAATGTAATTAGTATTCAGAAACCCTAAAATTGTATTTGCGTTTATTCTTTTATCACCATTTTCATTTGTTTGATCATTCTCCTTCATTTTTTTTATTTTTTTAATCTCATTGATTTGCTATTATGTGACTCTCAAATACCTAATTGGTTTACAAAGAAGAAGAAATAAATGTTAGGGTGACATTAATGATTTTATGGACCAGCGTGAACCTTGAAATACAATTTTATATGGTTATTTTAAAGTATGAATGTTAGATGATGAATTGCTTCCTTCATTTTTTCGACACTTACTAATTCAATTGTGCACTTGCTTTTTTTTATTAGAAATCACTTGTTTAAGTATCTTGATTTTAATTCACATAGGTCTGGGGAAAAACATGTAATTATTTTTGACTAGTTTAACGATGAGATAAACAATTTTATAAAGGATATTATAAGATTTCAAAAACATAAATGATAAGGTAATGCATATTATGAAATGACCCGAAAACAAACGAAGATGAGTTGAAATATGAAGATTAAAATTATAGATTTTTTTTCTTTTTTTATCTTAAGTGTTTGTACTTTTATTTATCTTTGTATTAGTTTCAATACATATTTTAAAGGAATGATGATGATTAGGCTGTTTATAAGAATGCAATGATGTCAAAAGTGTCTTGTAATGTTTAAGATGTTTAGGTTGTTACATGTCACGTTGTTTTGAAATTGTGTCATGTAATATTAGCTTAATTGTGTATGTTAACTTTTCAAAGTAGATATTGATGTTGATTTTATGCAATTTTTAAGCTAATGCATTGAAACAAATGATTTAATACAATGTTAGGGATGATGCAAATGCATTTAAACAAATTATTTAATACAATGTTCATGCTGATATTGATGCACTAAAACAAATGATACATAATTGAACTGCAATTGCATAAAATTAATACACTAAAACAAATGGCGCATTGGAAAAAATATTGATGCAAAAACTAAATCCAAAAATTAGAAAAGAAATTGGTGCACAAAACTGATGCACATATTGTATCACTAAAATTGCATAGCATATAACACTACGAAATTATATATTTCTTTCAAAACCATCATACATAATCAACAACAAAAGCTACATAATAGTGAAACAATCTTGTGAATTTCATATATTTCAACAATCGTATAAAATTTTATATAACTTCTACAACCTTAAAACCATGATTTCATAACAAAACTTCTTCATTAAATCATTGCAAATTGATAAATACTCATCATTGAGTATTTACAAAGAAAATTATGCACATTATTCAGTCATTACAAAATATCAATATGCTCATCATCTGGTCTTTACAAAATAAATTAAGTTCATTATTGAGTACTATTTACAAAATAAATTAAGTTCATATTTCAGTCTTTACCTCATATAACTCATGTTATCTTATGCTCGTGAGTCTTAGGTTTTTGGTGATACTGTGATTCTTGATCTATTATTGTCTGTCAATCATCATTTTTTTCCTTTGGTTTCTTTCCCTTGCTAACTTTCTTGTTGGTCCATTAATAACCTTTTCACTTGTCCATGTGATTTTTATTTTTGTGATATAGTAAAACAGTATAAAATATAATAAAAGTTGATAGTAAAAAACAATTGAAATAGAAAAAGTTACATAATGTATATTATTTCCACTAGAGTTACTTTGTATACCGTCTCCTTCCCTTTAAGAATAATTTATTGACATAATTAGGGCAGGACAACGAACCGGGTTGGCGATTTTGGGCTCAAGGTTCACACATTTTTTAAACTTCACTATTTTGTACAAAATGATTTTATTTCTTGACTCATTATTTGACTTGTTTCGATTCTTCTTTGGACGACCAATAAATATTTTCATGACTAGAAGATTAATCGACCATAATTAAGAATAATTTATTGACATAATTAGGGCAGGACAACGAACCGGGTTGTCGATTTCGGGCCCAAAATCCTCACCCATCCCAACCCATGACCGAGACATATAAGCATGTTTCTGCCCATTTTCTTAATCGGTTTGAATAGGTTGGGTTAGCACGGATCGTGGGTTTACACACAGTTTAAATGAGTTATTTGGTTGATTTTTTATTGAACCCAATAACACATTTTGAGCTACAAATTAAATCAAACATAAATCCAAATTTATAAAAACATAATTGGATATAATTGGTAATAATGCTTTACTAAGTAGAGCGTTATGCACAATTCATGTTTTATGTTTCTTCTTACATGATCCAAAATTAAAAACAATAGTTATTGCTACATATGTTACTTTCTACACCTTCAGTTGATATTAAACATTTGATTGTTTATACATATCCTGCTTCTTTCACTGCTCTCATTTTCTCCTTCATTTCTACAAGCCTTTCTTCTATTCATTTCATCATACATTTCCTCAATCAAAGTTTTCTAGAGTAGAACATGCGCAACTAATCAAAGTATTTATAATCTTCAATGTTATACCTCAAAGTCCAGCCATGTGAGACATTAGGAAACATTTTCACAAAACTATCCATTTGCACAAACAAAAGGATACGTGAAAGATAAATATGTCTTAAAGGATATATATGTATAATGGTAGATAATTACAAAAAGAAAGGAGTCCTAACAATGATGTCCATTAAATCTAATTAGAATCAATAACAGATGTACTTCAAAGCATACAACAATGTAAACAGAAGACTAAATTGTTATGACAAATAATACTTGGCCACTAAAACAATTTTCCCAAACAAATAAGTAATAGATTCCTATGAGAATTCAAATTTCCTATATTGCAATTTAACCCATTCGCCAATTAAAGTTTTCAAAATAATGTTACTTCTACTTCTAAAATGGCATCAAAACCATAAAATTAGGGGAATGAAGTAATAATAAAAGACAACCCTCGCGCACTAACAACTTCTACTTCTCCAAAAGCATCAAATGTGTAGCAACCACTAGGGACAAGAACACGAACGGGTCTTGACTAAATCATTTACCTTTGTGAAAGTCACCAAATCCAAAATGTGAAACAATTATCAATTCAAGGCACAAAATATATATTCTTCATTCGGCCAATGATTCGTGATAAATAAGTCACTATGACTCCAAAAAAATAAAAAAAACATAGTTAAATTGAAAAATTGAAGAAAACAAAACATTAAGTATGAAAAAAAGAATAAATTAATAAATTAATAAAATTAATAAAATACATCGATATTTTTCAACCTTTCGCATTAAATATTTCAGCGTCTTGGCTGCTATATGAGGTGATGACTTAACAAATCTATCAGCATCCCTACCACTAGTTACAGATAAATGTTTATCCTTTGAACCCTCATTTACCATCAAGTTCAATATGTGAGCAAAACATCTCATATAAAAACACTCTCCATCCCCCGTTAATCCATTCATATTTGCTATTTTTTTCTTCAGATATGTCACGACAACATCATTTGTAGTGGCATTATCAACAATTATGATTGACACATTCCTAATCCCCCAATCCCCTAACACTTCTTCAATCTTCCTACCTACTGTCTCACCCTTGTGGTTTGGAATTACGGCGAAACTTACATTCTTTTTTGATACTTCCCTTTATTATCCACAAAGTGTGTCGTAAGAGTCAAGTAATTGAGGTTTCAGATAGAAGTTCAGTAATAAGTAGTAAGTGTCACCCTATTGCAGTCAAACTTAAAGAAAGACTTTTAACTTTTGTTTTTCATCCAAGTGTAGCTGAAAATAGTCCCCAGCTATTGTACGCCTAGATGGGATGGTAAATTGGGGTTGCATTACTTTTGAATAAAATTTAAACCCTTCACCCTCAATTGCACTAAATGGTTGCTCATCTAGAACTACAAAAACTGACAAAGTACTTCTACAGGCCTGCTTGTCAATCTGAAGATAATTTGAACCAATTTACCATTTTCAGTTGGGTATGTAGAATAGTTTGGGTGGGGTCACTTGACACAACAAGGGGCTTCTTAGGACATTTTAAGATATGATGGTTCAAGCTGGTGGTGTCGTGAGTCCTAGGATCACACAAGTATTTTTGTGGCAGTGTTTGCAAGCGGCAGTGAGTGCATCAACTAAGTCATTGGGTAATCTAATAAAGTGCTCTCGGCAAGCAAATGATTTCCTAGAACCACTTGCACTAGATTTCCTCTTCTTTGTAGGATGCATAATAACTAATCCAGGTGCAGCAGCTGCAGTTGTTGCAGTTGAACCAACTTCATTAAATCGTAGATTTTGATTAGGCTGAACCCTCACTGAAATAATGAAGGAACCGTTACCAACAACTACAAATCAAAGAATCAACAAGTAACAGTCCTAATTCATACATGAGTAATCAAATTTAAAAAATAGTTTGCATATATAAGAGTTTAAAAACCAGTTTAGAAAACAATTTTCATACACTTACATTGCCCTTGCTATAAGAATCCTTCCATGCTATGTTGACCTTGAATCATCTATACAATGCTTTTTAGGAACTAAAGCATAATTAGATTCTGCAGCAGTGGAAGTTTAAAAAAAAGCATAATCAGATTCTGCAACTTGGAACTGAAGCATAATTAGATTCACACATAATTAGGAACTGTTGAAGTCTTAAAAAAATAAAAAAGCATACCAATTTTAGATTCTACAAGAGTGGAAAAAAAATTGTATCATACGCTTCCCCTGCCAACATAGTAACAATAAAAATTAGGGAACTTGCACAACAATCAGTTTCATTCTATATTCATATCAAGTTATTGGGTTCAATTTAGATCATGTTAAGATTAGAGATCATGTTAAAAAATTAGAGATCATCGCATTCAGTTCAGTTTCATTCTATATTCATATCATGACATTAAAAAATTAGAGATCATGTTAAAAATTGAGAAAGAGACATGACATTTATGATGGTTACAACATCATTAGTTCATAACAACAGTATTTTTAAACTTCCATGAATTTTAGTTCAATTTAGATCATTGATGTTAATTAGTGCACATGAAGAACATATTCATATCAGTATGTCATTTAACATAATAACCTGTCCATAATGTCATTGATGGTCATTTCCTAGGTATTCTCATGTATATTACATACGTAATAACTTGTCATTTAACTGTATGATTATTTCATGTTGTTCCTAGTTTATCCATATTTGAGACCACATATGCATGGTGTTTTATAAAACTATGAAACTGTTAGAAAAACTAAAGTGCATTTAAGTGGTGAATAGTCTGGGTCTATTAAGTAGAGTATGTACTTTCACACTAAAAAACACAAATCAATAAAAAAATGCTGAAATTTCAACTCACAAAGAAAACCTTTTAAACATACACAGTAAAGAAGATATCTCATTAAATTCACTAGCTGGAATAAAAATTGTACTTACACTAGAAAATGGAGAATAATCAAACGAACTAGACGTATAGCACAGAATAGTGACGGCGGTGCAAAATGGAAGGTTCATTTTAAGGTTGAAACTTCAAATGAAATGATGAGATGGAAAATACTCTGATATATCAAGAATTTATTGGATGAGGATTTTGAAAAACTTACACAAATTATTTAAATATAACTCCTAAACAAAATCTAAATCAATTACAATATGTCTAGACCTTATTGACCCTCACTAGTAATAAGGCTACACTGGTGTACTTTTGTTTCTTTATTTGTGCTATAAAAAGACATTAGTTAACATTTTTCTAATAATAGTAATAATACATATATACTAAATAAAAAACTCTTCTCATAACCAGGAAAAACTGTACAAGTTTGCTTTTTGAAAGGAAAATAAATGAAAGAATAAGCAAAAATCTTGACTTGATCGATCACAATCTCTCATTTCATCAGCAAGAGAATATGTGCTACATATGAGGATTCCATAATTGCTTCTGGTGATTCTTTTCTTGGCAACTAAATGTCAGTTTTATAAGTTTCTTCAGTAAGAGCCATTTGAAGAAAACCAATGGCATCAGTATGACTTGAATGCTCACTAGTAGATTGAATGACGCGAAGCAGACATTCTAATACCATTAAATCCGAAGGTAACCTCCTCTCGCTGCATCTTCTATTCTTAACGGTCTCCTCAACAATGATTTCCTGTTAAGTGACCAGTGTCTTCCAAGAGTTCTCTTTTCTCGCCAAACAGCAGCTATACGCATATATAGAGCCGGGAAAATGAAGCAAAGTAGTACAAGAACAAGCATGGCCACACAGACTAACATGACATTGCGGAAACCATCCTTTAGCTCTGGGGCATTTTGACCTGTCCATGGAACTCCTCCAACATTCATGCCAAAAACTGCAATCAGAGTTCAAAAATCAAAACCATACAATATTGCATGAGGAAGTGAACTATAAAAGATTATGAAGAAGCAGATTTCTAACCTCCTGTTATGATGGACAGCGGGAGGAAAATTATTGATAGGAACGAGAGATAGTATAGTTTACGATTTATTTGCTCCGACTGCCAGCTGTCAAGACCAGCCTGTATTGCCGTGACACGATTAACTATAAACCCTACATTTTCCTTTAGCCTTCTCAACCTTCCAATTAGTTCTTCAAGAGAGTTAATGTCTTCGTTCGCAAACCATCTTTTCGAAGAGGATTTTTCTTTTACACGAAGATACACTTGTTCTCCATGGGCAATCACCTGAATTAGAATTAAGGTAATGCAAAACAAAAAAGGAAGTTCAATCCATACAATTTGATTTGATAAATACGAGAACAAATATAATTAAAACAGCAACACAATCTTTGTTCATTTTTACATTCAACAAGATAAAGAGTCATTTTCCAGTAGCAATTTTGTGTAACTGTAACCTCACTAAACTATCACCTGCAGGAGCCGCTGCAAATTAATATGTAGTTTGGGAAATCTTCTATCATCTAGCATTTGTTTCTTCAGAGTATAACCACCTACAGTTAAGCAAAATTGTTTTTCCTTAATTCAATTCTTTAAATACTGCACATCAAGGAGCTAATATAGAAACAAATTGGACCAAAATAGGAAGTTGGAAAGAGAAATTTCAGTTTTCTATAAGGGGATTTATTCTTGGACATCAAAATTTGGATGTCGAATGCAGTATCCTTCTGGTTTTTGCATCTATTTTTTGAAATTGTGTGAAAATTGTAGAAGATAAAAATCAAGAGATAGAGATAAATACTGAATGTCGCAAACTGTATTTTGATGTTCAAATAACATGACAGTTATATAAAAGCCATTCGGATAAACTAAAAACCTTGCCAGAAAATTTTGAAGTTTTAGGCTACATTACTGCGTCAAATGCCATGTGAACATTCTAATTATTTTATAAACTAACCATACTAGGAGTTCTTCCCTCCCTAGTTTTGGATTTAAGCCAGGGGAAGATGATGTAAATGATAAACAATTGGATATTCACCCAAACAGACTCTTTCTATTAAATGTTACACTCTATGACTATAAGTCCCTCCCCGTTGCATATTAGTGGTAAAGCACAAATGTGTTACTACCACCCTGCATGCATCCGAGGACCCCCAAAAACTACAGGAAAAAAAGACACAAGGATGCAAGTTCAAGGCTATATTTTGGACAAAAGCTTTTGTCAAGATTTTCAGGAAAAGTAATTATCACAATCTTCAAATGTTATCGCTAAATCAATTTTAATACTCCTACCATAAAAAGACATCAATGTGCCTCTAAATACATATAAAATTCCTTTTAAATCAGCTTAACAGAAACTGAGGTAAACTTCCAGCAAACAAGAGCAGCTTAAATTTGCAAGATTTGAAGCACGAAGAGAACTACATGTTGACAATGATTATATATCCTAGAAGCCATTTAACTAGGAATGGTACAGACATATACAATTGTCATTGTGAATGTCATTATTAGAGAATATGAGTGCATGAGAGGGTTGAAAGTGTATAATAGAAATTACCTTTATCAAGATCAAGCTCCACAGAGTCCAACTCCATCTCAAGCTTTGTCACGAGATCTTGAAGCTGGTCTACGTGTGTATCAACTATGTGCACAACGAGATTTGAGACAGATCTAGGAACAGGATTGTCAGCTTCCTCAGAATGATTCATAGTCAACAAGAATTCAAGAACATGCTCCTTAATCACAGTCCCACTACTTTCCTTCTGCTGACCATTAAACTGAGATGAGCTTTCAACGCTAGGAACTTCCGAAAGTAAAGATTCCCCCATACGTGAGAAACCTAGCCGAGGAACACGCCCTAAGGACACTGTAATCACTGAATTCTCAGTAACTCTAGCAGCAAGTCTGAATGTAAAATCACTAGAAGGAGGACCAGGTGAATTAACCCGAAACACAAGTGCACCATCTACATGTGCACAAAACGGTCCATTGCTAATAAGCGAAAGAATATCCTGTAGCTTCAAAGGCGGACATAAAACACCAATCAAATCCTGTGCAGATTGCGCCAACTTCTGATTCCCTTTCGGAAGTTCAACATGGTACCAAGAAAACTCGTTCCCCCGTCCTTCCTCAACATCCGATACCTTTTCTTCTTTCTGATAAAGGTCCGCCAGATCCCATTCCTTATTATAAAAGTTCCCCAAACCATCAAATATATAAGCTCTCTTCTTCACCAAACCCGGATGGGAAGGATAGAATCGTTGCTCCGATACAGGAGTTTCAACATCCATCTCCTCATCTCCCCCATTCTCCATTCCTCTACGCCTAGCTAGTTCCATAACCTTCTCTAACTAGCAACTACCCCAAAATCAGTCTTCTAACTAATACACAAAAATGTTATCAAACAATCAACTTGATCCAGAAACCAACCCCAACTACAATTTTCAAATTCCCAATCTCACATGCATTAAACCAGACTCCACATGCAATCTTAAATCAATTATAATCTCCAATCCAAACTCCACAAATCAAACCAGACCCAATATAAAATTGATCCAAAACAACTAAAAGTAAGAAAAACCAAGAAAGGTAATCTTCTAAAAAACCCAACTTTGCAGAATATGAATCAAAGCCTGAATCAAAACTGCAATCGCTTAAATTCAACTCAAACAAACTATTTTTTAAAAATAGAAACAAATGCAAAATAGAATTAGAAGTGCATTACCTTGAGAAATACCGAAATCGAAAAAATCAACAGAATTGAATAGCGACAAATCAAGGAAAAATTCAAAGGGAAAAGAATGAGAGAAATTAATTAATAAAGTAACCAAACAATAGGAGGTTGGTGAGGTTCTACGAAACTTCCTTTTCCGATTTCTTATATCTAAAACCTAGAATTTCGATTTTGCAGTTCTTATCTACACGCTAAGATCCAGTAAAAACCATTTTTGAATTTTTTCTTTTTTATACAAAAATTACCAACTCAAATTCCGGAAATTGAGTATATATTCAAATTAAATCTAATTAAAGGCGTAAATGGTTGCTATTTTTCCTTTTCTTTTATTTCGCTAACTTAAAGATTTTTTTAATGACAGAATAACATATTATTGACTATATGGAAATAAGATTTAAATGCAATTTTCACCTTCAAATTTTTTTCAATCGTTTAGTTTTAATCTTTCAGATTCTTCTTTTGCATTTGTTAATTTCCAATCACATGTAAATTTAACTTATTTATGTGACATTAGAAAAGTTAAGTCAACATATATTATATGTGACGAAAGACAATGTTTTTGTAATATTTGATTACTTAAAAAAGATTTTTAAAAAATAAAATAAATTATTAATAATTTTTATAATATTTGATTGAAAAAATATTATGGATTTGAATTGAAATAATACGTTACCACTAAAATAAAAATAAGGTTGTGGCAAAATTTAAAGGGTTGTCATTTCAGTATATGTTTGTTAGAAGAGTTTTAAGGAGATAAAAAAAAACAAAAAGAAAGACTAATGATAAGGCAAACATCAAAAGAATGAAGAAAATTATTGGAGGACAAATAACATGTACGAATTATGATGATTTTGGACATAGTAAGAGAAGATGCATAGGGAATCCATAATAAATAAAATATAGAATAGAATAAAATTAATTAATTCTCCTAAAATAAAATAAAATAATATAATCATAATTTTAGTTATTAAAGAATCTAATTCGACACTAAAATTAAATAATAATATAGGAAATATGAATCATTGAAAAGTCGGACTTCTAATCATTTATTAAGACTGAAAAATCGTAGAATTTTATCCTAGTGTATAAATATGTGTTCTTTTAATTCTCAAATCTTAATATAATTATAATCTCTTAATCTCTCTATAAAAGCATAAATATCAACCGTCAATTCAACAAGAAAATTGGAAAAAATAAATTTCTTCCGTAAGTGTCAAACAATCAATGAATCAAATTTATATATATATATATATATATATATATATATATATATATATATATATATATATATATATATATATATATATATATATATATATATATATATATATATATATATATATGATTATTACTTATTAGTCTAAAATAAAATAAAATTCTTTTATAAAATGTAAATTTTTATTATGATTTTCACTTTTCAAAATCATGTTTAATTTGATGTTCAAAGATTTTTGGAACAAATTGATAAACATCTTCAAGAACTTATAAGAAATGAAAAAAGACATTGGAAGGATATCTTACTTAGGATAATTTCTGATACTATATATCTAGTTGAGCAAAATTTATCATTTCGTGGAAAAAATGAGAGAATTAATATGGAAAACAATGGAAAGTTTCTTTCTCTTGTTGAAATGATTGTTGAACGGGATCCTGTCATGCAAAAACATTTTGATCCTATTAAGGATAAGGAAACTCATTATCGTTATCTTAGTCATAAGTGTTGGAACAAGCACAAAAGCTTGTATGTGAATCAATGGAGGTGATGGATAATTTTGGTGAAATTGGAGGATTGGGGAAGATGAAGTTTAGAGAGAATAGAGATTAATTGAGAGGGTAAAAATCATATGGCATTAATTCATTCAACATGTTACAAAATGTATATATAGTGCCTACTAACACTAAATAAAGTAACAAACAAAAGCTAAACCAAAAAACAACCTAAAAACAAAAGTATTTTTCTGGTTTTCCTGCAGCATTCTGGCAGCTTTTCCAAATAGCTTCTCAAATAAGCTATTCTCCAAACATGCTTCTGATCATAGTTACATTGCATTTGACTTATATAACATCCAACAATAAGATTCAAAATGAATTGATTAACATGTTAGGTAATACAGTCAAAAGTGCAATAGTCGAAAATATCAAAGAAGCAAAATATTTTAGATGAAAATCACTATGATAAAAATTCATCTCAACTCACACAACTGAAATCTGAGTCTGCTGAAGAGTCTTTTCGAAATCACTATTTCTTATATATTGTAGATCAAACAATTGACTCACTTGATAGAAGATTTGAGTAGTATAGCACATATAAAAATATTTTTGGATTCTTGTTTAGTATTGAAAGACTTAGATCATTATCTGATATGGACTTGAAAGCATGTTATAAACATCTTGAAACTTGTTTAAAATATGACGATTCTCTTGATCTTGATGGTGAAATTTTGTTTGAAGAATTGAAAGTTATTAGAAAAGTTTTAACAGTTGAATCAAAATCAAGCTATATGATATTGAGTTCTTTAAAGACTTTTAATTTTTTACCTAATCCATGCATAGCTTATAGAATAATATTGATTATTCTTATTAGTGTTGCATCAGCTGAAAGAAGTTTTTCTAAATTAAAATTATTAAAATCTTATTTGAGATATACTATGTCACAAGATAGATTAAATAGTCTTGCGTTGATTTCAATTGAAAATATTTTTTTGAAGAAGCTTGATTATGAACGAATTATAAATGATTTTGCAACAAAAAACGCTAAGAGGATGATATTTAAATAATTTAAAGGTTTGGTCAATTTTTTTATAGGAAAAAATATTGGATTAAGAAGAAGAAGAAGAAGCCTCTTTATAGTGGTTTGTAGTTTGAGGTAGTATAAACATTGATTCAAAGATTCATACTTGTATTATTTTTACACAATGTCAAATGAAAATGTGTTTTTATCCAATTATTTATTTTACCCTATGTATTTATTGTTAAAAAAAATTATAGGGCACCACTCTTTTGATTCGTCTAAGGCACCCAAATTCAAAGGACCAGTCTTGGTTGTAGGTGTGATAATTGTTTATTTGTTTGTTTATCTAGCCACACAAATCTCTTAAGCATCAAAGAGATAGCTCAATACAAATGGAAATGAGGAAGAAAAACAAAGTTGTCGTGAGCACTCAAACTCCAACAAGTAAATCTTAGTCATTATCTTTACTTTTAGACTTCTTTTATTGTTGATTTCATCTATAAGGCATATGTTGAACTACTATTGTCATAACTTCATAGACTTTTTTATTGTTGTTTTGTCAAAGAGTATGTTATTTTAATAAATTAGTTGTCTATCTTTTTTGTTTTGTTGTAACATTTTCAAGTGCATAAGATTTTTTTTAATCAAATATTATAAAATTTATTACTAGTTTATTTTTTTAAGTAATTAAATATTAAGAAATATTAAGAAGACATTTTCTTTTGCATTGGCAAAGTTTTTTTTTGTCACATCACCTATGTTTTTATGTCACATCAGTGTTGACTTCATTTTCTAATGCCGCATAGATTTAGTTTAGTCTACATATCATTATAGGACTATCAAATGCAAAAGAGGAAAAACTCGAAGGGCTAAAACTAAACAATTAAAATTTGAGGGGGAAATCAAACAATTAAAAAATATGGGGGAATAAAACTGCATTTAAGTCAAATAATTTTAAAGAATAAGAAATATCTAAAAAATAAAAAATAAAAAAATTAACAAAACAATGTTGCAATCAACAAACAACAAAACAAAAACAAATCAAGATTAGAGAAATATCTAAGCAACTAAAAACCAACTTGCACGAATCAGATTATAGCTTATCCTGACATAACCACCATCAACAAATCAAAATACATCAAGAGAAAAACAAAATCACAAACCAAAATTACCTCAGAATTAGGGAAAACATTTCATCCGCTATTGGTTAAGATAGAAGATATAATTATGAAGTTAGTCAAAATGAGTGCATGAGTTCACCCCTCACCTACCGATAAACCACTTTCAGACCAATAAAATACTATTTTCCTTCACACCTTTCGTTATTTTTGTATCACCTTTAACGATGACATCATTGTGTGCACTTCAAATCATTCAAACTATGATATGACATATCATAACAAAATCACCTCTTAGACTTGGTTCTAGCATATAGGGCAAGCAAAGAGTAAAAAATAAATCTATTGCTCACTAGGAAGTATCATCTGTCAGCCAAACCACCAGAATATCCAATACCATGAGAATAAATATATGTATTGTTGAGATTAACTTCTATTTAAAAATGGTAGAATATTGTTAGTAGTTTTTTAAGAGGGTAGAAACTTACCTTTTTTTAATTAATTTTTTCTGTTATCTAAAAAAAATATATAATATATCAAACAAATGAAAAAGAATAATATTTCTTTACTTAGATTTTATATTTTTTAATTAAATAAAAAATATTCAAATATTAAAAAAAAAAAAATATATATATATAGTAATGTGATTTTGCCTTAAAGTAGAATAGTTTTTATCTTTCTGTTTGTTTGATTTTTTTATATATTTATTTAGTTACTTTAGTTATTTCATTATCCTCCAATTTTCAAAATATATTCCTCATTATTTGTTTGTAATTGTATTTATTTATTTTCTTTTTATTTATTTAGGTAGAATAATTAAATAGAAAATATGTAAAAAATAAATATATAAAATTAATACTTTTAAAAAAAATAAAAAAATAATAAACACTCGATCCAACATAGAGCCATTTTTCTCAAAACAAACAATCAATCATTACCACTCCAATCACAACAAATTATTTTTAAAAAAATTTAATCACTTCAAACATTTTTCGTAACCATGAATACAAGTTTGATTTAATGTCAAGCCATTTTCCCAATCAAAACTTCAAAATATCTAAAAAGATCAAAACTCTTTTCAATAAGATGGAAAAGGAACGCGATGGATATCACGAGATCCAGAGACTAGGATTCGAGATGGATATATCGTTAATCCAAGCTCTCGCCATCACCTAAAATACATCAAACGCATTCAAACATTTTTTCCTCTTGGCACAAACTTTCAAAACCTTTTCAAAAACGAAAGACATTTTGTCTCGATATGATGCAAAACAATATTTCGTCCACAATCGTTGAGTCGAGATAAGTGGCATTTTCCTGTGAATGTTGATACCTAAAAATTCATTCAATGTGATGCAAATGTCCGCTTCTCACATGTCTTGGGTAAAAATAATGTTTTCAGTTGATTGATACAAAATAGCTTTCGCTAAAATCGACCAATAAAGAAATATGTTTTAAACAGAACTATGTAAACCTTGATTTCTCTATTGCACCCAAAGATACGTAAGAGCGTGATTTTTGAAATCTTGTCAAACACATTAATAAAAAATCCAAAAATATTTTCTCTTTTCTTTTCAGGCACCCTAATAAAAAAAATAAACTTTTTGTCTTATCCTTTTTCCTTTTAATAACTTGAGAAGCCTAACATTTCTAAGTTAACACTAACACGCATAACTAACTAAACGATTCCCGTTAAGTACAATAGACGTGAGTAGTGCTAGTACATTTTCCTTGCATAATCGACTCCCGGTCCCTAATTTGGTTGCGACGACCAATATCATTGTCATTCTTTTAGAGGTTTTATCGATATTTTTCCTTTCACTCTTTGGGAATAAATAAAGTTTGGTGGCAACTTTGTTAAGTCCCTCCCGTAAGCATGTGATTGTGCTTTGGAAGCTTTGTTTATTCCCAAAGAGGAAAAGGAAAAATATCGACAAAACCCTTAAAAATAACGACTAAGATATGGTTGTCGCTACAAAATCAAGATTATATAGTTGATTACACAAAGGTGTCGCATTACGCGAAAAACCGGCGGGAAAACGAAACAATAGAGCCGCCACCATGCGTTATTTATCCCAAAAGAGGGAAAGGAAACGCTCGAAGTAAACCTGGAAAAGACATGGTCTCGCGACCAGAGAAAGATGGGATCGGGAGTCGGTTATGCGAAGGGAAGGTATTAGCACCCCTACGCATCCGTCGTACTCGACGGGATCCACGCACAAAAGAAAGGATAAGGTTGCTAAAAACTGATCACAAACTGCACACAAGGCTGGAAGGAACACACAGAAAGACAAGAGAAACAGGACTCGACAGGATATCGCATCCTGGGCCTACGTAGTCTGTCAAGCACAGACATCAGAGTCGACGTAGTTCGGGACAGGGGAAACGTGCTCGCTAGGATGTCGCATCCTATGCATACGTATCTTATCTAACTAGAGAAGAATCAGAGCACTCGTAGCTCGGCTAACACACGCCAAACAAAACAAAGACAGGAAACCGACTGCCAATCGCTGGACTTACGTCAGACTCCACACAAACAGGCAAACCTGGAAACCGAATGCCAATCGCTGGACTTACATCATACTCCGAACCAACAAACACACACACAGGAAACCGACTGCCAATCGCTCGACTTATGTCGGACTCCAACAAGCAAACAAGACACAGGAAACCAACTGTCAATCGCTGGACTTATGTCAGACTCCAACACACACAAAGGGGTTAAAAAAAACAAAGGGCGCCCGGAGAGATCTGCTCATCTCCTGCCTACGTACCTCATCTGGTATGAGGATCAGGGCGACGTAGTTCCCCTACGCAGGGAAAGAACTTCTAACCTAACCAGAGACTGGGAAATGACAAACTAGAAGGGAGCCTGACTCGAGCCTAATAGTTATCATGTAATCCACAATGGTCCTAGGTTGAGGTTTCTATCTAACTTGCACAGGGAGCAAGCTATCCTAAACAGCACAGTCAAACAAACACAAGCACAATAAACAAGCACACACACTATATGCAAACAGTTTGGGCTCATACAAGGCTAGGCTGCAAAAGCAAACCAACTGGAATGGGGTGTGGTTAGCTCTTAATCCTAACATTAAGAGTTAGGGTGAAGCAGATGAAATGGGAAGTGAGGGTAAGACCTCACAGCTCTTATCCCTGCCTGGGAGAGCTTGACTCAAAATAGAAGGTGTGGGAGTTCAGAATGTAGGAACTCTTCTCCACATATGACTGACACAACAAAGATCTTGGGTTATTATCCACAATGCATCAACACAAGGTGTGTGAGCAAGGTGAATGACACAACTGAATAGCAGGGGATGGATTGCACATCCCTTTTATCTGCCAATTGCCTCTTAAGAGGTCTTTACCTGCTTGGCACAAATTTAAACATTCACAAGCATTGCCTCTTAAGGAGGGCTTCAGACAGGTGCCTGCCCACATAACAGGACAGGTCTTCCAGACTACATGAAGTCAGAGAAAATATACCTCAGTGGTTAAGCAACCAAGCAAAGCAAAAGCAAGTTCAAAAGAACTCAAAGCAACTTAGGTACCTGTGAAAAATCTAAACCAATCAGTTCAACTGTAAAGACAAACAATCAACAAACAATAACAAACAGCCAGACAATATTCACAATGTGCAAGCCACAAGTCAAACTCAAATGAGCTAACATCAACCTACAAAACACACAAGTGTTAGTAATCAAGAGCAAACATCAATGCTCAAATGTGGAAGCATCATCAACTATGGACTTGGAGGTTTAAATCTGAAATCAAAGCCCACATGTAAGCCACAAACCACTAGGTCAAAGCCTAGGGTCAAAGATGAATCAAAAATCCAAAACAGAACATGAAATTTAACATGAATCATCCTCATTCAATCAAGAACACATCTCAAAAAGTCCCACATCAAAATCATTAATCAAATTCATTTCATGAACAAAACATGGCAAGGCATGCAAATGGTAATCACATTGAGACATCAGAAGAAACAAATGCACATTAAATAAAAAATGATTCAAATAATCTTGGCAAAATTCATGAGTAAACAGGACATATAACATGGTCATCATACAAAAAATTAGAGGCATTGGACATCATTAGGCATGGCAATCACTTTGATCAATCAAGACAAGCACATGTGTGACACAAATTGTCACACCAAGTTAGCATAAGCATAAAACAGAGATGAATCATGGTAAAAATCTCAAACCAAAGCCAAAACATCACTCAACATGTCTAGAAATCACACACAAAATTTCAGAAGCATTGGATCATTTTTGAGCATTTTATGATGAATGGAACAAGGCAAGGTCAAACATACATACATGTGCGATCACCCTAGGACAAAACATTTTTCAGGCCAGGCACAACTTGCAATTTAATGATCATAAAAAACTAGACAGAATGAGGATCATGACGCAAAAAATTGGAGATCATTTGGCTTAATTTTCAATTTTATATGATTTTTGGAAGTGGATGAAAGATTTGAAAAATCAAAATGGAGCCAAACATGGAAATAGGAGGGAAAGTGAGAAAAATAGCAAAGCATTTGAAAATGTCTCTCGCCCGGATTCGAACTATGTGCACATTTGAACTCCGAGCGCGCCAAATGCAAAACGACTGCGTTTTGCCTTAAAACCCTAAGCGCAACAGAAATCTGTTGCTGGATCATGGAAAACCGTGGCCTAAGCAATATTCGTAGCTAATTTGAATTACGCATGCAAATTCGTAGCAAATCTGCAGCCAAACCCTAGCGAAACCTGGAAACGTATGAAGCTCATGAAGATCATGAAGATCTTCATCTGGATTTTCCAGATTCTTACAAAAGTGTCCAGAAATGAATGAAACTTAAACCAATCAAACCGTCCTTCCACATACAACAAGGATCGAGCAAGGATTCATGCAAAAACACCATAACATGCTTGGATCGAAGGAATCAAAAATCAACATCAAAACTTTAATCACATGTAACTAACTCAAAACAGCACCAAATCACTCCAAATTTTCATCAGAATTACCACCATTCAATGATCTATACAACTAGCATAATGAATTTGAGAATTAAAGAGGTCGAAAAACCAACCTCTTGATGAACATAATTGAAATCACGTGCTTCCAAGCCTTGCCACGCTTCAAATCTTCTCCTATGATGCTTGTGAGATGAATGATAATGAAATGGAAACTCAATGATGCACAGAACCAGCTCAATCTTCAACTGCCATGGATGCTTCAAGCTTCTATCCTAACTCAATATGCCACGATTCCTCTTGAATTCTTGTCCAATTCTACTCAACAGCACTTCATGATGATGAATTGTGCAATAGAAAGTGTTCTTGCTTGAAGAAATTTGGCAAAAGTTTGAGAGAGAATTTTTGGAGAATTTTGATTCTAGATCTGAAATTGATGATTCTGATCAAAACAGTTATGATTAAGTACTTATACCTCATGCTAATCATATTTAACAACAACTTAAACCAAATGCAAGTGTGATTAGTGAGTTGGAAGGTGTAAGTGCAAAAAATGAAATTCTCACTTCATGCACCCCCATGCACGTGAACAGTGCATGTTCTGGGCCCAAAATCTCTCACAATGAGTCCATGCAAGGTTTGGAAATGATATTGTATGCCCATGCTTAATCAAAATGAGTTTATGCAATTTTTCCCAAAAATCTTCATGAGTGAACCAATGATCATGCAATGAGATTTCATGCCATGTAATGATATGCTTGGAAAATACATGTTATAAGGATCAAAGTGCAAAAAGAACCACTCAAATTGGAGTTTTGGTTTGAAAGTTATGTCCATTTGAAGTTTGAAACACACTTTGCCATGATTGGACCATAACACCTCAACCACACATGAGAAATTCATGATCTTGGACGTTTTGGAAATGGGAGAGAAAGATCTTCAACTTTCATGTTGGACAAAATTTCATTTGAAGCTTTCTTGATGATGTAATCTTGAGTTGAAGTTGGTCCAAATTCTTTCCATTTTTGGAAAGTTCAAATTATAGGTCACCTGCTATTTTTGGAAAGTCTTGATCTGACTTCAAATTCTTCAATGTTGATGTTTGAATTGTCAAATGAGACTTGTTTGAACATGAGTGAAGCCTCTCTAACCACTTCCCACCTTTAAATTCACAATTGACTGTGCAGTTGACTTCTGCTGACTTTTGTGGGCCTCAGATGATTTGCACATGGACTGATGAGTTCTGAGCCTTCAACACTTGGCCAAACCACTTCAAAATGATCCTTGGGTCATGTAAGCTCAATGTATCAACCCTAGGGCTTTGATCTCATGGAAAAATGCACTGGTTGCCTTGCACAGTAGAATCTCCTGACCAGTCTTGACTGATGACATGTAATGGACTTATGCAATGACAATGCAATGTTAATGACCTAAAAATGAAATGTATATACAAATGGGAGGTACAAATTTGAGGTGCTACAGCTGCCCCTATTCAATCAACTGGGAACCTGAACGGATGAGAGCAACGACTGTCAGACCTTCAAGGTAAACAGGGATTGAATACCGAAGAACCGTAGAATTTGCACTCTGCGGGAAATGAACAGGATATTTGCAACAGTAACCAGACAAGACGTTTACCGACGACTCTACTGGGGATCTCTAGCTAGGGAACAACCAGACATTTACCGATGACTGGGATGAGACTCGATGTTTACCGACATCGAAAGATGATGTTTACCGACACCAACAAAAGACGACCAGACATTTACCGATGACTGGGGATGAAGATTTACAACCAGATGTCAACGGACAACTGGGAAAAACTCGACGTTTATCGACACCAACGGAGAGGTGACCAAACATCAACGGATGAATGGGATAGGAAGCGATACAACCAAACGTCAACGGACGAAATGGGAAGAACTCAACGTTTATCGACACCAACGGAGAGGTGACCAGACATCAACAGAATAATGGGAAGACTCGACCAGACGTCAATGGACGAACGGGAGAAGCTCGACGTTTATCGACACCAACGGAGAGGTGAATACTTCACTGGGGAAGGAATATAACTATACGTCAACGGACGAATAGGAAAAACTCAACGTTTATCGACACCAACGGAGAGGTGACCAGACATCAACGGATGACCTGGGGAAAGGATGGATGTTACGTACATCGAAAGATGATGTTTACTGACATCAAAAGGGACGACCAGACATTTACCGATGACTGGAGTGGGACTCGATGTTTACCGACACCGAAACAATGGTGTTTACCGACACCAAGAAAAGACAACCAGACATTTACCGATGACTGGAGTGGGACTCGATGTTTACCGACACCGAAACAATGGTGTTTACCGACACCAAGAAAAGACAACCAGACATTTACCGATGACTGGAGTGGGACTCGATGTTTACCGACACCGAAACAATGGTGTTTACCGACACCAAAAAAAAAAAGAACACACACGGGTGCAAACATGACACTTACCGGTATCACAGGAACGACATCTTCAATACGTCAAGGCAAGGCTAAACACTTGCTGGGGATCTCCCCGGGGAGAATCAAGCTTTCCTTTTATGAACGAGTGAGGAAATAAACCTCTCTGGGGAGTTATCAATCCTGAATGCTGCCAGGAGCAACTGTAGCAAATGTGTCGTACAGATGTTGAACAACGATCCACCTCTGCCGGGGATACGGTCGGATTAGGCTTACACATGAATGCATATGTTTGAATTTTTCTATGGCGTAATGTTCCATATTGAATGGAAATGCTACGCGATTTGAGGATGCAATGATCACTACATGCAAGATGATGAAAACTCCTACTGGGGAGCAAACGGGTTAGATTCTCCAACTCTGTGGGGATACTCTGTCTGAGGAATATGCTCTGTGGGGAAAAAAAGCACCAACTTCTCACTCATGCTGAGGAATAGTAATGCTGCTGGAGAAAGGATCCCAACAGGGACAACCTTCACTGATTACAATCCATTCGGGGACTCTGCTAGGGAAACAGTCAATGGCGACTTTACTGGGGAGGGCCAACCCACAGGTAAGATAAACTCTGCTGGAGACAATTTTCGCCGGACCTGATCCACTCGGGGAACTTGCTGGGGAAAACCATCAACACAAACTCCGCTAAGGGAAAACATTCCACACCCTGATGGGAAAAGGCATAACTCTGTTGGGGAAGTAACATACCAGACCATGCTGGGGATAGACATCCACAACCCTGCCGGGGAAAAGCGTTCACGACCACGCTGGGGATAGCAGTACTTCAAACCAGACTGTTGGGGAATAAAACTACTCACTGACACCTCCGTTGGGGATACAACATCCTTCCAACTCGGTGGGGATTAAAAAAAAAATCTTCAGACTCAGTGGGGAACTTGGCAGCTTTCAGACTAGCTGGGGATAAACCACTTCCAGGCCTCCTAGGGAGTTAACAACTTTAGACCTGCTAGGGACAGAATAGCCTTTGGACCTGCTACTGAGGGACACCATTCACAGACGTCTCTGCATGGGAGAAAAGTTCTGATAACCTTCAGACTTGCTTGGGGAAAAATCCTCAATCAAGCTTGCTGGGGAATCCCTAATCTTGACTATGCTGGAGAAACAAGTCCCGAACTTGCTTCACCTGCTGGGGAACATCCCCATCCTCTTGCACTACTGGACAGTGCTGACAACATCCCTGAACGAACCGTGGCTTTTCTGCTTCAGCCAAGAATCAAAGGTAACAACCTGCAAAACAGCACGACATATATGCCCCCAGGGGTTGCATGGACAAGATACTCTCAAGTGTCCTTAACATTCAAAATGATTTTCAAATGTTTTATCTTTCTGCACATTATTGTCTAGCCTTCATGTTTTTATATGCAATGTTTATCAAAAATTCGGACGTTTTTGCAAACAAAACAGTAAAAATAAAAACAAGAGAGCAATTTATCTAAATAACGACTTTTATTGATTGAAAATGGGCCTGAAAAGGCGAATACATCGGGAAGCAATTCCTAGAAAGAGGTAATTGCGCACAAAAGGAAAAATCTATCCTAATGGCAATGTGAATACGGCATCCACTATTTTTCAATTCTGTTATAACTCACAGATAATCAGTTTTCTCCCGAATTCCTTGCTTTCTGAGAAGAATGACTAGACCGATCCTATCCTCCGAGATGGTAGACACTGAAGTGCGATGAAGTACAGATAACTCAGACTGTAGTCTTCGCTTTAATCCCTCTTTTGCCTGGATCGCCCTTTCGGGTTTCAATCCACCGGGATACCCATTTTTGCCTAAGCCGCCCTTGCGGGTTTTCGACTTACCGGGTGTACAAATTCTTTTCATTTTTTATCCCTAATTTTTGCCCGAACCTTTCTTCTCTTTTTTTTTTGGTTTGCCGGGATGCCCTTTTTTGCCTGGACTCTTTTATTCTTTTTGTCCAGCGGGTCAACTTATGCGAAGTAGTTTTTGACTACATCTGAGTTAACAGGGGACGGGAAATCTTCACCATCCATAGTTGTAAGCATCAAGGCTCCACCGGAGAAAACCTTTTTAACAACATATGGACCTTCATAATTAGGAGTCCATTTGCCCCTGTTATCTGTACCGGGAGGAAGGATCCTCTTCAAAACCAAATCACCAGTCTGATAGCTTCGAGGACGCACTTTCTGATCAAAGGTCTTCTTCATCCTTCTCTGATACAACTGCCCATGGCACACAGCTGCTAACCGCCTTTCTTCGATAAGGCTCAACTCGTTAAACCTTGTTCGAATCCACTCAGCTTCGTCAAGCTTGACATCCAACAAGACCCTCAGAGAAGGAATCTCCACTTCAACAGGTAGGACTGCTTCCATACCATACACAAGGGAATACGGGGTTGCCCCGGTTGACGTACGTACTGAGGTACGGTACCCATGCAAAGCGAAAGGCAACATCTCATGCCAATCCTTGTATGTCACGACCATCTTCTGCACAATCTTCTTAATATTCTTGTTTGCCGCCTCTACAGCACCATTCATCTTCGGTCTGTAAGGAGAAGAATTGTGATGTTCAATCTTGAAATCTCTACAAAGCTCCTTCATCATCTTGTTATTGAGATTCGAACCATTATTAGTGATGATTCTCTCAGGAACCCCATAACGACAGATGATTTCCTTCTTAATGAACCGGGCAACCACTTGCTTGGTCACATTAGCATAGGAAGCTGCTTCCACCCACTTGGTGAAGTAATCAATCGCAACTAGGATGAAGCGATGTCCATTAGAGGCAGTAGGCACAATCTTCCCAATCATATCAATGCCCCACATGGCAAACGGCCAAGGCGAGTTCATGACATTCAGAGGGCTTGGTGGTACATGCACCTTATCAGCATAAATCTGGCATTTATGGCACTTCCGAGCGTATTTGAAACAATCGGATTCCATAGTCATCCAGTAATAACCGGCTCTCAACAATTTCTTAGACATTGCATGACCACCAGCATGGGTACCAAAAGATCCTTCGTGTACTTCTTGCATCAACATGCCTGCTTCGTGTCTATCCACGCATCTGAGCAGAACCATGTCAAAGTTCCTTTTGTACAACACATCATCCTGATTCAAATAAAAGCTTCCAGCTAGCCTTCTCAGGGTTTTCTTGTCATTCTTTGACGCATCTTCAGGATACTCCTGGCTCTTGAGGAAGTTCTTGATATCATAGTACCACGGCTTCTCATCCACAACAGACTCGGCTGCAAACACATACGCAGGCCTCTCGAGTCGATTCACCGCAACATGTGGCACATGATTCCACCAATGAACTTTGATCATAGAAGACAACGTAGCCAAGGCATCAGCCATCTGATTCTCATCCCGGGGGACATGATACAACTTCACCTTCTTGAAGAACTTTAGTATTCTTCTGGTGTAATCTCTGTAAGGAATCAAATGCGACTGATTGGTATTCCAATCTCCATTGACCTGGTTAATCACTAGAGCAGAATCTCCATAAATGTCAAGAGTTTTGATCCTCAGATCGATGGCTTCTTTTATCCCCATGATGCAAGCCTCATACTCAGCCTCGTTGTTGGTGACGTCAAAAGTCAGTCTGGCAGAAAAAGGTATATGAGCACCTTTTG
Organism: Lathyrus oleraceus; assembly: GCF_024323335.1. NCBI lineage: Eukaryota > Viridiplantae > Streptophyta > Magnoliopsida > Fabales > Fabaceae > Lathyrus > Lathyrus oleraceus. The sequence goes on from NC_066579.1 coordinate 453,282,087, forward strand.
GGTTAATAAGCACTGCTCCAACACCGTTGCCGTTCATATTCACAGCCCCATCGAACATCAATGTCCACTTGTCATCAGGATCCGGTCCTTCCTCGACAAGAGGTTTTTCACAGTCTTTCATCTTCAGATACATGATGTCTTCATCAGGGAACTCAAACATCATCGGCTGATAATCATCAATCGGTTGCTCGGTGAGGTAGTCTAACAGAATACTACCTTTGATGGCCTTCTGCGATGTGTACTGGATATCATACTCAGTTAAAATCATCTGCCAACGGGCAACACGTCCAGTGAGAGCTGGCTTCTCAAAGATGTACTTCACTGGATCCATCTTAGAAATCAACAAAGTGGTATGGTTCAACATATACTGCCTCAGTCGGCGAGCAGCCCAGGCCAAAGCACAGCAAGTTTTCTCGAGCTGCGAATATTTGATTTCACAGTCGGTAAACTTTTTGCTAAGGTAGTATATGGCATGCTCTTTTCGACCAGACTCGTCATGCTGTCCCAATACACACCCCATCGAGTTCTCAGTCACTGACAGGTACATTATCAGAGGCCTCCCAGGAACTGGAGGTATAAGGATTGGAGGTTTCTGTAAATACTCTTTTATCTTGTCAAAAGCTTTTTGACAGTCATCATTCCACCTGATTGCTTGATTCTTTCTTAGCAATTTGAATATTGGTTCACACGTGGCAGTTAGGTGAGATACAAACCGTGCGATGTAGTTCAATCTCCCTAAAAACCCACGAACCTGCTTTTCAGTTTTTGGTTCAGGCATCTCTTGTATAGCTTTTACTTTCGTTGGATCAACCTCAATCCCTTTCTCACTGACAATGAAACCCAACAGCTTCCCGGATCTCACACTAAACGTACACTTGTTCGGATTCAGCCTCAGTTTGAACTTTCTCAGTCTGTCAAACAACTTCTGCAAGTTTACCAGGTGCTCCTCTTCTGTCTGCGACTTCGCAATCATATCTGTAGCGGTGTATTCGTTGCTATATGATCTATTGATTAAATCATAAGCAAAGGATACAATGAATTCGAGTCGCCACCGCACTTTTATTTATCCTAAGGAATGGTTAAAAAGCGAACAAAAACCTAAGAAGTTTTACACGTAGAAAACTAATGAAAAAGATCAGAGAGTCTGGATAAGGGGTAAATTACGCAATGGGAAGGTGTTAGGCACCCACTACGTCCTAGGTACTCCTAGGGAGCCCTTTTCACACTTGTTGTATAAAATTATTTATTTGTTTTGAAATATTGTTGTGCAAACATGAGTGGGATGATGAGAAAAGAATGTACAAGTTAGTTATTTTTGTGTTTGAACGGATGAACCCGTTGCCTACGTACCTTCCATCAAAGGTAAGGATCAAAACGCCGTAGTTCGGCTAAAAATTTCCAAAAGTTAGTGGATTCAATTTTAAACAATAGCACTTAAGGTTCTTCATTATCAATGGGAGAAAACTCGACCAAGACCAACATCCACCATGCGAGGATAGCTTCGACATACTAGAGGGGTTAACCCTGTTTTCAGTAAGGAAGTCTTATTGTCGACTCACTAAGGATATGGTGAGGTTTACATCAACCACAATGAGAATTGAAACCTATGGCTAATGCATGAAAAGATTAACAAGAATGGACGAAGCCAAAACAATTGAGTGGGTGAAATTAGTTGATTATGATTATTCACAAAAGGGGAGTCAAGGTATGATTAAGATTGATTCAAAAGAAGTGTTATGAAATGGAATTTGAAAAGTCAAGGACATAAGGTCCAGGTTTCTAATTTGAAAACATGGCAATGTTTGCACGATTATATCCCAAGTTTTTTTTGAAAGCAATGTGTGAAAAGTTTTAGGACACGATGGGATGAATGAGTGAAGGTGGATGTAAAACTTCCTAGGAGGTTCGCCTCTTGAAGTCATATAGAAGATGACTCAAGTGTGTCCTTAGGAATAGGCTACAAATGAGCAACGAACATGGTAACAGATGAAAGTCAATAAAAGCGGATACTGGATGCCACTCAATGGTCTTATACCTGTCTCCTAAAACAAGTAAGGATATCAGAAGCCACTCTATGGACTTACACTAATCTCCATCAGAATAAAACAAAAAAACAAAACAGGGAAGTCAACTGCCAATCTATCTGGACTTATGTTAACCTCCACAGTATGATCCTAGGAATACAAATGCCACATCACAGGGACTTACAATGAATCCTCACATACAACAACAATGCTCAAACAAAGAGCAAAGAAGATATGAGTGACCAATGAGGTCTTACACTCTATCTCTTCCATATCCTAGGAGCAAAAGCCAATCAATATGGACTTACAATTGTCCTCAATGGGAAAACCATAATGTCACAAGGACAAAGGAAGTGATCATGCCCCAATGGCAAACAATGATGATGAATGCACAATGGCAATCAATGATAGTAAATGCACAATGGCAAATCAAGTAGTCATGTATAAATGAATCAAGTAATCAATCACATGAATTCAAGTAGCACACACTATAACCATTCAATGAGGCTCAAGCAATGGGTGAGGCATTAAAGCCAACTGTAATAGGGTAAAGGTCGCTCTTAACCTTGCCATTGAGGGGCTAAGGTGAAGCAGATGAAAGGGTATGAGGGGTGTGCCTCATCACTCTTATCTCTGATCAGAGAGAGTGTTGAATATCAGAAGGTGTGGAGTTCAGAAAGATGGAACTCTCTCCACATTTTATTGACTCAATAGATCTTGGGTTGGGATCTCAATGCTACAACCATGTAATGGGAGCAAGGAGAAGACTCACAGAATAGTGGGAGATAGGCCACATATCTCTTATATCCACCAATTGCCTCACATGAGGACTTTTCCTGCTTGGGACAAACATAAACAATCACAAACAATGCCTCTTAAGGAGGACTTCAGACAGTTGCCTGGCTAAATAACAAGCCAGGTCTTCCAGACTACATGAAGACAAGAGGTGCATACCTCAAATGCAAATTGCTATTTAAGCAAAGCAATGCAAGTTCTTAAGAGAACTGAGCAGCTAAGGGTACCTGAAATCAGTCAAATATCATCAGCATCCCAACATAAAAAACAATAACATAAGAATCAACCAATGTACAATCAAACAATAATGTGCCACATGTGCATAGCACAAAGACCAAGTGAACCAAGCCCTACAAAACAAACAATTAGTCAAATGAATTCAACTCAATTATGCATCAACCTCCTTAAGGCATTAGCTTTTTAACCTGAAAAGTCAAAGTCAAGCTCAAACATAAGTAACAAGACCACTAGGCCAAGCCTAGGGTCCAAAGGATGGAAAAATCTTAAAACAGCAAGCAATTCTCAACCAAAATCAAATAAAAGCAAGTCAAAAACAAGAGCAATTGATCCCATGTTTATATCATTCATCATACTCATTTCATGATCAAAACAAGCCAAACTAGGTCAAATGCAACATCAAAAATCCAAACAGAATGAATTCCATCAAAAGCATACCAAAACAATTCCAAAAATCCTCAAATAATTTACACCTAAACAGGACATATTCAAGGCATAGCATGTCAATTTTCAGCTCAATTGGACAAAAGGAACTAGGTCAATGAAAATCAAGAAATCCATACACAATTATTCAAGCCAATTCAAGGCATCAACACATGCATTCACTTCGAAAATTCATAACAGAGTGAGAACAATTCATAAATGAATGGGACCAAAAGCATGATGTCCTATAATGTGTCTATAATCAGCACACCAAATTTCATGTTTATCTAAACCCATATGAGGATTTCACAAAGATAATGCCAACATGTATCACATGGACTTGTACATTTGACCAACAGAGATAAAAAATACCAAACAAATTGAAAATGCCACATAAAAATCCAGAAAAATTCATATAGCATCTTAACATGTTAATGATCACACATATAAAATTTCAAGTCATTTCAACTAGCATAGGCCAGGCAAATAATTTCATGAAATTGCCCTAATTAGGTGTGACACAAATTGTCACACCTAAGTTCCAAAAATCATATCTCACACCACAGGCAACAAAAATTCACAAACTTTATATGTAAATCACCATTAACATGTCTACAATCACCACAAAAATTTTCAAGCATTTATTTTAGAGCATGAGTATTTCACAATCAAAATGGCAAAAGGTATCAAAATGTACCACAAGTCAAACAACCCTAGGTCAAACCAATTTTTTACCAAGCACAATTTTAAAAAATATGCTCAAAAAATTCTACAGAGACAAAGGAAGCTATAGAAAAAATCCACATATTTTTTGGATTAGCCAATTATTTTTTATGAATTTTTTAAGGTTTGTATGAATTATAAATAATTATTGAATTGAATTAATTAATTAAGATGAACCAGTGGCAAATTCGTAATATCCTGGCCAGGGGATCAAAACGCGCAGCTTCACTAATTGAGCTGGAAGCGCGCTATTGGTTGATTTTTCGCGGCAAACACAATTTTCAAATGGAACATGAACCAGACGGATCAAACACTCCATCGTTCATCATTTTTCCAGAAATTCAACAACAAGCTCAAGAACATCAAGAACATCCAACTTCCACGAAAATTCTCATGCGTATAACCATTGGAAAGCTCTCACTCTCAGGATCTCAATTATGTCCATGATTTCCATTAATTTTTCCTAAATCCTTCGGATCGAACGTTTTAGGTTTTTGCATCATAGTTTCTAATCAACCTAACTTCTTCTATGTTCATCCAAATCCAAAACTAAATACATCATTGAACTCTACATGGAATGGTCTCTAAAACGCATATGAACATTCATCAATTCTTGAGATTCGAAAATTTACCTTTGTTTGATGACAGTGATGAATCGTGATGAATTTGCGCGTGGAAGTCCAAAACAGTTGAAGAATAAGCTTCAAGGAGTTGGATGCAATGCTCAAGTTCAATCAAAGTTGCTTCTAATGCGCAGAAATCCAATCCACCATTGATGGACCTTTCTTGGACAGTTGCGAATCGTGGTTCCTTTCAATCCAATTCACCAAAACAGTTCAAGGAGAAGTTGAATGGAAGTTGCAGCAAAAGGAATTTTCCAAATTGATGAAGAAATGAGGGAGTTTCGATCCAATGTGCTTGATGTGTTCTTGAGAGAAATTCAGAAAATTGGAGGGAATTTTGATTTTTTTTGTGAAATGTGGATTCTGTTATGAATTAGTTGTGATTAAGAATATATACATGTGATTAACCAAGCCTTAATCTCCTTAATTAGCAAAATGGAAAGTGATTAGCAAATGGTTATTTTCAAGCTAAGGGCAAAAATGAACTTTCACATGCCAGCTAATGCCAGCTCATTGACAGCTCACACAAACCCCAAACACCTGTCATGAACTGTTGCCACTTGTTTCATGTTGATTGGATGAGTATTTTGCATTTTCCACATGTGATGGCTATGTGTTCATTTGTTCAAGTTCATTTCAAAAGCTAATTTTCAAACCATGAAGCCTTGGTATGTTATGAGTATTCCAACAAGTTTCAAATACCAATTGTGAAGTGTTGCAAAAATCCCCATTCCAAAATTCTCATTATTTCACAAGTTGGACAATTTTGCCCCTGGTCATTTTAACTGTACAGTTGAAATTTGACTTTTTGCATTGACCACTTTTTGAAGAAATCCAATTATGCACCATGAAAGTACATGTCAAATGGAGTTTGTGCATATAAAGAACAACCAATTTGGACAATCCACGTGGAAGTTATGCCCTCCTGATTATGGGTCATTTTTGAAATTCACTGGACCATAACTTGTCAACCATCCATGGGATTTTCAAGTTCTTTGACTTTTTGGAATGGTGAGATCAAGATCTTCAACTTTCATGTTGGACAAAGTTTGATTTGAAGCTTGTATGATGAAGTAAATTTGAGGAGAAAAACTTTCCATTTTGGGCAGGTGAGAATTACAGGTCATTTCCATTTTTGGAAACTTTTTGTCTGACTTCAAATTCTTCAACCTTGATCTTTGAAATGCCAAATAAGGCTTATATGGACATGAATGAGGTCTTTCCAACCATCTCACACCTCCCAAATCCTGATTAAATGCATAATTGACCACAGTTGACTTTTGTTGACTTTTCTTGACTGGGCCATGTTCTGATGAATTCCAAGCCTCTTTCACATGGGATCTTGGTTCCAAATGATATCACAAGTTAAATGAACTCTTGGTGAATGATCATGGTGCCCAAATTCTTCAAGAATGGTCACCATCAATTGCTCAAATGGCTGATTTGACTGTATTGACCTAGTCAGCTTCAACTGCAAGAAACAAGGTTAGATGACAATATTTTTGTACTTTTGGTTAGCAAACATGTGAACAGCAATGATATACAAATGCAATACATGCTTGGTGATCAAGAACCATACTCACAAGGTATCCCACCCACTAGGAGGGTAGCTAGGGTATGCACTGATCCTTGAGGCCATGATATGATATGATATGGGCCATGAGGGATCTTAGGGCCAAAATTGGGGTCTTACAGATGCCCCTATTTAAGGTCATTCTATCCGGAGAAATGAAGTTTAGAAATCTTCATCTCGACGCGGTAGAATGGGCTTAAATAATAGTAAATGAGACAAATTTTGGTCCCTAAGAGACCCCATGATGCAGACGTATGCATATGAAAGACAAATTCTGTGGGGAATATATGATTCGCACAGTAGAAAATGACGATCCGTCGGAGTAATACACTCACCAGGAACAGAGACTCTAACAAGACTCTTATTGGGGATAGTAAAAGAAAAAATGTGTGAGCAGGACACGACTTCGAGTTGGGGACAGACAAAACTGACACAACGTGTGCAAGACACGACTCTGAATGGGGATAACAGATATCGGAATGGAGAACTTGCTGGGGAAGCAAAGGACTCGCACTGGGGAATAAAGAATTCCAGAGGAAAATAAATCCATTGGAAAGACATAAGCTGACTCCAACTATCCATAAGGATACTTCGGATAAAAATCCGGACTCGGACCAGGAAAAGATTCACAAAGAACCTCCCTGCCGGGAAATGCATATACTGGGGAATAAACACCCATATAGAAAAGGGTAAAAATCACCAAAGGAACTTCGCAGGGGACTGTCTAACAAAGAGACTCTCCTGGGAAAAGCAACAGGAATGAGGTGTTACCGGCATAAGGGTAACAAACTCAGGAAGAATGGATATCTAAGACCGGTATAAGGGTGAGAGATATCAATCGACCAAACATCTGAGAAAGATCTGAAAAAGGTACATAAACTCAGGAAAATCTAACTCCGCAAGGGACCGAGGTCATAATAGGGAGTAGAAAGGAAGGAACACCAGGGATACCGGGTTGCAGGTATGTAACAGGTGACCGACCAGGGCGTGATTTGGTGTGTGTTCCAAAACACTCATCATCCTGAAGAGAGCGAAAGTAAACTTGTTTATAGGATGGAAATTTGATTCTGTAAAGAATGCAAATCTTACTCAATTGGGGGAACAAACAAAGTGTTCGACAAAAGAGTGCATGAGATATATTATCTATAGCCGTCAAAACGTAGATAATACCCTCGCATGGAAAATTATCCTGAACCGGGTTGTAGGTTGTTGATAGGATAAGATCTGGAATCGTGAATTGGTTTGTGTTCCAAGACACTCATCACCCTGAAGAAAGCTAGAACAACAAACTTGTTTATAGGATGGACGATCGATTTCCACAAGGAATACGAAACTTACTCTGTGGAGAAAAACAATCAGAAGATTGACCCAAGAGTGAACGAGATATAATATCCATTGCCGTCAAAACGTGGATAGAATACTCACAAAGGAAGATTATCCTGAACCGGGTGGTAGGTTGTTTATAGGATAAAATCCGAAAAGGTGAATTGGTTTGTGTTCCAAGACACTCATCATCCTGAAGAAAGCTAGAACAGCAGACTTGTTTATAGGATGGAAATTCGATTCCACAAGGAATACGAATCTTACTCGACTGGGGATGATCAACGAAGGACTCCAACCAAAGAGCGCATGAGACATATTATTCATTACCGGCAGACCGTGAATAATATACTCGAAAGGAAAAGACACCAGAGATACCGAAGTATATAATAGGTGACTAACCAAAAAGAGAGACAATCGATACCAAGCATCCGGGTAAACGAAAGACAAACTCAAAGGGGATAAATTGCAAGCATACGGCAATTATCCAACAACAGAGAATATTCGATTCCGCAAAGGGAAATAACGAATCTTACTCGACCAGGGAAACACAAAAGGCTTCGACTGACGAGTGCACGAGATATATCATTCATTACCGGCAGACCGTGAATAATATACTCGAAAGAGGAGGATTATCCTTAGCCAGGTTGTAGGCTGTTTATAGGATAAAATCCGAAAAGAAAGGCATCGGGATACCAAACTAGGTATATAATGATGACCAATCAAAGGGAGCAACAGACATTACCAACAAAGGGGGTAAATGAAGGAAGACTCGCTGGAGATGCATTGATGAAAATCAATGATCTGGGGAACACAATCACTGACAAAAGGTGAAAGGACCCGCCGGGGATAAAATTGCTAGCATACGGCAATTATCCACAAAATACTTGCTGGGGATATAAGTGCTTATTCTGAGCAACTTATCCAAGCAAAAGGAAGATCAACATCAAGCACTGAATGAAGATAACCACAAAGAGGGGATTATCATCGGTTGGGGTGAACAACAAAGTTAACTCCGTTAGGGGAGAAAACGGGTTTATAACTACCGGTTAGTGGGTAGAGAAACCGCAAAGATAGGACTTACGACTGCTGGTTTGTAGGCAGAAGGCCAAAAAGTAGGGATGGAAAGATTAGGGTTCACCTCAAACCATCAACTCTGCGTGGGGATGGGAATGGATCACGAATCCGCACGAGAAACCAAATAGGGTTTATAACAAACCACAAATTCTGCTGGAGATTAAGAAGGACAGGATTTACGACTACCCACCACTAGGTAGAAGACCAACAACTCCTGCCGCGGAATAAAGGTATATAACCACCAATTCCATTGAAATGACAAGGACAATAGGACTTACAACTACCGGTTCGTGGGTAGAGGCCCGAAAACTCCGATGGGGAACAACCCGCTGGGAAGTACAAGATAGAGACGACAAACGTCAATTCGGGAAAGATCCGAATAGACAGACTGAATCGAGACACGTCCTAATGAGGATATAACTCAAATAGGAACATCCATCCCAATATATGTGTTGGGAGGAAACGGAAGAAACCGTCATCCACGAGGGTTTATCTCAGTGGGGAACTGCAGAAGGAAGTACAGACACTTTCTGCTTATGGGGCTGACTCTATATGGAGAGATTTTAAACACCCGACATCTGCTTTAGGAAGATCTATAAAGAGATCTATATCATCCATAGCAGGGAACAACAATCAAAAGATATATGGCAAGAAATACAACATGAATATCTGAATGTTTTTGAATATGCATGAATATGCGTGATTATGTTTGATGAATGCTGACAAAACAGACATATCTAACACGACAGGTCCAGGAATCAAACGCCCGGTACTATACTTCCAGGGGAAAACCAACTGGAAAGCCAATCTGCAGAGATCCACATGCTATAAAGCATAGATCTGCGGATACTGCTAGGGAAGCCGAGGATCAGAGATATCAGGAAACACCAAATCTCTGAGTGAGGGATCAGCGAAAGTCCCAATCAAGGCACAGAAAGTCACAACGGGCAACACGGCCACCAAGACGAATCTGTTGGGGAACAAGAGAATAACTCGAAACATCTGCAGGGGACCCCAGTATCAACTAAGGAACAAAAGTCACTGCAACTCCAAACAACTCCGGGGAACAACCCACTGCCGGAGGACGAAATCATCCAAGTAGAATCTGACTGCATAAGCAACTCTACTGGGGAAAACTGTCAACTACTTTCTTAGGGAACAACCCACTGCAGGAGAAAGCACCACACAAGTAGATTCTGCTATAGACCACTCTACTCGGGGAGAATACACATCTGACGGATCACGTCGGTAGACTCTGCAATAGAAGCCACTCTACTGAGGATCAAAAGCAATCAGGAAATCAATCCAGTCTCTGGATGACGGAATCATCAACCGACCATACCGGGGATTGAAGGAGGTTCAACAGGCAACACTGGCCATAACAACCATTCTGCAGACAACGCTGAGGAGAGATGGATGAAAATACTGGGATATCAACCCAATCAACCGCTGAGTAGGAAAATAAATCCTGCTCTGCTGAGGAGAAACAAACGCTCTGATGGAGAGAAAACATCAGCTCCACTGGCAACTTCGTCGGGGAAAGGTAAAGTACCGGGTATCAAACCACTGACTTACCGAGTCTTCCAAAAGGAAAACGACCGTGCTGAGGAAACAGACAAATTCACTGGCAACTGCACCGGGGAGAGTGCCAACAACTTTGCTCACGACTGCAATGGGGATATCAACAACTGCTCTGCTCGCGACTGCGCCATGGAGACAAATAAAGTCCGGGAATAGCGACTTACTGGAGAAAGTGACGGGGTACCAGGATGACAAACCATCAACCACCGAATCTTCTACAAGGAAAGCACCCACGCTGGGGAAGATTGCTGCTGGAGAGAACGAAGTCTTCAACAACACTCTGCTTGGGGAACAACCCCACCATCAACTCTGTTTGAGGAACAACCCCAACAAAAATCTGGAGAAAGAAGATACAACCAAACCAGGAATATGAACACATGTCTTACCTGTTGGAGATCATGCCACCCTCGGGAGAGCACTGAGATATTCTTGAGTATCCTTTCAATCTTGTGAATATTCACTTTGTTTAAAACAATAATCTTGAAAAAATTTGTTTTTTAAAACAATGACATTTTTATCAATTTAAACATGCAAAACATTTGTTGAATTGAAACAAATAAGAGTGCGAATAATTGGATAAAAAGCTCAAATTGATTTGATAGAATGGTAGCCTGCAAATGGCAAGACTCCATAGATCTGTACAAATCTGAAATCAGTGATGTATATTGGAAGAGGGCTACATTGAACATAATGATCCTTTCTCTACCATTCTGAATCTCGATGTATTCGAAGCTTCAGTTGACGACGAATCGAGAATCTTCTGACGAACAGACGGCTGGTGACCAGAAAGTCTTGTCAGGATGCAGTTACTTGCCGAATCCCTAATTTTTGCCTAGATTGCCCCAGGGTGAGGTACTCAATCTAGCGGGATGCAAATATATCTGATTTTTTTAGTCTCTAATTTTTGCCTGGATTACCCTCGCGGGTTCTCCACCGAGACGTTCATTTTTGCCTAAGCCGCCCTTTCGGGTTTTCAACTTAGCGAGCTATTCTGTTTTTTCATTTGCATATACTTTTTTTTTAGGCAAAGTATTTCTTGACTGCATCTGAATTCACAGGACGAGTGAAATCCTCCCCATCCATTGTTGTAAGCATCAAAGCTCCGCCTGAAAAGGCTCTCTTAACAACATATGGACCCTCGTAGTTTGGAGTCCACTTGCCCCTGGAATCGGGCACGAAAGACAAGACTTTCTTGAGCACAAGGTCACCTTCTCGGAACACACGAGGCTTGACCTTCTTGTCGAATGCTTTCTTCATTCTCTGCTGATATAACTGACCATGACACATGGCAGTTAATCGCTTCTCCTCAATCAAATTCAACTGGTCATAACGACTCTGAATCCATTCAGCATCAGTCAACTTGGCTTCCATCAAGACTCTCATTGATGGGATCTCCACCTCTACTGGGAGAACAGCTTCCATACCATAAACAAGAGAGAAAGGGGTTGCCCCTGTTGAAGTGCGTACAGATGTACGATATCCATGTAAAGCAAATGGCAGCATCTCATGCCAATCTTTGTACGTGACAGTCATCTTCTGGATAATTCTCTTGATATTCTTATTAGCAGCTTCAACAGCCCCATTCATCTTAGGTCTGTAGGGAGAGGAGTTATGGTGTGCAATCTTGAATTCAGCGCACAACTCATCCATCATCTTGTTATTCAGATTAGATCCATTATCAGTAATGATCCTCTCTGGCACACCATAACGGCAAATCAGCTGGTTCTTGATAAACTTCACAACCACCTGTCTAGTCACATTCGCGTACGAAGCGGCTTCAACCCATTTGGTGAAGTAATCAATTGCTACGAGAATAAACCTGTGTCCGTTGGACGCCTTCGGCTCAATCATGCCGATCATGTCAATTCCCCACATAGAGAAAGGCCATGGTGATGAAATCACATTCAGAAGTGTCGGAGGAATATGAATCTTATCCGCGTAAATTTGACACTTGTGACATTTCTTCACATATTTGCAACAGTCGGACTCCATTGTCAGCCAATAGTAGCCTGCTCTCAACATCTTCTTAGCCATAGCATGTCCATTGGAATGAGTACCAAATGAACCCTCATGGACCTCAGTTATCAATAGGTTTGCTTCGTGTCTACCCACGCATCTGAGCAAGACCATGTCAAAATTTCTTTTATACAGCACTTCACCACTGAGGTAGAAACTGCCTGACAACCTTCTTAAAATTTTCCTATCTTTCACAGATGCCCCAGGCGGGTAGACCTGGTTCTGGAGGAAATTCTTGATATCGAAATACCAAGGCTTGTCATCATGTACTTCTTCAATTGCAAATATGTGAGCTGGTCTATCCAAGCGCATCACAGTGATATTGGGGACATCATTCCACCATCTGACCACCATCATGGAAGCGAGCGTAGCAAGAGCATCTGCCATCCGATTATCCTCTCGAGGAATATGATAAAATTCAACTTCTGTGAAGAATGTTGAAATCCTTCTTGCATAATCTCTGTATGGTACGAGACTTGGTTGATTCGTCTCCCATTCACCCTTGATCTGATTGACAACTAGGGCCGAATCACCATATACATCAAGATGCTTGATTCTCAAGTCGATGCATTCTTCAAGTCCCATGATGCAGGCTTCGTACTCAGCCATATTATTCGTGCATTTGAAAGTCAGCCTTGCTGTAAATGGAATATGCGAACCTTGAGGAGTAATGATTACTGCCCCAATTCCATTTCCATACTGATTAACAGCGCCATCGAACACCATCGTCCATCTGGAACCAGGTTCTGGACCTTCATCAAGTGTAGGCTCATCACAATCTTTCATCTTCAAATACAGAATCTCCTCATCAGGGAAGTCATACTGAACTGCCTGATGATCTTCAATCGGCTGGTGTGCTAAATGGTCAGCCAAGATACTACCTTTGATAGCTTTCTGAGCTCGATACTCAACATCATACTCAGACAACAACATCTGCCAACGGGCAATCCTCCCAGTTAAAGCAGGCTTCTCGAAAATATACTTAATTGGATCCATTCTGGATATCAACCAAGTTGTATGATTTATCATGTACTGGCGCAATCGCTTAGCAGCCCAAGCTAAAGCACAGCACGTCTTCTCTAGCATAGAGTACCGAGACTCGCAATCAGTAAACTTCTTTATGAGGTAGTATATAGCACATTCTTTCTTCCCTGATTCATCTTGTTGACCGAGTACACAACCCATCGAGTCTTCAAGAACTGTCAGATATATAATCAGAGGTCTTCCTTCCACAGGCGGAGACAATATCGGAGGTTCAGACAGATAATCTTTGATACTGTCGAAAGCTTTCTGGCAATCCTCGGTCCAATCATGAGACTGATCTTTCCGAAGGAGCTTGAATATCGGCGCACATGTGGCAGTCATGTGGGATATAAATCTGGAAATATAATTCAAGCGGCCAAGAAAACCTCGGACTTGCTTCTCAGTTTTGGGTGCAGGCATCTCTTGTATTGCTTTGACCTTGGCAGGATCAACCTCAATACCTCTTTCGCTGACAATAAAACCCAATAACTTTCCGGAACGGACTCCAAAGGTACATTTGTTCGGATTCAGGCGGAGTCTAAACTTCCTCAGACGCTGAAAAAGCTTCAACAAATGCTCAACATGTTCAATCTCCGTTCGGGACTTAGCAATCATATCGTCAACGTAGACTTCTATCTCCTTGTGCATCATATCATGAAACAAGGTAGTCATAGCTCGTTGATACGTGGCTCCGGCGTTCTTCAGACCGAAGGGCATCACTCGATAACAGAATGTTCCCTAAGGTGTGATGAATGTTGTCTTCTCCATATCCTCTGGTGCCATCTTAATTTGGTTTTAACCGGAAAATCCGTCCATAAAGGAAAAGACTTTGAATTTAGCTGTATTATCTACCAACATATCAATGTGTGGTAGAGGAAAATCATCTTTCGGACTAGCTTTATTCAAATCTCTGTAATCAACGCACATACGGACTTTTCCGTCCTTCTTAGGAACAGGCACGATATTGGCCACCCATTGAGGATATACAGAAGTCACTAGAAACCCCGCATCAATTTGCTTCTGAACTTCCTCTTTGATCTTCACTGCCATATCTGGATGAGTTCTTCTGAGCTTCTGCTTTACTGGCACGCACTCAGGCTTCAAAGGCAGGAAATGTTGCACAATGTCTGTATCCAAACCCGGCATGTCTTCATATGACCAAGCAAAGATATCGGAATATTCTCGTAGCAATTCAATCAAATCCTTCTTGACAGACTCTTTAAGAAGTGCCCCAATCTTCACCAGACGAACACAATCCTCAGACCCCAAGTTGACCGTTTCCAAGTCTTCGAGATGCGGCTGAATGATCTTCTCTTCGTGCTCAAGGAGACGGGTAATCTCATCGGGTATTCCTTCAACATCATCTTCCTCTGCCTCGAATACAGGGAATTCAAAGTTGGGAGATGGCGTTGGATCATTATGTTCAATGGGTTTTAGGATCAACCTGCATAATGATTTGGGTTAATGAAAAACTTTAGAATTTAAACAAGCAAACCATTATGCAGATGAAAAAGGTTGCTTTTATTCTTGTTTTTATGGGTTTTTTGTGATCACTGATTTCATGCAAAAAGCAAAAAGTGAAAACAAATGGAAAAACAAATGTTTAACAATGCATTAATTGAATGAAAACATCATTGTATATATGCTTTGCCAATAATGTCATCACTTCTCCTTTTGGCATGGGAGAAGGGTTTTAAACAAAGTGAGCATATTTACTCTGATCTATGGATAACTGTAGGAACATCCACAGCGACCCAATTGTGGCAGACACCACCAGGAATAACAAAATTGCTCATATCCTCTGCACCTTCTTCAATGATAGCAGCAGCTTCCTCTTCTACAGACTGATCATCATGGATGAATCCTCCACTCGTGAACAGACCTTGCTCATTATATGCCCCAGAACAGTAGCCAATGCCAGCCCGGGATTTATTGTCTTCCAGTTCAATTACCTTCCCTAAACCAGCGACTGCACCACATTCAATGGCCAGCTTTGCATCACGGTAGGAAGCGAATGAAGGGGACTTCTTCTCAATCGGTTCATCAATAGATAAAGCTTGGAATGGGGTTCCAACTTCATCCTCGGCATCAATATATGAGAAAGAAGACAAGTGGCTAACCAGGAGAGCCTTTTCTCCCCCTACCACAACCAGTTTCTTGTTCTTAACAAACTTCAGCTTCTGGTGTAGGGTGGAAGTCACGGCGCCAGCCTCGTGAATCCATGGTCTGCCAAGGAGACAGCTATATGATGGGTGGATATCCATTACCTGGAAGGTAACTTGGAAATCACTTGGTCCTATCCTGATAGGGAGATCAACTTCCCCAATCACGGTCTTGCGCGACCCATCGAAAGCTTTCACAACAACCCCACTCTGCCTCATAGGAGGACCTTGATACGACAATCGAGCGAGTGTGGATTTCGGCAACACATTAAGAGATGATCCAGTGTCCACCAGCACGTTGGACATAACATCAGATTTACAGTTCAGAGATATGTGTAGAGCCATGTTGTGGTCTCTTCCCTCCTCAGGAAGATCAGCGTCACTGAAACTCAAAGTGTTGCAAGCAGTGATGTTTGCAACGATACTGTCAAATTGTTCGATAGTGACGTCGTGATCCACGTACGCCAAGTCCAATACTTTCTGCAGAGCCTCCCTATGGGGTTCTGAGTGCAACAGCAAGGATAGTATGGAGATTTTGGATGGCGTGTGTAGAAGCTGGTCTACAACGTTATACTCGCTCTTCTTGATGAGCCTCAGCATCTCATCAGATTCTTTGTTCACAATGCCACTCGAGCCAACTGAAGAAGCAGGAGTTTTTTGTATGGAGGAGGGTCTGGCAACATCAAGTGCCGGATTCTGACTATTAACAGCGGTCCCCACCGGACGCTCGGCAGATTCGGAAGCAACAGGAGCTTTAGCAGGTGCAGAAAACACTCGACCACTCCGGGTCAGCCCGCTCACGTCGGCGATATTTGTTACAGCAGTTGAAGGCAAAGGCACTTCGATCCCGTCTTGCACGGCAACAGGGTTGTATCTGAACGGTACAGCTTTATCAGATGAGTACGGCACAGGGCCGGCAGGTTTAATCACAAGGGAAGAAGAAGTCTTCGGCTTGCTGCTATCATAGCGAATAACAACAGGCTCTGGCAATTTGAACACTGGAGATATGACATTAACTTCAGGTTCGTCTTCATCGACATTGCGATTCTGGAGAATCTCAATGGTACCTTCGTCAAGCAATTCTTGCAATTCTCTTCGGACTTGATCGCACCCCAAGCGGTTTACCGAACAGATACGGCACTTATCATGATCATGCTCCATATAACTGTATTGGCACAACAAGCGATGTAGCTCCACCAATGATTGTCGAATATGACTCACATATTTGACTTTATATTTCCCAGGGCATCCCTGGACCATATTCACAGACTTCCCATGCGAAGGCAATGGATTCTTAGTGACATTTGGGCCCGAATCTTCGAAGCTCAAAATCCCACATCTCATCAGGTCTTGAACCTTTGTCTTCAGCTGAAAACAGTTCTCTATATCATGGCCCGGAGCGCCAGAATGGTAGATACAATGCAGATCAGGCTTATACCACCACTGAGGGTTGACCGGTATAGCCGGAGGATCTCTTGGAGTAATCAGGTTCCGCTCTATTAGAGAGGGATACAGCTCTGCATACGACATAGGAATTGGATCGAAACTGATCTTTTTCCTATCGTAGTTCATGTTCGCTTGATTACTGGTGCTACCCCGAGGCTGGTAAGCCTGTTGCTGTGGGCGAGATTGTTGTTGACGATACTGTTGAGAAGGTTGTTGTTGATTGTGTTGCTGCTGATATTGAGGTTGCTGAGATTGATATTGCTGCTGCTGGGCATTGTCTTTGAAGACTGGCGCAATATGGGCCACCTGATGCTGATGACCGGCACGGCGTGCTGGTTTCCTCTGGAAGGGAGGTTCCCTCGATTTATGGGACTGCACAACATGTGCTTCCCCATCTTTCTTCTTAGCAAATGAGCCATACCTCTTGCTAGAAGAGCCTTCATCTTTGGCCAAACGTCCTTCACGGACACCCTCTTCAAGTCTCATCCCCATATTCACCATCTCGATGAAGTCTGAGGGAGCACTAGCCACCATTCGCTCATAATAAAATGAGCTAAGAGTCTTAAGGAAAATCTTAGTCATTTCTTTCTCCTCGAGTGGTGGAGTGATCTGAGCTGCAAGCTCTCGCCACCTCTGGGCATACTCTTTAAAAGTCTCCTTATCCTTTTGCGACATAGACCTGAGTTGATCTCTGTCAGGCGCCATATCAACGTTGTATTTGTACTGCTTGACGAAAGCCTCGCCAAGGTCGTTGAATGATCTGATGTTGGCACTATCCAAGCTCATATACCAACGGAGCGCAGCACCAGACAGACTATCTTGGAAGTAGTGGATCAATAGCTGATCGTTGTCAGTCTGTGTGGACATCTTCCTGGCATACATAACCAGGTGAGCGAGAGGACAGGTGTTCCCTTTATACTTCTCAAAGTCAGGAACTTTGAACTTGATAGGTATTTTTACGCCTGGAACCAGGCAGAGCTCGGCAGCAGACTTGCCGAATAGATCTTTCCCCCTGAGGGTCTTCAATTCCTTCCTCAGCTCGAGGAACTGGTCATTCATAGCATCCATTTTCTCATTAACGTCCGGGCCCTCAGATGGCTCGGAATGATAGATGGGTTCTTCTACTCTTGGCATGGCGTGCACAACAGGAGGAGCAGCAGTAAGGACCGGGCTAGATGCCGGCATATGAGCAAAAGTCGGAGCGGGGATATCAGGCATGAAACCTGGAGGCATACCCCACGGGTACCCGGCTGGCATAGCATTGGGCATATAAGGAGCGCCGACAGGCACAGCTGGGATAGCAACCTTAGAGATCACAGCCCTCTGAACAGGAGTCGCAGGCGGTTGAGCAGGCTGATTCTGGGCAGCGAGAAGTTGCTCCATCAGAGCGCCAAGTCTGGCGACTTCATCTCTCAGTTCTCTGTTCTCTTGCTCTAGCTGATCCATTACTCTTGCAGAATTTGCTCGGGTGTAATACCGGTGAGTCAGCTTGTCTTCAAAATAAATGAAGAACACAGAGTCAGGACAAGAAGACCAGAAACAAGGGTACCTGCTTATGCAATATGATGCATGACATGCTTGTGCAGATGCTTTATTTTATTTTCAAGGAACCCTTAGGGCATTATTTGCAATATTTTGAACATTAAAAGCATTTTGAATTTCACATGGGAAATCATTCAATATAATCGAGACAAAGAAGTACAGCATTTTGATTATTACAAAGAAGAAAAGGAAAGTAACATCCTATGGATCCCTATTAGCTCGGGATGCTGGAAGACGAGAAGCACACAACTTCTTGATCTCTCTCTCATAGGCAGCTTCCATATCCGCCTTTGCCTTAGCAAGCTGATCATACTTCCTTTTCCAGAATTTGGAAGACTGAGGAAGCAGAGAAGTCCACGCATCATTCGGATCGTCGATCACTTTATGCTCGAGAAACTCAATCAGAGCATCTTTCTCCTTAAGCTGCTGAAGTAATTCTTCTCTTTCACGGATCCAAGCACGTGAAAGGTCTTCTTCTCTCAACTCCTCTACACGTTGGGTAGGGAGGGTTGAAGGCCCAGCCACATCCAAAGGTGTAGGTCTCGGATGATCGTATGGCATCAGATAATTGGCAGCTCTCTGTCTGACCCATGAGGTATAAGGCTCCAAAGCAATACAATTCTTCGGACCTAACTCGTTCCTACTCTTTCTGCGAATACTGCGCCAAGCGCGGACGAATCTGGCTTTCAAGCCTTGGGGATCTTTACCCTCCTGGAAGAATACACCTTCTAACAGAATGTTATGAGGTTTATCCTTTAGGGGGAACCCAAGCTGACGACGTGCAAGTATAGGATTGTAGCTGATCCCACCACATGTGCCAAGAAGAGGCACATTAGGGAATTCACCACAATAATCGATGATCTGGACGGTATCATACACGCGATCGTACCAAGTGATATCATCATTGGTGAGAGATATGAGTCTCTGAGACCACCGTAGACAACCCTTGTTCTCCTTGAAGGCAAGTGTCTGCGGCAAGTGCGAAATAAACCACTTGTACAATAGAGGTAGACAGCAGACAATAACTCCTCCACCCTTCATATTCCTCAGGTGCAGAGAGAAATAGGCATCGCCCAACAAAGTCGGGACTGGATTAAGGACTGAGAAGATCCTAATAGCATTCATGTCCACGAACTTGTCAAAGTTGGGAAACAACACTAATCCGTAGATGAGCAATACAAACAAAGCCTCAAAGGCATCCTCACTCCTGGCTTCTCCATAGAAGGTAGCTTGAGCGACAAGGAACTCGGAAGGAAAACCCTGAGTTCCACCTTTGGTAATCAAATTAGCTCTGATCAGATCTTCATCTATATGCAACAGATTAGCAATCTCACGAGCAGATGGAATACTCTCTAGGCCACTGAACGGCACCTGATCCAGAATCGGAATCCCAATAATGTGAGAGTATTCTTCCAAAGTAGGCAATAACTGGAAGTCTGGAAATAAGAAGCAGCGATGCAGCGGGTCATAGAACTGAGCTAGGGTACTCATCAAGCCCTCATCCACCTGAGTAGTCAGCAGAGGTAGAAGCTTCCCATAGCGAGCTTTGAAACCCAAGGGATCTAGTACATAAGATGTCAGATTCCTTAACTCCTTTACATCAGGCTGTCTAAAGCTGTACTTCTTCGTATGCCTTTTCGGTCTTTCCATGTCTGAAAATTTTGCAAATAAACCCTTTAAGTTCCTTGAAAATTTTCTCTTTTTTTTTTTTCGATGACATGAAATGTGGATGAATGCATGAATGTATGAATGCAACAATCACACTCAAGGATCAAGCAAAGCACACCAAACAAAGGTCATGGGAAAGCTCAACGTATCCCTAATATCAATCATCCATTTTGGTGGATTTAGGTTTTCACCTTATCGACACCCAAGTTCCATTGATATTAACGGTACATGAACCGGCTCAAACATCCTTAATATCAACCAGCCGCTTTGGTGGATTTTAGGTTTTACACCTGATCCGGGATCCATTGATATTAACGATGTTTGAACGACTCAACCACGAATCACGGGTTTGCTGAGAGTCACGAGCATGGAGTCTTGGTTAAGAACCACCCAAGGGAGTGTACTAGGGTTTAAACCTGCCAGACATGTTCTATCAGAGGTTCCCATAATCATCGTCCCATCTCTCGGATATTATCGGAGGAACGAATACTCGTAGTCCAAAAATATTCTCAAGAGAAACTCATATGAGTGTAGTATCGCGTAACAATCGCATCAGATCTGACATCTGAACGACCTCCGCACTACGCCCTAAAAATAGGCCAAGATGGGTTTGGTAAACTACGGTCCTTGGCTTCTAAGGCACATGATTGGAAGAATAATGCCTAACCACAAATGACTTGTGTGACATTATCAATCCAACATGACCTCCACCAAGTGAATGGACTCGCAAGTCAACTGGCTAAGGAATACTCCACACCAGTCAACAAGGCTATGCCATTCTCCTATCCTAGAGTGCACTCGAGTTCGGGTATAGAACTCATCTCACAGAGATCACCAAAGCAAACAACATTTGTATATCAAGCAATTCAAACATTACAATCAATACAGTTATCCCAAATTGTACAAAAATTTGTCAAATAACACATAATAATATATCACACAACAAGGGTGAAAAGTAGGCAATACCACCAAGGATGTGTCCCCAGCAGAGTCGCCACTTTTCTATAGCGGTGTATTCGTTGCTATATGATCTATTGATTAAATCATAAGCAAAGGATACAATGAATTCGAGTCGCCACCGCACTTTTATTTATCCTAAGGAATGGTTAAAAAGCGAACAAAAACCTAAGAAGTTTTACACGTAGAAAACTAATGAAAAAGATCAGAGAGTCTGGATAAGGGGTAAATTACGCAATGGGAAGGTGTTAGGCACCCACTACGTCCTAGGTACTCCTAGGGAGCCCTTTTCACACTTGTTGTATAAAATTATTTATTTGTTTTGAAATATTGTTGTGCAAACATGAGTGGGATGATGAGAAAAGAATGTACAAGTTAGTTATTTTTGTGTTTGAACGGATGAACCCGTTGCCTACGTACCTTCCATCAAAGGTAAGGATCAAAACGCCGTAGTTCGGCTAAAAATTTCCAAAAGTTAGTGGATTCAATTTTAAACAATAGCACTTAAGGTTCTTCATTATCAATGGGAGAAAACTCGACCAAGACCAACATCCACCATGCGAGGATAGCTTCGACATACTAGAGGGGTTAACCCTGTTTTCAGTAAGGAAGTCTTATTGTCGACTCACTAAGGATAGGGTGAGGTTTACATCAACCACAATGAGAATTGAAACCTATGGCTAATGCATGAAAAGATTAACAAGAATGGACGAAGCCAAAACAATTGAGTGGGTGAAATTAGTTGATTATGATTATTCACAAAAGGGGAGTCAAGGTATGATTAAGATTGATTCAAAAGAAGTGTTATGAAATGGAATTTGAAAAGTCAAGGACATAAGGTCCAGGTTTCTAATTTGAAAACATGGCAATGTTTGCACGATTATATCCCAAGTTTTTTTTGAAAGCAATGTGTGAAAAGTTTTAGGACACGATGGGATGAATGAGTGAAGGTGGATGTAAAACTTCCTAGGAGGTTCGCCTCTTGAAGTCATATAGAAGATGACTCAAGTGTGTCCTTAGGAATAGGCTACAAATGAGCAACGAACATGGTAACAGATGAAAGTCAATAAAAGCGGATACTGGATGCCACTCAATGGTCTTATACCTGTCTCCTAAAACAAGTAAGGATATCAGAAGCCACTCTATGGACTTACACTAATCTCCATCAGAATAAAACAAAAAAACAAAACAGGGAAGTCAACTGCCAATCTATCTGGACTTATGTTAACCTCCACAGTATGATCCTAGGAATACAAATGCCACATCACAGGGACTTACAATGAATCCTCACATACAACAACAATGCTCAAACAAAGAGCAAAGAAGATATGAGTGACCAATGAGGTCTTACACTCTATCTCTTCCATATCCTAGGAGCAAAAGCCAATCAATATGGACTTACAATTGTCCTCAATGGGAAAACCATAATGTCACAAGGACAAAGGAAGTGATCATGCCCTAATGGCAAACAATGATGATGAATGCACAATGGCAATCAATGATAGTAAATGCACAATGGCAAATCAAGTAGTCATGTATAAATGAATCAAGTAATCAATCACATGAATTCAAGTAGCACACACTATAACCATTCAATGAGGCTCAAGCAATGGGTGAGGCATTAAAGCCAACTGTAATAGGGTAAAGGTCGCTCTTAACCTTGCCATTGAGGGGCTAAGGTGAAACAGATGAAAGGGTATGAGGGGTGTGCCTCATCACTCTTATCTCTGATCAGAGAGAGTGTTGAATATCAGAAGGTGTGGAGTTCAGAAAGATGGAACTCTCTCCACATTTTATTGACTCAATAGATCTTGGGTTGGGATCTCAATGCTACAACCATGTAATGGGAGCAAGGAGAAGACTCACAGAATAGTGGGAGATAGGCCACATATCTCTTATATCCACCAATTGCCTCACATGAGGACTTTTCCTGCTTGGGACAAACATAAACAATCACAAACAATGCCTCTTAAGGAGGACTTCAGACAGTTGCCTGGCTAAATAACAAGCCAGGTCTTCCAGACTACATGAAGACAAGAGGTGCATACCTCAAATGCAAATTGCTATTTAAGCAAAGCAATGCAAGTTCTTAAGAGAACTGAGCAGCTAAGGGTACCTGAAATCAGTCAAATATCATCAGCATCCCAACATAAAAAACAATAACATAAGAATCAACCAATGTACAATCAAACAATAATGTGCCACATGTGCATAGCACAAAGACCAAGTGAACCAAGCCCTACAAAACAAACAATTAGTCAAATGAATTCAACTCAATTATGCATCAACCTCCTTAAGGCATTAGCTTTTTAACCTGAAAAGTCAAAGTCAAGCTCAAACATAAGTAACAAGACCACTAGGCCAAGCCTAGGGTCCAAAGGATGGAAAAATCTTAAAACAGCAAGCAATTCTCAACCAAAATCAAATAAAAGCAAGTCAAAAACAAGAGCAATTGATCCCATGTTTATATCATTCATCATACTCATTTCATGATCAAAACAAGCCAAACTAGGTCAAATGCAACATCAAAAATCCAAACAGAATGAATTCCATCAAAAGCATACCAAACCAATTCCAAAAATCCTCAAATAATTTACACCTAAACAGGACATATTCAAGGCATAGCATGTCAATTTTCAGCTCAATTGGACAAAAGGAACTAGGTCAATGAAAATCAAGAAATCCATACACAATTATTCAAGCCAATTCAAGGCATCAACACATGCATTCACTTCGAAAATTCATAACAGAGTGAGAACAATTCATAAATGAATGGGACCAAAAGCATGATGTCCTATAATGTGTCTATAATCAGCACACCAAATTTCATGTTTATCTAAACCCATATGAGGATTTCACAAAGATAATGCCAACATGTATCACATGGACTTGTACATTTGACCAACAGAGATAAAAAATACCAAACAAATTGAAAATGCCACATAAAAATCCAGAAAAATTCATATAGCATCTTAACATGTTAATGATCACACATATAAAATTTCAAGTCATTTCAACTAGCATAGGCCAGGCAAATAATTTCATGAAATTGCCCTAATTAGGTGTGACACAAATTGTCACACCTAAGTTCCAAAAATCATATCTCACACCACAGGCAACAAAAATTCACAAACTTTATATGTAAATCACCATTAACATGTCTACAATCACCACAAAAATTTTCAAGCATTTATTTTAGAGCATGAGTATTTCACAATCAAAATGGCAAAAGGTATCAAAATGTACCACAAGTCAAACAACCCTAGGTCAAACCAATTTTTTACCAAGCACAATTTTAAAAAATATGCTCAAAAAATTCTACAGAGACAAAGGAAGCTATAGAAAAAATCCACATATTTTTTGGATTAGCCAATTATTTTTTATGAATTTTTTAAGGTTTGTATGAATTATAAATAATTATTGAATTGAATTAATTAATTAAGATGAACCAGTGGCAAATTCGTAATATCCTGGCCAGGGGATCAAAACGCGCAGCTTCACTAATTGAGCTGGAAGCGCGCTATTGGTTGATTTTTCGCGGCAAACACAATTTTCAAATGGAACATGAACCAGACGGATCAAACACTCCATCGTTCATCATTTTTCCAGAAATTCAACAACAAGCTCAAGAACATCAAGAACATCCAACTTCCACGAAAATTCTCATGCGTATAACCATTGGAAAGCTCTCACTCTCAGGATCTCAATTATGTCCATGATTTCCATTAATTTTTCCTAAATCCTTCGGATCGAACGTTTTAGGTTTTTGCATCATAGTTTCTAATCAACCTAACTTCTTCTATGTTCATCCAAATCCAAAACTAAATACATCATTGAACTCTACATGGAATGGTCTCTAAAACGCATATGAACATTCATCAATTCTTGAGATTCGAAAATTTACCTTTGTTTGATGACAGTGATGAATCGTGATGAATTTGCGCGTGGAAGTCCAAAACAGTTGAAGAATAAGCTTCAAGGAGTTGGATGCAATGCTCAAGTTCAATCAAAGTTGCTTCTAATGCGCAGAAATCCAATCCACCATTGATGGACCTTTCTTGGACAGTTGCGAATCGTGGTTCCTTTCAATCCAATTCACCAAAACAGTTCAAGGAGAAGTTGAATGGAAGTTGCAGCAAAAGGAATTTTCCAAATTGATGAAGAAATGAGGGAGTTTCGATCCAATGTGCTTGATGTGTTCTTGAGAGAAATTCAGAAAATTGGAGGGAATTTTGATTTTTTTTGTGAAATGTGGATTCTGTTATGAATTAGTTGTGATTAAGAATATATACATGTGATTAACCAAGCCTTAATCTCCTTAATTAGCAAAATGGAAAGTGATTAGCAAATGGTTATTTTCAAGCTAAGGGCAAAAATGAACTTTCACATGCCAGCTAATGCCAGCTCATTGACAGCTCACACAAACCCCAAACACCTGTCATGAACTGTTGCCACTTGTTTCATGTTGATTGGATGAGTATTTTGCATTTTCCACATGTGATGGCTATGTGTTCATTTGTTCAAGTTCATTTCAAAAGCTAATTTTCAAACCATGAAGCCTTGGTATGTTATGAGTATTCCAACAAGTTTCAAATACCAATTGTGAAGTGTTGCAAAAATCCCCATTCCAAAATTCTCATTATTTCACAAGTTGGACAATTTTGCCCCTGGTCATTTTAACTGTACAGTTGAAATTTGACTTTTTGCATTGACCACTTTTTGAAGAAATCCAATTATGCACCATGAAAGTACATGTCAAATGGAGTTTGTGCATATAAAGAACAACCAATTTGGACAATCCACGTGGAAGTTATGCCCTCCTGATTATGGGTCATTTTTGAAATTCACTGGACCATAACTTGTCAACCATCCATGGGATTTTCAAGTTCTTTGACTTTTTGGAATGGTGAGATCAAGATCTTCAACTTTCATGTTGGACAAAGTTTGATTTGAAGCTTGTATGATGAAGTAAATTTGAGGAGAAAAACTTTCCATTTTGGGCAGGTGAGAATTACAGGTCATTTCCATTTTTGGAAACTTTTTGTCTGACTTCAAATTCTTCAACCTTGATCTTTGAAATGCCAAATAAGGCTTATATGGACATGAATGAGGTCTTTCCAACCATCTCACACCTCCCAAATCCTGATTAAATGCATAATTGACCACAGTTGACTTTTGTTGACTTTTCTTGACTGGGCCATGTTCTGATGAATTCCAAGCCTCTTTCACATGGGATCTTGGTTCCAAATGATATCACAAGTTAAATGAACTCTTGGTGAATGATCATGGTGCCCAAATTCTTCAAGAATGGTCACCATCAATTGCTCAAATGGCTGATTTGACTGTATTGACCTAGTCAGCTTCAACTGCAAGAAACAAGGTTAGATGACAATATTTTTGTACTTTTGGTTAGCAAACATGTGAACAGCAATGATATACAAATGCAATACATGCTTGGTGATCAAGAACCATACTCACAAGGTATCCCACCCACTAGGAGGGTAGCTAGGGTATGCACTGATCCTTGAGGCCATGATATGATATGATATGGGCCATGAGGGATCTTAGGGCCAAAATTGGGGTCTTACAATATCATCCACGTACACTTCAATCTCTTGGTGCATCATGTCATGAAAGAGAGTCGTCATAGCCCTCTGATAGGTAGCACCTACATTCTTCAGCCCAAATGGCATCACCTTATAGCAAAACGTGCCCCAAGGTGTAATGAATGTCGTCTTTTCCATGTCTTCTGGCGCCATCTTAATCTGATTATAGCCAGAGAAACCGTCCATGAAAGAGAAAACTGAGGATTGAGCCGTATTATCAACCAATACATCAATGTGAGGTAATGGGAAATCATCTTTCGGACTCGCTCTATTCAAATCCCGATAATCGACACACATCCTGACTTTACTGTCCTTCTTCGGCACAGGAACGATGTTGGCCACCCACGGGGGATAAGTGGTCACTGACAAAAAACCCGCGTCCAACTGCTTCTGAACCTCTTCCTTGATCTTAACAGCCATGTCAGGACTAGTTCTCCGAAGCTTCTGCTTGACTAAAGGACAATCTTCTCTGAGAGGTAGCCTATGCACCACAATATCGGTATCCAACCCAGGCATATCTTGATACGACCAGGCGAATATCTCCATATATTCTCTCAGCATCTCAATCAACCTTCTCTTGACATCTTCCTTCAAAGCAGCCCCGATCTTAATATCCTTTCTGGCATCCTCAGTGCCCAGGTTAATGATCTCCAACTCCTCTTGATGAGGTTGGATGACTATTTCCTCCTGCTTCAATAATCTGACCAGTTCTTTGGGGAGTTCACAGTCTTCCTCACTCTCCTCTTCAGCTTGGTAGATGGGATTATTGAAATCATACTGAGCCATAACAGAATTGTTCATAGTGGAGTCCGTAAGATCACTTCTGCATGTTTAATGCTTTATTTTAGAAAAAGAGTTCAAGAAAGTCACAAAAAACAAAAAACATTGCCATTTTTATTGTTTTAAAAAATGAAAAATAAAACAGAAAGACAGGGATCACAAAATTGTTTGCAAAACGTCCTTTATTAATGATTTCATTGAAAAAACATGATGAGGCCCTACAATGAACCACTACGCCTTGGGCAGAACGTAGGGTTTTGTGCAAAATGAAAAACAAAAGAAAATTACTCTGTTTGAAGAGTAACTTGGACCACTTCTTCAGTTGTCCAATTGTTGATCGACTCCCCTGGTGCACACGGGCGAACCCAGTTGTCCAGATCACAAACATTGTCCTCGTCTTCACTACTGGCTGCAAAGACATCACCGTGATTCATCAGCCCAGCGCTGGTAAAGGTACTCGGCCCTTTCTGCTCAATCTGCTCCGCTTGCAGAGGTTGATAACCAATACCGAACTTGTCTTCCTTAACGGGCAAATCCACCATCGTGCCCCAGCCTTCTGACTTACCAGAGTTGACAACCTCCACAGCTTGTTTGTAAGATGCAATTGAGGCACTTGGCTTCTTCTGTTCAGCGAAAGCCATCCTCTTAAGAGCAACAGTCTCAAATGCCTGGCACAGAGTCTCGTGGATCTCACCATCCACTTCCACATACTTGAAAGAGGATAGGTGACTCACCAGAATGTCTTCTTCACCGCACACAGTCACAATCTGACCGTTCCAGACGTACTTCAGCTTCTGATGGAGAGTTAACGAAACTACCCCAGCTGCGTGTATCCAGGGACGCCCCAATAAGCAACTATATGCTGGCTGAATATCCATCACATAGAAGATAATACTGAACACCTCCGAGCCAATCTTCACCGGCAATGTGACTTCACCAAAAACAGACCGCTTGGATCCATCAAAAGCACGAACAATCAGATCGCTCGGAGTAAGGACAACCCCTTCCACATCAATCTTGCCCAGAGTCTTCTTGGGCAAAACATTCAAGGACGAGCCAGTATCCACCAACACGTGTGACAATACTGAGCCTTTGCACTCCATAGTGATATGCAGGGCCTTGTTATGGTTGCGACCTTCCGGCGTCAGATCCAAATCTGTAAATCCCAAACCATGCCTGGTACTGACATTGATAATCACACCCTCCAACTGGTTGACAGAGATCTCTTGAGGCACGTAAGCCAGATTTAACATTTTCAACAAGGCATTACGGTGTGCCTCAGAGCATAACAGCAATGAGAGTATAGAAATCTTGGACGGAGCTTGACTCAACTGATCTACAATCTTGTAGTCACTCTTCTTAATAATCTTCATGAACTCCTCCACCTCTTTCTCAAACAAACCCTCGGGCGGCTCCTTCTGAGCAGATTCTTCATCAACCACCGCTTGCTTACCCTTTGCTTTAGCGAGAGCCTCGGCATTGTTGTCCCTCAACGGCTGTGGTGCAAACAGACGACCACTTCTGGTGAACCCTCCTGGTCCCCCAACATTGTCCACAACAGGACTCACAGTCACAGGCGTTCTAGCTGGCATCTCAATTGTTACAAGAGTCTGATTAACTGGTCGAGTCTGACTTTCAGCCCTTCGGTTGTTGCGGTAAGCATTGTCATACTTCCATGGCACAGCCCTACTATTTTCAACCGGTCTTCTACCAGACACAACAACAGTAGTGGGAGCACTGACAGTTACTGGCGCAGAAATGGTAACAGGAGTACCAACAGTTGTGGGAGCACTGACAGTTCTCTGGCCACGTCCCTCGGACGGTTTGAAATAAATGGTGACCGTTGACACCACCCCACGATCTTTCACGGCCCGACTAAACTGCAGACAGCCCTCGTCAATTAGATTCTGGATACCAGCCCTCAACTGCATACAACCGTCCTCTGAACCTTCACAATCTGAACAGTTCTGATCATAGCCCGGGAATACGCCCCCATTCAACAGACGACCCTTCACAACCAGCAACGGAGTCTGAATCTCATCAACACTGACCACCAAGTCTTCAGCTTCACCGTCTTCCACATTGTTCACTCTATGCGCACCATGCTGAGGCATAGGGTTGTTCACAACATTCGACACAGGAGCAAAATTGATAGTTTTGGTGTCAATTAAGTCCTGGACCTTATGATGAAAAGCTCGGCAGTTCTCAATATGGTGCCCCGGTGCACCAGAATGGAAATCACAACGTACGTTGACATCATACCCAGGTGGTATTTTTGTCAACGGAGCCATGGTACGCAACTCCACGAACCCCAATCTGAGCAATTCGGGCAACAGTTCAGCATATGTCATCGGCAACGGGTCGAAACGACGATCAGGCATCCTCTGTCTAGGCTGATACGGACGTTGCTGTTGTTGTTGTTGTTGTTGTGGTGGTGGTGGTTGTTGAACCCTCTGTTGTTGCTGTTGACGTGGTTGAGGTGCTGGAATGGTTACAGCAGCAACCTGGCGATATTGCCCTCTGTTCACATTTCTTTTACTGTACACGACATTGGTTTCACCCTCCCTTCAGCGAGGTGCCCCAGCAAATGGCTTCTTCGAAGATGAGGAACCAACATCCTGAATCTTCCCAGCTTTAATGAGGCTTTATGTCCTCTCTCCACAGATCACCACATCAGAAAAACTACCGAGCGGGCAGCTACCCATCCGGTCCATGAATACTCCTTGTAATGTACCGATGAACATATCGGTCAACTCCTTCTCCAGCATAGGGGGTTGTACTCTTGCAGCCAACTCACGCCATCTTTGGGCATACTCTTTGAAGCTTTCTCCAGACTTCTGACATAGACTCTGCAACTGAGTCCGGCTCGGCACCATGTCCATATTATGTTTATACTGCCTCAAGAAGGCTTCACCCAGATCTCTCCAACTTCGGATAGATTCTCTCTTCAGCTCCATGTACCAATCCAAGGAAGCTCCAGACAAGCTATCCTAGAAGAAGTACATCCACATCTTTTCGTCATCTGTATAGGCATAGATCTTCCTGTAATAAGCCTACACATGGGTGCGAGGACAAGAAGTACCGTTGTATTTATCAAATGAGGGCGCTTTGAACTTGTAAGGGATTCTCAATCCTTCAACCAACCCCATATTAGTAACATCAAACCCCAGAGAATTCTGACACTCCATGGCTCTGATCTTCTCAGCTAGGGCATCAACTTTTCGATCCCTCTCATCAACTCTTCCCACAACTTCATCATCCTCACTGAGCAGTGTGAACATGTGTTCCTGCCTGTCAACCAGCGGAACAGGATGGCGAACCGGAGCACGGGTGGCTCTGACATTAACAGTCTCTGCAGCAAGAGGTTGTCCATTAATTCTGATACCCCTCAATTCATCCCCCACGGCATAATCATTGACGGGAGCAACAACAGCAGCGTTATCGGTCACAGGTGCACCCACTGGTGAAGCACGACTGGGTGGTGGGAGTACAACTTCTTGTCTCTGGGCTACGACACACAGCTCCTCTTGCCCTTGAACGACCCCTTGCATCATTGTCATGAATTGGGCCATGTTAGCCCTCATCTCAGCCAACTCTGCTTGCACTTGGTCCATATTCCTCTGTTGATTCAATCTGGTTGCGTAGCGGTGTGGACGTTGATCAGCTATCCTGCCTGACACAGGAACCAGAGTGAGAAGTCTCGAGCAAGAACACCTGTAATGCAAAATGATATGTGTATTGTAACACCCCGATAATAATAAAATAATTATTTGAATTGAGTTAATAATTTATTTATTAATTTAATTAAATAATTGGAAATTTTATTATTATTATTATTGGATTATTATTTTGGAAAATATATAAGTTGGACTTAAGGAAATATCCCATTTGGTAAGAAAAGGTTTTACGTGAAACAGAGAACGATCGTGAAAGAAGAGGAAAAGGGCAAAGAGACAGAGCGAGGGCTGAAGGTTGAAGAAGGAAGGGCTTGAGCTTAGAGATTCGCCGGATTAACTCAGGTAAGGGGGGTTTATCGTCAATTAACGGGTATTATGGGATAATATGTCATGGGTAGTGATAAGCTGTTGATTGACCCTAATTGGGAACTGTGAATACTGAAATTTTGTTGGATGAACCGTGTTAGAAGTTGAAATTTAGTCGGTAATTGAGACTGTTGTAATTTCCCGATCGTATGGCTTTTTACGGAATCGGATTCGGAGGTCCGGAAGTCCTCCAATGGCGGAAAATGCGGAGAATTCTGCATTCTGCCTTGAGTTAGCGCAGGAACAGCTTCTGTCTTGCGTTAACCGGTTAACCCAGGGTGTTAACCGGTTAACACTGTGTTGGATTATGAATATGTGCTGTTTTGTCTGCGTTAACCGGTTAACCCAGGGTGTTAACCGGTTAACACTGTTGTAATTTCTGATATTTGGCTGTTTGTGCTGCGTTAACCGGTTAACCCAGGGCGTTAACCGGTTAACACTGTTAAATTTTGAGACAGAAGGCGTGTTGTGCTGCGTTAACCGGTTAACCCAGGGCGTTAACCGGTTAACGCTGTTGCAGAGTGGAAAAATGTTAATTGTAATGTTGTGTGCCTATTTGAGGGTTGGCCTATGTTGGCCTATGATGTAATAGAGACTAATTCCCGCTGTTTGAGCAGTATAGATATTAGTGGAGTGTGCTAATATTGTGGTTGTTGTTTGGCATGATATAATATGCTTTTGTGATAAATTGTGTTGATAATGTGGAATGGTATACATGATGTTGTGAATGTATGTATTTGTGAATAGACTATTCTATAGCTTAGAGTGTGAGCATGTGTCTATTCTTGATTATCGTTGATGTTGCATTGCTAGGTGATTAGCATGCGTATTGTGGCCTTCGGGTGGTAGCTAATTCCCATGGTGAGGAATTAGTGAGTAAATCATGTTGATTGTTGTTGTTGTTGTTTGCATGCTAGGTGATTAGCGTGCATATCATGGCCCATTTGGGGTGGTAGCTAATTCCCATGGTGAGGAATTAGTGAGTGAGTCACTATGTCTCAAATGAGTGGGACTAGTGAGCTTGGTAGCCGTGCCTGGATTTGGACGGTGAGGTTGAACTATATGTTCACAACATAGTCGGTACCGCATGCATAGAGTCTCATTGCATAATGAATGTATGGCATATGGTATGAATGGATGTATTCCAGTATCATATGTGTGTTGTGTGTTGGGTTGTTAATGATTTAATATGATGGAGATTGTACTGTTGAGTATGATGTTTGAATGGATATTACTGTTGCTGAATGCGTAGTCTAATTAGGGTGAATTAATGTGTTAATTACTTGGCATTACATGTTGTTCTATAATGCTTATTATATTGATTGAGGAACTCACCCTTACGCCTATTTTTCAGGTAACGAGAAATGAGTTGAGTAGAAGCTTATGCTTGGAGTCTAGAGTAGTTTCTTATGGGTCATGCTCTGATAGATGTAACATCGGGAGGGAATGTTTTAATTAATTTGATATTTGTGGTTGAATGATTTACATGTATTGTGTTACATGTTTTACATTGATGTTGGATTTTATTCCGCTGCGAATTATGCAAAAGACCTTATTTTGATTAAATAAATGAGCATGACAGGAATAATTGAGGATTTTTGTGAAATGATTGTGTGACACCCTTCGGGGCATAATTACTCTGATGAATATATTGTTATTTTAATTAAATAATTTGGGGTATTTAGAAGGGTGTTACATTAGTGGTATCAGAGCATAGTCGGTCGTGTTGAGTCGTAGTTATTCTGTTCCCCTGTACGGGATAGGTGTTGTGTAACCCTATCAGTACTTAATTGTTTTAGTTGTTGGGTTTTCAGAATAGAGATGGCTGGAAGAGGTAGAGATGATGCTGCGATTGCTGAGGCTCTGGGTATGCTAGCTGGAGTACTTGGAGGAAATCCGAATGTTGTGGGGATGGGAGCTGCTCGTCAGTTGAGTGAGTTCCAGAAGAACAATCCTCCGATGTTCAAAGGAGCATACGATCCAGATGGTGCTCAGAAGTGGTTGAAAGAGATAGAGAGGATCTTCAGAGTAACTGAGTGTGCCGATAACCAGAAGGTCAGGTTCGGTACACATATGCTGTCAGAGGAAGCTGATGATTGGTGGGTTGCTACCCGCACTGAGTTGGAAGCTGCTGGAGATGCTGAGATTTCTTGGGCTGTGTTCAGAGAGAGATTTCTGAGGAAGTATTTTCCCGAGGATGTCAGAGGAAAGAAAGAGATAGAATTCTTGGAACTGAAGCAGGGTAACCGGTCCGTTACGGAGTATGCTGCGAAGTTCACAGAGCTGTCAAAGTACTATACTCCTTATAGTGAGGCTGCTGGAGAATTTTCGAAGTGTGTGAAGTTTGAGAACGGGTTGCGTCCCGAGATCAAGCAGGCGATTGGATATCAGAGGATTAGAGTGTTTTCTGATTTGGTTGACTGTTGCAGGATTTTCGAACAGGATTCCAAGGCTAGAGCAGAGAGCTACCAGCAAAGGGTTGATAGGAAAGGTAAGAATCAGACTGATCGTGGAAAACCGTATGCAGCTGGCAAAGGTTTTCAGAGGCAGAGTGGGATGAAGAGGCCTAGTGGGGGAGACTCTAGTGCTCCTGTTAAGTGTTACAGATGTGGTCAAGCTGGACATCGTATCCATGAGTGTACCAGTAATGAGAAGAAGTGTTTCAAATGTGGGAAAGGTGGTCATTTGGCTGCGGATTGCCGGTTGAAGACTGTGACTTGCTTCAACTGTGGAGAGGTGGGTCATATCAGTCCACAGTGTCCTAAGCCGAAGAAAGAGAATCAGTCAGGAGGCAAGGTTTTTGCTTTATCGGGTTCTGAGACTTCTGCAGATGATCGTTTGATCCGAGGTACGTGTTATATTAATGGCTTTCCTCTTGTAGCTATTATTGACACCGGTGCTACTCATTCTTTTATATCTTTGGATTGTGCTGTGAAGCTTAAGTTAGAAATATCTGAGATGCATGGAAGTATGGTGATTGATACTCCTGCGAAGGGTTCAGTGACTACTACTTCGGTTTGTTTAAATTGTCCTTTGAGTATTTTTGGTAGAGACTTTGGGATGGACCTGGTGTGTCTTCCACTAGTGCAGATTGATGTTATTCTGGGTATGAACTGGTTGGTGTTTAACCGAGTTTCTATCAATTGTTTTGATAAGACTGTGATATTTCCTGAGAGTGAGGAAGGAAAGAGTTTGTTTCTATCAGCGAGACAAGTGGATGAGGAAGTAGCTGATGGGGCAGAGTTGTTTATGCTGTTAGCGACTTTGGAGGCTAAAGATAAACTGATGATTTGCGATCTAGCTGTGGTGTGTGATTTTCCTGATGTGTTTCCGGAAGAAGTGAATGAATTGCCGCCAGAGCGTGAAGTGGAGTTCTCTATTGACTTGGTACCTGGTACTAGGCCGATATCGATGGCTCCGTACCGTATGTCTGCTGTTGAGTTAACTGAATTGAAGAGTCAGTTGGAAGATCTATTGGATAAGAAATTTATTCGTCCGAGTGTGTCACCGTGGGGTGCACCAGTGCTATTGGTTAAGAAGAAAGAAGGTACTATGAGGTTGTGCGTGGACTACAGGCAACTGAATAAAGTGACGATCAAGAATCGGTATCCTTTGCCGAGGATTGATGATTTGATGGATCAGTTGGTTGGTGCAAGTGTGTTCAGTAAAATAGATTTGAGATCTGGGTATCATCAGATACGTGTGAAAACTGAGGATATTCAGAAGACTGCTTTCAGAACGAGGTATGGACATTATGAGTATTCTGTAATGCCTTTTGGTGTGACTAATGCGCCTGGAGTATTTATGGAGTACATGAATAGGATTTTCCATCCGTATCTAGATCAGTTCGTTGTGGTATTTATTGATGACATTTTGGTGTATTCGAAATCTGAAGAAGAGCATGCTGAGCATTTGAGAGTGGTTTTAGGAGTTCTGCGGGAAAAGAAGCTATTTGCTAAACTCTCTAAGTGTGAATTTTGGTTAGAAGAAGTGAGTTTTCTTGGTCATGTGATTTCCAGAGGTGGTGTTGCTGTTGATCCTTCTAAGATAGAAGCGGTATCTAAGTGGGAAGCTCCTAAGTCTGTTGCTGAGATTCGAAGTTTCCTTGGTTTGGCTGGTTACTATAGGAAGTTTATTGAGGGATTTTCTAAGTTGGCGTTACCGTTGACGATGTTGACTAGAAAGGGACAAGCATTTGTTTGGGACTCAAAATGTGAAGAAGGTTTCCAAGAGTTAAAGAGAAGGTTGACTACTGCTCCTATTTTGATATTACCGAGTTCGTCGGAATTATTTGAGGTTTATTGTGATGCTTCATTGTTGGGTTTGGGTGGTGTGTTGATGCAGAATAAGCAGGTTATAGCTTATGCTTCGAGACAGTTGAGGGTTCATGAGAGGAACTATCCGACGCACGATTTAGAGTTGGCAGCTGTGGTGTTTGTTTTGAAGTTGTGGAGGCATTACTTGTATGGGTCAAGATTTGAGGTTTTCAGTGACCATAAGAGTTTAAAGTATTTGTTTGATCAGAGAGAGCTGAATATGAGACAGAGAAGATGGTTAGAATTTCTGAAGGATTATGACTTTGGTTTGAATTACCATCCGGGTAAAGCAAATGTAGTGGCTGATGCATTGAGTCGGAAATCATTACATATGTCTATGTTAATGGTTAGGGAATTGGATTTAATTGAGCAGTTTAGAGACTTGAGTTTGGTGTGTGAGAGTACTCACAATAGTGTTAAATTGGGAATGTTGAAGTTAACAAGTGGTATTCTGGACGAGATCAGAGAGGGTCAGAAATCCGATATGCTTTTGGTTGATAAGTTGACTTTAGTGAATCAAGGTCAAGGTGGTGAATTCAGAGTTGATGAGAATGGTATTTTGAAATTTGGTAGTCGGGTGTGTATTCCGGATGTTACTGAACTTAAGAAGAGTATTCTGGAAGAAGGACATCGTAGTGGCTTGAGTATTCATCCTGGAGCTACGAAGATGTATCATGATTTGAAGAAGTTATTTTGGTGGCCGGGAATGAAAAGAGAAATTGCGAGTTTTGTTTATTCTTGTTTGACTTGTCAGAAGTCAAAGATTGAGCATCAGAAGCCGTCTGGGCTAATGCAACCGTTGGCTATTCCAGAGTGGAAGTGGGATAGTATCAGTATGGATTTTGTTTCTGGGTTGCCAAGGACAAGTAAGAATTTTGAGGCTATTTGGGTGATTGTTGATAGATTAACAAAGTCGGCTCATTTCATTCCGATCAGAATGGATTATCCGTTAGAGAGACTAGCTGAGTTGTATATTGAGAAGATTGTAAGTTTGCATGGTATTCCGTCTAGTATTGTTTCGGACAGAGATCCTAGATTTACATCGAAGTTCTGGGAAGGTTTGCAGAGGGCTTTGGGAACTAAGCTGAGATTGAGTTCTGCATATCATCCGCAGACTGATGGTCAGACTGAGAGGACGATTCAGTCACTAGAGGATCTTTTGAGAGCCTGTGTTTTGGAAAAAGGAGGTGCTTGGGATTGTTATTTGCCTTTGATTGAGTTTACCTACAACAATAGTTTTCATTCGAGTATTGGTATGGCACCGTTTGAAGCTTTGTATGGTAGGAGATGTCGGACGCCTTTATGTTGGTATGAGTCCGGTGAGAGTGCTGTGGTTGGACCGGAGATTGTTCAACAAACTACAGAAAAGATTAAGATGATTCAGGATAAGATGAGAATTGCTCAGAGTCGTCAGAAGAGTTATCACGATAAGAGGAGGAAGTCACTTGAGTTCCAAGAGGGAGATCATGTGTTTCTTCGTGTTACTCCGATAACTGGTGTTGGTCGAGCCTTGAAGTCGAAGAAGTTGACACCTCGATTTATTGGTCCTTATCAGATTTTGGAAAGGATAGGGGAAGTAGCCTATCGTATCGCTTTACCGCCGTCGCTTGCGAATTTGCATGACGTTTTTCATGTGTCTCAGTTGAGGAGGTACATTCATGATCCGTCGCATGTAGTCCAAGTAGATGATGTACAGGTGAGAGATAACCTGACTGTTGAAACATCACCTATGAGGATTGAGGATCGAGAGTTGAAGCAGTTGCGGGGTAAAGAGATTGCCTTGGTGAAGGTAGCTTGGGGAGGACCAGCATGTGGCAATGTGACTTGGGAACTTGAGAGTCAGATGAAAGAGTCTTATCCGGAGTTATTCGCTTGAGGTATGTTTTCGAGGACGAAAACTCTTTTAGTGGGGGAGAGTTGTAACACCCCGATAATAATAAAATAATTATTTGAATTGAGTTAATAATTTATTTATTAATTTAATTAAATAATTGGAAATTTTATTATTATTATTATTGGATTATTATTTTGGAAAATATATAAGTTGGACTTAAGGAAATATCCCATTTGGTAAGAAAAGGTTTTACGTGAAATAGAGAACGATCGTGAAAGAAGAGGAAAAGGGCAAAGAGACAGAGCGAGGGCTGAAGGTTGAAGAAGGAAGGGCTTGAGCTTAGAGATTCGCCGGATTAACTCAGGTAAGGGGGGTTTATCGTCAATTAACGGGTATTATGGGATAATATGTCATGGGTAGTGATAAGCTGTTGATTGACCCTAATTGGGAACTGTGAATACTGAAATTTTGTTGGATGAACCGTGTTAGAAGTTGAAATTTAGTCGGTAATTGAGACTGTTGTAATTTCCCGATCGTATGGCTTTTTACGGAATCGGATTCGGAGGTCCGGAAGTCCTCCAATGGCGGAAAATGCGGAGAATTCTGCATTCTGCCTTGAGTTAGCGCAGGAACAGCTTCTGTCTTGCGTTAACCGGTTAACCCAGGGTGTTAACCGGTTAACACTGTGTTGGATTATGAATATGTGCTGTTTTGTCTGCGTTAACCGGTTAACCCAGGGTGTTAACCGGTTAACACTGTTGTAATTTCTGATATTTGGCTGTTTGTGCTGCGTTAACCGGTTAACCCAGGGCGTTAACCGGTTAACACTGTTAAATTTTGAGACAGAAGGCGTGTTGTGCTGCGTTAACCGGTTAACCCAGGGCGTTAACCGGTTAACGCTGTTGCAGAGTGGAAAAATGTTAATTGTAATGTTGTGTGCCTATTTGAGGGTTGGCCTATGTTGGCCTATGATGTAATAGAGACTAATTCCCGCTGTTTGAGCAGTATAGATATTAGTGGAGTGTGCTAATATTGTGGTTGTTGTTTGGCATGATATAATATGCTTTTGTGATAAATTGTGTTGATAATGTGGAATGGTATACATGATGTTGTGAATGTATGTATTTGTGAATAGACTATTCTATAGCTTAGAGTGTGAGCATGTGTCTATTCTTGATTATCGTTGATGTTGCATTGCTAGGTGATTAGCATGCGTATTGTGGCCTTCGGGTGGTAGCTAATTCCCATGGTGAGGAATTAGTGAGTAAATCATGTTGATTGTTGTTGTTGTTGTTTGCATGCTAGGTGATTAGCGTGCATATCATGGCCCATTTGGGGTGGTAGCTAATTCCCATGGTGAGGAATTAGTGAGTGAGTCACTATGTCTCAAATGAGTGGGACTAGTGAGCTTGGTAGCCGTGCCTGGATTTGGACGGTGAGGTTGAACTATATGTTCACAACATAGTCGGTACCGCATGCATAGAGTCTCATTGCATAATGAATGTATGGCATATGGTATGAATGGATGTATTCCAGTATCATATGTGTGTTGTGTGTTGGGTTGTTAATGATTTAATATGATGGAGATTGTACTGTTGAGTATGATGTTTGAATGGATATTACTGTTGCTGAATGCGTAGTCTAATTAGGGTGAATTAATGTGTTAATTACTTGGCATTACATGTTGTTCTATAATGCTTATTATATTGATTGAGGAACTCACCCTTACGCCTATTTTTCAGGTAACGAGAAATGAGTTGAGTAGAAGCTTATGCTTGGAGTCTAGAGTAGTTTCTTATGGGTCATGCTCTGATAGATGTAACATCGGGAGGGAATGTTTTAATTAATTTGATATTTGTGGTTGAATGATTTACATGTATTGTGTTACATGTTTTACATTGATGTTGGATTTTATTCCGCTGCGAATTATGCAAAAGACCTTATTTTGATTAAATAAATGAGCATGACAGGAATAATTGAGGATTTTTGTGAAATGATTGTGTGACACCCTTCGGGGCATAATTACTCTGATGAATATATTGTTATTTTAATTAAATAATTTGGGGTATTTAGAAGGGTGTTACATGTATGATGCTAATGATGCGTATGATGCACATGATATGTTCATTTCTCATGCATTCAAGAGCCTAATTCATCTCTCAAGAAATGGCAACCTGCAACAAGAACAACAAAGCAGCAACATACACAAGATAACTGAGCACAAGGTGAACCATCAACAGCCTCATCTATAGACATGAGCAATAAGGATCATACAACAATATTCAGACAAAGATCCCAATAATCAGAGTACAACAATGAATCCCATCCAACAAGCCTGGAGGTGATTCTCAACATAAACAACAGAGATACGAGCTAAGACAAATGGCTTCCAGGAATGAGAGTCTTCAGGTACTGACATTGGTCTATCAACAAGTCACATTCTGAACATTCTGGTAGAGGAGTGAGCTTCTCCTTCAGTTGTCTTCTGAGCTCCACAACTTCTCCTCCAAGATGACTCTCTGATGCATGTCTCAAATCTACTTCCTTCTTCAGTTGGATGTCTTTGTCTCTGAGTTACTTCTCCAAGTCTCTTATCTTCTTCTGATAACTGGCTTCAGCTCTCTGCAACCTCAAGCACTCACGGTGTTCTGCATTCAACAAGGCCTCCATCTCCTCATAAGACCTCTTCCTGCTCTTCAATCTACTAACATCTTCACCCTGCATACCTTTGAGTTGATGAGCCAAGTTCAACTTATCAGCTTTGGCTTTGTAGAGCTCCATCTGGGTATCTTGTTCCTTTTCCTTCAACCGACGATTCTCCATCAAGGCTTGCTTGTAGTGCTCAGCAGGCACATTCTCAGCAAGGATCAAAGGTGGTTGCTCTTGCAAAGACTCCATCCTATCATAGGGCAACAACAAAGTCTCAACCCTACTCTTGACCCAATCAGTGTAGTCAGGCATAGCAACAGCAAACTTCTTCCCTAGAACAACTCCATCTTTGACACCAATGGTCTTCCAAGCTCTTCCTACTTGCTCCAATCTAGCAGTGTCACTCTGCTTCTCACAATACACACTCTCGGCTATCTCAGCATCAAGTGGTCTTCCATTCATCACAAACCCCAACTGGCGAAGAGAAAGAACCGGGTTGTAATTGATGCAACCCTTAGTCCCTATAAGTGGCACATTACGAAACTCTCCACAACATATGATGACATCACGCACATCCATCCGGTAAGATTGCCATATGATATCATAAGAGGTAAGAGACATAATCCTCTGAGTCCACTTATGAGTGCTCTGAGCATCCACAAAAGGTCCACTGACTGGCAGAAGAGACAAGAACCATCTGAGCAATAAAGGGAGACAGCATCTGATAGCTCCACCCTTACCATGCCTGCTGTGTATAGCATAATAAGTGTCAGCTAACAAGGTAGGAACTGGGTTTCCTCCAATGAAGATAGTGACTGCAGCAAAGTCCACAAAGTTGGGCATACTCGGGAACAAGACAATCCCATAAACCATGATAGCCAACTGAGCATGAAAAGCTTCCCAATTTCCCTTCTTTGCTTCTTCTCTAGCCATCCTCAACAGATACTTCAAAGGCAACCCCACAACATCACCACTCGACTTCCAATTGTCACTTACTTCTTTGATACTCAGATGAAAAGCTCGGGCAACAACTCTGAAATCAACTTCCTTTGGAACATCCAAGAAAGGCACCTGATATCTGATCGGGACGTTCATCAGAATGGAGTACACTTCAAGAGTGGGCGCCAACTGATAATCCTGGAAGGTGAAACAACGGAGCTCTGGATCATAGAACTGTAGAATCGTCTGCAACGGCACTGGATCTACCACCATCTTCAATAGTGTCAACAAATCCCCATACTGATCAACAAACACCTTCTGATTACCGTCGGTCACAAAGTTGCTCAACTCTATCAAAGATGTCAATGGCTCACGGTTGTGGCAAAATTTAAAGGTTGTGGCAAAATTTAAAGGGTTGTCATTTCAGTATATGTTTGTTAGAAGAGTTTTAAGGAGATAAAAAAAAAACAAAAAGAAAGACTAATGATAAGGCAAACATCAAAAGAATGAAGAAAATTATTGGAGGACAAATAACATGTACGAATTATGATGATTTTGGACATAGTAAGAGAAGATGCATAGGGAATCCATAATGATCCCAAAATAAAATATAGAATAGAATAAAATTAATTAATTCTCCTAAAATAAAATAAAATAATATAATCATAATTTTAGTTATTAAAGAATCTAATTCGACACTAAAATTAAAATAATAATATAGGAAATATGAATCATTGAAAAGTCGGACTTCTAATCATTTATTAAGACTGAATAATCATAGAATTTTATCCTAGTGTATGAATATGTGTTCTTTTAATTCTCAAATCTTAATATAATTATAATCTCTTAATCTCTCTATAAAAGCATAAATATCAACCGTCAATTCAACAAGAAAATTGGAAAAAATAAATTTCTTCCGTAAGTGTCAAACAATCAATGAATCAAATTTATATATATATATATATATATATATATATATATATATATATATATATATATATATATATATATATATATATATATGATTATTACTTATTAGTCTAAAATAAAATAAAATTCTTTTATAAGATGTTAATTTTTATTATGATTTTCACTTTTCAAAATCAAGTTTAATTTGATGCTCAAAGATTTTTGGAACAAATTGATAAACATCTTCAAGAGCTTATAAGAAATGAAAAAAGACATTGGAAGGATATCTTACTTAGGATAATTTCTGATACTATATATCTAGTTGAGCAAAATTTATCATTTCGTGGAAAAAATGAGAGAATTAATATGGAAAACAATGGAAAGTTTCTTTCTCTTGTTGAAATGATTGTTGAATGGGATCCTGTCATGCAAAAACATTTTGATCCTATTAAGGATAAGGAAACTCATTATCGTTATCTTAGTCATAAGTGTTGGAACAAGCACAAAAGCTTGTATGTGAATCAATGGAGGTGATGGATAATTTTGGTGAAATTGGAGGATTGGGGAAGATGAAGTTTAGAGAGAATAGAGATTAATTGAGAGGGTA
The DNA here is from genome assembly GCF_024323335.1 of Lathyrus oleraceus. Lineage (NCBI taxonomy): Eukaryota > Viridiplantae > Streptophyta > Magnoliopsida > Fabales > Fabaceae > Lathyrus > Lathyrus oleraceus. Next base: position 453,324,960 of record NC_066579.1, read on the forward strand.
AAAATCATATGGCATTAATTCATTCAACATGTTACAAAATGTATATATAGTGCCTACTAACACTAAATAAAGTAACAAACAAAAGCTAAACCAAAAAACAACCTAAAAACAAAAGTATTTTTCTGGTTTTCCTGCAGCATTCTGGCAGCTTTTCCAAATAGCTTCTCAAATAAGCTATTCTCCAAACATGCTTCTGATCATAGTTACATTGCATTTGACTTATATAACATCCAACAATAAGATTCAAAATGAATTGATTAACATGTTAGGTAATACATTCAAAAGTGCAATAGTCGAAAATATCAAAGAAGCAAAATATTTTAGATGAAAATCACTATGATAAAAATTCATCTCAACTCACACAACTGAAATCTGAGTCTGCTGAAGAGTCTTTTCGAAATCACTATTTCTTATATATTGTAGATCAAACAATTGACTCACTTGATAGAAGATTTGAGTAGTATAGCACATATAAAAATATTTTTGGATTCTTGTTTAGTATTGAAAGACTTAGATCATTATCTGATATGGACTTGAAAGCATGTTATAAACATCTTGAAACTTGTTTAAAATATGACGATTCTCTTGATCTTGATGGTGAAATTTTGTTTGAAGAATTGAAAGTTATTAGAAAAGTTTTAACAGTTGAATCAAAATCAAGCTATATGATATTGAGTTCTTTAAAGACTTTTAATTTTTTACCTAATCCATGCATAGCTTATAGAATAATATTGATTATTCTTATTAGTGTTGCATCAGCTGAAAGAAGTTTTTCTAAATTAAAATTATTAAAATCTTATTTGAGATATACTATGTCACAAGATAGATTAAATAGTCTTGCGTTGATTTCAATTGAAAATATTTTTTTGAAGAAGCTTGATTATGAACGAATTATTAATGATTTTGCAACAAAAAACGCTAAGAGGATGATATTTAAATAATTTAAATGTTTGGTCAATTTTTTTATAGGAAAAAATATTGGATTAAGAAGAAGAAGAAGAAGCCTCTTTATAGTGGTTTGTAGTTTGAGGTAGTATAAACATTGATTCAAAGATTCATACTTGTATTATTTTTACACAATGTCAAATGAAAATGTGTTTTTATCCAATTATTTATTTTACCCTTATGTATTTATTGTTAAAAAAAATTATAGGGCACCACTCTTTTGATTCGTCTAAGGCACCCAAATTCAAAGGACCAGTCTTGGTTGTAGGTGTGATAATTGTTTATTTGTTTGTTTATCTAGCCACACAAATCTCTTAAGCATCAAAGAGATAGCTCAATACAAATGGAAATGAGGAAGAAAAACAAAGTTGTCGTGAGCACTCAAACTCCAACAAGTAAATCTTAGTCATTATCTTTACTTTTAGACTTCTTTTATTGTTGATTTCATCTATAAGGCATATGTTGAACTACTATTGTCATAACTTCATAGACTTTTTTATTGTTGTTTTGTCAAAGAGTATGTTATTTTAATAAATTAGTTGTCTATCTTTTTTGTTTTGTTGTAACATTTTCAAGTGCATAAGATTTTTTTTAATCAAATATTATAAAATTTATTACTAGTTTATTTTTTTAAGTAATTAAATATTAAGAAATATTAAGAAGACATTTTCTTTTGCATTGGCAAAGTTTTTTTTTGTCACATCACCTATGTTTTTATGTCACATCAGTGTTGACTTCATTTTCTAATGCCACATAGACTTAGTTTAGTCTACATATCATTATAGGACTATCAAATGTAAAAGAGGAAAAACTCGAAGGGCTAAAACTAAACAATTAAAATTTGAGGGGGAAATCAAACAGTTAAAAAATATGGGGGAATAAAACTGCATTTAAGTCAAATAATTTTAAAGAATAAGAAATATCTAAAAAATAAAAAATAAAAAAATTAACAAAACAATGTTGCAATCAACAAACAACAAAACAAAAACAAATCAAGATTAGAGAAATATCTAAGCAACTAAAAACCAACTTGCACGAATCAGATTATAGCTTATTCTGACATAACCACCATCAACAAATCAAAATACATCAAGAGAAAAACAAAATCACAAACCAAAATTACCTCAGAATTAGGGAAAACATTTCATCCGCTATTGGTTAAGATAGAAGATATAATTATGAAGTTAGTCAAAATGAGTGCATGAGTTCACCCCTCACCTACCGATAAACCACTTTCAGACCAATAAAATACTATTTTCCTTCACACCTTTCGTTATTTTTGTATCACCTTTAACGATGACATCATTGTGTGCACTTCAAATCATTCAAACTATGATATGACATATCATAACAAAATCACCTCTTAGACTTGGTTCTAGCATATAGGGCAAGCAAAGAGTAAAAAATAAATCTATTGCTCACTAGGAAGTATCATCTGTCAGCCAAACCACCAGAATATCCAATACCATGAGAATAAATATATGTATTGTTGAGATTAACTTCTATTTAAAAATGGTAGAATATTGTTAGTAGTTTTTTAAGAGGGTAGAAACTTACCTTTTTTTAATTAATTTTTTCTGTTATCTAAAAAAAATATATAATATATCAAACAAATGAAAAAGAATAATATTTCTTTACTTAGATTTTATATTTTTTAATTAAATAAAAAATATTCAAATATTAAAAAAAAATATCAAAATATAGTAATGTGATTTTGCCTTAAAGTAGAATAGTTTTTATCTTTCTGTTTGTTTGATTTTTTTTTATATTTATTTAGTTACTTTAGTTATTTCATTATCCTCCAATTTTCAAAATATATTCCTCATTATTTGTTTGTAATTGTATTTATTTATTTTCTTTTTATTTATTTAGGTAGAATAATTAAATAGAAAATATGTAAAAAATAAATATATAAAATTAATACTTTTAAAAAAATAAAAAAATAATAAACACTCGATCCAACATAGAGCCATTTTTCTCAAAACAAACAATCAATCATTACCACTCCAATCACAACAAATTATTTTTTAAAAAATTTAATCACTTCAAACATTTTTCGTAACCATGAATACAAGTTTGATTTAATGTCAAGCCATTTTCCCAATCAAAACTTCAAAATATCTAAAAAGATCAAAACTCTTTTCAATAAGATGGAAAAGGAACGCGATGGATATCACGAGATCCAGAGACTAGGATTCGAGATGGATATATCGTTAATCCAAGCTCTCGCCATCACCTAAAATACATCAAACGCATTCAAACATTTTTTCCTCTTGGCACAAACTTTCAAAACCTTTTCAAAAACGAAAGACATTTTGTCTCGATATGATGCAAAATAATATTTCGTCCACAATCGTTGAGTCGAGATAAGTGGCATTTTCCTGTGAATGTTGATACCTAAAAATTCATTCAATGTGATGCAAATGTCTGCTTCTCACATGTTTTGGGTAAAAATAATGTTTTCAGTTGATTGATACAAAATAGCTTTCGCTAAAATCGACCAATAAAGAAATATGTTTTAAACAGAACTATGTAAACCTTGATTTCTCTATTGCACCCAAAGATACGTAAGAGCGTGATTTTTGAAATCTTGTCAAACACATTAATAAAAAATCCAAAAATATTTTCTCTTTTCTTTTCAGGCACCCTAATAAAAAAAATAAACTTTTTGTCTTATCCTTTTTCCTTTTAATAACTTGAGAAGCCTAACATTTCTAAGTTAACACTAACACGCATAACTAACTAAACGATTCCCGTTAAGTACAATAGACGTGAGTAGTGCTAGTACATTTCCCTTGTATAATCGACTCCCGATCCCTAATTTGGTTGCGACGACCAATATCATTGTCATTCTTTTAGAGGTTTTATCGATATTTTTCCTTTCACTCTTTGGGAATAAATAAAGTTTGGTGGCAACTTTGTTAAGTCCCTCCCGTAAGCATGTAATTGTGCTTTGGAAGCTTTGTTTATTCCCAAAGAGGAAAAGGAAAAATATCGACAAAACCCTTAAAAATAACGACTAAGATATGGTTGTCGCTACAAAATCAAGATTATATAGTTGATTACACAAAGGTGTCGCATTACGCGAAAAACCGGCGGGAAAACGAAACAACAGAGCCGCCACCGTGCGTTATTTATCCCAAAAGAGGGAAAGGAAACGCTCGAAGTAAACCTGGAAAAGACATGGTCTCGCGACCAGAGAAAGATGGGATCGGGAGTCGGCTATGCGAAGGGAAGGTATTAGCACCCCTACGCATCCGTCGTACTCGACGAGATCCACGCACAAAAGAAAGGATAAGGTTGCTAAAAACTGATCACAAACTGCACACAAGGCTGGAAGGAACACACAGAAAGACAAGAGAAACAGGACTCGGCAGGATATCGCATCCTGGGCCTACGTAGTCTGTCAAGCACAGACATCAGAGTCGACGTAGTTCGGGACAGGGGAAACGTGCTCGCTAGGATGTCGCATCCTATGCATACATATCTTATCTAACTAGAGAAGAATCAGAGCACTCGTAGCTCGACTAACACACGCCAAACAAAACAAAGACAGGAAACCGACTGCCAATCGCTGGACTTACGTCAGACTCCACACAAACAGGCAAACCTGGAAACCAAATGTCAATCGCTGGACTTACATCAGACTCTGAACCAACAAACACACACACAGGAAACCGACTGCCAATCGCTGGACTTATGTCGGACTCCAACAAGCAAACAAGACACAGGAAACCAACTGCCAATCGCTGGACTTATGTCAGACTCCAACACACACAAAGGGGTTAAAAAAAACAAAGGGCGCCCGGAGAGATCTGCTCATCTCCTGCCTACGTACCTCATCTGGTATGAGGATCAGGGCGACGTAGTTCCCCTACGCAGGGAAAGAACTTCTAACCTAACCAGAGACTGGGAAATGACAAACTAGAAGGGAGCCTGACTCGAGCCTAATAGTTATCATGTAATCCACAATGGTCCTAGGTTGAGGTTTCTATCTAACTTGCACAGGGAGCAAGTTATCCTAAACAGCACAGTCAAACAAACACAAGCACAATAAACAAGCACACACACTATATGCAAACAGTTTGGGCTCATACAAGGCTAGGCTGCAAAAGCAAACCAACTGGAATGGGGTGTGGTTAGCTCTTAACCCTAACATTAAGAGTTAGGGTGAAGCAGATGAAATGGGAAGTGAGGGTAAGACCTCACAGCTCTTATCCCTGGCCTGGGAGAGCTTGACTCAAAATAGAAGGTGTGGGAGTTCAGAATGTAGGAACTCTTCTCCACATATGACTGACACAACAAAGATCTTGGGTTATTATCCACAATGCATCAACACAAGGTGTGTGAGCAAGGTGAATGACACAACTGAATAGCAGGGGATGGATTGCACATCCCTTTTATCTGCCAATTGCCTCTTAAGAGGTCTTTACCTGCTTGGCACAAATTTAAACATTCACAAGCATTGCCTCTTAAGGAGGGCTTCAGACAGGTGCCTGCCCACATAACAGGACAGGTCTTCCAGACTACATGAAGTCAGAGAAAATATACCTCAGTGGTTAAGCAACCAAGCAAAGCAAAAGCAAGTTCAAAAGAACTCAAAGCAACTTAGGTACCTGTGAAAAATCTAAACCAATCAGTTCAACTGTACAGACAAACAATCAACAAACAATAACAAACAGCCAGACAATATTCACAATGTGCAAGCCACAAGTCAAACTCAAATGAGCTAACATCAACCTACAAAACACACAAGTGTTAGTAATCAAGAGCAAACATCAATGCTCAAATGTGGAAGCACCATCAACTATGGACTTGGAGGTTTAAACCTGAAATCAAAGCCCACATGTAAGCCACAAACCACTAGGTCAAAGCCTAGGGTCAAAGATGAATCAAAAATCCAAAACAGAACATGAAATTTAACATGAATCATCCTCATTCAATCAAGAACATATCTCAAAAAGTCCCACATCAAAATCATTAATCAAATTCATTTCATGAACAAAACATGGCAAGGCATGCAAATGGTAATCACATTGAGACATCAGAAGAAACAAATGCACATTAAATAAAAAATGATTCAAATAATCTTGGCAAAATTCATGAGTAAACAGGACATATAACATGGTCATCATACAAAAAATTAGAGGCATTGGACATCATTAGGCATGGCAATCACTTTGATCAATCAAGACAAGCACATGTGTGACACAAATTGTCACACCAAGTTAGCATAAGCATAAAACAGAGATGAATCATGGTAAAAATCTCAAACCAAAGCCAAAACATCACTCAACATGTCTAGAAATCACACACAAAATTTCAGAAGCATTGGATCATTTTTGAGCATTTTATGATGAATGGAACAAGGCAAGGTCAAACATACATACAGGTGCAATCACCCTAGGACAAAACATTTTTCAGGCCAGGCACAACTTGCAATTTAATGATCATAAAAAACTAGATAGAATGAGGATCATGGTGCAAAAAATTGGAGATCATTTGGCTTAATTTTCAATTTTATATGATTTTTGGAAGTGGATGAAAGATTTGAAAAATCAAAATGGAGCCAAACATGGAAATAGGAGGGAAAGTGAGAAAAATAGCAAAGCATTTGAAAATGTCTCTCGCCCGGATTCGAACTATGTGCACATTTGAACTCCAAGCGCGCCAAATGCAAAACGACTGCGTTTTGCCTTAAAACCCTAAGCGCAACAGAAATCCGTTGCTGGATCATGGAAAACCGTGGCCTAAGCAATATTCGTAGCTAATTTGAATTACGCATGCAAATTCGTAGCAAATCTGCAGCCAAACCCTAGCGAAACCTGGAAACGTATGAAGCTCATGAAGATCATGAAGATCTTCATCTGGATTTTCCAGATTCTTACAAAAGTGTCCAGAAATGAATGAAACTTAAACCAATCAAACCGTCCTTCCACATACATCAAGGATCGAGCAAGGATTCATGCAAAAACACCATAACATGCTTGGATCGAAGGAATGAAAAATCAACATTAAAACTTTAATCACATGTAACTAACTCAAAACAGCACCAAATCACTCCAAATTTTCATCAGAATTACCACCATTCAATGATCTATACAACTAGCATAATGAATTTGAGAATTAAAGAGGTCGAAAAACCAACCTCTTGATGAACAGAATTGAAATCATGTGCTTCCAAGCTTTGCCACGCTTCAAATCTTCTCCTATGATGCTTGTGAGATGAATGATGATGAAATGGAAACTCAATGATGCACAGAACCAGCTCAATCTTCAACTGCCATGGATGCTTCAAGCTTCTATCCTAGCTCAATATGCCACGATTCCTCTTGAATTCTTGTCCAATTCTACTCAACAGCACTTCATGATGATGAATTGTGCAATAGAAAGTGTTCTTGCTTGAAGAAATTTGGCAAAAGTTTGAGAGAGAATTTTTGGAGAATTTTGATTCTAGATCTGAAATTGATGATTCTGATCAAAACAGTTATGATTAAGTACTTATACCTCATGCTAATCATATTTAACAACAACTTAAACCAAATGCAAGTGTGATTAGTGAGTTGGAAGGTGTAAGTGCAAAAAATAAAATTCTCACTTCATGCACCCCCATGCACGTGATCAGTGCATGTTCTGGGCCCAAAATCTCTCACAATGAGTCCATGCAAGGTTTGGAAATGATATTGTATGCCCATGCTTAATCAAAATGAGTTTATGCAATTTTTCCCAAAAATCTTCATGAGTGAACCAATGATCATGCAATGAGATTTCATGCCATGTAATGATATGCTTGGAAAATACATGTTATAAGGATCAAAGTGCAAAAAGAACCACTCAAATTGGAGTTTTGGTTTGAAAGTTATGTCCATTTGAAGTTTGAAACACACTTTGCCATGATTGGACCATAACTCCTCAACCACACATGAGAAATTCATGATCTTGGACTTTTTGGAAATGGGAGAGAAAGATATTCAACTTTCATGTTGGACAAAATTTCATTTGAAGCTTTCTTGATGATGTAATCTTGAGTTGAAGTTGGTCCAAATTCTTTCCATTTTTGGAAAGTTCAAATTATAGGTCACCTGCTATTTTTGGAAAGTCTTGATCTGACTTCAAATTCTTCAATGTTGATGTTTGAATTGTCAAATGAGACTTGTTTGAACATGAATGAAGCCTCTCTAACCACTTCCCACCTTTAAATTCACAATTGACTATGCAGTTGACTTCTGCTGACTTTTGTGGGCCTCAGATGATTTGCACATGGACTGATGAGTTCTGAGCCTTCAACACTTGGCCAAACCACTTCAAAATGATCCTTGGGTCATGTAAGCTCAATGTATCAACCCTAGGGCTTTGATCTCATGGAAAAATGCACTGGTTGCCTTGCACAGTAGAATCTCCTGACCAGTCTTGACTGATGACATGTAATGGACTTATGCAATGACAATGCAATGTTAATGACCTAAAAATGAAATGTATATACAAATGGGAGGTGCAAATTTGAGGTGCTACAAAAGGGGGGGGGGTATTAGCACCCCTCACGTCTGTTGTCCTCAATGGGAATCGTGCGTGTTAGTGTTTGTCTAGAAATGTTAGGCTTCTCGAGTTATTAAGAGGTAAAAAATATGACAAAAAGGTTTATTTTTTATTATGGTTCTTGACTAGACTTTGAATCTCGCTCCTACGTATCTCTGAGTGCAATAGAGAACTCAAGGCATACGTAGTTCTGAGTAGAAAATATTTTTTGTTGGCCAATTTTAACGAAAGTTATTTTGTCACAATCGACAGCAAAACATTGTGTACTACTCAAAACAAATGGAGAAGGGAACGTTTGCATCCGACTGAACGGATATACATATCAACGTTCACGGGAAAACACCGCTAGCTTACTCACACGTTCAAGTTGACGAAGTGTTGTCTTGCATCGTCTCAAGACAAAATACCTTTCATTTAAAAAAAGGTTTGAAATATCACAATATGGTGAGGAGAAGAGGTTTGATATGTTGGATGTGTTTTGAGTGATGGCGAGATCTTGGATGGGCAAGATATCCATCTCAAGTCCTAGCTATTGGAGCTCGTTGTATCCATTATGTTTTTTTTCCATCTTATTTGCAAAAGGGTTTTATATTTTTAGATGTTTTGAGGTTTTTATTGAGAAAAGATCTGCAAAAGTCACCTTGAAAGTTTTGAGTGATGGCGATAACTCAAATGGGTGAGATATCCATCTCGTATCCTAGCCTCTGGAGCTCATAAGTGACAAAAATATGAAAACTGACTCAACTGACTCCTCACACGAAAGACAAAAGATCTCACTAGGATTAATAATCACCCATATTTATGCAATTTTTCTCTGGAGGGGAATCTATTTTGCAATTGTTGCTAGGAGCAAATTATAACTTTTAGATGAGCCAAGCTATTCAAAATAAGAGGAAGGCTCATGTTCTCGATAATAAGAGACGACAAGGAACCAAAAAATTAAACATGATAAGTAGAGGCCACAGAGAAATAATATTTTATTGGATGCTTCAAGATCCACTTTTCTCTATCATGAGAGAAAGTAACACCTCTAAGTAGAGAGGGAGTATTTTTAAACACAAGTAGTTCTCTAAGAAATAATGGTCACCTACATCTGAGATCCCAAACCAGTTCACAATTAACCATCATACAAATTTCCCTCGCCTACTCATCTGATTGAATGGAGTTAGAAAATAAATCTAAGAACTAAAGCTTTAGGGGAATAGGTCATAACCAAGGATCCTTCCGAAAGCAAGTCTAGAGACCCAACCCAACTTTCCTAAGGATATTATCAATAAACTGTCATACGGTGAACTGACTTTGTGTGTTTTTGCTTTGGAAAGCAAATGTCGCGGATAGCAAGAGTCGCCACCGACTTTTCTTTTATCCAATAAGGAAAGGCGGAAAAGAACAGGAAAGACCTTAATTAGATTTTGGGTTCGGGAGGTACATTATACAAAGGGAAGGTGTTAGCACCCTTTGTATCCATGGTTATCCATGGGCTCTTAATTGCTTAATCACTTATGTTTTTCTTGTTTGAAAAAGTGTTTGAGAAATGTTTAGAAAATGTTTTGAAAGGAGAATTTAACTTTGTAATGATTCTTGTATGAATGTATACAAAGTGGTTATCTCGTTTAGTTTTGAAAGTTGTTTAGAAAAATATAACTCGGTAATGATTCTAGTACGAATGTATACCAAGTGGTGATTTTCTAAAAGATGTTTTGAAAGGTGTGAGGTGTGAAAAGTATTTTAAGTTGTGAGTAAGCATTTACGAGTTATACCTACCCGAGGTCTTTATAAGTATTTCCTATCCTTATGAGGGTAAAACTATCCTTACTATTGAGAAGTAAGTAGTCTTATCCTTTGGATGTAAAGGGACGTTGTAGGGTCATCGATTGGTCATTGAAGGCAACATTGGTAAGGATACCTTAGCATTCGAAGGGACAATCATCATTTAACCGTAGGCTACATCGAAGGGTCATCGAGGGATAAAATCATATATTCGAAGGCAACATCCGAGGGACTATGATTTATCTTGTAGGGACATGATGATTTAACCGAAGGGTCTTTGCTAAGTGTATCCCCACATTCGCGGGACATGACCGTAATACCATAAGGCAACAAAGAGAGGGCCAAGATCACATGTATTCAAAGGCAATATTTTATAATCAGTTAGGTAATTAGGATGGATCTCATATTCAAAGGCAATATTTTATAATCAGTTAGGTAATTAGAATATATCTCCACAAGGATATCCCACAAATAAAGTGGAATATCTAGCAAGCTACCTCTTCCGGGATTATGTGAACCCTTACAAAATTCAGCAAACAGGTCAGAATACCAAATCAGGGTGCAATCGAGAATTGCACCAAACAAAAGGAATCACAACAGTAATAGTGTCAGGTAAATAATGCATGGTTACAATAAAACATGTCAGATGAGCAAAGATCAGAACAGCAAAAATCAGCGACTGTCATGTTCGCTACTGCCTCGCCTAGCGAAGGCCTGGCGAACACTCGCTACATGTTCGCTTAGCGATGTGCTAGCGAACGGCTGCGGGTTTTGAATTTAAGAACAGTACGATTTCAGCAAGATCCAAACCCTATGGCATCCATTACAGAAATTACATGGTTAAACATTCAAGATATCCATGCATACTTAAATCCACATGCAAAATCTAAGACATATTTATAAATTCAATCATAATATCACATGTAAATTGAGAGCATAAAGCGGTAATGGTAGTGCAAACCTGTCGAATTGCAACGTTGAATTGGCTGATTACTCTTGGGGTCGGTGCTGGATCGAGTGGGCGGAGGTAACCTTTGTGCCGATGAGTTTCCTTCAGGGTTTCCTTTAGGGTTGCTCTGAATTCTTTTGGTTAGCCTCCAGGGTTTGCTCTCTGTGTGTGTTTGTGTTTCTCCTTTTCTCCTCTGTTTTTCGTCCTCCAAAAGCCCCCTTTTCTGAATGAAGTTCTAGTATTTATAATGATTTTTGTGACCTAATGGGCTCAGAATGAAGCCCAAAATTTCTGGTATTCGCAAGCTTCGCTAGGCTAGTGGTGTAGCGAAGGATTCGCTAGGCGAAGGATTTGCTCGCCTAGCGAGCATGCCAGTTTGAGCCATTTTCTGGATTTGGCCACCTGTGAGCTGGATCTTTGTTCTTTTAAGATCAGTGCCTTGAACAATGAGTTGGAGTGCCTTGAAGAATGTCTTGAAAGATTAACGGGCAAATTTTGGGGTGTGACAGCTGCCCCTGTTCAATATTCTTGAACCGAGAGAGTTAGAATGGTATGTACGCCATTCGTGGTCTGGAGGTGGAAGATTATTGAACACTAGAATGCCCCAAAAATTTGCACTTGTTAATCAAAAGTTAGTCTTGATGGAGATGGGCTTAAAGATGCCATCCAGGAAGTTTGATGGTGAGAGATCAGAATGGATCATACGCTGCTGGGGATAAAGGATCAGAATGGACCATACACTAGATCGTATCTGAATTGCAGAATGAACCGTCTATTAGGCTGCCTCTGGAGAGGTAAAGATCAGAATGGATCGTATGCTAGATCGTATCTGAGTAGCAGAATGAGTTATCCATTAGGCGTGTGACTTCGCTGGGGATGAAAGATCAGAATGGATCGTACGCTAGATCGTATCTGAGTTGCAGAATGAGCCGTACGTTAGGCTGTATCTGAAGAAAGTAGTCGTACGCTAGACTACACCTCGGAATGTACCGTACGCTAGGTAGTATCTGAGGAATGAAGATCCAAATGGGTCGTACGTTAGACCGTATTGGAGTTGCAGAATGAGCCGTACGTTAGGCTGTATCTGAAGAAAGTAGTCGTACGCTAGACTACACCTCGGAATGTACCGTACGCTAGGTAATATCTGAGGAATGAAGATCCAAATGGGTCGTACGTTAGACCGTATTGGAGTTGCAGAATGAGCCGTACGTTAGGCTGTATCTGAAGAAAGTAGTTGTACGCTAGACTACACCTCGGAATGTACCGTACGCTAGGTAGTATCTGAGGAATGAAGATCCAAATGGGTCGTACGTTAGACCGTATTGGAGTTGCAGAATGAGTCGTACGTTAGGCTGTATCTGAAGAAAGTAGTTGTACGCTAGACTACACCTCGGAATGTACCGTACGCTAGGTAGTATCTGAGGGATGAAGATCCAAATGGGTCGTACGCTAGACCGTATTGGGATAGTTGAAGAAATCATATGTTGGGCTGAATCAGAATGAACCGTACGTTAGGCTGTATCTGATAATATTTATATACGTTGTATTTGCAGTAAATGTCTGGGATGGGCTTAAAGATGCCATCATTAGGAGGATGTCAGAATGCTTGTCAGAATGGATGTTCATATGGATTATATCTGAAAGACGTATCCAAACTTTGAATGTGATTGATAAAGGTGTCTGTCTGAATGAACCTTTTATTTTGACTATATCAGGAGGATAATTAACCTGAAAAGAAAAGTTAGCTTCATGGCATGTCATGATGCATGAGATGTTTTATGCTTGCGAACATTGTATGCATGCGTATGCTGTGAAATGATGTAATGAATGAATTATGCGTCTGAGAAGTTCTGCCAGGGGAAAATAAATCCCGAGATCCCGGTCGGAGACATTTGTGTTGATGACCCTTTCTTAGCTAGGGATACTTGATTTCTGTCTGATGATAGAAATATTCAACAGAGCCTGGCTGGGGATAGAAGAGATGACCAGTCTGTCTGGTGATGCCCATTTCTTCTGGGGAATAACTGGTTTTTGCTGGGGAAAGGATTTGTAACCGGACTTGTTGGAAAGCATGGTTAGACCTTATCCTCGACCCTAAAGTCTTTTAGTAACTGCTATTGCTATTTTATGCATGCATTTTTGGTAAACATCGATCATATTCAAATGCATATATTAATTCAAATTAAATTAATGGACGTTTATGCAGACAAAACAGAAAAAGTAAAACAAAAACATCCTTTTTGGAAATAAAATTGTATTGATTTTGAAAGAGGGCCTATAAACAGGCAATTTGAGCACAAGGAGACAGAAATCCTAGTATGAGGAAATTGTCGAGAAAACAAAGAAAAGCTATGAAGAAAAAGTCCCATTGATTTTAATTCTGCCACTGTCATTATGTCTTCAAGCATTTCATCTCCTGTTGTCGGATAGAAGTGATTGGCTTGTTCAGTCCCTTTGACTTGGATGAAGCTGACTGAGAACGGGACATAGTCATACGCTTTAATCCCTAATTTTTGCCTGGACCGCCTTGTCAGGTTTTCAGTCCACCAGGATACCCTTTTTTGCCCAAGCTGCCTTTTCAGGTTTTCGACTTGTCGGGTGTACATTTTTATATGTTTATCCCTAATTTTTGCCCGAACCCTTTTGGTTCGCCGGGATGCCCTTACTTTTGCCTAGATACGTCGACCTAGCGGGTCTCTTTTATGCGTAGTATTTTTTAACTATGTCCGCGTTCACGGGATGCGGGAAGTCTTCGCCATCCATTGTAGTGAGCATCATGGTTCCACCAGAGAATACCTTCTTAACTACAAATGGCCCTTCGTATGTGGGAGTCCATTTGCCTCTGGGATCACCTTGTGGTAGAATGATACGCTTCATCACCAAGTCGCTAATTTGATACACCTGTCTCTTGACCTTTTTGTTAAATGCCTGGGTCATGCGCTTCTGATATATCTGCCCATGACAAACAGCCGCAAGTCTCTTTTCATCAATCAAATTTATCTGATCGAGTCGAGTCTGAATCCATTCATCCTCATCTAAGTCGGCCTCTTTCATGATTCTTAGAGAGGGAATCTGAACTTCCACTGGTAAAACGGCTTCCATTCCGTAGACTAAAGAGAAGGGAGTTGCCCCTGTCGAAGTGCGTACTGAAGTGCGATAACCATGAAGAGCAAATGGTAACATCTCATGCCAGTCTTTGTATGTTACTGTCATCTTTTGTATAATCTTCTTAATATTCTTATTAGCAGCTTCTACGGCGCCATTCATCTTTGGCCGGTACGGAGAAGAGTTATGGTGTTTTATCTTGAACTGCGTGCAGAGTTCAGTAATCATCTTGTTGTTCAAATTAGTGCCATTGTCAGTGATAACTCTTTCAGGGATGCCGTATCGACAAATGAGATTATTCTTGATGAATCGTGCCACCACATTCTTGGTGACAGAAGCAAATGAGGCTGCCTCTACCCACTTTGTAAAGTAATCAATAGCAACCAGAATGAAACGATGTCCATTAGAAGCAGTAGGTTTAATCTCTCCAATCATATCAATGCCCCACATTGCAAAGGGCCAAGGTGCTGTCAACACGTTCAATGGAGTAGGAGGTACATGTACTTTGTCCGCATAGATCTGGCATTTGTGACAAGTTCTGGAGTGATGGTGGCAATCAGCTTCCATGGTAGACCAATAATACCATAATCTCAGAATCTTCTTGGCCATCGTATGTCCATTAGAATGAGTCCCAAAAATACCGTCGTGTATGTCTTCCATAATCTTTTCTGCTTCCCTTTTATCCATACAGCGAAGCAAAGTCGAATCATGATTATGTTTGTATAATACCCCATTACTCAAAAAGAATTTAGCGGAGAACTTCCTCAGAAATTTTATGTCGTTGATGGATGCCCCTTCAGGGTATTCCTGAGTTTCTAAATATCTTTTTACTTCGTGGAACCAAGGTTTCTCTTCTACTTCATCAGCATTAAGTTCATAACAATATGATGGTTCATCTAATCGTTCAATGGTGATCATGGGAGCTTCATCATCCCATCTGACCCTGAACATAGATGACATGGTAGCCAATGCGTCTGCCAACTGATTCTCTTCTCGTGGAATATGTTCGAATGTAATCTCTTCAAAGCATGGGATTAATGTCATCACCCGCTCTCGATAAGGGATGAGATTCGGATGTTTAGTGTCCCATTCTCCTTTGATCTGACTGATTACTAATGCTGAGTCTCCGTACACACTCAAAAACTTGATTTTTAGGTCTATAGCAGCTCTGAGTCCCAAAATACATGCTTCATACTCAGCCATATTATTGGTACAATCAAAACATAGTCTAGCAGTGAAAGGCGTATGGCAACCCTTGGGGGAAATGATTACAACACCAACACCATTGCCCAATGCATTAGAAGATCCATCAAAAACCATAGTCCATCGGGATCCCAGTTCGGGTCCTTCATCCGGTCCAGGTTCTTCATAATCAGTAACAAGCATGACATCCTCATCTGGGAACTCAAAATTCATAGAATGGTAATCATCAACTGCTTGATGAGCCAAATGATCGGCTAACACGCTTCCTTTGATTGCTTTCTGAGTAGTGTATTGGATATCATACTCTGTTAAAATCATCTGCCACCTTGCTATTCTTCCGGAGAGGGCAGGTTTCTCAAATATATATTTGATAGGATCCATCTTAGAAATCAATAAAGTGGTATGATTCAACATATACTGTCTTAGTCGGCGAGCAGCCCAAGCCAAAGCACAGCAAGTTTTCTCAAGCAGTGAGTATCTTGTTTCACAGTCGGTAAACTTTTTGCTAAGGTAGTATATGGCGTGCTCTTTTCGACCAGACTCGGCATGTTGCCCCAACACACACCCCATTGAACTTTCTAACACGGTCAAATACATGATGAGAGGTCTTCCTTCGACTGGGGGCATCAAAATCGGAGGTTCTTGGAGATACTTCTTGATTTTATCAAAAGCTTCTTGACATTCATCATTCCATATCATCTCCTGATCCTTTCTCAGTAATTTGAAGATGGGTTTGCAGGTAGCAGTCAAATGGGAGATAAATCGGGCAATGTAATTCAAACGTCCCAAGAAACCTCTGACTTCTTTATCTGTACGGGGAACTGGCATTTCTCGAATAGCTCTCACCTTGGCCGGGTCAACCTCAATTCCTTTACCACTGACAATAAAGCCTAAGAGTTTACCGGATCTTACTCCAAAGGTGCATTTGTTCGGGTTCAGTCTCAACTTGTATTTCTTCAACCTCTCAAACAGTTTGTATAAATGATCGAGATGTTCTTCTTCAGTATGAGATCTGGCTATCATATCATCCACATATACTTCTATTTCATGATGGATCATGTCATGGAACAAAACCACCATAGCACGCTGGTATGTTGCTCCTGCATTCTTTAAACCGAATGGCATTACTTTGTAACAGAAAGTGCCCCATTGCGTCACAAACGTAGTTTTCTCCATGTCTTCAGGCGCCATTTTGATCTGGTTATAACCCGAGAATCCATCCATGAAGGAGAATACCTTATGTTGAGCGGTGTTATCTACCAGAACATCAATGTGCGGAAGTGGAAAGTCGTCTTTGGGACTCGCTTTATTCAGATCTCTATAATCTACACACATTCGCACCTTACCATCCTTCTTCGGCACTGGTACCACATTAGCAACCCATTGAGGATAAGAAGTAACAACTAGAAAACCGGCATTGAACTGTTTCATAACTTCGGCTTTGATTTTCTCGGACATTTCAGGACGCATGCGACGAACCTTTTGCTTAACAGGGTGACAATCTTCCTTCATCGGCAAACGATGTACTACTATATCAGTATCCAGTCCTGGCATGTCTTCATAAGACCAAGCAAAAATCTCAATATAGTCATGTAACATCTGAATCAATCTTTCCTTGATACTGTCTCCCAAGCCTGCTCCTATTTTGACTTCTTTCTTGTCTACTTCAGTACCCAGATTTACAATTTCGATTGATTCCTCATGCGGCTGTATAGTCTTTTCTTCTTGCAAAGTACCAGTATGGCAAGCTCTTCAGGTACTTCACAATCTTCCTCACTTCCATCCTCGGCTTGGTAGATCGGATTTTCAAAGTCATAATTAACAGTAGCAGAACTATTATCCACAGGATCCAGAGTGGATATGGATCTGCAATTCGTTACGTGAGTGTGTGTAAGAAAACATAGCTTGTTTGAAAGATGACAGGAAAGATAAAGAGCGCAATATTTGAATGCAAAACGTCCATTGATTTATTGAATGTGAATATGCTTATGAAGATGACAAAACCCTTAACAAATTAGCTATTGTGCCCCGGGCATAGACATAATGCTTTTAAGAAGTTCAAATTGTAAAAAATTAAAATTTGCAACACTAAAATAGGCAATAACAATTACTCCTGACTAAAGGAAATCGAGATAGTATCTTCAGCCTTCCAATTATTGAGTCCGTCACCGATTGCTGGGAAAATCCAGCTATCCAAGTCACAATCGCTATCAGCATCTTCTACAGCATTAATCTGATCTTTGACTATCTTTTCAGAGTTAAACCCCAGGCCAGACTTATCAGACTTGTACGGTACATCGATCAGTTGACCCCAGCCAGTATGACCACCATCTTCAATCATGGCTTGAGCATCTTTCAGAGAAATCATAACAGGAGGAGCACGAATAACCTTGGGCACAAGGGGAGTTGGCTTAAGGACAGGACTGGGCGGAGGAACCACTTCAAATGACTGAGAAGGAGTCTCGAAGAATTCGCCATCCATCTCGACGTATCTGAAGGCCTGCACACTACTGACAATATACTCTTCTTCTCCACGCACAGTGACAATCTTGCCTTCTATTGGATACCTCAGCTTTTGATGGAGAGACGAAGCTACCGCACCGACCTCATGGATCCAAGGGCGTCCCAGCAAGCAGGAGTAGGCAGGACGAATGTTCATTACGTGAAAGGTAGTGTTGAATACTTGAGGTCCTATCTTGATAGGGAGAACTACTTCACCATGGACAACACTCTTCGCACCATCGTAAGCACGTACCATAACGTCACTAGGTTTCAGCTCAATGCCTTTACAGTCCAGTTTATCGAACACAGTTGTCGGTAGCACATTCAAAGAAGAGCCATTGTCGATCAATACATGAGACAAGGTGATCCCCTCACACTCAATGGAGATATGCAGAGCTTTATTGTGATTCTTTCCTGCCGGTGTCAGGTCAGCATCGGAAAAGCCTAGGCCATTGTCAACAGCCAAGTGAGCGACATAATTTTCGAACTGATCGACGGATGTCTCCTGAGGTACATGAGCGGTCTTCAAGAATTTTATCAATGCATTGGCATGAGATTCAGAAGATAACAACAAGGATAACATCGAAATTTTAGACGGAGTATGCCCCAACTGTTCTACCACATCAAAATCACTCTTGCGGATGATTTTCAGCATTTCTTCCATTTCCTGTTTGGCAACATCTTCGGTAATAACTTCGACCGGTGTCCTTGACTGAGAAGGATTGATTACTGGTTCCTTTCCTCGAGTTTCAGGGGCGGGAGGTGAGATTTCTGGAGAGAAGATCCTTCCACTTCGGGTAATTTTACTAGTCCTAACAATGTCCTTAGGATTAGCAGAATTATCAACTTACTTTATGCCATGGATGTAAACATCACCTCCATAATTCCACGGAATGGCTTTGCTTGAGGAATACGGTATTGGGCTAGGTGCAGTAATAATTAGGGGAGCTACCTTGGGCTTAGCAGTAATCTTCACAGGCACTCTAGCAGCGGTAATCTTCACTGGAACTTTGGACCTAGCAATCACAAATATTTCTTCAACAGGGTTCTCCACCTTAGGAATCTTTTCAAAGAGAATTGTACGATCGTCCATCAGCCGTTGAATACCATTCCTCAATTTCAGGCAATCATTGGGTCGGAGTATACAGAGATCACAATTTTCAGCACAACCTGGAAATAAACCAGCTTGCGATAAATTCTTCTTGATGATCAGGAGAGGAGATGCTAAGTCGGCCACATTAGTAATGTGAGAATTGTCATCCACAACATTAACAGTCTTGTCATGATTAGGCATAGGTGCAGTGATGACATTAGGAGTCTCTGGAGGATCAAATTCGATTTCTCCCGCGTCAATCATATCCTGAATCTTATTCTTCAACAACCAGCAATCGTTTGTATCATGCCCGGGGCTATCGGAATGATATGCACACTTGGCATTGGGATTATAACGAGGAGAAGCAGTGTTGAGATTTGCAGGAGGGCCTCTGAGGGTAATTAAATTTGCCTTTAGCATACCCTGCAGGGCTTGTGCTAAAGTCATATTGATCTTAGTAAACTGCCTTCTTGGCCTGTCTTGTCTGTGCTGGAAGTTTTGAGATGGCGGTGTTGCGATCGTAACTGCTCCAACGGTATGGTCACGGCTTTTCTTGTTATGACCCCTTTCACCGTACACAACATTTGATTCATTCTTCCCCTGATAGGACTTTTTGGCGCTTGCAGAGGTAGCTTCCTGTATCTTTCCACTTCGAATGTCGCTCTCAACACGTTCACCTGTCAATATGAGTTCAGTGAAACCCGATGAGGAACTTCCCAATAGGTGGCTGTAGAATGGGCCAGTCAGTGTACCCATGAACATGTCCACTAATTCTCAATCAGTCATAGGGGGTTTGACTCTGCCAGCCAAATCTCTCCATTTTTGAGCATATTCTTTGAAGCTTTCTTTAGATCCCATAGTCATATTCTGCAACTGTAGCCGAGTAGGCGCCAATTCAGAATTATACTGGTAGTGCTTGTAGAAAGCTGTCGCTAAATCAGTCCAGGTGCGGATGTTAGAGCCCTCGAGCTGATAATACCACTCCAACTGTGTGCCAGACAGACTCTCTTGGAAGAAATGGATCCATAGCTTCCTATCAGTGGTATACGGCTGAATCTTTCTCACATAAGCTCTCAGATGCATCTGAGGACAAGACGCACCATCATACTTAGTGAAAGCGGGGACCTTGAATTTGCGAGAAATGACCACATCAGAGACCAGACCCAAGCTTTCGAAATCCAGACCGAGTGCCTTCTGACCCTCCATAGCTAGCATACGTTCTTCCAGCAACTTGTACTTATCATCCTTCGGCGAGTACTGTTCATCTTCATAACCTTCATCGCCGTCCTCGTGGTTGAAAGGATCAGCATCCTCATCTCCCGAATCATTTTCTGTCTCCTCTTCTTGATCCTTCGGAAGTCTAATCTTGACTCCTGCAGCCTGTCCTTTAAGCCTTCTTCCCGGGTTAATGTAACTCACAGGTTTCTTGTCTTTCTTCTTCTCGAGCAAGAGAGCCTTCAGTTCCTCCTGCCCCTTGGATAAGCTCAAGATCATCTCCTGGAATTGAGCATTTTGAGCCTGGAGATCTTTGACAGTTTGTTCGAGGGCCATTTTTCTGTTTGCAATAGGAAGACCGTGAGAATATTGATCCTTTAGAATACCTGTTATGCCATGTTATGTTATGCTATGCAATGTATGAAATGTTTTCAAGGACTTTTGGAATTTAACTTTGCGTAAACTACCAAAAAAAGGGAACTTTTATTAATAATTTTTAGTCAATATTTATTACAATAACTAATAAAATACAATAAAAGCTCAAGTGTCCCAGGGGCGGCTTCTTTTTGGGCGAAGATATGCGTTGAGTCTTCCTTCCTCATTAAGCTGGCTGGTGAGCTCTAACACTTTCTTCCTTTCAGCACAGAACAGAGCTTCAAAAGTATCCCTCTCCTCTCTCAACTGGATCCAGGATCTTTTCAATTCTTCAATATCGGTAGGCATATCTGGATAAGGAATGATCTGAGGAGTACCTCCTTCGACTTCTAGTTCAACAATCAGCGGTCCGACTGCAAGATATGGCATGACAAGTTCACGAGCTCTGGCGCGTACCCATCTGAGATAAGGTTCCATAGGAATAGAGTTTTTCTGTCCTAAAGTGCTTCTTTTCACCATGCCCCAAGCTCGTATAAACCTTTGACGGAGACTTTGAGAATCATTGTCATAGTCAAACACAGAGCCTTGGACAATTATTTCATGTGGACCATCTCTTCGAGCACAACCAAACTGGCGTAGGGCTAAAGCAGGATTATAAGTAATACCTCCCCTCATCCCCAGGAGTGGTACGTTAGAGAATTCTCCACAACGGTCGATGATGATAACATTTTCTTTGGGATGAGGACACCAACGGATGTCTGAATGGGAAAGCGACATTATCCTTTGAGACCACTTCAAATTTTGCTCATTCTTCAAGACTGATTGAGGAAGGTGAGAAATAAACCACCTAGATAATAAAGGTACGCAGCACATGAGACTCCCTTGCCTTTTCATAGTACGAGTGTAAAGGGAATGCAAAATGTCTCCAAGCAAGGTGGGCACAGGGTTATGAGTGAGAAATATCTTAATAGCATTCATATCTATGAATTGGTCCGGGTTAGGAAATAACACCAAACCATAGATTAGTAATGCTAGGACATCTTCGAAAGCACGGACATTCATAATTTTTAGGAATTCTCGGGCCTTATTTATCAGAAACTTGGCAAGTAAACCCTTAACTCCACTTCTTGTTACCCAATTAGTTTCAATGTCGGACTTTGTCATGTGTAAAGCCGCGGCAACTTCTTCAGACTTCAGAATCTTTTCTAAACCACTGAAAGGTGTTTGATCAAGAATAGGTATCCCAAGCAGCCTGGAAAACTCTTCTAATGTGGGTACCAACTGATAATCTGGGAATGTGAAGCAATGATATTTAGGATCGAAGAACTGGAATAGAACTCTCATCATATCTTCTTTGAAACCAGTGGTAACCAAATTAAGGAGAGAACCATGTTTCTTGATGAACTGAGCCTGATCGGGAAGTTCTGACACTAAATCCTTGAGTTGAGGAGAGATTGCTACAAAATTGATCCGGATGGTCTTCCTGGGAGCCATAGCCTTACAAAACAGAGCAACGTTAAATCCCTAAGTCCTTGAAATGGTTAGTACAATGCCATGATGTTATGATGTTATGATGTTATGATGTTATGATGTTACGATGTTAAACAAATAACAAGCATAAACAAGTCACACAACAATCATTCCTAGGTTTTAAGGCTTGCATGAGTTCCATAGGTAAGTACACTCCCCACTGAAGTTTGGTTGGTTCAACCTGTCCTAGAATAGTAACCGGGTTCTAGAAGGATCTCAAATCATTGACCTTTCCTTAAGTCCACTTCAGTGCAACACCAAGTGGTTGACCAAAGCTTCCCTAAAGTCCAATCTCAAAGAGTGTAGTATCGAGTCTCAACCAACCCCAGTCGGAACCGAAGTTAGTTATCTCACTACTTTCTAATGGCTAGGATGAGTCAATTAGGGTTCTAAAGGTCTGGTTAACGCTTTGATGACACCACGTGGACGCTAAATTTCTCCTCAAATAAACATGAGGAACATCAGGACATCCAAAGTGTCACGTTAACCGTAGCCATCATTTTAACCATTCCAGTATACGCCGGATAGTCGCGATGATCTCTTGCTACTTACCTAAGGTACACTAGATCCGGGTGTAGGATCTTTCACTCAAGCATAAAATACCCAAGCAATCCCTTAAAAGCAAATCAGACAATTCGAATACATAAGTGATCTTGTTTTTTAAGGTAACCTCTCTTTCAAATATCCCCAGCAGAGTCGCCAGTTCTGTCATACGGTGAACTGACTTTGTGTGTTTTTGCTTTGGAAAGCAAATGTCGCGGATAGCAAGAGTCGCCACCGACTTTTCTTTTATCCAATAAGGAAAGGCGGAAAAGAACAGGAAAGACCTTGATTAGATTTTGGGTTCGGGAGGTACATTATACAAAGGGAAGGTGTTAGCACCCTTTGTATCCATGGTTATCCATGGGCTCTTAATTGCTTAATCACTTATGTTTTTCTTGTTTGAAAAAGTGTTTGAGAAATGTTTAGAAAGGAGAATTTAACTTTGTAATGATTCTTGTATGAATGTATACAAAGTGGTTATCTCGTTTAGTTTTGAAAGTTGTTTAGAAAAATATAACTCGGTAATGATTCTAGTACGAATGTATACCAAGTGGTGATTTTCTAAAAGATGTTTTGAAAGGTGTGAGGTGTGAAAAGTATTTTAAGTTGTGAGTAAGCATTTACGAGTTATACCTACCCGAGGTCTTTATAAGTATTTCCTATCCTTATGAGGGTAAAACTATCCTTACTATTGAGAAGTAAGTAGTCTTATCCTTTGGATGTAAAGGGACGTTGTAGGGTCATCGATTGGTCATTGAAGGCAACATTGGTAAGGATACCTTAGCATTCGAAGGGACAATCATCATTTAACCGTAGGCTACATCGAAGGGTCATCGAGGGATAAAATTATATATTCGAAGGCAACATCCGAGGGACTATGATTTATCTTGTAGGGACTATGATTTATCTTGTAGGGACATGATGATTTAACCGAAGGGTCTTTGCTAAGTGTATCCCCACATTCGCGGGACATGACCGTAATACCATAAGGCAACAAAGAGAGGGCCAAGATCACATGTATTCAAAGGCAATATTTTATAATCAGTTAGGTAATTAGGATGGATCTCATATTCAAAGGCAATATTTTATAATTAGTTAGGTAATTAGAATATATCTCCACAAGGATATCCCACAAATAAAGTGGAATATCTAGCAAGCTACCTCTTCCGGGATTATGTGAACCCTTACAAAATTCAGCAAACAGGTCAGAATACCAAATCAGGGTGCAATCGAGAATTGCACCAAACAAAAGGAATCACAACAGTAATAGTGTCAGGTAAATAATGCATGGTTACAATAAAACATGTCAGATAAGCAAAGATCAGAACAGCAAAAATCAGCGACTGTCATGTTCGCTACTGCCTCGCCTAGCGAAGGCCTGGCGAACACTCGCTACATGTTCGCTTAGCGATGTGCTAGCGAACGGCTGCGGGTTTTGAATTTAAGAACAATACGATTTCAGCAAGATCCAAACCCTATGGCATCCATTACAGAAATTACATGGTTAAACATTCAAGATATCCATGCATACTTAAATCCACATGCAAAATCTAAGACATATTTATAAATTCAATCATAATATCACATGTAAATTGAGAGCATAAAGCGGTAATGGTAGTGCAAACCTGTTTGCAATCGAATTGCAACATTGAATTGGCTGATTACTCTTGGGGTCGGTGCTGGATCGAGTGGGCGGAGGTAACCTTTGTGCCGATGAGTTTCCTTCAGGGTTTCCTTTAGGGTTGCTCTGAATTCTTTTGGTTAGCCTCCAGGGTTTGCTCTCTGTGTGTGTTTGTGTTTCTCCTTTTCTCCTCTGTTTTTCGTCCTCCAAAAGCCCCCTTTTCTGAATGAAGTTCTGGTATTTATAATGATTTTTGTGACCTAATGGGCTCAGAATGAAGCCCAAAATTTCTGGTATTCGCAAGCTTCGCGAGGCGAGTGGTGTAGCGAAGGATTCGCTAGGCGAAGGATTTGCTCGCCTAGCGAGCATGCCAGTTTGAGCCATTTTCTGGATTTGGCCACCTGTGAGCTGGGTCTTTGTTCTTTTAAGATCAGTGCCTTGAACAATGAGTTGGAGTGCCTTGAAGAATGTCTTGAAAGATTAACGGGCAAATTTTGGGGTGTGATATGAACTAAAGCTTTAGGGGAATAGGTCATAACCAAGGATCCTTCCGAAAGCAAGTCTAGAGACCCAACCCAACTTTCCTAAGGATATTATCAATAAACCAATAAGAAGGGTCATCCTCTTTAGACCTGAGGAGAGATACACCTTTCAACCAAGTAGAATAAGATCAAAAGATCAATCTCTTCCCCCTTAGAGAGAGGAAATGAAAGAAGCACCATACCTAGTTATGAGAATATCACACCACACATTTGAAGCATCTTAAATTAGCGTACATCTCCATTAGACAAAAAGGAAAGATTAACTACCTATAGGTCCCTAACTCCTAACCCCCGTTTACTATCAGACATGTAAACAAAATTCCAACTAATTCAGAGAATCTTATATTCTCCATTCACCCCTCCCAAAAGAAACCTTCTTTCTAACCTAAAAAAGCATCTCCTGAACTTTTACATACATCTTCAAAAAGGATAAGAAGAAAACTGGAATAACATTAAGCACAAAATTTAAAAGAACCACCACACCACCCAAACTAACATATATAATTCCAAGAATGTAGTCTTTTGGTCAATAAATTAACTAGATGGTCACAAGTAGATTTCAACGTTGAATTAATCCATACCAACAATCTGAGTTATTTAAAAGAAAGGGTTTCAATCTCCTAATCAAGGAAATTCCATTAGAGGTTTGAAATACATGACCCACATTAACCCCTATAGAATGCTCTTAAAGAAATTAACCTGATGACCTAAAGCCAACTCAAACCCTATAAGGATTGCCTTAATAGTCCACATGTTTTCAAGAGTAGGGTCTACTGCCATGAGAGTACCATCAACATATTGAAGATGAGATACCACTAAACCAGAAGAACCGACCCTAAACCTGGAGAAACAATAAATCTCCTAAGTCATATCAACTATACCACTTAGCCCCTTAACCACAAACATGAAAAGGAGAAGGGCTGGTGGATCCCCTCATTTCTATTGTGGTACCACAATCAAATGTGTTATATATATATATATATATATATATATATATATATATATATTATATATATATATATATATATATATATATATATATATATATATAATATATATATATATATATATATATATATAGATAGAGAGAGAGAGAGAGAGAGAGAGAGAGAGAGAGAGAGAGAGAGGGAGAGAGAGAGAGAGAGAGAGAGAGAGAGAGAATCAAGTTGCTCTTGCGTGTGGGGAAGGAGAGTCTGTGAGTAAAATTTGAATTTGAAGAGATTTCCCTTATTTTACGCACTGCAATGATCACATGAGAGATAAACATTTCTTTTAGTCTTGCATGCCTCCCTTGGGTTAATTGCCATAAGATATCACACATAAAAATACCAATAAACCCCTCAGTATTTCAAACTGAACATTATCTAAGGCTTAGCACAAATATCTCTTAGTAGCTTAAATTGTAGGTCAAGAAATTAAGTGAAATTTCTACAAGACTCATCTTAATTTCAAGCTACCTTTGTTGAACATAATGTTCCAACCTTTTATCTGACATCTCACCAAACCCAAAGTCACAAATGATTTTTCCTTTATCATTCTTCACACATAGGATATTATTTCTACCACCCGTGCCTTTCTCTTGTGTGAATTCCATTAGGACCATAAAAAGTAACTCTAAAACTTTAGTGGTGGAAAGATGCTGAAGCTTATTGTGGGGCATCTTAGTTTGCTTTCCTATTTGGCATTCATCATATATTTTCCCTTATTCAATCTTGATATTTGGCAATCCCTTGACAACATCTTCAAATATGATCTTTCTCATACTCTTGAGGTTGAGATGACCAAGTTTCTGGTGACATATCTTAGTCTCATCCACCTTGGATATCAAACATGTTAAGGGCTAACTTTTGTTTTGAGATATCTAAAAGTAATAGTTGTCTTTGAATCAGGTTCCTTTCATTAACACCTCTTGACCTTTGTTGGAAATAATACATTTATACTTATTGAAGTTCACATTGAAACCTTGATCACATAGTTGTCTGATGAAGATCAACTTTTTTGTAGCCAATCCTTCTACTAGGAACACATCATCAATACAAGGGAAACATGAACTAACCACTTTACCTATGTCTTTGATTCTCATATAGTTCCATCATCAAAGGTAACATAACTATTAGAGTATGTATTTAACTCTTCAAGATAGATTTTATCACCAGTAAAGTGAGCATCCACTATCAAAATACCAATATTCTCTTGAGGAAACTATAAGAGATGTATGATATATGAGACAAGTGACAGTTTCCTTGGGTTTCCACACTTTCTTTACTTGAGTTTTCTTCCCTTTCTGGACTTCCTGCTCAATCACCCATATCGAGAATTCCTTGCCCAAACTCCCCGTTCATGACTTCCTTACCTTAAGCTCATGTTAAAGATTTCTTGCCCAGTCACCCATACCAAGACTTTCTGCTTTGTCCACAAGCATTAGACTTCAATAATCAAGCACCTAACTCGAGACTTCCTTTCCTAAACACTTGTTCATGACTTTTCGCCTTAAGATCGTGTTAAGGAGTTTTGCTCAATCACATAGAAAGAGACTTGTTTGCCTAACTAATCAAATTAGGATTTTAATGCTCAATCTAACTAGAAAAAGACTCGCTCTGAGCATATTGACTAAAGTCTTCAAATTTTCTTAACGATAAAAATCTGGTTTAACCTTGTGTTTATATGAGTGATTCTTGGATAAGTAGATACACTAAGGTTTACACTCTTAAGCAGATGTGAGTTGTTTGCTCATTAGTATGGAAGAGTGAATTGGTCATTCTTCTTCTCTCCTTGCACAAATTTTCTTTTGTTATGCCTTTCTATTCTGATGAACATAATCATATATTCTATCTTCAAAATGTATGTGAATATGTTTCATCCCTGCTCTCACACACTTAACCCTTCTGGTTATATAAATATTTTGAAGTGTGTTTCTTTGAATTCATTTCAGTGAACTGGTATCACATCCATGTGAACACAGTTATGAAATCTTCATTTCACATTCATTCTCTTAAGAGGCAGAGGTTCAACTTATAAAGATTGTTCCATGAACTTCAAAACTTCAAAACTCTCTTGAATGTTTTCAATCTTCATCTATAAATAGATTATTTGAATATTGAAACTACCATAATACAAATAGTTGTTAAAACTATCATGGTACAAGTGGCCATTGAAGGTCTTTAGTTGTTGGACGATATAATGAGTCTAAATTCAACTAGCATAAAGAGGTTGGGAGATGAGAGTAGAGTTCAGAGCAGTTTGAGAGATAAGATTCTGGAAACATAACTTTATGTTAATTAGACATAAAGTATTATATCATTGTCACGTGATCTTATATGGATAACTTCAGACTTGAAATCTTCTTATTGACATTTGTTGAGCTTGTTAAGAGTCGTTGATATCCTTATACTTAACTTATTGATTCATAGGTTTTTTATAGAATTAGTTAAAGCTTGATCAGAAGTTGAATTATGTCTTCAGAACCTGGTTGGAGTGAGACTTCAGAGTCTAGAGTTCACAGGTTCTGATCTTTTCTTCATCAGAGTCTTAATTAGAACCAGTCTGGATAAATACTTTAGAGTTGACGACTTGATGTAAACAAATTCCTTTGAAGCAGAACCTTCAGAAGTGTTGGTAAAGTACACTCAAAAGTTGTAGGGTCATTCCTTGTGACAATGACTTATTGCTTCAAAAGATTCCAGTCTTTATATCTTGATGATCTTTGGGTTCCATGATTAGCCCAAGTTTAGCATCTAAAAGACATGGATATACTTATCAGAGTCTGGAAGTTTGGTTCTGATAGTTCAGATTAACTTTGCTTCCCTTTAATGGTTATTCTTAGTGATTAAGTTTATTAATATCAAGGTTAATGTCTTTTGATTCTGCATACTAGAATAACCACTAGTAGACCTTGTTGTTCTTTAAATACTTTGTTATCATAAAAAAAAATTAGGAGCTTGAACAAATCTTGTTCTAACATCACTCAGATGACTTTAATGTAGGATATTTAGAGCCATGCAAAATGCTTAGTTACCACCATTAGTATCAAGAACTCAAAGTCCAGAGATCAGACAATCCCATAAGGGTTCTAACTTTGGACCTTTTAACTCATATGGTCTCCTAACTTTAGATGGATAACTGGTTCAGAGTCAATATATCTCATATCCATACTTTAACTCTCCTGAGTCTACACACGTTGAAAAGATTTTGTTTTAGTCTGAACAAAGTTCCATTTTCAAAAAATTTAGAAGTAAATCTATCTTCATCAAGGGGTTTTGTGAAGATATTAGCCCATTGATGGTTTGTATCTATGAATTTTAAATTAATAACACCCTTTTGAACATAATCTCTTATAAAATGATGTTTTATTTAAATGTTTTTAGCAATAGAGTGAGAAATAGGATTCTTTGATATGCAAATAGCGCAAATCGAAGAAGTATTACCACAAAGAATAAGAATGTTACTCTCATATAATTGATAATCTTCAGGATGACTTTTCATCCAAAATATATGAGTGCTGCAAACAGATGCTACAATGTATTCAACCTCTGTTGTTGATAATGCTATTGTTGATTGCCTCTTGCTGGACCAAGAAATAAGATTGTATGTCACCTAGAAATTGACAACTTCCATTGGTGTTTTTCCTTTCTAGTCTATCGCCAGCATAGTCAACATCACAATAACCTACTAACTTGCAATCTTTGGATTTTCTATAAAATAACCCAAGGTTAGTAATACCTTTCATATATCTAAAGATTCTCCTAACAACTGTTAAGTGGGATTCTCTAGGGTCTGTTTGGAATCTAGCACGCAGACATTCACTGAATAAAATATCAGGTCTAAAAGTAGTCAAGCATAAGAGAGATCCAATCATACATGTATATACATTTTGTATTACCTATTTGCTTTCATATTTCTCCAAAATTCATGTTGAATGCATTAAAGTCTTGGTTGGTTTACACTTTGACAAGTCAAACTTCTTCAAAAGTTCCCTTGTATACTTGCTTTTATGGGTATATGTTCCTTCTGAATTTTTGTTGATCTGAATCCCCATAAAGAACTTTAATTCTCCCACCAGACTCATCTCAAATTTTGCTTGCATAAACTTAGAGAATTCTTTGCAAAGAGTACCATTATTAAAACCAAAAATAATATGATCAACATAAATTAGCACAACTAAGATATCATTTTTGAATGTCTTACAAAACAGAGTTGTATCTACCTTGCCTCTTGTAAAATTATTTTTCAAAATAAAATTTCTTAGTCTTTCATACAATGCTCTAGGAGTTTGTTTAAGACCATACAGAGATTTATTGAGTTTGTAAACAAAATATGGGTTTTTGTGATTTTTAAAACAAAGAGGTTGATGTACATAAACTTCTCCAACAATGTAGCCATTCAAAAATATGATCTTAACATCATTGTGATATAGAATAATGTTATGATTTATAAAAAAAGTAAATTAAGAGATGAATATGCTCTAACCTGGCCACTAGTGCAAAGGTTTCAGTATAGTCAAATCTCTCTTGTTGACTATAGTTGTATGTAACCAGTCAGGCTTTATTTCTTACGACTTCTCCTTGCTCATTCAATTTGTTTCTGAAGACCCATTTTGTTCCTATAACACGGGTTCCCCTGGATCTAGGCACAAGATCCCATACATTATTTTTGAAGAATTGATTCAACTCTTCTTGCATAGCCAGAATCCAATTTGTGTTCAGAAGTGCTTCATAAATGGAAGTAGGTTCTATTAAAGACACCAATCCCATAAGCATTTATTAATAAGGTTCAAATAAGGATATGGTTCTGTTAGGTTCTGATATATCTCCTAAAATCAATTCCTCGGGATGTGAAGAAATTTGCCTTTGTTTCCTCAGAGGTGCTTGTGAGGCAGCAACTTCTAATTCATATTAAGCAGCTTTATGTTGAGAGTCTTCAGAGTCCTTTGCTTCAGATTCCTTGCCTTCAGAATCAGGGTAGTTAAACTCAATATATGCAAAAAAATTCAACTAGGTTTGACTTTTCAAAGTCAAGCTTATGATCAAACCTAACATGAATTAATTCCTCAACAATTCTTGTTTCAGTGTTATATACTATGTATGCTTTGGAGCGTTTAGAGTATCCTAACATGATGAAGGAAAATTGTGATCCAAAATGCAACGGAAATTAAAAAAATCTCCTTTAGCGATCCTTAATGGGCATGATCAGTGATTGAAATCATTACCTCTTGTCGCGATTGAAACCTTTAATGCTGATCTAAGGAGTGATCACGAGAGTTGAATGGTGACAACGCCTCTACTCGGTCCACACGAATGGATTCCTTCAGTCTTAGTGCTAACAACTATGAATGAAGGCTTTGAGTGTGTGTGTGTGTGTGTGTGTGTGTGTGTGTGTGTGTGTGTGTGTGTGAGAGAGAGAGAGAGAGAGAGAGAGAGAGAGAGAGAGAGAGAGAAACGAAATCTCATCTAGTGAAATACTTCTGCATAATGGTTCTATTTATAGAACCACTTGTGTGGACTGCAAGCTAAAAAGCCCACTTAAGTGTATGTGGCCCATATCTTATGGTATACCGAAAATCATTTAAGCGCATGGTATCTTACCATATTTTATATTCTACTTAAGTGCACCGTACCTTACGATGTTATACAATTCACTTAAGTGAACCATACCTTACGACGTTCCTTATTTACTCTATCTCTCATCAATCCGTTCTTTTGTGTGTGACCCTGTAAGTTTTCGTCACATTGGCAATTATATTAAATCACATATTTAACATAATAAATAGTGAGCGATATCTAGCAACACATCACTGCTACCCAAGACACGAAAATATCATGTGATTTGACAAATCCCTTTTTTGTGATAATACTTGTGTGTACAATTTACCCTTTTGTCCTTATGTCTATATTGAACACAAGGCATAGACCGTGTCATCCTTGTCTAGTTCAATATTGGGCCCTTCGACATTTATCATGTTACGCAAGATGGGAAAATTCTATCTAGGTCACTCATGTCTCTCAACATGCTTTGTGGAGTACCCATCAACTGTCTTTTTGGTCATCCAGTTACGGACAATGTTTGATCAGCAATAAATCACTCGACTCTACATCTAAGGTCCATAGTAGTTTCAGGTCGAAGGGTGGTATACACCACTATCACCATGAGAATAACTTATGACACTTTGCATAACATTTTATGTAGTATTCTCATAGCGGGTCAATCTAGTATAAATATTACTCCTAATATTCATACATATGTTTAAGACTTAATAACTCCTTATCCATGATCCATGAGATGTGATCATCAGTCTACATACATAATAGTCTTAATGCTTTAATGTTATCCCACTTCACAATAAAGCTCGACTACGGATACTTTAAGAATAATGTCCTTATGTTTAATATGATCTCATCATCAAGTCACACTTGATACATTAGACGTACTAACTATTCTACAGACTTTATTAAAAAAACATAATAAAGAAAAAGCTTTTTATTATTAATAAATAGTTCGATACAAGAACCAAAAGTTTTGGCCTCTAGAGCTTACACCAACACATGATACATTTTTGTGCTTTGGAATCAAACTTGTTTAATTTTTTTTTAGTGTTCAGAATAAAACAGGAACATCCAAAAGGGTGAAAAATATGAAATGTTGGGTTTTTTGTTTTTCCACAATTCATAAGAAGTCTTAACCAAAATAGGTCTGATAGATATCTTGTACTAAATGTAACATGTTATGTTATCTGCTTCTGCCCAGAAGTACTTTGTAACATTTGTTTCATTGATTATGGTTCTAGCTATTTTTTGTATTGTTCGATTCTTCCTTTCTACAACTCTGTTTTACTGAGGAGTTCTAGGGCAAGAGAAATCATGTGAAATGCCATGTTCATCAAAAAGTTTTCCAAAGTCTTTATTTTCAAATTTTCCACCATGATCACTTATGATTTTAACAATCTTAAAGTCTTTCTCATTTTGTACTTGGAGAACCTTAAATCTTAAAGACTTTAAGATTATAAAAGTCATAAGTGATCATGGTGGAAAATTTGAAAATAAAGACTTTGGAAAAGTTTTTGATGAACATGGCATTTCACATGATTTCTCTTGCCCTAGAACTCCTCAGTAAAACAAAGTTGTGGAAAGGAAGAATCGAACATTACAAAAAATGGATAGAACCATAATCAATGAAACAAATGTTACAAAGTACTTCTGGGCATAAGCAGTTAACATAACGTGTTACATTTAGAACAAGATATCTATCATACCTATTTTGGTTAAGACTTCTTATGAATTTTGGAAAAACAAAAAATCCAACATTTCATATTTTTCACCCTTTTGGATGTTCCTGTTTTATTCTGAACACTAAAGAAAAATTAAACAAGTTTGATTCCAAAGCACAAAAATGTATCATGTGTTGGTGTAAGCCCTAGAGGCCAATACTTTTGGTACTTGTATCGAATTATTTAGTAATAATAAAAGGTTTTTTCTTTATTATGTTTTTTAATAAAGTCCCTAGAATAAATAATCCATTTAATGTATCAAGTGTGAATGAATCATGAGATCCCATTAAACATAAGGATATTATTCTTAAAGTATTTGTAGTCGAGCTTTGTTGTGAAGTGGGATAACATTAAAGCATTAAGACTATTATGTATGTAGACTGATGAACACATCTCATGGATCATGGATAAGGAGTTATCAAGTCTTAAGCATATGTATGAATATTAGAAGTAATATTTATACTAGATTGACCCGCTATGAGAATACCATATAGAATGTTATGCAAAGTTTCATAAGTTATTCTCATGGTGATAGTGGTGTATACCACCCTTCGACCTAAAACCACTATGGACCCTAGATGTAGAGTCGAGTGATTTATTGCTGATCAAATGTTGTCTGTAACTGGATGACCATAAAGACAGTTGATGGGTACTCCACGAAGCATGTTGAGGGACATGAGTGACCTAGATGGAATTTGCCCATCCTGCGTAACAGGATAAATGTCTACTGGCCCAATATTGAATTGGACAGGGATGACACAGTCTATTCCTTGTGCTCAATATAGACATAGGGGCAAAATGGTAATTATACACATAAGTATTATCACAAAGGATTTGTCATATCATATGACATTTTCGTGTCTTGGGTAGTAGTGATGTGTTGCTAGATACCACTCACTGTTTATTATGTTAAATGCGTGATTTAATATAATTGCTAATGTCGCGAAAACTTACAAGGTCACACACAAAAGGACGGATTTATGAGAGATAAAGTAAATAAGGAACACCATAAGGTACGGTACACTTAAGTGAATTGTATAACATCGTAAGGTACGTTGTACTTAAGTAGAATACGAAATATGGTAAGGTACCACGCGCTTAAGTGATTTTGGCATATCATAAGATATGACCCGCATACACTTAAGTGGGTTTTTTAGCTTACAACCCACACAAGTGGTTCTATAAATAGAACCCTTATGCATAAGCATTTGTACAATTGAAATTTTCGTTTCTCTCTCTCTCTCTCTCACTCACTCAAAGCCTTCATTCGTAGCAGCTAACACTGAGATTGAAGGAATCCGTTCGTGTGGATTGAGTAGAGGCGTTGTCACCATTCAACGTTCGTGATCACTCCTTAGATCTGCATCAAAGGTTTCAATCGCCACAAGATGTAACGATTCTATTACTGATCATGACCATTCGTAAGGATCACTAAAGGAGAAATTTTTAATTTCTATTGCATTTTGGATCGCTATTCTCCTTCACAGGTACCATGACTGATGTTTCCACTCTGATGCTAAGTATGTATGCAACATAGATTAATTTATCTTTAGGTACCCATATCTTTTTAGATCCTTTATAAGTGAAATGGGAATATAGAGCTTTTGGTTTTGTATCCTTTTGTTTAGAATTAGGTTTTACCCTATAGTGTTTGTGTGGTAGTGTGACACATAACCAAAACCTCTTTTACCATTTCTGCTTACTCCATAGATCATGAAATCCATTTTGCTTCTGTCTATGTTTTGTGCAAGAAATATTTTAAAATCCATGTCATATTTCTTTATAACATCTTCATAGTTCGTAGCAACTTCTGAAAGAATCTCATTTTTAAGTTCTTTACTCCTACTTCTTAAAGAAGAGTTATCTTTTTCAAGGACTAAATTTTTTTCATTCATAATAGAATTTTATTTCTTAAGCTCACTAAGGGCTTCAAAGTCAACTACATGGATTCGTTTCAGATCCTTGTGTCTGTTCTGAAGAATCTAAAACTTTTCAAGAATTTCAGTGAGACAAGACTCAACTTTAAAATGAGTAAGATTAGAGAATACCTCACTAGGGTATGAATCTGATTCTAATCTAGAGTCAGATGCTTTTAAGCTAGCCATCAGTGTCATGTGTGTTTGCTCTTCTTTAGAGTCATGCTCTAAAGCTTCTGAGTCATCCAAGATAGCCACAAAAACCTTATTCTTCTCTATGAAGAATTTCTCTTTAGGCATGAATTTGGGACACTCATATTTATAATGTCCATGATGCTTGCACTCAAAGTAGGTAACATCCTTATCAGCTCCAGACTTCTTCTGCCCAGAGGTTGACCACCTATTCTTTTGTAGCATCTGAACTTCATTTTTCTTTTCTTTTAGAGTTAGTTTACCCTTTTGGAGAGTAGAGACAACTCATCTTCTTCTTCTGAGCTTTCTTCAGACTCTTATTCTCCAGCTTGAAGAGATTCAACCTTTTCAAATTTACCTTTGGATTTGAGAGCCACATACTTGATCTTTTTCCGAGGCTCATGTTGCTAAAGTTCAATCTCATGACTCCTCAAAGAACATATAAGTTCTTATAGAGTTGTTTTATTTAGATCTTTTGACACCTTTAGTGTTGTCACCAATGGTATCCATTTCTTAGGCAGACTTCTGATGATTTTCTTTACATGATCTGAAGTGGTATAACTTTTGCTCAGGACTTTCATTTGCAGGTCATTCATTTTGCTTCCTTTAAGCTTAATGGCATATGTATCTATAGGACGTGTGTAACCATCCAACACCATATCCCATAGATTAACATCACAACCTATGAAAAAACTTTTGATTATAAATTTATAATATTTAATCTTTTCTCTATCAAATATTGGAGGTTTTGCATAACAATGAGCTTTATCATTGTTTGCATGTGCCATAGTGTTTCAAAAAGATGGATCTTCATTTGGCATAGTT
Organism: Lathyrus oleraceus; assembly: GCF_024323335.1. Classification (NCBI taxonomy): domain Eukaryota; kingdom Viridiplantae; phylum Streptophyta; class Magnoliopsida; order Fabales; family Fabaceae; genus Lathyrus; species Lathyrus oleraceus. Next base: position 453,361,082 of record NC_066579.1, read on the forward strand.
AAGTGTTTGACACAAAAAAAACTAGAACCGAAGCTCTGATTCCATTTGAAGGTGCAAGGAACATAAGAATTGGGGGTTTGAATTGGATTTCTGGTGTTAAAAACTTTTGCGACCCAATCACTTAAATAGCAAAGATAAATATAAAGATAAGAACACAAGTATTTTTTATCCTGGTTCGCTGTTAACAAAGCTACGTCCACTCCATCCGCATGAGTGATTTTGCCTTCTCAAAAAGGACTTAATCCAATAATCAAACTAATTATAACTAACTTAAAGACACACAGTCTAAGACTTATTGAGAAATTCTGACTATATCCTAGTCTTTCAAGGAAATACAACTCAAAGACTAACTGTCAATGACCTTTTGAGAATTCTTACTACACCCAGTCTCAAGAAATTAACCAAAGGTTAAGATATATAGGGTTTGTTTTTACCAGAGCTTAAAAAATCATATACATATGTTTAAATCAAATAATACACATTTTATAAGTGTATGAGTGTGAGAAACACTTCTTTGATTTTTCTCTTTCACGTATGTTCTTTGAGTGTGCGTTGATATGCAAAGTTGTCAGTTATTTTTCCAATGTTCAAAGACCTCTCTATATAGGAAGAAATAGACCTGTTGGAGGGTGAAGTTGGAATATCCTCAATGTAATAGTTATATGAAGGTCACTTCATATTACAACATTAGAATTACCTTTGTAGTGGAGAGTTAGTGAGGATGATGGAACACGAAAAACTTCTTCTGTACATAGTATAGTACTTTACATACAAAGTAGATTTGCTTTTGCACTTCTGTCACATCAATCAGTTGTTGACCTTTGGATTTACCCTTCTAGTCAGAGGCTTCGTATACAAGTTGATAAAGCTTAAGTAGAGTTCAAAATCTGTATTCAGAGCTTGGTGAGACTTTAGAGTCTTTGGAGTTTAGAGTTCTGAGACTTCCAGAAGTTGGTAGTCATAATCTTTATCAGAGTCTATTTGAATAGTTTCTGTTTAGAAATGTTGACTTATTAAGTCAGATGCTTAACTTCCTTGTAAACATGTTTTTAATGTATCCTTTGGTTCAGAGTAATAATTTGTTTTCTATTTTATGCACACTTAGCAAAATAGTTAGAGTACAAAACTACTATCTACACTTTGTTATCATCAAAACTCAAGGAAAGTCGTAGAACCAAACTTGTTCCAATAAACCATTGTTCAACATACATACATATTTTGTCATATTATCAAGTTTGGACTTTAACAATGTAACTTTGTCTTCCATACCAACAATGGTTGAGCAAGGCTTATCATTTTCTAGAAATGGAGCCCTTATGGTCTTCTTTTGTTTCTCTTATCTAAATCAAGATTCCTTCCACTGAGTGAGCAAAAGCCTATATGTTTCAGCTAGCTCATCTTCAGAGATATATTCATCACCATACTCACTACAAAGAGTCATATTTTCTAGTGAAAGTCATCACCTTATTAGCTATTTGTCCTTCACATTCTTAATTGGAATTAGACCAAGTGATTGACAATCCATTTTATCTTTCTTTAGGAAAGTAGGAGATTCATATTTAATGTGACTAAATCATTCACATTCATAACATCGTGCTCCTTTTCCTCTATTAGGTTTGTGATCGTCTTTGCTCTTGTTCAGGGAATTGATGTCTAACACTTTATATGGGACATTTATCCTCTAATTTTTGTCAAGCCTTCTCAAATATTTATTAAAATTTCTCCCAACAAGGGCTATATCCTTTCACAGACTTTCTTCACCTTGATCTTCATCCTGTTGGACACAAAATTTAAACTTTTGTTCTTCTTTTCAGACCTATCATATAAAGCCATCTTCAATAGTTGTGACCTTCTTATCAAACTTCTTGGGAAGATATATTAGGATTTTTCTGGCTAGTTTTTCTTCAGACATCTTTTCTCCTGGTGCAAAAGAGGTGTTGGCAATGTTACACAGTCAGAAATAGATTCATCTTCATTCATCCCCAGATTCTCAAACTTAGTAGCGAGGAGCTGCAAACTTGACATTCTAACCTTGGATGTTCCTTATGATAAGTTTTGAGAATCTATCATGCTTCTTTGTTTTCAATACATGTATTGGTCAACCTAAACATGTTCTTGTCAACACCATTGAAAATAACATTCAGTGCCTTGGAATTTTCAAGAGCTTCATCAGCTTTAGCATTTGTTTAATCAACTTCGGGATTTAAGGTTGATGATCCATATTGACAAGTGATTATATGGTCTTTCTAACCTTTTATAACATTTATTTCATGTTTTGTTGTCCATAGACTTGAGAAAACCAACCATCTTGACTTTCCAATAATCATAGTTGGTGCAATCCAAAATAGGTGGTCTATTGACATACCCTCCATCCTTAGTGTTGCCCATTTGAACATAAAATATCTTTCCTGGAGCTCACCCAAATAGAGCAGGGTGTCTGCTCTGATGTGAATTGAAATTATATTCTTAAGGGGACATATGTTAGACTATATGCTTAAGCCAGGGTGTTTAATATCTTAAACCATAATTGACAGATTATTGATAAACAAGATGACAAATGATAAAGCAATAAAAGAAAACAAATAATTGGTAATCCAGGTTAGTGCAAATAACACCTACGTCTAGGGGTATCCAACCCAAGAAAGGAAATCCGCTCTTCAATAGAATTAGTACAAAGTGTCTTGGATGAACAACCCTATGTTCAATGCCACTCTTCTTAATTATACATGTGTCTTTCAGTTTAGTACCCCATAAATATGAGAACCATTCTCAATTTATCTCAATAGCTAATCCTAAGTGCTCACTATAATAATCAGAATATGAATGTTGAATCAGAATTTAATTAAAAAAACCAAACTCTATGCCTTTAGATATGAATATAGGCCCTGGAGTGGCACACAAACAACAACAAAAATCAAAGACTCAAAGTATAAAACCTAACACAAGAATATTCAATACTTGCACCCTTCAAACGTTATATTTGAGTCTCCTTAAATAACAATGCAATATTCTAGGATTTTCTTCCAATGGGAAAAAGATTTGATCACATCCAGATTTGTAGAGGATTTAGTTTTTATTTGTTTTGCAACAACCTCCAAAAAGGTTTGACTTAAATTTGAATTCAAATTAAAATCTCTAACTGATTTGATTTGATCCTTTTAATAAGCTAAACAAATCTAATAAATGCATTGCTAAAAGATAGCAACAAATCTGATTGAGATCCAATCAAAAACTACGCTCAATACAACTATAACATTTGCCCGCTGATAAGGACCAAATGTGTCTCACATGTTGGAACATTAGGTCCCACATGTGTCCTTTCTTCACCAAAACATCTTGTACACTCCATATTATTTTGCATAATGCAGCAAATTCAAAAGGAACAACGATGTGCAAGGTTCTGGCGACCTTGTTAGGGAGTGGGATGAACTGAAGGAGAAGTGTGAGACCCATGAGCGAAAGAATTATGTGGATGAGGAGGAATTGGTCGATATACGAAATAAGCTAAGCTTGCCTACTCTTTGCAGGAAAGGGTAAAATAATACGGTTCTCTGTCAGTTTTGGTTGCTCAAATAGCAGAGTTGAAGGCTTCTCTTGTTGAGGGGGATAAACGTTGGAAGAAAGCTTCTGAAGATGCAGTGTAGGCTTGTTGTGACTTTGAAGCGGGTCAAAAATCTATCCAGTAGAAGGAAGATGATAAGGCCAAAATTATGAAAGTCCTTGAAGAAGAATTTGAAGGAGAATTGCCATCCAAAGGCGCAGCGGAATTTAAAAATTTCTCCATTTAGTGATCCTTACGAATGAGCATGATCAGTGATAGAATCGTTACCTCTTGTGGCGATTCAAACCTTTGGTGCAGATCTCTTGTAACGATCAAAACCTTGGATACAAATCCACGGAGCGATCACGAACGTTGAACGATGACAACGTCTCTACTCAGTCCATACGAACGGGTTCCTTCAATCTCAGTGCTAGCTGGTACGAATGAAGGCTTTGAGTGAGAGAGAGAGGGAAAACGAAATTCCAAGTCTTCACTTGAGTTTGAGTCTGAGTGACAATGCTTCTACCCAAGGGTTCTATTTATAGAACCACTTGTGTGGGCTTCAAGCTAAAAAGCCCACTTAAGTGTATTTTAGCCCATATCTTATAATATGCCCAAAATCACTTAAGTATTTGGTACCTTACCATATTTCGTATTCCACTTAAGTGCACCGTACCTTACGGTGTTCCTTAGTTACTCTATTTCTCATCAATCCGTCCTTTGTGTGTGACCCTGTAGGTTTTCGCGACGTTGGCAATTATATTAAATCACACATTTAACATAATAAACAGTGAGCGGTATCTAGCAACACATCACTGCTACCCAAGTCACGAAAATGTCATGTGATCTGACAAGTCCTTTTGTGATAATAATTATGTGTATAATTACCCCTTTGCTCTTATGTCTAAATTGAACACAAGGTATAGACCGTGTCATCCTTGTCTAGTTCAATATTGGGCCCATAGACATTTATCCTGTTACGCGGGATGAGCAAATTCCATCTAGGTCACTCATGTCCCTCAGCATGCTTTGTGGAGTACCCATCAATTGTCTTTATGGTTATCCAGTTACGGACAATGTTGGATCAGCAACAAAGCACTCGACTCTACATCTAGGGTCCATAGTGGTTTCAGGTCGAAGAGCGGTATACACCATTATCACCATGAGAATAACTTATGACACTTTGCATAACTTTCTATATAGTATTCTCATAGCGGGTCAATCCGGTATAAATATTACTCTTAATATTCATACCTATGTTTAAGACTTGATAACTCTTTATCCATGATCCATGAGATGTGATCATCAGTCTACAAACATAATAGTCTTAATGCTTTAATGTTATCCCACTTCATAATAAAGCTCGACTACGGATACTTTAAGAATAGTGTCCTTATGTTTAATGTGATCTCATGATTAAGTCATACTTGATACATTAAACGAACTAGCTATTCTAGGGACTTTATTAAACAAACATAATAAAGAAAAAGCCTTTTATTATTAATAAATAATTCGATACAAGTACCAAAAGTATTGGCCTCTAGGGCTTACACCAACAGAATTGGCCGCTACCCAAAGAAAATCTCAAGAGTCCTTTCAACGGGTTATTAAATCTATATACCGGGTCCGTGATTAGATGTTAGAGGATGCACGAGGATTTTGTCAGGGAATTTTTGTCACTGCTGACCAACTGGATCCCTTCCAAGCCGTTTTTGGAGAAGACGATGAAGACGGCACTGGCGTTTTAGGATCTTTTTACCCCCATTTCTTGTGTTTTCTCTTACTTTGTTAATGTAAGATTTTATTGGGCTTTTGCGCCTCGGCTTGTAAAAAAGTATTTATTTGTATCATTACCTTTGCATGCCTATGCTTTTTGCTTCATGATGTTATCATTTAATCGTAATTTTCAACTGACTGGGAGTTGAGGAGCGTCAGGGTTCGGTTTTGATTCCTGCAATTTATATAATTTGTTTGTTGTAAAAAGAAATAAATGATATTTTCTTAAAGTGTAAATAACCTTAAGTACTTTGTGAGATCATATTTGGTTGTTGTATTCACAAGTATGTCACGTTAAGATGTACACATTTTATTGGTATGATGTTGGACCGGCTAGATGCTACCATAATTGAAATATGCTTACGTTCATAATGCATCAATTCAGCTTGATGTGGCCGAGCCTTAAGTCACAGGCATAACGTTAAACTGTTGATCCATCTTGGCACAACCATATGTTGAATTCACCATTGTGAGGAAAATGACTGGCTAAATATCGTTATGTTTTGAATAACATTTATAGTTATTTCACGTAAGACCGACTAGATGCAGTTATGCTTTGAACTACACTCCACATCAGAGAGGATCATTTCGCATTCAAGGTAAAATCTAGATCGAGGTAGACGTCTTCGGGCTGAACCAATCACGTCCCTTGGATTGGGTAGACCCATATGGGGTTATGAAGGAGAATTGCGGTCCAAAACGCAGCGGAAATAAAAATTTTCTCCTTTAGAGATCCTTACGAATGGTCATGATCAGTGATAGAATATTTACCTCTTGTGATGATCGAAACCTTTGGTGCAGATCTCTTGTGACGATCAAAACCTTTGATGCAGATCCACGAAGCGATCACGAACGTTGAACGATGACAACGTCTCTACTCAGTCCACACGAACGGGTTCCTTCAATCTCAGTGCTAGCTGGTACGAGTGAAGGCTTTGAGTAAGAGAGAGAGAGAGTGAAAACGAAAAGAATGCAACCGCTAATTTTTGCTTCTGCACAAGGGTTCTATTTATAGAACCATTTGTGTGGGCTTCAAGCTAAAAGCCCACTTAAGTGTATTTTGGCCCATATCTTATAATATGCCCAAAATCACTTAAGCTCATGGTACCTTACCATATTTCGTATTCTACTCAAGTACACCGTACCTTACGATGTTCTATAATTCACTTAAGGGTACCGTACCTTACGATATTCCTTAGTTACTCTATCTCTCATCAATCCGTCCTTTGTGTGTGACCCTGTAGGTTTTCGTGACGTTGGCAATTATATTAAATCACGCATTTAACATAATAAACAGTGAGCGGTATCTAGCAACACATCACTGCTACCCAAGACACGAAAATGTCAAGTGATCTGACAATTCCTTCTGTGATAATAATTATGTGTATAATTACCCTTTTGCCCTTATGTCTATACTGAACACAAGGCATAGACCGTGTCATCCTTGTCCAGTTCAATATTGGGCCCATAGACATTTATCCTGTTATGCAGGATGGGCAAATTCCATCTAGGTCACTCATGTCCCTCAGCATGCTTTGTGGAGTACCCATCAACTGTCTTTATGGTTATCCAGTTACGGACAACGTTGGATCAGCAATAAAGCACTCGACTCTACATCTAGGATCCATAGTGGTTTCAGGTCAAAGAGTGGAATACATTATTATCACCATGAGAATAACTTATGACACCTTGCATAACTTTCTATATAGTATTCTCATAGCGGGTCAATCCGGTATAAATATTACTCCTAATATTCATACCTATGTTTAAGACTTGATAACTCTTTATCCATGATCCATGAGATGTGATCATCAGTCTACAAACATAATAGTCTTAATGCTTTAATGTTATCCCACTTCACACTAAAGCTCGACTACGGATACTTTAGGAATAGTGTCCTTATGTTTAATGTGTTCTCATGATTAAGTCACACTTAATACATTAAACGGACTATCTATTCCAGGGACTTCATTAATCAACCATAATAAAGAGAATGCCTTTTGTTATTCGATACAAGTACCAAAATGTATTGGCCTCTAGGGCTTACACCAACAATCTCCCACTAGCACTAGAGCCAATCAGGCATACATCACATGCCCATTGATCTAGTATGGCCATCATGCTTCTGCTGCGCAAGAGGCTTTGTCAGTGGGTCAGCTATATTGTCAAGTGTAGGTACTTTACATATTTTCACAACTCCTCTATCTATTATCTCTCGAATGAGATGATAACGCCTGAGTATGTGTTTGGATCGTCGGTGAGATCTAGGCTCCTTAGCTTGTGCGATAGCACCATTGTTATCATAATAGAGACCAATGGGATCCACAATGTTAGGGACTATGCCAAGTTCACTAATGAACTTTTGATCCAAACAGCTTCCTTTGCTGCACTTGAGGCAGCAATATACTCGGCCTCGGTTGTAGAATCAGCAACTGTATCTTGCTTTGAACTTTTCAAACTCACAGTGCCACCATTTCAGCAAAACACATAACCATTGGAATCATTCATATTAAAGCGTCTCAGCACCTTGTCTATGTACTCTGACTTAGGCCAAGCATTTTATGATCTATCTCTATAGATTCTGATTCCTAATATATAGGCTGCTTCACCTAGGTCCTTCATAGATAAGCATTTCCCCACCCAAGACTTTGCTTGTTGCAGGGTAGGTATATCGTTTCCAATAAGTAATATGTCATCTACATATAATACATACGATCATGCTCCCACTAACCTTCTTGTAGACACAAGGCTCATCTTCGTTCTTGATGAATCCATATTGTTTTACTGTTTCATCAAAACGAAGATTCCATGAGTAGATCACAAGCTCATCTTGATCCATGAGTAATACATCACCTTGATCAGATATCCATATATCTCAGGTAGGTGACGTATCCTGCCTGACCTACGCTGGTCTTGTTCTACTTGAGCAGGTTGCTCTTACACAACTACTTGTGTTTCCTGCTCCAATTCCTCCATAGGTGTGTCGATGCTTTGTGATTCTTGAATTTCTTCAAGCTCTACTTTCCTCCCACTGGTTCCTTTAGAAATAAAATTATTTTCTAGGAAAACTCCAGTTCGAGCGACAAACACTTTGCCCTCAGAAGGATTGTAGAAGTAATACCCTCTTGTTTATTTGGGATACCCCACAAATAAGCATTTGTCAGATTTGGGCTCAAGCTTAGTTGAAACTTGTCATTTCACATAAACCTCGCAATCCCAAATCTTTATGTAAGACATATGTGGTTTCTTACCACTCCATATCTCATATGGTGTCTTCTCAACCTTTTTGGATGGAACACGGTTAAAGTGTGTAAGCTGCTGTCAATAGTACATGTCCCCAAAAGGAGTTTGGAAGATTGGCATGACTCATCATGGATCAGACCATGTCTAACAGGGTTCGATTTCTTCTCTCAGATACACCATTCCATTGGGGTGTTCCAGGAGGAGTAAGCTGGGATAGGATCCCACACTCTTTCAGATGGTCATTAAACTCTAGGCTTAAATACTCACCACCTCGATCTGATCGAAGAGTTTTAATATTCTTACCTAGTTGGTTTTGTACTTCATTCTTGAATTCCTTGAACTTTTCAAAGGACTTTGATTTGTGTTTCATTAAATACACACAACCGTATCTACTGAAATCATCGATAAATGAAGTACTGAAAACCTCCTCTGGCTGGAATGTTCAGTGGTCCACATACATCAGTATGTATGAGGGCCAAAAGATCATTAGCTCTTTCACCTTTTCCTATGAATGGAGATTTTGTCATCTTCCAAGTACTTTGGGCAGTTTCTCTTCCAGTGTCCGGTCTTACCGCAATGGAAGCAGGTGCCTTCTTTTGCTATGCCTCCATTAGGCTTCAAAGCATCAACGGTGGGTTTGGGTTTGGCAACTTCCTTGCCCTTCCCTTTATCACCATGCTTAGTGGGCCTTTTGTTCTGTCTCTTTCCATTTCCGATCATCAGAATGGACTTCCCTTTTGACTTCAGATTCTGCTCGGCAGTTCTTAACATGGCGAGCAGTTCAGGAAGAGATTTGTCCATATCAATCATATTGAAATTTAGGACAAATTGACTGAAACTATCTGGCAACGATTGCAAGATCAAATCAGTTGCAAGTTCCTTTTCGAGGGGAAAACCCAATCTCTCAAGGTTTTCCACATACCCAATCATCTTGAGTACATGGGGACCTACTGGGGCTCCCTCAGCTAACTTGCTTTGAAAAAGGGCTTTTGAAACTTCAAACCTCTCATGCCTTGCTTGCTCTTGATAGAGCAGCTTCAGGTGTTCGATCATATCGAACGCTGACATGTTCTCATGTTGCTTTTGCAATTCTGAGTTCATCGTAGCCAGCATGAGACAAGCAGTTTCATTGGCATCATCGACATGCTTCTTATAAGCATCTCTTTCTGCCTTAGGTGCAGAACTAGGAGGTTCCTCTTCAGGAACAGGTGTCTCCAAGACATACAGCTTTTTATCATGTTTGAGGACAATCCTCAGGTTTCGGTGCCAATCCAGAAAATTTGTCCCAGACAATTTTTCTTTGTCAAGGATTGATCGCAAGATGTTGTTAGAGGTGTTTGCTGTCATGGTTATCTACATAAGGATTAAGAAAATATAAGTATCATTGACATATTTAATTAGGCCTTTAATCAAATATGCTCCCACTATTTTACTCAAAACAAATGACCCTCATCATTTGATTCGGAAAATCCCATTGGAAGATTTTCTAGTGGGTCGAGATCCATATTTCACTTCGTTCTAAGTCCGCGTAGGCGGATTACACAAAACTAGGTTATTTAGGTAGGAACTCCTTCCAATTGTATCTCATACAACTCTCGAAAATTTCAGTTGGGTGAATAACTCCTTATTCGAATCCATCATATGGATCATTCCCAACTCTTGCTTCTAAAACATATATGATATTATTATAATTAAGTTTGACCCATTGTCTTAGCAGTTGGATATTACAATTATCCCATCGCACCTTACTAATATAGAACATGCACCTCGCTTTGGCGAAACCTACATTATCCGATACTAGTCTTGATGAGTGCTAAAACTTGGAAAGCAAACATATATAATATCATCATAATTTGTTTAGTTAAGTTTGACCCATTGTTTTAGCAGTTGGATATTACAATTATCCCATCGCACCTTACTATATAGAACATGCACCTCGCTTTGGCGAAACCTACATTATCCGATACTAGTCTTGATGAGTGCTAAAACTTGGAAAGCATAAACTTAATATTTTAGTTTGAGGGAATTGCAATTGTTATGATCTCACCGGCTTGTTTATCATATAAATCGTCTCTCACATGCATCAACATACATTCACATGCATCAACATACATACAAACAAAATGAAACAGTTATGGCCCCTAGCGCAATTGTTCTCCCAAGCCAATGAGAGAACCTAAGCTAATCTACAACGATCTAAGCTTCTCCAAGCAAGATCTTCAAGGTTGTCCTCCTTTAATATTGAATTCTTCTCTAAGCTTCTCCAAGCAAGATCTTCAAGATTGTCCTCTTTTGATATTGAAATCTTCTCTTTCTTCATAACATTGTCTTCTTCTCTTTATTCATAACATTACATTCCAGAAGAAACTCGTTTTACATACGAGGGTTTGAGATGAGAAAAGAAGTTACATTAAGAGATCAAAAGGAGAGGCACGACACGCAGGTCGTATTTAAAAAACCCAAAACAAAATAAAGGACAACTAAGGCCATAACTGATCACCACAAGGCAATAATAATAAACACATTGTTATTATTAAATTTTAATTCCTTTAATTAATTAAAACCAAATTAAATTTCGGCGACCGATCACACTACGCAGAGTTAGCCGGGGGTTCCGCTGCCCGGTCAGCGGACGGTGGTTCCGCTGACCATTGATCGGAAAAATAGCAAGTGTACTATTTTCGCCGATGTAGTAATAATAGGGAAGTTTCCCAAAGATCGATCTCGAGGATTGCGCAGCAAAATAAACTAAATAGTGACTCAATTGAAGAAAAGTTATAGTTATGGTTTTGAAGAATTCACTGTAAGGGACATTGTTTTTGAATCAACACAACCCTTGCGTAGTCACAAAACAAAACCCCGTGAGTGTGACGACCGTCACATGCATTGTTACGACCGTCACAGGTCATGTGAGTGTGACGACCGTCACACAAAACACGTTACGACCGTCATAGGTCATGTGAGTGTGACGACCGTCACAGGGTACGTTACGACCGTCACACATCCAGTTTGTTACGCTTGTTACGCTCGTCACACGAGCTTCACGCGGCCAAAATAACAAACTTTGAAACAGTCAACACACGTGTTCCAAAATACCCTAAATTCACAACTCTCTGACGGCACAACCCTTGCGCCGTCACCAACCCTAATGCGCCAATTTCAGACCGTCAAACACACCTCGATTGTTGATTCAGTATGATTGATCAACATGTCATTGCTTCACCATACTAATGTCGGATTCCGAAGCAAATGACCATTGATCGCTCAAAGGAAAACAATCATTTAGTGTTCGAATGAACGAAACAGAAACAGTATATCACATATACCGTATTTTGCATTAGGATTACTTATATCATATATAAGTTGATCGGTCTCAATTGCGTAACCTATGGACGATCGATGTATCGCTGCTTCACCATACTAATGTCGGATTCCGAAGCATAGTCAACATCAATCATCCAACTTGTACACTCATGATGCCAAATTTAATCACCCGTTTAATTAATTGATTCATTCTGTCTTTTAATCATATTAATACAGAAATCAAACACCTATCCGATTCATGGTTTCGTAAGTGGCTCTGATACCACTGAAGGAGAATTGCGGTCCAAAACGCAGCGGAAATAAAAATTTTCTCCTTTAGAGATCCTTACGAATGGTCATGATCAGTGATAGAATATTTACCTCTTGTGATGATCGAAACCTTTGGTGCAGATCTCTTGTGACGATCAAAACCTTTGATGCAGATCCACGAAGCGATCACGAACGTTGAACGATGACAACGTCTCTACTCAGTCCACACGAACGGGTTCCTTCAATCTCAGTGCTAGCTGGTACGAGTGAAGGCTTTGAGTAAGAGAGAGAGAGAGTGAAAACGAAAAGAATGCAACCGCTAATTTTTGCTTCTGCACAAGGGTTCTATTTATAGAACCATTTGTGTGGGCTTCAAGCTAAAAGCCCACTTAAGTGTATTTTGGCCCATATCTTATAATATGCCCAAAATCACTTAAGCTCATGGTACCTTACCATATTTCGTATTCTACTCAAGTACACCGTACCTTACGATGTTCTATAATTCACTTAAGGGTACCGTACCTTACGATATTCCTTAGTTACTCTATCTCTCATCAATCCGTCCTTTGTGTGTGACCCTGTAGGTTTTCGTGACGTTGGCAATTATATTAAATCACGCATTTAACATAATAAACAGTGAGCGGTATCTAGCAACACATCACTGCTACCCAAGACACGAAAATGTCAAGTGATCTGACAATTCCTTCTGTGATAATAATTATGTGTATAATTACCCTTTTACCCTTATGTCTATATTGAACACAAGGCATAGACCGTGTCATCCTTGTCCAGTTCAATATTGGGCCCATAGACATTTATCCTGTTATGCAGGATGGGCAAATTCCATCTAGGTCACTCATGTCCCTCATCATGCTTTGTGGAGTACCCATCAACTGTCTTTATGGTTATCCAGTTACGGACAACGTTGGATCAGCAATAAAGCACTCGACTCTACATCTAGGATCCATAGTGGTTTCAGGTCAAAGAGTGGAATACATTATTATCACCATGAGAATAACTTATGACACCTTGCATAACTTTCTATATAGTATTCTCATAGCGGGTCAATCCGGTATAAATATTACTCCTAATATTCATACCTATGTTTAAGACTTGATAACTCTTTATCCATGATCCATGAGATGTGATCATCAGTCTACAAACATAATAGTCTTAATGCTTTAATGTTATCCCACTTCACACTAAAGCTCGACTACGGATACTTTAGGAATAATGTCCTTATGTTTAATGTGTTCTCATGATTAAGTCACACTTAATACATTAAACGGACTATCTATTCCAGGGACTTCATTAATCAACCATAATAAAGAGAATGCCTTTTGTTATTCGATACAAGTACCAAAATGTATTGGCCTATAGGGCTTACACCAACAGGTTACACTAGCTACGTAGAAACACATGTAATATTTTAATAAGGGGTATCTGTTTGTTGTAGTCAGACGTGCAAAGCATCTCAGATAGCACCCCTGAGGGGATTGGTTGCTCTACTCAGATGTACAAAGCGTATCTGATAGTTCCATAGAATCTTTGAGCATGCAACGGGGTATTGATTGTTGTAGTTAAACGTGAAAAGTATCTCCGACAACAACTAAAGAATTGGTTGATGTAGTAGGACGTACAAAATGTCTTTGACAACTCCCCTAAGATCTTGAGGCCTGCTCAGCACTGTGGGGTATTGATTATTGTAGTCGGGCGTGCAAAAAGTCTCTGGCTGCACCCTTGAAATCTTTAGGTGCACTTGACATTGTGGGATACCTATTGTTGTAGTCGAACGTGCAAAACATCTCCAATAGCACCTTTGAAATCTTTGGTTCGGGCGTCAACTCCATTGGTTGGACCCTTATCCGTTGTTACATTCGTTCACACTTCAGTATCCAAAAGAGAGAAAAAGACAAAAAATAAAACAACAAGAGTATATATGTATATGATAATGCATATATCCTGTTTGTTTTTCTTGTAATTCATCTCTCGCTCTATATTTATCTTACAAAATAAGAGAAGAATAAAGTAAATTCTGTTAACACTCTTTATTCCATAGGATAATATTTAGCTATTATATATATAATCGCTTTTTCTCATATGCGTTTTTCGAGTGGCTTGACTGCTGACTAATTTGGAGGGCGAGGTCTTTGATTTCGGAGATGGTCAGTCTTTGATGGATGTGTATAAGGTGTTTTTCCTTGTTGATCAACTTCTCTCGAGTTTAGAATCATGGTCGAACAAAGATAGTGTTCCTTGCCTGTTCCTCCAAATATTCCTTGGGAACAAAGATGTAGGATGGCAATTGGAAGTTGTTATCTCCCACCAGGGTGCTTATGTGATGAATATGTCCAACTGAAGTTCGGATAGGCTTGCCCAATATTTCCTTTAGAACAAGAGTGTTGGATGGTGGTCCAACGTGGATACCAATTATAAGAATATTGCAAGGCCCATTAGAGAAAAAAAGAAATCAGTTTTATTAAAGGATTTTTATTATTAACTAGGGTTGCAATTAATATTATCTTTTGGCCTTAGTTATGTTATTTCAGAAGTGGCCAATGATCCATTATCTTTAGTAGAAAATCCTAGCTATTTATCTGGTAAACACTTTGTGGATTGAGGTATGAAAAATCTGATAAAATCATTTCTTATGTTATTTCTTCTTATTCAACTTAGATCTAAATTATAGCCTAGTGAAACCTAACAACCAACAAGTCTTTTGGCGGACAGGATCCGAGATATCCTTTATCGAGCATCTCCATTGGCCCCATGTAGCTATCTGGTCGGTGAAAGCCCTGGCGCATCCCGCGAAAATCCTATGACATATGCAAGATGCATCCTGGTATTTGATTGTGCCTAGAGTTTACTATGAATTTGTGATACCCGAGCGCCATTAACTACAAACTTATGCATGATTAACACTTCAACGTTCAAGTCAATTTAGAATTCAAGATAATCATAGTGTGAATGGAGATTAGAGATTATGTACTTAAAACTCTATTAGAAATGTATTTATACATTGGATCCCATGGAACGAGCGAGATGAATGGATTCATCCTATTGGACATTTGGCTGACCAGAACAACTTTCATTAACATAAAAGTGGAAAGAAACTACCCTACAACTTACAAGCAAACGTGACAAATAACCATAATTTCTCATGATTTTAAAGAACAAATTTGAATATCTTCAATATTGTTGAGATCGTTTTTTTTCATACTCTTTAAGAGATTGTTCTTTTAATTGGTTGACAATCAAAATGGATAAATAAAATCTATGCGGTGAGAAGTGATAGAAAATATGGTAGACAAAAGTCAAGACTTGTTTAAAATAAACATAGAAGACAAAGAGGGGAAATGAAATTTTGATTTTTCTCAAGCAAATGAAGATGTTTTTAAAAGACTTTAGACAATTAATATCTACTATAAAGTTAAATATAATATTTAACAAATTTATATACCGTGATAAATTTATAAATGAAATTTTCATCTATTTTAAAAAGGCTTAAAATCCAATATTAAAGAGAATGTTGAGTGATTTAAATACTAAAATTGAAGAGGATTTTTTAATGCATCCCATAAGTTTTTTTGTTATTATGCAAAAATATATAAATGTCTATAGATTTCGGAAATGTATCTCCGGACGTATCAAAATCTCAGTTAATGTTAAAATATTTTGGAGATGCATCTCCGAATCTCTGAAATATTTTGGAGATTAAATCGTGTCAGATCCTTCTCCTTCCTCATTTCTCATTTTATTCAAACTCAATTTCAAACTCTTTCAACTTTTTTCTTTACATCTAGTCAAAACTCAATCAACGCGACTCAAGGAAACTTCAATCAACATCTCTAACATCAGAAACAACATAAAAACATCAATCTCTTGTAAGTTTTTGATAAATTTTTGAGTTTTTATGTAAATGAGTAGAAATCGATGATTAAGGTTAGAAATGAGTAGAAATAACATTTAAGATAATTTAGACATAATGTATTAGACGTTTATTTTGGATTGCATATATGTTTTTTTTGGATTGCATGAGGTACATTCACACCATTGACAGAGCTTCTGAGTTGCAAAAATTTTGGAGACGCATCTCCAAATTTTTGTAGTGTTTTAGTTTTCTAGATTTTGAAGATGCATCTCTAGAATTTTTTTAGTATTTTTTTTTAATTTTCTTGCTTGTGACGTTGTTTGCCTGCATTAATTCTCTGATTTACTTTAACTTGCAAGCATAATGGCAAATAGACATGATAGACTGAGGCACAAGAGAGTTGCTCAGACGCATCAGTGCGGTGGGAGAAGAGTTAGTAGGCTGTAGAGGCTCCTGGTCCCTCTGGTCATGCATAACCATCTACTTCAGGGGCTCGTGTTTCTTCTCATGCCACTCCATTTTCTTCTTCTTGTAGGAGACGAGATTCACCATCTGACGAATCACTCCCTCCATCCTCCCGCAGACATTAGGTTTCCCCTATTCAGGCGCCCGAGATAGCAGATTCACCAGTGCCACCTCCTACTTTAAATGCTTCTGAGACGTATCTCCGGAATATTCACAGAGATTATCTTCAGAATATTCACAATATGCATCTTTAAAATATTCACAGAGATATATCTCTAGTCCAATTCACATATGTAATGACTTCTGAGTGTGACGTATAATATATTTTAAATTGTTTCGGAGATATATTTTCAAAATATTTAAATATTTATTCATAATTTTATGTGTTTCCAAAATTTAGGAGTATTTAAATAATTGAAACCGATAAAGTAATATGGCGTAATCCGGCAAATTTACCGAGATAACCCACATTTTCGAAGAAATTCCCAAAATAACCCAGTTTTCAAAAAAATTCCCAATATACCCCACTTTTAGAGGGAGGCGCCAATTGGATTGGCGCCCCCTCTTAAAAATTGCAAGGAGGCGCCAATTGGATTGGCTAGGGCAGGTGCCCTAGCCAATCCAATTGGCGCCTGTGTGTAATTTTTAAGAGGGGGCGCCAATCCAATTGGCGCCTTCCTTAAAAAGCCTCAAATGAAAATACTTCCAACATGAAAGTTGTAGATCTTTTCAAGACAATGAATTTGGATATAAATTTTGCATCATTTGGATTTTTTATGAGAAAGTTATGGGCAGTTGAAGTTGGACTTATGAGTTTTTCAACTGTTATCTGACCGATAATGTTTTGTATTATTGCATGTGTTTCTTTTAGGAATATGAATTTTTGTCCAACATAACATTTGAACTAGACATCTTAAATTTTCCAATGCACTTGGTCCCACCTCAAAATAATAAAAAATGAGTGAGTTAGGTCCCTGCGAACTTGACCCAAAATTAGGGTTTATGTCAAAACAAGTGTATGTGAATTTTGCCAAAAGGGACCAACTTCAAGCCCTTTAGTTTGAATGATAAAAGCCTTAAATGACAAAACCTTCAACATAAAAGTTGTAGATCTTTTCAAGATAATGAATTTGGACTAAAGTTTTGCATCATTTGCAATTTTTATGAGTTAGGTATGGGCACCTGAAGTTGGACTCTTTGACATTTTATCTGTTATCTGACCTATAATGTTTTGTATTATTGCATGTGTTTGTGTTAGAGTTATGAATTTTTGTCCAACATAAGAAGTGAAGTAGACACCTTAAAGTTTCCAATGCACTTGGTCCCACCTCAAAATAATTAAAAATGAGTGAGGTAGGTCCTTGCGAACTTGACCCAAAATTAGGGTTTCTGTCAAAATATGTGTATGTGAATTTTGCCAAAAGGGACCAAATTCAAGCCCTTCAACATAACAATAACAAGTCCTTGAATTAGGGTTTCTGACCTATAAATTTTTGTATTATGATATGTGTTTATTTTAGAATTATGAAAGAAACCTAATGTTTGGAGTTTACACAAAGATAAATTTGACATAATACGAATTGATATTAATAAAATTTGGATTTTACACAAAGAATCCTAATGGTGATGACCGGGATCACCTAACCGACCTCCGGTCCCACATCCCCTAGCTACCCTAACCCTTGGCCCTAACCCACGTTGACGATTCTGCACCGGTGTTTGTTCATCTGATGGTCCAGGAGCGTCATTACCTCCTACAGGAGAAGATCCGTTGAGGTATTCAGCCAACTCAGCATAGTCTTCAGTATTCAATGATGGTGTACCGGCGTAGCTGAGCTCATGACCCATGCCAGAGAAGTTGGGGTGTGGTTGACTCATGGATGGGCGACCGGGACGGTTGAAGGGGGACATGGGTGACAATGATGGGTCTAGGAAAGGTTGGAAAGGTTGTTGGGGTGTTTGGAAGAGATATGGTTGTGGGATGTTTTGGTATTGTGATGTTTGGGGTTCTTGGCTACGGTAGGTGATGGGGCGGTTAGTGTTTTGGGTAAGGCGACTTTGGTAGGGTGATGGTGTGGGTGCGAAGCGATGTTCGGTCGAAGGTTGATGGTCCATTTGTTGGTGGTGGTATGGGGGATGTTCTTGGTTTTGGGGTTGGGTGAATGGCATGTTTTGGTTGTATGTTTGTGTGTTTGTGGAACGGAAAGTTTGTCGGATAGGTGGTTGTGAGTAACCGGGCTGAGAATGTTGTTGGGGGTTAGATGTTGATCCTTCTTGTGTGTAACTTGTCTGGCGTGGGTCGTAGAGGTACATATCATCGGCGATGAATTGAAATCCAACTGATCTATACCAAGCCATATAAGTACGACTTGGTTTTACCTCATTTGGCATGACTGCGTCAGTTAAGACATGGTCATGACGGTGCTTCAACTTGCGACACTCTGATCTAGCGAAGGTTTGCCAAGGGTTGTAGTTCCATTGGTCGTTCACTTTACGCATATGCCATTCTCCTAGGCTAGCTGGGGGATCTGGGATATTCTGGACCATACCAAACTGCAGCTTCACACGGTCGGTGTTGTGCAGCTCCACTGTTGTGAACCGTATTATCGGTGTGCATGTTGTCCATACGGCTGCGTCTTCAGGGTTGATCTGATGCTCATGATCCATATTAAGGTATGGACGCCAAATGAACTGAAATGTTAAAGACGATAGGATTTAAATGAATGTAGAAAAAGTCAACATAATATGAAGAAATAATGAAATTATTTTGCTTACGTCTGCCGGTCGAAGGTGATCCAACAGGTTGCGATATTGAGTAATACAATGTCTCGGACATCTGCTGTAATTCATACCGCGTGCCGACCATCTACACCAAAAAGTTAAAATAAATTAGTTATGGGTAATAAACTGTAAGGAAGGAAGTAAAGATATAGCAATTTAAACAACTTACTTTTTTGCATATGGAAAAGTGAAGGGGTTGCTATTGACCGGTGCTAGAGACGGTAGTCTTGACCATCCCCATGCTTGTAGCAAAACGGCACATCCAGAAAATGTAGAAGTATCTTTGTGGGAGTTTTTGCACAAAGAACTATAGAGATAGGCTAGACATGCGGATCCCCAACTATAACTACCTATTCTATCTATATGTCTAAGTAAAGGTAAGTACATAATATGCATGCTAGAACCACTACCTTCGGGAAATAAAAAGGATCCTAGTAACAACATAATGTAACACCTAGTTTTGATGATTCGAGCATCTTCGGTAGAATGCTCATCTAAATAAAAACTATTATAATATGACTTTAGGCGTGAAAGTAGTATACCTTGTCCCCTAGCATTATCATCTAACAAATCAGTGTTTAAAAGCTCCATGCAAATTGAATTTGCATAGTTGGTCTTACCATTAACAGCTTTGCCTTCAATTCGTAGTCCTAAAAGCATGTAGACGTCTTCTAACGTCACGGTACACTCACCGGTTGGAAACCAAAATGTGTGTGTCTCTGGCCTCCATCTTTCGCATAAGGCTAGAATGAACTTGTTATCTATAGACCAAGACATAATTTTGCTAAGGTGACCAAAACCGGCGAGTTCAACATAAGGTTGAATCATCGGGTCCATTGGGACAAATTCGTGGACTCGAGTTCGAAACCTTGAGACCTCCTATAATAGAAATAATGTAACACTTGACTAAGTCGGTATTTAAAAATAAAATGGGGTTGGTGGAGATGAAACATAAAAAAGAAGTATAAGAAAAAACTTACGTATGTCGCGATGTTTGCAACTGTTCCTCTGTGTGCTTCGCCCATTGTGAGTAAAGACATATTGTTGGGGAGTTGGTGTAGATGAAAATGGAAGATTTTGTTGAAGATGAAATTGTAAAAGAAGTAGTGAGAAATGTAGATGAAGTAGTGAGAATGTTGGTGTGGAAGAATTGTTGAAGGAGTGGATCAATTTATAGGCAAATGGAGGAGTGCATGAAAAATTGTGTTTGTATGGTGTCTCCACCTCATTTGGCGACCATGTGCAATATTAAAGTGGGGGCGCCATTCAAATTGGCGACACCCTAGGGCACATGCATGCAAGGCTAGTTCTGAATGCTTGGTTTCGAGGACTGACTCCATGGGGGCGCCATTCAAATTGGCGACCATGTACAAGCCTTAAAGGTAGGCGCCAAACCAATTGGCGCCACCTTCTACATGTCTGACAAGTGGCATTGTTGTCTCCTGCATGCTGAACAAATGACTTATGGATGGCTTGCATGATTGACACATCATCTCTGACCATCTTAGGTGTCCGACACGTGTCTGTCTTGTCTCCTGCATGCTGATGACTAGCTTCTTGATGGCTTGCATGATTGACACATCATCTCTGACCATCTTAGGTGTCTGACACGTGTCTGTCTTGTCTCCTGCATGCTGATGACTAGCTTCTTGATGGCTTGCATGATTGACACATCATCTCTGACCATCTTAGGTGTCCGACACGTGTCTGTCTTGTCTCCTGCATGTTGATGACTAGCTTCTTGATACCTTGCCTGGTTGACACATCATCTCTGACCATCTTAGGTGTCCGACACGTGTCTGTCTTGTCTCCTGCATGCTGATGACTAGCTTCTTGATACCTTGCCTGGTTGACACATCAACTCACACTGTCTTGCAGGATCGACACGTCATCTCTGACACGTGGCTCTCTAGTATCCTGCATGCTGAATACTCACTTCTGTCTTGCATGACAGACACATCAACTCTTGACTAGCTAGCATGCTTGACACATCAACTCACACTGTCTTGCATGACAGACACATCAACTCACACTATCTTGCATGACAGACACATCAACTCTTGACTAGCTAGCATGCTTGACACATCAACTCACACTGTCTTGCATGACAGACACATCAACTCTTGACTAGCTAGCATGCTTGACACATCAACTCACACTGTCTTGCATGACAGACACCTCATCTCAGAAATTA
Organism: Lathyrus oleraceus; assembly: GCF_024323335.1. Lineage (NCBI taxonomy): Eukaryota > Viridiplantae > Streptophyta > Magnoliopsida > Fabales > Fabaceae > Lathyrus > Lathyrus oleraceus. The sequence continues at coordinate 453,382,526 of NC_066579.1, forward strand.
CTTGCATGCTTGACAAGGTATCTCAGACTAGCTTCAATGTGAGACACTGATACCATCTATTTAAGTCTCTTACTATCACATTCATCTGCACTTGCAAAATACTTTTCATCTCCAAAATACTTTTCATCTTCACTCACATTCATCTTCACTCACATTAATACTTATCATCTGCAAAATACTTTTCATCTTCACTCACATTCATCTGCACTTGCAAAATAGTTTTCATCTCCAAAATGTCATCTTCATCATTATACAGTATCAACGTTCACTGCAACGGTGAAACTTTTGAGTCTGAGCTTCATGGTTTTTGTTTTAGAAACACTGATACCATTAGAGTCACGATGAAGAGAAATGCAACCTTTTTGCATTTCAAAAAAAGAATACAATCCTTTATAGCATCAGGTATTGTGTCAAAGATGACATATCAGAATCCTATATTTTTTGAGAATGGTCAATGCAAGTTTTTCCCCCTAAAGATACGAAACGATGAAGATGTTGAAAGCATGTTTCTTAGTCATGAACATTCAGGCATGGATTGTATCGAGTTGTACATTACTCTACAACCATGTATACCGTCTCAACAGTCTCAACTAACAGATCAGGATCCAGCTGGTGGAGATGCTGCAGATGATGCACAATGGTCAGATGAACTCAACCCAGAAGCAGAAGTAGAGGTCGATGTTGTTGATGAAGAAGAAGAGGAGACTGAGATACAGGTTGATCACATCCTGAATAACGACGATGAAGATGAGGCTCAACAACCACCAATACCTCCTACTCATGCCTATATTCCTCCTCAACATATGACAAATATGGATCTTCACGATGATGAAATGTCCGACAGTGTCTTCTATAATCCGTATCCGAGACCAGTAGGCGAATTAAAGGTTGGAGACATGTTTCGTACCAAAGAGGAATGTGTCTTGGCAATCAAAAAATACCACATGAACAACTTTGCTGACTTTACGGTGAAACACACTGATTCTAGAAGGTATGTTATCGAATGTCGTAACATGCTTTGTAAGTTTCGTTTGGCTGCATCTTACAAGAAGAAAAATGACTCTTGGGAGATCGCTTCAATAGACCCACCACACAGTTGCGTCGCAACAACCGTTCAACAAGATCACCGTAAACTGAGCACAACTTTGATATGTCGAGACATTCTGCCATTGGTAAATAAAGACCCATCCGTGAAGGTGAGTATAATTATATCCCATATCCGAACAACATATAATTATACTCCATCTTACAAGAAAGCATGGATTGCGAGGACAAAGGCTATTGAGCAGGTTTTCGGCAACTGGGAGGACTCATTCAAGGAATTACCACGGTTTTTATGGGCACTAAAAACTTATGTCCCAGGAACTGTGGCAATTCTGGAGACAGTGCCAGCAATGATGCCAGACGGAACCTGTGCTACAGGTAATAGAATATTTCACCGTCTCTTTTGGGCATTTGACCCGTGCATCAAAGGTTTCGCTTTCTGCAAACCTCTCCTGCAAATTGATGGCACTTGGTTATACGGAAAATACAAGGGTACGTTGCTCATGGCAGTTGCACAAGACGGTAACAACAATGTATTTCCCATTGCCTTTGCTCTTGTTGAAGGTGAAACGGCTGCTGGATGGGGTTTCTTTCTTCGACATCTCAGAACGCATGTCGCTCCACAAGCCAATCTATGTCTGATTTCTGATAGACATGCTGCCATCGAAAGTGCCTACAACAACCATGACAACGGATGGCATGATCCTCCTTCTACACATGTCTACTGTATCAGACACATTGCACAAAACTTCATGCGTGCTATAAAAGATAAGAATCTTCGCAAGAAGGTGGTGAATGCTGGGTATGCTTTAACTCAACCGTCTTTTCAATATTATCGTGATGAGATTCGACTGTCTAATGAAGACGCGGGGAGATGGATAAATAACATCCCAGTAGAGCAGTGGACAAGAGCATTTGACGGTGGTTGTCGATGGGGCCACATGACAACAAACATTGTGGAATGCATGAACGGGGTTTTCAAAGGAATTCGAAACCTGCCCATAACCGCCTTGGTAAGATCAACCTATTATAGGTTGGCTTCTATGTTCGCAAGCAGAGGTGAAAGATGGAGTGTAGTGTTAATGTCCGGACAAGTATTCAGTGAATGTTGCATGAAGGTCATGAAAGAGGAGAGCATCAAAGCTACGACACACGCTGTAAGAGTGTTTGACCGTCATAGACAAAATTTCAGCGTCCAGGAAACAATGGGCAACAGCGAGGGGAGACCAAATTTAGCCTACGCGGTTAAACTACACAGAAGTTGGTGCGATTGTGGAAAATTTCAGGCCTTCCGCATACCTTGCTCCCATGTCATTGCAGCATGCGCTTATACTCGTCAAGACGCTTACACCCATTTATCTGATGTGTACAAGGCTAACACCATCATGAATGTATATAGTAAAAGCTTTTCAGTACTACCAATGGAGGATTACTGGCCTCCATATGAAGGAGATATTATTTGGCACAATGAAGAGATGCGTAGAAAGAAGAAAGGAAGGCCAAACAGCACACGTATAAGAACAGAGATGGATTCCACAGATAAAATGATAAGATTATGTAGTATCTGTCGTCAACCAGGACACAACAAAAACAACTGTCCCAATCAAGGAGCATCATCTAGATCTTAAGCTTATTGTAACATGATATCTAGATCTTAAGCTATTTGTAACATTGTATCTAGATCTTATGCTTTTTATAACATTGTATTTCTGTAACAATCAATCATTATATATCATTAAGTTCTTGTTACAACGAGTTTCATAACCAACATCAGTACAAAACATCTGAAAACATAAATAATTCTAACTGATTACAACAATCAAATTAATATCGTCTCGACCGAACATCATTTCCCTAGCATCCTTATCAATCTTCATTCGCACCCAACCAAAGATACTGTCAAGTCTCTCAATACTTCTGATTTTTCCCCTTCTGGTATTTTCCCGTCTAACCATCGAACCAGCTCCCTCTTCAGTTGATCTAACGTGGTGATGTTCCAAAACAGCATCAGCAATTGAGGTTTGTCTCTCGCATAAATCACCTTACCGTATCGGCGACGAACACCAAACATGATAGCCAAATGATTATATGAATTGTGGAACAATAGGTCACACTACGCATCTATTTATAAGACAAAAAAGGCATTTTATGAGGGACTCGGCAATTGAGTTGGCGCCTCCTTTTAAAACATACACATAGGCGCCAATTGGATTGGCTAGGGCACCTACCCTAGGCTAGGGCACCTGCCCTAGCCAATCCATTTGGCGCCTCCATTCAAGTTTTAACAACAGTCGCCATATGAACAACTTTCATGTTCATCAAAAATCCATTTGAAACTTGGAAGCTCATCATTAATTTCAAAACATTATAGGTCATTTTGACATAAACCCTAATTTTGGGTCAAGTTCGCAGGGACCTAACTCACTCATTTTTTATTATTTTGAGGTGGGACCAAGTGCATTGGAAAATTTAAGATGTCTAGTTCAAATGTTATGTTGGACAAAAATTCATATTCCTAAAAGAAACACACGCAATAATACAAAACATTATCGGTCAGATAACAGTTGAAAAACTCAGAAGTCCAACTTCAACTGCCCATAACTTTCTCAAAAAAAAATCCAAATATTGCAAAATTTATATCCAAATTCATTGTCTTGAAAAGATCTACAACTTTCATGTTGGAAGTTTTTTCATTTGAGGCTTTTTTAAGGGAGGCGCCAATTGGATTGGCGCCCCCTCTTAAAAAATTACACACAGGCGCCAATTGGATTGGCTAGGGCAGGTGCCCTAGCCAATCCAATTGGCGCCTTCTTGCAATTTTTAAGAGGGGACGCCAATCCAATTGGCGCCTCCCTCTAAAAGTGGGGTATATTGGGAATTTTTTTGAAAACTGGGTTATTTTGGGAATTTCTTCAAAAATGTGGGTTAATTAGGTAAAAAATCTGCGTAATCCATTATTAGGATATTACCACCTTTATTCATTTTCAAAAGGCGTCGCTATGAGAAAGAAAACAAATCAAGTCAAGCTTGGACAGAGATACATTATTACATACATGTGCCAGCCATTATTACATACATGTGCCAGCCAGCAAATTCACAACCAACTTGATTTTTCCAACGTCACGATGATAGCCATGTCAAACCAAAAACAAACGGAGTAAACCAAAACACTGTCTTGGGATCCTTCATACTATGCAGGCTGCATCATTTTTCAAATTTTGTTTACATATTTAGTGCATATATGATCAATATAATATTAACTATCAATATACATCAACTATCAAATGTAATTAAAAAGTTAAATTTATTTACAATAATGATTAAAAAGTGTATTTATCTTCAATAAAAAAAAGGTGTATCTATCTATATAAATCTCTCACCAAGAGAAGATTATAATTTACTCTCTTAAATAATTCGATCTTAAAGTCAAATAACAAATTTTCAAAATTAATAAAACTATATCTATATCTATTTGTTTGATAGTCACTACACCATTCAAATTCCACTATGAATTATGATTCCTTTGTAAAAATAAAAAAATACTAGTAGTACATGGATTTATTTGATGATTTGATGAATATATAATGTGAACGGTTGAAAATAGATAAATGGAGATCAATTAATGGCTACAAATGAATCTAGTTTTTAATGATGAAAGTATGAATCCGGTTTTCTCCTATCATATCCATTTCACATTAAGAGTTTGTATGTTTCTTCTTTATTTATTAAAATACAGTTATTCCTAGCATCTATAAACTAATTATGTTCACCACCATCCACACACAAATAAAATAATAAAAATTGTCAAATAACACATTTTTTTTAAATTAAATACTAAAACACCAATAAATATACAAGAAAAAGAATCAATTAGAATCTACTCTCTCCATTCCTTTTTAAGTGTCACTTTTTGACTTTTTACACATATCAAGGAAGCTAATCATTATCGTTACTTTTCAAACAATAATTCTTCTTTTACCTATAATACCCTTAATTATTTATTACATTCACTTTACTTTTTTTCTCTCTGCAATCATTATCTAGGGGTAATTTTGACAAAATTGCAATTAATACTACCTTGAACTTTGTAAGTGACAGTTAAAAAGAAACAAAATTTTTGTAAGAAAGTGACACTTATAAAGGAACGGAGGGAGTACTTTAATATACCAGAGAAAGAGCCACTAACAGGAGAAGATTACAACTAACAGTATTACAAGAAAGCTTTATATAATAACAACCCTCAATTCCAATGTAACAAATATTCAAAACCTTCGCCACTCTCTCTCATCACTTTCTCTCTCTAAAACTCCATCTCTAACAGAATGAACACATTCGATACAGAGAAAGTAACAAACCAAAACGAAGTAGTAGAAGAAGAAGACGAAGAAGAACTATCTCCAATTGAAGAAGTTCGTTTAACCGTAACAAACACCGACGACCCGACTCAACCCGTATGGACTTTCCGCATGTGGTTTCTAGGTCTCATTTCATGTTCAATCTTATCGTTCCTCAACCAATTCTTCGCTTACCGAACAGAGCCTCTCATCATCACTCTCATCTCCGTTCAGGTGGCGACACTCCCAATCGGTCACTTCATGGCGGCGATTCTACCGTCGAGGAAGTTTACCATCCCCGGCTTCGGGTCGAAATTGATGTCGTTTAACCCGGGTCCGTTTAACATGAAGGAGCATGTGTTGATTACTATATTCGCGAATGCGGGAAGTGCATTCGGATCCGGGTCGCCTTATGCGGTTGGGATTGTGAATATAATAAAAGCGTTTTATGGAAGGAGCATTTCTTTTCATGCTGCTTGGCTTCTCATTATTACTACTCAGGTGAAGTTTCTTTTCTTCACACACTTTTTTTTCTCATCAATATATTTATTTAAAAACTAAGATTAGATATTTTGAATTTTAATATATTTTTTGGGATATTTTATTTTAGAGGCGTTAATTACTAGATGCAAGGATTAACGTGAGAAATTATTATGTATTGTATGGTTAAAATTATTATACTATATTGTATGGGATACTTAATATATTAGCGGGTTGTATAGGAAAAAAAGATATATAGCTGGTTCTTTGTCCTTTTCATAACCATGTCATGTTTGACTCATTGTTATACTCACATTATTTCACTCAAAAAATCATTTAGTATGGATTTGGATTCAAGTTAGAAAATTAAATTAAAATTAAGTAAGTGTTTGATAATTAGTTAACAAAGTAATTTTCACTTTTCAATAATTTTTAAACTTGATAATTGTGAAGATTCAAATTAGTTTGTTAAGAAAAAAAGCATTTTCATGGATCATTGTGAGGTGGAAACAAACATGCTATAAATAGTTGTGGAAAATAATGCTTCAATACAATGAAACGTGAAAATAATAATGTGATTATTTAGAGTTTTTGAGTTGAGGCAATTGTTTTAACATAATTTTGATCAAATTGATGGACATCGATTTTAAAAGTGTTTTTTTAATATATATTTTTAAAGAAAATAGATATTTTCAAATTTTTTTTTATAGATTAAAAGATTAATTTGGACATCCAATATTTAAATATTTATTATTAAATTTTTTGTCAATATTACATCATTTTTAAAAGGTATTTATCTTTAAAATAATTTTTATAATAAGTTAATTGAATTAAATATTTTTGAAAATTTGATATTTAAAAATATTATAGTAAAATGAGAAAATATCTAAAATAATGTTTTATAAAAAAATAATTTATAAATCAGTTATTTATTTAAAGTTTGTTTAAAAAAATGTAATTTTAAAAAAAAAGTGTAATTCTATAAAAATCAAATTCTAACAAAAGACCCTAGTTTTTCGTTGACAAAAATTAACTCTAAGCATGAATTAATTTTCTAAATTTTTTTTCTTTGTTTTTAAAATTTAAAATTTAAAATTTTTTCCTCCATGAATTAATTTTCTAAATGTTACTCAAATGAAAAATGAATTAAATATAGTGGTTCTTGTTTTTATATATACATATTTATTTCAAAATTACATTAAACAATAAATTTAAATTTAAAATTATTTTTAGAGTCCAAAACAATAAATTATTATCTCAAATTAAAATCAATTCTATAAAACAATCCAATATATTTGTGAACATAAAAAGCGACGTTTTACAGCTATAAAGTCAATTTTAACTCATTTAAAACCAAGCACACTAAAAGCTGCTTTCTCATTATCTCCTTTGTTTGTTTACAATTGCAGGACCAGTCCCTTTTTATTTTTCGTTATATTTCCTTTCTACCTTCCTTGTTAAATTTCATTCAGAATAATTACTTGAAAATTTTAATTATTATTTTAGCTCATCATTGTTTTGTTGAACATATTCCTTGAGTTACTTTATTTTTTAAAATTTGGGAATTGTTTTGTTGAACATATTCCTTGAGTTAGTTTATTTTTTACAAATTGGGAATCTTGAAAAAAAATCGGATTTCTAATAGAACCTTATACTTACAAAAGTCTTTTGCCAACTAGTTGTAATATTAAGTATTGCTTAATCATTTGAGTGCATTTATTTTATAATAATATATGTATTATATTTTATTTTCAAGGAGCTACTCAATTTGAATTCATGATGAATTTTCAGGTTCTGGGATACGGATGGGCTGGGTTGCTGAGGAAGTATGTGGTGGAGCCAGCCCATATGTGGTGGCCCAGCACCCTTGTCCAGGTCTCACTTTTCCGGTACGTCCATATAAACGAGTAAACAATCATTTTAGTCTCTGAATATACGATAACAATAACCAAACTTTATCTCACTAAATAAAGTTGGTTACATGATTTTCGCCATAATATTCTATCTAAGACCATGTTTCTATCCCGATCATAAATCTCAAGACCTTTCTTAATAACTTCTTTTATTACTAGTCTCTGAATATGAAAACTATAAAAATATTTGCTCACCAAATTTATAAGTTTATTAGTTTAGTCTCTAAATATACTCTGTATCACAGAGTATCATTTAACGTGTATTTCTTAAGTAGTACTTAATAAGATATTGAGTTGTGTATTTCTTAAGTTGTACTTAATAAGATATTGAGTTGAATAGAGATAATCATGCATGAATATGATCTTAATAATTTTCCTCGTATGTAGGCATTTAGTGAGGAGGGACTTATGGAGATAGATATCTTAATGAATGCGTGTGGAATGTATTTTGTTGAAATAAAAACACTGAGATGGGCCAGCTGGGCCATATGCAACTCAGACTTCAGCACTGTTGACTTCAATATTAGCAACTAGCCAGCCATAAGAACGTTATGTCAAACATTTCAATTTGTTTTCATACCGCAAATATAAAATATATGTGATCATCCATAAGTTATATAAGTCTATTAGATTTAGGATTGACCCGCAATTGGTAACGGCTTAATGGCTTTGTGGTCCACACCATGTGACCCCATGAGACTTGTTTCCTTTCATACTAATATTGAACTCTTTTCTCACCTTAAGTCATTTGACTTTGATTGTGACAATTTGGCAACCCTTGTATGCAAATATAGGAGTTAGCTAGGACTGAGGACAGTCTTGTAGCCCTTATATGTTGGGAGAGATCAGTGAAACTAAAATTAGCAACATTATAATTACTTGTGAGGAAAAAAGGATCCAACAAGGCAAAACATGTGCATTGAGTAGTTGCTAATGCATCATTACTTAGCATTGAAAAAGTGAGTAAAACATTGTTTGTCCTTAAGGATGTAAGAGGCAGTAACATTGGTCTTAAAACAAGTAAATCAAATGCACTAAAAAGTATGTAAAAACTAATCTGAAATCAATTTGGTTCTTAAATTAATAAACTTACTTATATGGATGGCACGCTAAGTGCCATGTAACGTGCCGCATAGGATATAATGCTTATGTGGCTTATTACCAGCTAACATTACCTCTTCTGTGATTTCTTTTCTTTGACTCATCACTTAATTAGATGCAAAAACTGTTGTTGGTATGCAGAGCTTTGCATGAGAAAGATAACGACCACCGAATGTCACGGGCAAAGTTTTTCTTTATTGCACTAGTATGCAGTTTTTCATGGTATGTGATCCCAGGATACTTTTTCACAACACTCACAAGCATATCATGGGTCTGTTGGGTATTCTCCAAGTCAGTCACAGCTCAGCAGATAGGCTCAGGCATGAAAGGCCTTGGAGTTGGCGCCGTTACACTTGATTGGTCTGCCGTGGCATCATTCTTGTTCAGCCCTCTTATCTCACCATTCTTTGCCATTGTCAATGTTTTTGTGGGCTATGCATTAATAGTCTATACTGTGATTCCCATTGCATATTGGGGCCTAGATGTTTACAATGCTAAAAGGTTTCCAATTTTCTCCTCTCACCTTTTCACTGCTGAAGGTCAAAAGTACAACATATCTGCTATTGTCAATGACAAGTTTGAGCTAGATGTTGTAAAGTATGGAGAGCAAGGTAGAATTCATCTAAGTGTGTTTTTCGCTCTCACTTACGGCTTTGGATTTGCAACCATAGCATCCACCCTTTCCCATGTTGCTTGCTTCTATGGAAGGTAATAATTCTATCCAAATTATTTAGAATTGATGTTTTATTTCTTACTTAATTTAGAACATGTTTGGGTTGACTTATTTGAGTTTATCTACTGAAATAAGTACTTTTGAGACTGTATGGGAGGACTTGTGAGATTATTGAAAGAAACAATTAAATTTAAGATGAATTTTCCCCACAACTCTATTGAGAGTTCGTATGCAGCATTTTAAGATGTTTACACTATGACATAGTTGAACATGAGAAATTAAATTACTTTACAGCTTATACTTTTACTGAGCTATAAGCTATGTCATTCAAAAGTTTATAATTTGTTTGATGTAAAACTAAATATGCAGGGAAATTATGGAGCGGTATCGTGCTTCTTCTAAGGGTAAAGAAGATATCCACACAAGATTGATGAAAAGATACAAAGACATACCTTCTTGGTGGTTTTACGTGTTGTTGGCAGTGACACTCGCCGTTTCTCTTGCGCTATGCATCTTTCTCAATGACCAAATTCAGATGCCTTGGTGGGGACTTCTCTTTGCCGGAGCTTTAGCTTTTGTGTTTACTCTCCCTATTAGCATCATAACTGCCACCACAAACCAGGTTAAGATCTTGAAACTTTGTCATAAGAACTCTTATTGTTTCATATACTAGCTAATCCAATATCTTAAGTTATATTAGATTAAGTCATAAAATTGGTATGATATCTAACATATATGTCAAAAATGATATGAATATGTAATGTGCATTTTAACTGAACCATTTTCTTTCTGAATACAGACACCAGGATTAAATATCATCACTGAGTATGTCTTCGGTTTGATTTACCCTGGAAGACCAATCGCAAATGTATGCTTCAAAACCTATGGTTACATTAGCATGGCACAAGCAGTCTCCTTCCTTAGTGATTTCAAGCTTGGACACTACATGAAAATCCCTCCAAGATCAATGTTCTTAGTTCAGGTAAATTACGGTTCCACTGATCTTCCCACAAACTGTGTTACAGAAAAACATAAAAGAAATATAACACCTAAAACAATTTTGAACACTTACTCATAGTTTTCTTCTGACGCATTCAATTTGTTCATACATGTATAGTTCATAGGAACAATGCTTGCTGGAACCATCAACATTGGGGTAGCATGGTGGTTGCTAAACTCTATCAAGAATATATGTCATGATGATCTCCTACCAGAAGGTAGTCCTTGGACATGCCCAGGTGACCGTGTTTTCTTCGATGCTTCGGTTATTTGGGGTTTGGTAGGACCAAAAAAGATATTTGGTTCAGAAGGAAACTACAGTGTAATGAATTGGTTTTTCCTTGGAGGTGCAGTAGGACCAATAATTGTTTGGCTATTGCATAAAGCCTTTCCTAAACAGTCATGGATTCCTTTGATTAACCTTCCAGTTCTTCTTGGAGCTACCGGAATGATGCCACCAGCAACACCTTTGAACTACAACGCTTGGATTTTCTTCGGAACGGTTTTCAACTTCTTTGTGTTCCGTTACAGAAAGAAATGGTGGCAGAGATACAACTATGTTCTATCAGCAGCACTAGATACCGGAGTTGCTTTTATGACTGTTCTGCTTTACTTTTCACTGAGTTTGGAAAATAGAAGTATTACTTGGTGGGGAAATGATGGTGAACATTGCCCATTGGCATCTTGTCCGACTGCGAAAGGCATATCAGTTCCTGGTTGCCCAACAAACTTGTGATTCTATGCCATTTTAATGGAAAAACATGTATTATGAAATGCAAAATGTAATTCATAAAACTATGTTTGCCTGTAAATAGTTAGTGTTACATGGTAGCATTGAGGTCTAACGCAAATGATTACTACGCAAAGTGTGTGGTGTAGACCTCAGGGTACCAAGTTGATTTCGTACTAGTAAAAAAAAAAGTCACTGTTGTATGGTTTTATAATACTTGGGCTCAATTCAATGAAAGCACCAATTGGTAGAATTTAAGCAGAATGAAGAGAGCTTAACCCAAAAGACTAGTCCATTAGGTGGAAGAGCCCTCATGGCTTAAATACCATATTGAGCTCTTTCATCTACACAATGTAGAACTAAAGTTGACATACTCTTTAACAACTACAACGACTTTCACTTTACCGACAGAGACCCCCGATATCACCCTTTCTTTTTTGAGCACCTTGATTCATCATGTAGGTATTACTTTCAATGAAAACATCAACTATTGTCTTAGAATTTAAACAAATGATGAGAGGTCAACCCAAAAGACTAGTTCATGGAAGAACTTCATGACTTAACAAAGTGGGAAAAATGATCCCGAGAAACTATAACGTGTCAAATCAATACACACCTATCAAAAACACTTGCTATTAGATGTTCCATTTTCGGGAAGCACATCCATTTTTCAAACGGTATCGAATCACTGAACCACTAACACAAAGAACAAGAGCATTGAGAATTGTATCGTTATTTTCTTATTTCCTATATAGTGATGTGTATGATTCCCTATGCGTTGTCAACTCTCGTAAAAATGATATTGAACAAATTTGTGGTCGTGCTCTCTTTTATCGAGCAAACTAGGAATAACTTGAAAACCATTGTTGCCGTCATCTTTAACATCTACAATTCGCTCAATGTATTTGTGCATAAAAAACATTTCTTCAATATGGATGATATTTGGTAATGTTGGTGGGGAAGATGGTTTGCTAATGCGAGTATCCTTGAAAACAATTTTTTTAGATGTAAGAGTTGGAGAATCCGGAAAATATGAGTCACACATGTTCAAAGTAAGAAGGACAACGTCTCGTAGAATTGTCACTCTCTGTCAGTTTGACCTTTTTAGGGGCACCCTTCGTTTTAATTAGTTCTGAAGGTGGTTTCAAATGTGTGATTTTCAGATATGCAATCTCCCTCAACTGCCCCTTGATGTGCAATTTCATGTTGTCATTAATTTTCATGAATCTCTCTTAGATCACTTCCCACTCGGTAATGATAGATATGTTTGATTTATCATCATTCGTCACACCATCATCATCAAACATGAGATTTTTTCAAGATACCAAAGAGAATAACATAAATTCAAAAATAAAGGGGGAGATATGTAAGATAGGGAGAGATATACAAGATAGGGGAAAATCAAGTGTCAAGCAAAAAATTCTCATCAATATGTTTTGTCATCATAAAAAAAGGGAGATTGCGAAGAAGATGTTTATCATCTATCTTAGTTCAATTTTGATCAAGACAAAAAAATGAAGGCAAAGATTAATGAAGCTTGTCAAAGAACAAAAATGTTGAAGTCTATCTAAATCAATTATCAAGTTTTCAAAAGTCATTGGATGTTGAAGTAAAAGATGATTTGATCACTAAGAAAGATATTCAATGTCAATTTATTGTATATAAGCTTTAGGTGCTAAAAAATCTTCATTTATTCTTCTATAAAATTTCCAAAACGTTCATGCATCAAAATATTTTATTCCAAGTCTTTTAAAAAGCAAAAAATCAACTTTTATTTGAGTACAATCGGTTGTAATATTCATTCAATCGATTGAACATCCATTATGCCAATTAAATTTGAATTTACTTAGTTTTTCGTAAACTGTGGCAATTTGGAACTGCTAAATTCACATCTCTTTGAATAGGTATTTAAAATTTGAATTTATTATGTTTTTTCTTGTAGCGGTTTGAAAGCGCTACAATTTTACTGCTTTCTGAAACAACACACTAGTTCGTAAAATGTGGCAGTTTGAAATCTCGGTAGTTTGCACAGTTTTTTTTTGTAACAATACACTATTTTGGAAACTATAAATCATTGTGATTCTAAATCATTTTCAATGATCATGAAAATGTTTCAAAATTTTGAATCTATTCCAAGAGACATCGTGCGATATATTTAAATCATTTTTCATCATATTTTTCATTAACCTCTTTCATTAATCATTTTTCCATACAATTCAAAATAGTTTTTAGAACTATCCATTGCTTTAAGTCATGAAACTTTAAGCATAAAATTTCGTTTCTTTAAAAATTTTCATTCATTGTCAAGAGCACATAAAGTATTATACTTTGATTTGTATTCAAGGGGAAGAGAAGAGAAAAATTATTCATCTTGAAACTCAAGTCAAGTTGAAAAGATTATTTAAATTTTATTCAAAATTTGTATTGTTTGTACACCATAATTTTTGATGTGATCATCAAAATGTTTTTGTGATTGCTTTAAAAGCTTCTTTGAATCGAGGTGATTCATAGTCCACCATATGTTTGGTGCTTGTGAAATTAAGGAAGTGATGCGCTTCTTTATTATGTTAGAAGATTGTATGCTAGATCTAGGTGTAAGGTTTGTACAAAGATCTAACATATTAGAAAATATCTCATGGAGTATGAGGGACCTAGATGTACCCCTGGTTGGAAAGGAGAACCAAGATATATCCTTGTGTTCTTTACATTTTTCCTTTTTATATTTCTGCACTTTACTTCATAAGTTCATAGAAATAATTCTGGAAAAACTAGAACATAAGAACCATCGCTTAAAAGCGTAAAAAAGTCTTAAAATCTAATTCATCCCTCGCAGTTTGCACACTTATACTAACAGTATGATCCCCATCCATCCCCTGAGACTTGACTTAGATTGAGGTAGATGTCTCTAGGCTCCATCACCTGTTGGGGTTGATCGAAAGTATACATGTTAAAGAAGTCTTACATCGCTTAGTTTTGTAAATGAAGAGAGAGTCCAAAGCTATATAGGATACAAGTTCTTTGAAGTTCCACACCGCTTAGTTTTGTGAAGGAATAAAGATTTCAATGTGATAGATAAGATTCAAGTTCTTCATTCCAAGATGCACCAGTGAAAAGTACTTTAAGCTTGTATTTGACTTTCTTTGTTCTCTTATGCTCTTGTATTAGAGTGATGTGAGATGTAGTCAAATGTTTGTTTTTGAGGGTGTGAGTGTACTGGGGGTCTGGGTTAGTTTAGGGTATATTATGTGTTGTAACAATTTTTACATAGTATTATTCTCTGATTGTCGATTGATAACGATCGTGGTTTTTTCTCCATTTTTGGAGTTTCCACATTAATATCTTATGTTGTGATTGTGTTCCTCTTTTTCTCCATGCTTTGTTTGTTTTTCCCAACAACTGTTATCATAGCTTTTGGTTCAATTCGGAGATAAGTGTTCTTAGTATGCTATGTGGTTGCAGTTTTGTTTGATCTTCCACATCAGAAAATAATGGTAGTGTCGTGAAATAGTTGTTGAGATGCAGTAAAAAATTCCGCTATGCAGTTTGGGCTAGAGAAAATTGATGGAATAATTTTTTTTTTACTTGTGAAAAATTTAAGTCAAACATGTGTTGCTACAATCAAGATTACACAAGGTGTAAGATTATATCGGTGGTTGAAAAACTTCCTACCAATAAAGCAGTTGCAACATAATGTTTCAACCTGGTTTTCGACATGTCAAAATTCTTGAAGTGGTTTAAGTTCAAGTGAATTATACTCTTCTTTAGGTGGATTATGATAGTTTTTTAAAATTATGGTTGTCGGTGAAGACAATGTGAAATTCTTGAAGTGGTTTAGCTTCAAGTGAAATTTATTCTTCATGACAAAGTATATGATTGTCGGGGATGACAATGTGAAATTATTGAAGTGATTTATCTTCAAGTGAAATATATTCTTCATGAGAGAGTATGATAGTTTTTAAAGCTATGATTGTCGGCGAAGACAATGTGAAAATTCTTGAAGTGATTTATCTTCAAGTGAAATATATTCTTCATGAGAGAGTATGATAATTTTTAAAACTATGATTGTCGATGAAGACAATGTGAAAAATCTTGGAGTGATGTAGCTTCAAGTGATTATACTCTTTATGATGGAGTATGATTATTAGTGAAGACAATGAAAGTTTATGTATTATTTTCAATCAAGATGAAGATTGTTCGGGTTGATTAAAAATATACATGTTGAAAAAGTCCCACATCGCTTAGTTTTGTGAATGAAAACAGAGTCCAAGACTATATATAGGATACAAGTTCTTTGAAGTCTCACATCGCTTAATTTTGTGAAGGAAGATGGATTCCAAGGCTATATATAAGATTCAAGTTTTTCATTCTAGGATGCACCAGTCAAAAGTACTTTAAGCTTGTATTTGACTTTCTTTGTTCTCTTATGCTCTTGTATTGGAGTGTTGTGATAAGTAGTTAAATATTTGTTTTGAAGGGTGTGAGTGTATTGGAGGTCTGAGTTAGTTGAGGGTATATTATGTGTTGGAACAATTTTCACATAGTGTTATTCTATGGTTGTCTATTGACAACAGACATGGTTTTTCCTCTGCTTTTGGAGTTTCCACGTTAATATCTTGTGTTATGATTGTGTTCCTCTTTTTATCTATGCTTTGTTTGTTTTTCCCAACACCACATACGCCCTTAGATTGGCTAGATCCGGGGGAGGGGGGGTGTTAGCTACACAGAAATGCGTTTAATATTCCTCATATGAAAGTTCATGCGAAGTATGCGTTTAAGCCATATTAGAATCGCATAAATATGTCAAGTCTATATCAGATACACAAATAGGCATGGAATATGTTTAAGTCATATCAAAATTGCAAAAATTCATTAAGTTTGTATCTGATATGCATTCATGCAATTAATGTGTTTAAGCCGTATCAGAATCACAGAAACATATTAAGTAAGTATCATATACACAATTAAGCATGAAATGCGCTTAAGCCCTATCAAATTTATAGAAATACGATACTTCTGTACTAGATACACATTCATGTACTTCATCCTTTTTACCCATGTCTTAAGTACTCTGCCAGATAGAGAGAAAATAAACATATAATTGAGAAAGGAAATAGTGTATATATATATATATATATATATATATATATATATATATATTAGTAAATTGAATTCGTTATAAAGAAACAACAAAATGGCTAAGTAGATAAAACTTGAATGGCGACTTCGTTGTGGTCGTACATCGTCTTGAGTCTTTGGCCGTTGTCCTTCCCTTGGATTCCGGGATAAGTGCACTTTCTTGCGCACCTCCATTGGTTGGACGGGGTGCCACAACACCCTGCTTTGTATCTGCCTGCCGATGTATAGTCGGATGGTCGACTTCTCCAGGAATGTAACTTGAGGACAACTATTGGGGTCTTAAGGATCCAGGATTGCTTTTGTTGAATGCTTCAGTTGGGTGCTTTTTTGACCGGTGGAGCTGAAATTTTCACGACTTCCTTTTTATTCCAGAGTGGGTATCTACCTCAAGTAGTTTACCAGAGTCTTCCGACCTATCTATGGGTGATTCAGTCTGGTGGTAAGTTTCCCTTAAACCTGATGTGGCTTTTGGATGCGATCCACGTTCCTTGGGAGACATGCCTCCTTTAACTTTGAATGGAGTTTGGATTATTATTTACGTCCAGTGTTTCCTTTGGAACGTCATTGTTAGGTATGGAATGTTGGTACGACCCTATAGATTTGCTAGCTAACTTATCTAAGTTGAATGATGTTGCATGAGGAACATTGTTGTTGCGCTTGATGCCCATACTTTCTATCGGATGCCCCCGGGTTAGCCTTCGTGGATAGAATGGGATCTAGCGATAAAGAGAACACCTGACTTAACCTAAGGTATGTCAGTCGACTGATCGGAGATCCTTTGGTACCTATAGAAGGTGCCCCAAAACTTGATTATTAGCCGACATTAACTATAAACTTGTGGTATCTTTAACGCCACCAAGGTAGGTATCAGGACAGTGGCGGAAAACGACAACGCAAATGGATCTAAAGGTGGAATCTGAATATTCGATGTTATCTTCAAGGAACCCGACTTCACTTTTTGCTGTTTCCAACACAAATTTGAATATGGATCTAGGATTCTTTCTTCTTCGTAGAGTTCCCAAGGGAAAACAAAGATATAGAAACCCGACGAAACACATCTGAAATGATAATCATCTGAATGTGGCGGATCCTCACATTCGTCTCTAAATGCTCTTGATTTAGTGATCTGAAGAGGTTACAAACTGGTGAGTCAAATATTTGTATATGAAATCGTAAGAATCTAGATCAAGAACTTTTATGTTCACACGATGAGGTTATGGAGTGAACATGAATTCGTAAAAATCGTAGGAATCAAAAGTCGATTCTCATAAACAGTGTTATCGTTCCATTCGGGAACCAAGAATGGATGCAGTTGGAAAACTGATAATCTTGAACGATGGTTTCGACCTCCTTTACTAGCGAACAAATATTGTACTTTACTCTTAGTGTGTGAATTGATTTTATACTTTGGGTCAATTAAAGTGGATTTAATATGGATTGTATAAAATAGTCTTACAATGTCATCCAATAGAGATTCATCATTCATCCATGTCACACAATTAACTTAAAAATATCAATATGACTTGGCAGAATATATGATGGTGATTAATTGACAATGTAAAATTATTTTACACTATCAGTGCATTTTATTTTTTCTTTTATATATATATATATATATATATATATATATATATATATATATATATATATATATATATATATATATATATATATATATATATATATATATATATATATATATATATATATATATATATATAACAGAAAAAAAAATGCACTGTAAAATAATTTTACACTGTCAATTAATCACCATCATATATTTTGCCAAGTCACATTGATATTTTTAAGATAATTGTGTGACATGGATGAATGATGAATCTTTATTGGATGACAGTGTAAAATTATTTTCTTTTTTCTTATATATATATATATATATATATATATATATATATATATATATATATATATATATATATATATATATATATATATATATATATATATATATATATATATAGATTTAATTGAAATATACTGACAGTGTAAAATAATTTTATACCGTCAGTTAATCCTAGACGTTGGATATTGAAATAAGTTTGACTTTTATTTTAAAAACCTATAAAATAATGCAAACGGGTGATGGTGATGAATCGACAGTGTAAACTTTTTACACTGACAATGCATAATAATTTATATATATATATATATATATATATATATATATATATATATATATATATATATATATATATATATATATATATATATATATATATATATATATATATATATATATATATATATATATATATATATATATATATATATATATATATATATATATATATATATATAGAGATATATATAGAGAGAGAGAGAGAGAGAGAGAGAGAGAGAGAGAGAGAGAGAGAGAGAGAGAGAGAGAGAGAGAGAGAGAGAGAGAGAGAGAGAGAGAGAGAGAGAGAGAGAGGATCAACTTACTCTAAGAGTAAGTTTTTTAGCCTTTTAATTAAATCTAATCTAATTGTTAAATTAAATTTTAACTAACTTAACCATTATATTATATTAAATTCAAATACTATTTTTTGGAGTAAGTTAAAAAAACTTACTCTTTAAGTAATTTAAAAAATTTACTTATGTGTGTGTGTGTGTGTTGAAAATGTATCAAGTCTGAGTAATGTGGTTAATAGTTCCACATTGGTTGAAAATATGGAGACTTGAGCATTTATAAGTGAGAGAATCAACCCACCTATCACCTTAAGGTTTTAGGTGAATATGTGGGGTGTCTCTTACAAAGGTGTTGCTCTAAAAAAAAGAAAGTCCCACAATGTTCAATGCTCCCTAGAGAAAAACTCCTCTAACAAATGGTATCAGAGTCTTTGGTTCGAGAAAAGGGACCAAATTAGTTGTATCGAAAGTCAAACGGAGCCAGTGTGGTGAATAAGAAATGTTCAGTGCGATACAAGAGTTTGTGGAAGTAAGAAGAACTTTCACTTGAAGGGGAGAATTATTGACTCACACTTGAGGGGGGTGTTGAGAATGTATCAAGTGTGAGTTAAGGGGGCATTGTGAACTCACACTTGAGGGGGAGTGTTGAGAATGTATCAAGTGTGAGTAATGTTCCGTGCGGTACAAGAGTTCTTGGAAGTAAGAAGAACTTTTACTTGAGGGGGAGCATTGTTGACTCACACTTGAGGGGGAGTGTTGAGAATGTATCAAGTGTGAGTAGTGTGGTTAATAGTCTGGTTGAAAATGTGGAGACTTGAGCATTTATAAGTGAGAGAACCCACCCACCTATCACCTTAAGGTTTTAGGTGAATATGTGGTGTGTCTCTCACAAATGTGTTGCTCTAAAAAA
Organism: Lathyrus oleraceus; assembly: GCF_024323335.1. Lineage (NCBI taxonomy): Eukaryota > Viridiplantae > Streptophyta > Magnoliopsida > Fabales > Fabaceae > Lathyrus > Lathyrus oleraceus. The sequence goes on from NC_066579.1 coordinate 453,402,255, forward strand.
AGGTAATAGTCTCACATTGGTTGAAATATGGAGACTTGAACATTTATAAGTGAGAGAATCCATCCACCTATCACCTTAAGATTTTAGGTGAATATGTGGTGTGTGTCTCACAAAGGTGTTGCTCTAGAAAAAAAGGAAGTCCCACAATGTTCAGTGTTTCCTAGATAAAAACTCCCCCAACAATATATATATATATATATATATATATATATATATATATATATATATATATATATATATATATATATATATATATATATATATATATATATTCAAGATCAAATGACACTAAGGTGTTAAACTTAATAACATGACACTTCCGATAAGTCTCTATTGGATATCTGTATAACAAAATTTATCACTGGATTAAAAAATATTATCATACATATCCGATTATATTTATAAAATTTAATATCAATCGTAAATTATTTGATATGTTAAAGAGAATGATCAAAATTAACGGTTTTGTTGAAGTTTTACAAGACGTTAGTTTTCAAGCATGTCGTTGACATATCAAATGATTTTAGATTGATATTAAATTTTATAGACATGATCCATATGATAATAGTTTTCAATCCAATAGTGGATTCTGTTATAGGATATGCGGTAAAGAGTTATCAAAAGTATCATGTTACTAAGTTTGACATCTTGATAAAATTTAATCCTGATCTCATACAAACACAAAAATTAGAAATTTTTCTTTAGTGATCCTTACGAATGAACATGATCAATGATAGAACCGTTACCTCTTGTGGCGATTGAAACCTTTGATGCAGATCTAAAGAGTGATCACGAACGTTGAATGGTGACAACGCCGCTACTCAGTCCACACGAACGAATTCCTCCAGTCTTAGTGCTAGCTGTCATGAATGAAGACTTTGAGTGAGAGAGAGAAATGAAATTTCATCAAAATGAAATGTTTATGCACAAGTGGTTCTCTCTCTCTCTCTCTCTCTCTCTCTCTCTCCCTCTCTCTCTCTCTCTCTCTCTCTATCTATCTATCTATCTATCTATCTATCTATCTATCTATCTATCTATCTATCTATCTATCTATCTATCTATCTATCTATCTATCTATCTATCTATCTATCTATCTATCTATCTATCTATCTATCTATCTATCTATCTATCTATCTATCTATCTATCTATCTATCTATCTATCTATCTATCTATCTATCTATCTATCTATCTATCTATCTATCTATCTATTTATCTATCTATCTCTTTATATATATTCGAACTCATTTAATTTACATACTTAATTTTGAGTACAAGTATAACTTATTTGATTCATGTTGTCCAATAACTTAATTACTTATTCAAACGTCAAACCATTTTTAAATTGATTTGATTTATTGTCACTTGTAATTATAACATCTCGAGTCTCAGATGATATCTTATTCCCTTCCTATTAAATTCAATAAACAAAACAAAAAAAAACCAAAAGTTTAATTTTAACTTTTATTTTAGAATATGGAATCAAATAATTTATTCATTTATTTAAGGTAATGTACCTAAAATGAAATCTCACGAACAACTTGTACCGATATTTGGGCACGGTGGAGGAACTTCACTTCGTGCTCTGATTGGTTAGAAAAGTGCAAACTCATCTTTGCTTACATAAAGCCAAACACCTTCTCGCATTCCAACACCATTCACTCCACAATTCAACCCACCAATTCGTTTCGTCTCTTCCTCCTTCTCGCCGACATACCCTATTCACGGTGGTTCACTTGTTCGCGGCATTCCATCAAAATTCCAATCCAGAATTCACACAAATCTCTATAGGTTTTCAATTTTTGCCTTTTCTATTTCTACTAACTCATTTTGTTTGTTTTTCCTCTCGTCAACTTTGCATTTGAAAATCTAAAAATCGTTCTCAAAATTCTAGTATGATATATAGTTTAGTAGTAGTGTGCCTTGTTATTTAGTTTGGTAGTTGTATCGGCTACTTCAGATACTGTTTTGTCGTTTTCACCTTAATATTTTTCCTCGACGCTTGATCTTACAACTATATTTTGTTTCTTATTTTTCTAGGATATCATGTTTCCTATAACAAGTACATAATACCTAAAGATGGATCATCTATCAGTGGGTGAGTCTGCCTAATCAGCATTAGAATATCCAACTATTTGAGTATGTCCCTTATCATCATACACAATAAGATAAATGCATCCTCGAGCCGACTAACAATAAAAAGTTGAATGGTCGGCTTCACTAGAACTATGTCAAACCGTTGTACTACGATGTTGAATCTCCCAAACCAAGCTCTTGAAGATTGCTTAAGACCATAAAAAGATATGTGTAGCCGACAAACCATAGTCGAGGATTCTCCCTGAGCAACAAAACCAGGTGGTTGCTCCCTATATACTTCCTCTTTATGATCACCTTGTAAAAATGCATTTTTGATGTCAAGTTGATGAAAAGGCCAATGTCAAATTGCTGCAATGGTGAGAAGAAGTCTAACTGATGCCATCTTTGAAGGAGAATAGCGATCCAAAATGCAACGGAATTTAAAATTTCTCCTTTAGTGATCCTTACGAATAGGCATGATCAATGATGGAATCGTTACCTCTTATGGCGATCGAAACCTTTGATCCAGATCTAAGGAGTGATCATGAACGTTGAATGGTGATAACGCCTCTACTCAGTCCACACGAACGGATTCCTTCAATCTCAGTGCTAGTTGCTACAAATGAAGGCTTTGAGTGTGTGTGTGAGAGAGAAACGAAATTTCATATGAACAAATGCTTCTGCACAAGGGTTCTATTTATAAAACCACTTGTGTGGGCTGTAATCTAAAAAACCCACTTAAGTGTGTGTGGCCCATATCTTATGATATACCAAAATCACTTAAGCACATGGTACCTTACCATATTTCACTACTTAAGTGCACCGTATCTTATGATGTTCTACAATTCACTTAAGTGCACCGTACCTCACAGTGTTCCTTATTTACTCTATCTCTCATCAATCCGTCCTTTTGTGTGTGACCCTGTAGGTTCTCGTGACATTGGTAATTATATTAAATCACGTATTTAACATAATAAACAATGAGCGGTATCTAGCAACACATCACTGCTATCCAAGATACGAAAATGTCATGTGATATGACAAATCCTTTTGTGATAATACTTATGTGTACAATTACCCTTTTGCCCTTATGTCTATATTGAACACAAGGCATAGACCGTGTCATCCTTGTCCAATTCAATATTGGGCCCTTAGATATTTATCCTGTTACGCGGAATGGAAAAATTCCATCTAGGTCACCCATGTCCCTCAGCATGCTTCGTGGAGTACCCATCAACTGTCTTTATGATCATCCAGTTACGGACAACGTTTGATCAATAATAAAGCACTCGACTCTACATCTAGGGTCCATAGTGGTTTCAGGTCGAAGGGTGGTATGTACCACTATCACCATGAGAATAACTTGTGACACTTTGCATAACATTCTATATAGTATTCTCATAGCGGGTCAATCCAGTATAAATATTACTCTTAATATTCATACCTATGTTTAAGACTTGATAACTCCTTTTCCATGATCCATGAGATGTGATCATCAGTCTATGTACATAATAGTCTTAATGCTTTAATGTTATCCCACTTTACAACAAAGCTCGACTACATATACTTTAAGAATAGTATCCTTAAGTTTAATGGGATCTCATGATTAAGTCACAAGTATAAATATTACTCTTAATATTCATACCTATGTTTAAGACTTGATAACTCCTTTTCCATGATCCATGAGATGTGATCATCAGTCTATATACATAATAGTCTTAATGCTTTAATGTTATCCCACTTTACAACAAAACTCGACTACATATACTTTAAGAATAGTATCCTTAAGTTTAATGGGATCTCATGATTAAGTCACACTTGATACATTAAACGGACTACCTATTCTAGGGACTTTATTAAACAAACATAATAAAGAAAAAGCCTTTTATTATTAATAAATAATTCGATACAAGTACCAAAAGGATTGACCTCTAGGGCTTACACCAACAATCTCCCACTAGCACTAGAGCCAACAAGCATACCCCTAATGCCCATAGATCTAGTATATCCACCATGCTTCTGTTGTGCAAGAGGCTTTGTTAGTGGGTCAACAATATTGTCAAGTGTAGGTACTCTGTATATTTTCACATCTCCTCTATCTATTATCTCTCGAATGAGGTGATAACGCCTAAGTATGTGTTTGGATCGTTGGTGAGATCTAGGCTTCTTAGCTTGTGCGATAGCACCATTGTTATCACAATAGAGATCAATGGGATCCACAATGCTAGGAACTATGCCAAGTTCACTAATGAACTTTTTGATCCAAACAACTTTCTTTGCTGCACTTGAGGCAACAGTATACTCGGCCTCAGTTGTAGAATCAACAACTGTATCTTGCTTTAAATTTTTCCAGCTCACAGCGCCACTGTTTAAGCAAAACACATAATTAGATTGCGATCTAAAGTCATCCTTATCTGTCTGGAAGCTAGCATCGGCGTATCCAATTACAGCAAGCTCTTCCTGACCTCCATATATTAAGAATAAGTCTTTTTTCCTTCTCAAATACTTAAGGATATTCTTGACAGCTACCCAATGAGTATCACCAGGATCAGATTGGTACCTACTCGTTACACTTAAAGCATACGAGACATCTGGTAGAATAAATAACATGGCATACATGATAGATCCTATTGCAGATGCATATGAAATCTTATTCATGCGATCCCTTTCTTCCTTAGTTGAAGGGGATTGTGTTTTTGATAGACATAGACCATGTTGCATATGTATGAATCCTTTCTTGGAATCATGCATATTAAAGCGTCTCAACACTTTGTCTATGTATGTACTCTAACTTAGGCCAAACAGTTTTTATGATCTATCTCTATAGATCCTGATTCCTAATATATAGGTTGCTTTACCTAGGTCCTTCATAGAAAAACATTTCCCCAACCAAGACTTTACTTGTTGTAAGGTAGGGACATCGTTTCCAATGAGTAATATGTCATCTACATATAATACTAGGAATACGATCATGCTCCCACTAACCTTCTTGTAGACACAAGGCTCATCATGCATATAATACTAGGAATACGATCATGCTCCTACTTACATATCTTTTGGGCTTCTTCTGGTATGTAAAATCCTTCAGGATTCTCCCTAAAAAGATCTGAAGATCTGTTTAGCCGACAAACAATAGTCGAGGATTCTCCCTGAGCAACAAAACCAGGTGGTTGCTCCCTATATACTTCCTCTTTATGATCACCTTGTAAAAATGCATTTTTGATGTCAAGTTGATGAAAATGCCAATGTCAAATTGCTGCAATGGCGAGAAGAAGTCTATCTGATGCCATCTTGACTATAGGCAAGAACGTATCATTGTGATCCAACCCAAAAATTTGAGTGTACCTTTGCCTACAAAGCAAGCTTTAGTGATACGTTCACAGTATAAAGCCATTAGCACAACATCCCCCCAAAATCGGAGTATAAAGCCATTAGCAAAACATCCCCCCAAAATCGGAGTGGAACATTACCTAGGGATATCTAGTGGGTAACATGTCATTAACACAACATCCCCCCAAAATCGGAGTGGAACATTACCATGGAGAAGTAGAGTCCGAGTGGTTTCTATGAGATGTCTATTTTTGCGATCGACTACCCCATTTTGTTGAGGTGTACGAGGGAAAGATGTTTGGTAAAGTATACCATTGCAGGACATAAAATTTTGAAGTTGTTAGGATAAGTATTCATGGGTATTATCCCTTCTTAAGGTACGAATAAACATACAAATTAAGTTTTTATTTCTTGATAAAATTGTTCCAAAATAGAAAACAATTCAGATTTGTTCTTCATTAAAAATAACCACGTGCAACGTGAAAAATCATCAATGAAGGTAATAAAATACCTAGACTCAAAAGTAGAAATGATATGTGATGGACCCCAAACATCATAGTGAACTAAAGCAAAAAGGGACAACCCCATTTATTGACTCGATTGGGAAAGTGACTCATGACTACGAGTATGTTTCCTACATGACACAACTCATCGTGTAAATTAGATAACTTTGATAAACTTGACAAAAACTTCAGTAGTTTATGAAGATTTAGATGACCTAACTGAGCATGGATAATGAGTGGAGAATCTGCAGCTGAACATGTCTTAGATGACAGAAAGAGCTAGTAAAGGCCTTGAGACTCACATTCAACGTCAATCGTCTATCCCGAACTCCAGTCCTGTAGGGTAACATTACCGTTAGTGAAGGTGACAATACAATAAAGAGAACCAGTTAAACGACTGACTGAAAGTAAATTAAATGGACAATTATGTAAATATAGAACATAAGTAACATAGAGATAAGGTACGATTTGAACAGTACCGATCCCTTGGGATCGAGTTTTAGATCCATTTGGAGAAGTTATAATAGGTAAGAAACTAGAGGTAGAGAAGGAAGAGAAAAGACCTTTATACCGATACCATGTTCAGACACACTAAAATCAAGGACCCAAGGGCCAAGTGAAGATGATTGAGAGAGGCAAACAAATAAATACCAGAGTGTGCAACCAAAACAATAGAACTAGAGTTCTGATTATTCGGACACCACTTGATGAAATTATCATAGCTTGGCGCAAAACTCTGAGGAATAGGTGAGGTCTGAAGAATTTCTAAATGATCAATTTGAGTCGCACTCACCCGTTGTGGAGGTCTCCCATGCAACCTCCAATAACGGTCAATAGTATGTCCAAGTTGGTTACAATGCTTATACTTGAGACGAGGTTTGAAGTTGGATGAATAGTGGACTTGATAACGCCGCACAATTGAGCATCAATTTGTTCCCATTTTTACTTTTTAGCTGCAACTACTGTGTTGGAAGTCATAGTAAGGTGATCATTCTAGCCTTGGCCATGAACCTATAATTTGATGTCACTGACCCAAGTATCGTAAATGAATCCAATCAAATTTTTATTAAGCTCTAGATATCATATTGAAATACGAGAGAATGAGAGACATTTGAATAACACTCTGATTAAGTAGCACTACGAAAATTGTATTATACAGTGAATATACGATCATCGTATTAATTACATAAGAAATATGTTAAGGTGTATTCTATATTCTATATAATATTCTATATATACAAATATAACAAGTATCATGCCTTAATCAAGAATCAAACTCGGACCTATCTCCTCTTCCTCCTAATAAACAAGCTAAGTGGATATTCAAGATTTAGTAGAATCCAGATGACACTCTTAACAAGTATAAAACAAGGTTGGTAGCCAAAGGTTTTCATTAGCTTCATGACTTTGATTTTATTGAGACATTTTCTCCCATAGTTAAACCTATCACGTTAGGGTTGTCCTTAAAATAGCTACCTCAAAAGGTTAACCCATCACTCAATTTGATGTGAACAATGCCTCTCTCAATGGCATACTTTATGAGAAAGTCTACATGCAACAACCTCTAACTCTCTCAATGGTTTTGAAAGCTCTAACTCACAACTTTGCAGGTTGAACAAGACAATCTATGGGCTGAAGTAGACATCTAGGGCTCGGTTTAAAAGGTTAAATCAAACCTTAAGAGGTTTTGGCTTCACCTCTAGTAGATGTGACCCTTCCCTATTCACTTTAGTCACTCCTACCTACACTATAGATGACATAATTGTTACCGGAAACTCCCACTCATAATACTCAACTGCTTATCAACAAGCTGAATTTTCAATTTGCTCTTAAACACCATGGTACTCTTGAGTATTTCTTGGGGATAGAAGTTGCTCATCAAAAGAATAGTGCTTTTTTTTTGTCTCAAGCCAAATAGATTGATGCTGATAACATGTGAAATGTTATTTCATTTCCCTTTTTGTAATGTGTTACATAGTGAATGCTGCATCTATTAATATTACAATGAACACATCTCTCATGCTAATATTACAATTAATTCTTACTATTAATTCCTTTATATACAAAAGGAAATAATTATGAATGCTGCAGTAACTAAATGGGATATCAATCATTTGCAGCTGGCTGTTATAATATGTCATAAAAGGGGCAGATGAGTACACAATCTAAAATTAATTCCATATTCATATTCAGAAAGAAAAACAATTCTTGCTCTTGTTGCATCCCCATGATGGCCATTACATCCAATGGATGTAAACTATGCATTCCTCCATGGCGACTTCAATGGGGAAATTAACCTCCAAATCTTATGCCCTCACCTAATATTGTTGGCGAACTAAAACACACTAATAGCAGAGAATTCTGAAAACATTGAACTAAAACATTAAAAATCCGCTTTCAAGATGAAGCAGAAGGCTGATGGGTGTTTTGTCTTATGAAACACGGACACCGAAAATACTACACCAACACAAATATATTGACACCAAGGATAATTTCGGTGTCAGTTTCGGACATGAACACACCTTTTTTCAGATGCGTAGATGCTAACGAGGTTTTGTCAGGTATCAAAGCACTCTCCATCTCTCACCATATATGTGTAGAGGAAGCCTCTATGTTGAGTTGTTTATACATTTATTTATGATGTTGTAGCATTATACATCTGGCCGAGTTCACTGTTGTTAAATGGCGGTCATGGTGCCCGCCATGAGCCACAGTGGAATGGCGTGACAGTTTTTTGGACCACTGCCATAGAAAATTTGTGAATGAATGCCCACCATGGCGGTAAAGGCGTGCATATGGTTTATTTCTGACCTTCCGCCATATTCAGCTAACATTGGCTGAGCATGATAGATACAAGATTATTGTGTTCCAAATTCCATTTAATTGATCACGAGAGATGTAGAAATCATATAAAGCAATACCAGGCACAACAATCATTGATATCTTATTGCATAAAATTTACAAAGGCAGTCATTATGTCTGGACTTTAACACCAATTTTAAGTTTCTTGATAGACAATCTCATACCCTATTCTGTTGAAATTGAACAATGTGGCTGTTGAACTACAAGATCCCATACATAGCAGCATGATTATATGTTTGAACTGGTTCATGACAGCTTGTCAGGAATGAAAACACAGGTGATTGATTATCAAACAGTTCTTGCTAATGCAGCTGTAATCTGGTGCAGAATTTAAGTCTTTAGTTTTTATACAAATCAGAAAGAACTGGATCTATATGTGGTATATTATTAGTTCGAGGGAATACCCTAATTTCATGGCTTTGGTTGCTGGTTCACTGTATTGAGGCTGTGGCTGGCTTAGCTGGAGACTGATAGGCGCATGTAAATCATATCCATTTCTGATAGTGCATGAAAGATTCGATGCCACATTTTCTTCATTTCTACTCCTTGCTTCATAAACCTAATATGCAAATCTTCTCTTTAGTTTTAGCACAAGAAAATTCGAAGCCTAATGAAAACTAAGTTTTGCTTGATATATAGCTTGTGTCCGAGTTCAGGATGTGTATGCATTTACGACAATTATTAAAATACTCTTAAATTGCTGTGTTTTTTTTTATATTCATATATACCTTCTTCTGTAGCTCTGCATTTTCTTTCTGGATGAAGTCCATCTTTTTATGGAGTTCTACATTTTCTTGATGGACAAGAGTTCCCTACAATGGCATTAACGGAAATTGGTCAGAAATCTGCGAGAAAGGCTCATAAAATACAGCAAGAAAACCATACTCCTCCTGGTACCTTTTGGTGTAATTCTTTAATCTCATTAGTCAAAATATGATCCTGCAAAATAGACAGCATTGTAGCAGTCGATAATTTGGCGTAAAAAAGCTTAAAACTGATTGGATGAGATTTGAATTGACCCGACATACCTTTTTCATTCGAACACCCTTCAGACTAATCTCCAGTTGATTTTCCAGATTTTGTAGTTCTTTAATACCCAAGCCAGAAAGTCCTTCACCCATCAATTGCCTGCTTTTACCCGAAAGAACGTACAATTTACATTTTCATATGAAATTGGTTGGTTTACTTATAACAGAAATTCGAAAAAATCAATATTATCCTTTACCGAAAAGGTTATGATTAACTGCTTAGTGCTCATCATTTAATTTACCTATGGCTTTCTTGCAGGTACTGCAGTTGTTGTCTTAGTCCAGCTGCTTCTGTCTGCCAAAACTAGCAGGTAGAAACACAGATATCAAATATGTTTAAACAGTTATTACTAGAGAAAATTCGGAACAAGATGAATAGAATAGTAATAATTACCTTGACTTCTGAAGCAGGATTCATTAGCTGATGCTGTTCTTCTCTCTGTTTGTTATAGCGCTCGATAACACCTTTCATGCTGCCATAATATACAAAGTTAATAAAAAAACATTGCCAACTATTTATGATTAAAATAGGTTTATCAATGTGATAAATTGTATAATTAGTTATTTGTAATGTAGTTGTTGTGACTTTAATGAATAAGAGTCTGGAAAATCTTTAACATGTTGAGATGATTCTGAGCGTTTGCAATACACGAAACTAGTGTTTTGGGTTCGTTTCAGATATCTCAACACCCATTGGACAACCTCCTAATAAACCTTTTAAGATTTTTTCAAAAAGGTGTTTGAGACACTAACAACATGAGAAGTTTAGAACATAATATAGCATACATAATGCCACCTAACCTAAGAAGAGAATTGAACCTGGAAATTTTATTATTGGTTTTTTGAGTTTGTTACAAAAAGATTATGATTTATATAGATGAGTCAGGAACCGTTGATATCATCTATAAGTCTAAATTTTTTACATTAAATCTCAATCGTTAATAAGATTGAATCACACGATCATATTAAATGAAATAAAAAATATATGGTTATTTCTTTTTTCTAAAAAATAGTCTATTCATATGACTGTGTGATTTATTCCTATTAACTAGGGGTGTTTGCGGTACGGTTCAGATGATTTTAATGCTAAAAGTCATTCGAACCGCAAGAGAAAAAAGTGTGTGATTCGGTTGGTTTTTAGAAATAAAACCGAATCAAACCAAACTAAACCAATTTGGTTTGGGTTGGTTCGATTTTTTTACAAGATTTTTATTGATTCATACGTACGTCTATAGAGAACAACATAACTTTGTGTTTAGTCTTTATAAATTACCAAATATAAACAAAATTAATCATACTTAGACAACAACTTCTCAATCAATATACAAAAATCAAATTAGACCGATGTGAAATAAAAACATAAATAGTAGTATAAAACAATATCAAAAATATTATAATGAAATAGAAAAAATAGAGGAGATGAAAAAGAAAGAACATAAGAGATGAGAGATTACAGAAGAAAGGTGCGATAAAAATGTAATTGGAAGAGAGAACATTAACATAAAGATGAGAAGAAGAAAAAGAAATAACATAAGAGAGGATGAATTAAAGTAGAAGAGACGAGATTTACATGACAAGGAAGATGAGAAAAATCTGCGATACTACTAGGATAAGTTTGAGAAGGTTGAAACTGAAATCCTAAGTGTGAGTAAGAGACATCGTTCGTTATCGTAAAGTTAAGGAATAATAGGTTTGAGTTTTTTTGTTGAATGTGGGATAAATGAAGTTTGAGCTGTAACGTAATGCGGTTTGGTTAGGCTTGATTCGGTTTTAAAAATACAAACTGCAAACCAAACCAAGCCGTACAACTCTGTTTAAAAATGACGCAAACACATCCGAATCAAATGTGGTTTTTTGCGGTTTCGGTTTGATTTTGAACACCCCTATTATTAACGGTTGAGATTTGGTTTAAGTCTTTTAGACTTACACTTGGTGTCAATTGATCCTGACTCTTATATAAATATTTTACCCTACATATAGTCATAACAAACTCTAAGTTAGTTATGCTGAGGTGGCAAATGAAGTTAGATGGAGCTTCTATAGGAATCTTTTAGCATATACTATAGCATAACAAACTTTGAGTTAGTTATGATGAGGTGATAATGGAAGCCTCTGATTGTACATCTCTCACACCCTTTTAAGATTAAAGTGAGTCTTTTGGAAAAATCAATGGGACCACCAAGGGCTTGAAAAATTTGCCATCAAGAAGAGACTTGGTCAGAATGTCTACTTTTAAAAAAAATATATAATTTGAAGATCTTTAGCAATAACTTTCTCCCTTATAAAAAATAGATAATTTCCACGTGCTTTGTCCTAGCATGAAGAACGAGGCTATGAGCCATACCAATGCATTGTCATTGTCAAAAATAATGAGTGGAAATACAGAGGAAACCTTAAGTTTTTGGAGGGGTGTCTAGAGCCACATAATCTCAGAATTAGTGAGAGCATACATTTGTACTTTGCCTCTACACTAGACATGGATACTATAGTTTGTTTCCTAAAGATTAAGTTGGGAAACTAAAAGTGAATCTTTTGTCATTAGGGCCAGTTGCTCAATCTCCACTAGATAAACTATGCATAGAGAATGCTTTCTTAGGGCCAACTGGATGAAGTTGGAGGCCAAGATGAAGAGTGTCCAACAAGTATATGAAAATCTTTTTTATTGCTTGCTATTGGGAGTCCAGATGGTTAGCCATAAATTGGAACACTTTATTGATAGAGAAGCTAAACTTTGGTCTAGTAATTGTGGCATATAAAAAGCCTTAACTATTGACCTAAATAAAGTAGGATTGTCAAAAGAATATGAGTCAAGTTTGGAGAGATCAGAGATGTCACTCATATGAATGGAAACATGATTAAAATCATACATACGAGTTTTATTCAAAAGGTCACTAATGTATTTAGTTCGAGACAATAGTGTGGTGTCTGAGTGTTGCTTATTTACTTAATCCCAAGAATATAATCAAGATCACCAAGTTGTTTAAGAAGGAGCTACTTGTGTCATTTGATTAAACTCAAAAGACTAGATAAATTTTCAGTAAGGATAATATCATCCATATAAACCAAGAAATGTGCAATTGAAGCCTTAAAATTAAAATTAAAAAGTGAGGGATCACACTTGTTGGTTTGGAAAATTAGTAGAAGTAAAGTGTTTTTTCATATTGTAAAACCACTACCTGGAAGCTTGTTTCAATTCATACATAGGAACATAAATCAAAGTTTTATTGAATATTAAGGCATCAGAGTTAGATTCCATGGTAGTAAGTTTGTGTGCTTGTTGGATGGCTTATTTGGTGGTTATGGTGTTCAATGTTAGGAATGGATGAATGAATTTTGTGGCTAATAATATCATTTTTTACCCTAGTTTTCATAAGGTGAGTGTGTGAGATAGAGGATAGTATATTAGTCTGTGACTAGATAAGAGTGAAGAAGAGATTAAGGCATGATAAGTGGTAGATATGGCGGGACTAATGATGGGGTATATTATGGTATTAGAAGAAATAAGTGAGGTGTATTGATTGTTAGAGATTAATGGTTCAGGTGAAAGAGGGACAAAGGTTTGTGGTAAATATGGTGTCATGTCACCAATATGGGAAGATAAATTAGAAACTTGAGGTGACTAGGGACCAATGGATGAAAGAAGGATATGTTCACGGTTAAGAGTGATAAAAATGACATGCAAAAGATCCAAAGATATACTCCCTTCGTCCCATAATGAGTGATCTAGTTGACTATTTCACACAAATTAAAATAAATAAATAAACAAATGAAAGAGAGAGAATGCTATTTTTACTAAAGTACCCTTATCATGTATTGGAAATGATGAAATTAATATTAATTAGAGGGTAAAATTGAAAAAGATACATTGGAAATTGAAATAGATAATTCATTTTGGAACACTCTTTTATTTCAAATATGTCACTCATTATAGAACGGAGAGAGGAAATGAAGTGGTAGAACTAGGATGGGAAGTTATGACAGGAGAATCAAACAAGAAAGGATAAGGACATCTAGAATAATTAAACTAGACATCCTTAGAAATATTGAGTCTACCGCTAATTGACAAACATTTATAACTCTTGTGAGTAATGAAGTACCCTATGAAATGACATTCATGAGATGTTAAATAAATTTTGTGAGATTTATAGGGCATGAATAAGGGAGCACAATCACAACAAAAATAATTTAGGATTTTTTTAATCAAATTGTTGACCTAAAAGTGTGAAATAAGGAGTGACATGGTGAATGGATACAATTGGTAACCTATTAATGAGATATAAAAGTTGTGAGGTAAGCCGTAAACATTGAAAGTTATAGGAGAAATAATTAAATACAGTGGAATTAACATAAGGGGCTCTAGGAGCTATGAATTTATGTAGATTAACAAGGATAAATGCTTGAAGGAGTTGGTTGAAACACTAAAGGCACAAGGAATCTATGTGACCAAAGTTGAAGTGCATTTGGCATTACATTTCATCGAACCTTCCACAACCATCACAGTGACATCCACCTCCACAATTAGATTCACCAAATCTAGAAAAAACCACACAAGAGCCATTGGAATTGTGAGACTTACATGTTGGAGCAATAGAGTGAGGGACAAATGTGCTAGAGGAGTTACCTAGTCTATTTGACTAAGTGAGATTAATCGAAATTGTAACAACATGAACTTCTTGAACTTTTCAATACTTGTCTCATGAGCAAGAATAAACGATTCAACCTCCTCAAGTTACACATATTCAAACTTACTTTCAGTAACATAAATGATATGATTGAAATCATGTAGAAATCCTTATAGAGTTACATCTGTATTCTATAATGAAGGGAGAGGATTAACGATTGATTCAAAAGAATCCATTAAGGTTTTGATTCAAAGAAGATCATGGAAATTCACGTGGATTAGATCTTACCGTTGATGAGTGTGAACACAACTAACAAGACGAGTCATCATGATTGATCTTGAGAATGAATAACTAGGGGATCATATTATTGAGAAAGAATTGATCATTAGAAGCATGGATCTAATTAGAAAAATTACTACATTAGTCTTGAGCAGGGGAGGACATGTAATTGCCAAACTCATTTGTTTTACATGAAATTAAAGATTTTTGTTATTAAACATGATGGTAATAAAAGTTTGATCCCATATGAGTTCAGAATATTAACGTTGGCGCCAAAGATTAATCATCATGATTCCCCTAGTCATTTTCATCTAATTTATCTTCTCGAATACTTATACAAAATTGTGGTCAAGGTGATATATAATATGTAGAAGTATGTTTTAACTTTAAGTGATGAAGAGAAAATTAATGTTTATCGAGATTCCAGAAACTAAAAAGGCATAAAAGAATCCAAGATATCGTCAGATGGCATCAAAATCACAAGTACACGGCTCGACAAAGATTGCTTGGTGGCAGGGATTTGGGTTGGTACACGACGGTTCTAGTTTTCGATCATCTTGTCCGATTTTCTGAGTTCGTGTGTTTTGGGCTTCTTCATTTCAGTTCATGGTAATGTTAATTAATGGGTTGAGTTTTAGACAATGTTATGTATATGTTGAATTTCACTATGTAAGATTTTTCAAGTACACAGGGTTCACAAAACTTCAACTTTTTGACTTTGTCTCCACCAAGTATATTTTGTTTCCTCAATTCGTCCAGACCCCTTTCATTGACATGGCCCAATATCATGTGCCAAAATTTTGTCTTCGACAAAGGTTTCGTGGATGCAACATCTGCACAACCACTGACAACTTCAGCCTCAAGAGTATACAAGTCTTGTTTCTTCATGCCTCTTATAACTTCCTTTGGCCCCTTCATGATTTTTAGAGTATTTTTTTCTCCTTGGAAAACATATCCTTTCTTGTCAAATTCACCAAGAGAAATCAAATTTCTCTTCAAATCAGGTACATACCTGACTTCAGTCAACCACCTTATTGACTCATCATGGAGCTTGAATCTGACAGATCCAACATCTACAATCTTGAAAGCTTTATTGTTTCCAAGCAATACAGATCCACCATCTTGATCATATAGTTCCTCGAACAAATCTTTATTTGGAGTCATGTGCCAAGTGAAACCTGAATCCATAATCCACTATTTACTTGAGTCGTTGCTTGAACCACAAGAACCTCAGACGAGTCGAAATCATCTTGAACAATGATTGTGTTTCCATTATCCTTACCTCTATGATCTTTCATGCGTTCATGACACACTTTTCTTGTATGACCACCTTCTTACAGTGATAACATCGAATTCCAGATGCATCATCACTATAAGACTTTTGCTAACTTTTACCCTTCTTCTTATCGAACTTGCCGTCTCTCTTTGTGAATTTCGCCTTAACCGACATGCTTTCACTAGTCGAAGATGGCATGTGCTCCTTTCGTTCGCTCAAATCCTTAAAATACAAGACTAATTGAATTTCTTCAAAGGTCAGAGACTCTCTTCCATATAAGAGAGTTTCTTTGAAGTGAGCATGTGATATGGTCAAAGCACATAACAACAACAACGCTTGATCTTCATCCTCGATCTTGACATCGATATTTTAAAGATTAGGAATCAGCTTGTTGAACATATCCAACTGATCAACCAAAATTTTGTATTCACTCGTCTTGAATGAATACAGAGCTTGCTTCAGGTATATGCCATTGACCAACGATTTGGTCATATACAAACTTTCGAGTTTTTCACCCATAACTCTGACGTTGTCGTCTCCTTCGAAACCTGTCGAAGAACCTTATCACCAAGGCTCAATAAGATGGCGATGTGGGATTTCTCTACTATAGTCATTTTTTCTTTGTCCGTTAACGCAACGTCCATGACTTCGGCTCCCTTCAACGCTTCTAAACAACCATGCTGAACTAGTATGACTTTCATCTTCAAGCGCCACATACTGAAATCGTTCACTCCGGTGAACTTTTCAATCTCATATTTTGTTGACAACATCTTTTCCATGCTCATTGCACCAATTTGTTGTGAAAAATGATGCAGGAATAACAAAGTATAATTAGTTTCTTGATCGACAATAAACTCACAAGGGTAGAAAAGAGGGAAGCAAGAAGAACACAGTGAAATTGGTTATAAACTGTCATCTTTTACTTTCTTTTGGGAACAAGATTACAAGTGTTACAGAGTAGCAAATAACCTTTCTCACCCTAATTGGGATTTGCGTTATACAATGATGAGAGACTAATATGCTATTTATAAGAAAACTAAAACACATGCTCATTACACAAGTTAATTTAGAGAACAAACTAATTTAAACAATTAGACATGACAAACAAGCCCAATTCGACATGCTAACAATTCTAGCATATTTTGACTACAACATGTGAACAGACTTCAACAACATGCAAAGGTCTTGTCGAACCAATAAGCTATCCTTCGACCATACTAAAGTTTAATCCAATATCTCAGAGGTGTAATATTGTACAGAGAGTTATTTTTTTTACTGAAGATCAATTATTATGGTTTCTATTATTCTTTTTCCCAACACATGATTTTTTTTGGTGTGATCGAACCTTTTAATTTCTCAACATGATAGATTAAAAAAGTTAATGAATTATATCATTTCACACAACAAATTTTAATTTATTTAAAGATGTATTTTGGCATATGGGAGTTATTGTCATTAACGAGATACTCCCACCATTCTTTATTATAAATATAAAAATTTAATTTTTAAATTTATTAAATTATATATATATATATATATATATATATATATATATATATATATATATATATATATATATATATATATATATATATATATATATATATATATATATATATATATATATATATTCCGATTAAGGAGACTTCATTTTAAAATATTCAAAAAAAAAACAAGTCTTTCTTGTGGTGTTTTCAACTAGAAATGTTGTCTTAAATTGGTTTATCGAGGCTTTGTGAAAAAATATGGGTAATGAGTACTCTATTTTCTTTTGGCATAATATTCGGTTGGTTTCCCTCTCCTGAAACTTATATTTTCAATATTATACTTGTAATTAAGTTCCTCGTATTTGTATTTAACGCGAAGAGGAGAAGTTAGATTCAAGTTTGTATTTTCTTAGAAAGTTCTGCAATGTTGGTTAATAGTTGTTTGATAAGGGAGATGAATATTTAAAGAATTAAAATATGGTGATCCATTTGCTCACTTCATTTTATTATCGATTGTGAAGTGTTTGAGTTAGGCTTTGAAAAAAACATAATCAACTAAATCATTTTAGGAGGTTTCAATTGACTCGTCAAAATCAGTAGTTTGAAATCGTCAATATGTTAACTATACACTTCTGATTTAAGAGGTATTAGAAAATATCCACATGAGTTAGATATTTTCGTTGATACGAAGATGTTTTTATGGATGTTATGTTTATGAAGTATGGAAGGCCAGGTGCTATGAGTCTATATTAGGAGGATTTGGTATAATATAGTATTTCTTTAGTTTGATGAAAAGCCTTATGTCTCTTGTAATTTGGTAGAGATTGTTGTTCATATACATAGATACAAGAGGTTTTTTTGTTAGATAATTAATTTCTTTTAACCAGTCATATCGTATACGGGCCACGAATAAACGAATTAGTTTTTTATTTTTATTTAAAATTTTAAAATAAAACCCTCATAACATTTATTATTAATCCAATATATAAAGTATACTACTTTAAATAAAATACTTGTTTTAAGTATTATAATCTTTTTTTTTTAAATAGTATATCATATTTTTAAATATAATAGTTAATTTTTTTTCAAAATAACACACAAATATCCAACCCAACACAAAGTAATAGAATATAAGGAAGTTGTAAAGGGAAACATGAAACAATTAAAAACTAATTTAATAAAGAAGCAAGTTGAAAATTTTGTTCTCATTTTATGAGCGATGAAAGAGAGTATTTGATCAATCATTTTTTATGAGATTAAGTTAAGGTATTACTCTCTCACTTCCTTTTTTAAATGTTTCTTTCCTAAAAAAGTTTTGTTATTTTTTAATTGTTATTTATTAAATTCAAGATAGTATTAATTATATTTTTTCAAAATTATCCCTAAATAATTAGTAGGGGAAAAGAAAAAGTAAAATGAATGTAATAAATAATTAAGAATATTATAGATAAAAGAAAAATTATTGTTGAAAAAGTAACAATAATAATTAACTTTCTTGGTATGGGTAAAAAAATCAAAAAATAACATTTAAAAAGAAATGGAGGAAATAAATTTTTCTGCTTCTTTTTAATAGTCTCGTTGATGTACAAATATATAAATTTATCTTTAAAAGAAATAAAATGTATAATATGACATAGTAAGAACCAAACTTCACTCTCATGTTATCTAAGTGTTTTTTTAGTGAGCTAACATAAATGAATTTTTTTTAAATAATCATTTTTTTCAAAAATAATACGAAAATAACCATAATTTTAAATTATTTACCAATATAACCACTTTTTTTTAAAAATGATTAAATGCGTCATTTGCTATGATGCATGCGTTGATGAATTTGTATTCACGCGTCACTACAATTGGCGCATGCATGTAAAATATAAGAGCATGCGCCACTGCGATTGACGTATGCATGTAAAATGTAGGAGCATGCGCCACAACAATTGGCGCATGCATGTGACTACTCTTTATTTTTTTTACATGCATGCGTCAATTGCAGTGGCGCATACTCCTACATTTTACATTCATATTATAGTGGCGCATGCTCCTACATTTGACATGTTTTTACATGCATGCGCCAATTGCAGTGACGCATGCTCCTATATTTTACATGCATGCGCCAATTGTAGTGACGCATGCTCCTAAATTTTACATGGATGCGCCAATTGTATTGGCGCATGCTCTTACATTTTACATGCATGCACCAAATGTAATGGCGCATGCTCTCACAAACATGGTTAGTTTGATAAATAAATTGAAAATATGATTATTTTGGTATATAATTTGAAAATGTTGGTTATTTTAAAAAAAAATCACATAAATATTAGTATAATTTTTAGAATTTATAGTTATACACTCCAGATGAGTACTAATTTGGGTAATGGATTTTTTCATGCCAGGGCAAAAAAAACGGACTCAAATTTGTGTTTTATTGGGTTAGGTGGGTCGACCAAAACCCTGAGTTTTAATGGTCATCGATTCATACAACTTTTTACCATCAATGATCGCTTCTTAGAACTTCAAGCTATAAGATTAGGTTCAAGGAACACACATGAGCCTGAAGTTGAACGTCTTTTGTCAAGATCACTTGCCCAATCCGAGTCGTTATATGCTTTTAGTGAGATTTTGTGCAATGAATGTGCAAGAACTAGAAGCAATCCATGGGAGCTTGTGCCACTAAGGTATCTTAACATACGTTTGACCACACTCCAATGATATTTAAGTGGTTCAGCCATGTATTGGCATGTTTATTGACTCAAAATTCTATGCCAGGTCAAATTAAGGTTATATATTGCAACACTCAAACTATGGATCTGTAAAGGAAGGGACGAGGAAGCTTGTCATCTCCATGTTTACTCAGTTTACAAGTTTTGAACATGGGAGTCTCACACCCTTGGATTTTGTCATGTTAATCTTAGCAAGCTAATCCTTGATATATTTTGTTTGAGTAAGGAGAATGGCTCCATTAGGTTGATGATGCACCTCAATTATAAGAAAATATTGAGGGATACCTAGCTTCTTTAGAGCAAATGTTGCGTGAAGCTTGTCAATGAGTTTATGAAGTAGAGATGATGAAGACCATGTGAGTAAGATATCATCTATTTACACTAATGCATACATAATTACATTATGATGATGGTAGATAAAGAGAAGAGTTGTCACATTGAATTGAGATAAACCCAAACTGCAATAGGGCTTGATGGAAATTTAGATACAATCCACGAGGCACTTGTTTCAAGCCATAAATAGCTTGAATCAGTTGGCACATTAAGTTGCATCTGTGTGAGGGAACCCCAATAGCTATTTCATGTAAACCTCTTCTTGCAGATCACTATTGAGGAAGGCGTTGTTGATGTCCACTTGTTGAACTTACAACTTGCAAGTGATTGTTAGTGTGAGTATGATCCTGATGGTGATAGGTTTCACGACTAGAGAGAATGTCTCAGGGAAATCAAAACCAAATTGTTGATGAAAGCCTTTAGTGATAATTCATGCTTTATATTTATTGACGCTACCATATGCATTCTCTTTCACTTTGTAAACCCACTTATATCTTATTAGCTTCTTATCAGGTGGTAGAGTAAATAGAACCCATGTATTATTCTTCATAAGTGACTCATGTTCTGATTTCATAGCTTGGAACCATTCAGGGTGAGCTAAGGCTTGCTTTGTTATGGTAGGTTCATCGTGAACTATGAAAGCCTTTGGTTTGGATTTCCCAATTTTATATCTAGTGAGGATGGAGAAATCATTAACTAGGAGTGGGGCCTGAGTGATTTGAGTGTGAAAAGATGGTGAAATAGACTCAAACATGGACTGTCATTTATGTGATGTTATGGCATGGTGATGTTCAATAGGTGCATCTGATACAATTGGTGACTCATATATGACAAGTGGAGTCGAGGGAATAGGTGGAAATTGACAAGTGTCTAACATATGTGAAGATCTACTAAGTAATTCTTAAGGTGATGGTTGATATTTTCCCGAAGTAGTTTGTTGGTTGTGTGCATCATGTAATGCATTATGGTCTATAGGTAAGGTAGTTGTGTCTATAGTGTTATGAAATGATTGGATAGTTGGAGGCACATGACTAGGTGAAGCCCGATCTAAGTGAGGAATGAAGTTGGACTTAGGTAGGAACAACATCAAGTTTGAAGTTTTAGATGATAGGCTTGGTTGAAATTTTGAAGTGTCATCTGCCTTGAGATAACTTGTTTTGCAAGGAAACATTGTTTCATTGGAAATTACATCATTTGAGATGAAGATCCTGCCTTCTAAGTTGAGACATTTGTGACCTTTGTGTGTTGGAGAAACACCTAGATATGTGCATTGATCACTTATAAACTGAAGCATGTTCTGTTAGAACAAGATTTTGTTTTGCATATATATCTTGAGCTTTAATGATAATAATGTTGTATTTATGTGAGAATAATTTTGGTACCCTAATGGTTTATTATTATGTAGATTTAACAAACAGTCATGATTCTGAGTTTATGATGTGCAACGTCATCAATTTCTGAACATTGTGTTCCAAATTCCGCTTCTGCGCTAATCATGAGAAGTTCTGAAAGATGTCAAGTTGCTGCTGCAATGTTCTTTTTACTTCTATGATGATTCACTCCTGAGAAGTTTCTGAACAAACATTATGTTGTTGCTTCAACGTTCTCTCTACTTTTGCTTTTGGATGTGACTCTGATCATTAAGCTTCTGAAGTTTAGTTACTTAGCTAGAGATTCTGAAGATCTCAAGTCAGATGTCGAGGTTATCAAAGTTCTAACTGAAGAGTCTGAAGATTCTGAAGATACTCGAGATCTCAAGGCAGACTGCTGACGCAGTCAAGATTCTGACTGAAGAATCTGAAGTTTCTGAATCCAGCTGTATGTTTCTTCATTTCATGCTTCATCAACTTTCATCAGAAGCCAATGAATTTGAAGATAAATTCAAAATGACATGTGATCAAATAGTATATGATACAAATCAAATATTCCTTCCACTACCTGATATTGTGGGCAAATGACAGTACTATACATCACACCTTTCACTGAATTTATGGACGAAGGATTGTACGTTGTATCACTCCTTTTACCAATGCAACTGTGGACAACCACTCTATTTGGTATCCCTATTTTGCCCTCCATCAGTTCCTTTTCTTATGCTATATAAGTGGGACTTGGAGACTTGAAGGACTACTACAACAATTTCATAAGACTGTTTTCCACGTGAAAAAGATCTAGACTTTGTTCATATTTTTCTTTAAGTGTTTTGTATTTGATTTGGGTAAATTCGGCTTGTGTAGAAGCATCTTGTAACACAAAACCTTTGATTCAAACGTGTTGCATGAGATTCCTTAAGGATACTAGGGTATAGTCGGATCCTTGAGAAGACAAAGAAGGTTATTCTTTGTGATTATTTAATCATTTGATTATAGTGGATTAAGTCCTTGTGTATAAGGCAAAATCACCTTTGAGGGTGGAATGGAGTAAAAATACTCGTGTTTTTATCTCATTTGTTCTTAGTATTTGACTGGTGGTCTTGAGTTGATAAAAAACTTTTGTTTTTAAAACCCAATTCACCCCTCTTTCTAATTGTGATAAAGTTTTTATCAACACTTCACCGTGTCAGTACCGATCTAATTTGTATGAGAAACAATGGTCGTTGCTAACAATAACGCTGCCACTACTAACACCAATGAAAGAGATCACTATAGTGTTACACCCCCAATCTTTGATGGTGAGAAGTTTGATTATTGGAAATATAGAATCGAAAGTTTCTTTCTTGGTTAGGATGTTGATCTCTGGGATCTTGTAGTCAATGGCTATGTTCACCTAGTTATTGCTGAAGGAAATAATATAGCAAGAAGTGCTATGAAAGATCAACAAAAGAAGGATTTCAAAAATCATCATAAGGATATAACTATATTGCTAAGTGATCTCTTATACTGAATATGAGAAGATAACAAACAAATATTCTGCTAAGTCCATATTTGATTTTCTGAGGATGACTCGTGATGGGAATGCTAAAGTAAATGAGACAAACATTTTTGCCTTAATCTAGAAGTACGAAGCATTCGGAATGGAAGATGATGAAACCGTTGAGACCATGTTCTTAAGATTTCAGATGCTTGTTGCAGGGCTGAAAGTTCTGGACAAAGGATACTCTACAACTGACCATGTCAAGAAGATAATAAGAAGTCTCCCTAAAAAATGGAGACCTATGGTAACTTCTTTGAAGCTGGCAAAGGATCTTAACAGTATAAGTCTTGAAGAACTTGTTAGTTCTTTGAGAAGCCATGAGATAGAACTCGAGGAAGATGAACCTCAAAAGCGAGGTAAATCTATTGCTTTAAAGTCTAAGCCTGAGAAGATAAGAGTTTATCAAGCTGAGGAAGAATCAGAAGTTTCTGATGAAGACTCAGAAGATGATGATGAGTTGTATTTGATTTCAAAGAGGGTCAACAGACTCTGGAAGCACAAACATAATGGTCAAGGAAAGTTCAGAGGATCTAGGAGGACTGTTGGTCGTTCAGATACTTTGTTTGGCCATAAGAAGCAAGATTATGGTAAAGAGGTTATCTAATTTGAGTGTAAGGAGCCAAACCACTACAAGAATGAATGTCCTAAGCTGAAAAATGACATAAGACCTAAGAAGAATTTTTATAAAGGCAAGAAGGGGTTGATGGCTACATGGGATGACTCAAAATCAGAAGAAGATTCTGATGAGGAACAAGCCAACATTGCATTGATAGTAACAACAGCTGATCCAAAATGTTCTAAAAAACTAGAAGATAAGATGTTGTTATAATCACAATCAGACTCCGATTCTGAAGAGGTATTTTCTGAACTATCTCGTTTTGATTTAGAGTCATGTCTCTCTAAAATAATGGAAAAGTACCAGAGTCTTCAAAGCAAGTACAAAGACCTTAAACAAGTCCAAGTAGTTTGTTCTGAAACTCGTAGTGAACTTGAGAAAAACATTTCTTCCCTAAATGAAAAATTATTTTCTTTAGAAAGTAACAACTCTGCTTTGGAATGTAAAAGTTCAAAACTAGAGGAAGAAATAGTCTCAGAAGCTTCATGTACTTATTGCATTATTAGATATGACAGATCATTCCAGTACTTTTTGGATAAAAGCATAAATAGAAGTAAAATGGCTTCTTTGATCTGTGGAGTTAGCAGAAATGGAAATAAAGGTTTAGGTTGTACAAAAACTTTAAAACCTGACGAAAGTAAGAAGGTTAAATCGAAACCTCCCTATGAGCATTTCATGCCTGCTGGCACTGAGCTTGATTTTTCTGCACAGACACAGAAACTTACTAAGGATAAGAACTTAGTTCTGAAACCTAAGTATCATGCACAAATTTCACTTGACTATCATGTTGCACAAACCCAAGGGTATAAGAAACTTCGGGAAAGCTAATAAGAGAGGACCTATAAAGTGCGTACCTAAGGATAAGATCATCTATGTTATAGACATCCTTAGCAGCTCAGTTGAAACACCAATCATGGTACCTGGACAATGGATGCTCGTGACATATGACAGGAAGAAGGACTATGTTCCAAGATTCAGAACTTAAGCCTGGAGGATTCATTGGTTTCGGAGGAAACCAAAAAGGGAAGATCACTGGCTCTGGAACTATTGGTAATGGTAAACTTCTTTCTATTACTAATGTTCTTTTGGTCAATGGTTTGATGCATAACTTATTGTCTATTAGTAAACTTAGTGATAATGGTTATGAAATCATATTTAATCAAATGTCGTGTAAGGCTGTTAGTCAGAAAGATAGTACAATCCTTTTTAAGGGGAAGATAAATAATAACATTTATAAAATTAGACTTTCTGATCTTGAGGATCAAAATGTAAAATGTTTAATGTCTGTTAATGAAGAGCAATGGGTATGGCATAAACGTTTGAGCCATGTTAGCATGAGAAGGATTTCTATGCTAAATAAGCTTGGATTAGTCAGAGGCTTACCCAACCTGAAGTTCGCTTCAGATGCTCTTTGTGAAGTATGTCAGAAAGACAAGTTTTCTAAAACTTCTTTCAAAGTGAAAACTATTGTTTCTGCCTCTAGACTGTTAGAACTTCTGCATATTGATTTGTTTGGGCCAATGAAGACCACCTCTATAAATGGTAAGAAATATGGATTGGTCATCGTTGATGACTATAGTCGTTGGACATGGGTAAAGTTCTTGAAACATTAGGATGAGTCACATTCTGTGTTCTCTACTTTTTGCTCACAAGTGAGACAGAGATGGATTATAAAATAGTCAGAGTCAGAAGTGATCATGGTGGCGAATTTGAAAATAAACATTTTGAAAATATTTTTGATGTTAATGGCATTTCCCATGATTTATCCTGTCCTAAACTCCACAGCAAAATGGGGTTGCAGAAAGGAAGAATAGGACTTTGTAAGAAATGACCCGCATCGTGATCTAAGAGACTGATATGGCTTAACATTTTTAGGCAGAAATAGTTAACATATCTTGTTATATTCATAACAAGTTTTCTATTAGACCTATTCTGGATAAGACTCTCTATGAATTATGGAAGAACAGAAAGCCCAACATTTCTTACTTTCATCCTTTTGGCTGTGAGTGGTTTATGTTGAACACTAAAGAGAATCTTGGAAAGTTTGATTATAAGGCACATAAATGTTTATTGTTAAGATATTATGGACGCTCTAAAGGCTACAAAGTCTTCAACACTGAGACACAAATTGTCAAAGAGTCAGTTCATGTTAGATTCAGTGATAAGCTTGACCTTGAAAAGTCAACGCTAGTTGAGAAATTTGCAGATATGAAGATTAACTTCTCAGAATCTGAAGATAAAGACTCAGAAGTAAAAGAAAAGGACGCTGAAGCAAAAGAATCAGAAGAGACTCAACCAGAAGCCATTGATGGTCCAACTCATCAGAAGAAGAGTATATCAAGAATTTCCATTCTGAAGAATTGATTCTGGGAGATAAAGACGCACCAGACAGAACTCGGTCTTCTTTCAAACCTTATGAAGAAACTCTTCTAAGTTTGGTATCTCTGATTGAGCCCATATCTATTGATGAAGCTCTTTTGGATAATGAATGGATTATGGCTATGCAAGAGGAACTGAATCAATTCACCAGAAATGACGTCTGAGATCTTATTGGAACTTGATGGGTTTTCAGAAACAAGCTCAATGAGAAGGGTGAAGTCATAAAAAACAAGGCTCAACTGGTAGGACAAGGTATACACTATACAAAAACCTTTACTCTAGTTGCCAGGTTAGAGTCTATTCATCTTCTAATTTCATTTGCAGTCAATCATAACATCATTCTTTATTAGATGGATGTTAAGAGTGCATTCTTGAATGAATACATTTCCGAAGAAGTGTATGTGCACCAACCCCTTGGTTTTGAAAGTTCTCAAAACCCATATTTTATTTTTAAACTGAAAAAATTATTATATGGTTTGAAACAAGCTCCTAGAGCTTGGTATGATAGACTAAGTAACTTCCTTTTGGAAAATGATTTTACCAGAGAGAAAATGGGCACAACTCTCTTTTGCAAAACCTTTAAGAATGATGTTCTGGTTGTGCAAATTTATGTTCATGATATTATTTATGGTCCTGCTAATGCTTCGTTATGCAAGGATTTTGCCAAGTCAATGCAGACAGAATTTGAAATGAGTCTGATGGGAGAACTCAAGTTATTTATGGGAATCCAAATTGATCAATACTCAGAAGGAACATACATTCATCATAGCAAGTATACAAGGGAACTTATAAAGAAGTTTAACTTGTCAGAATGCAAGCCAGCAAAGACTTCAATGCATCCTACATGTATTCTGGGGAAAGAAGAGGTAGGCAATAAGATAAATCAGAAGTTATTTAGAGGTATGATAGGCTATCTCCTTTGTCTAACTGCTTCTAGACCTGATATTTTATTCAGTGTCTACTTATGCGCTCACTTCCAATAAGATCCTATAGAAACTCACTTAACTAGGTATCTGAAAGGTAGTACTAACCCTGATTTGTTTTATAGAAAATCAAGTGAATATAAATTAGTAGACTATTGTGATGTTGCCTATGATGGAGACAGAATAGAAAGGAAAAGTACTTCTAGAAGTTGTCAATTTCTGGGAGACAATCTGATCTCATGGTCCAACAAGAGACAATCAACAATTGTGCTTTCAACAACCGAAACTGAGTATATTACAACTTTTGGATGCATCACTGAGATACTCTGGATGAAGAGCCAGCTGAAACATTATAAGATATTTGAGAGTAACATTCATATTCTCTATGATAATACTTCTGCTATTTGTTTGTCTAAGAATCCTATCTTGCATTCTAGGGCTAAGCATATTGAAATTAAACATCACTTTTTACGTGACTAAGTTCATAAGGGTATTTTTCACTTAAAATTTGTTGATACAAACCATCAATGGACTAATATCTTTACAAAACCCCTTCCTGAAGATAAATTCATTTTCATTCTAAAAAACTTATTTATTGACTCTTGTCCAGAATGAAAAGATGAATTTCAGAATGTTAAGCTTCCAAAACTCTAGATTGGGTTCTGATAATTCATTTGTTGATTCTGAGACATGAGCTTTCTGAAGTGAGGAAGTTTCATGGATCATAAAGGTTTTGATTAGAAGCAATCTTATCGATTTGTATTATTGATTTTAAATAATTATTGCATTAAATGTTTGTCATTTACTTTGATATCATGTGGTTCTTAATGGTGACAACTGTCCCACTTTCTGAGCATGCGTGATGTTAGCGTGAGACGTTGGGTGTTGGATTTATTGGAATTAGGTTTTAAAAAATTACGCTTCCCCCTATGTCTGCGTATTTGTTAACTTTTCATCATTGCAATTTTTTTATATATAAACCCACTTCACTCATATCTTTACACTGAGCGCACTTTACTCTCACACTTTTCTCTCTTTCAAACCTTCAAACACCTTCTCTGCAACTGTTCATGTTCATCTTCATCTTCATCATTCAACAATGGCTGCTCTTCAACAACAATAACAATCTTATATTCGCTCAATTGTTGACGAGAATCATCTTGTTATGAAAGGGATACCTTAATTAACTCTTAACATTCTTGTTGATGAGCTTATGGTTATTTGTGAAACCATTGACGACTTCAGAAATATGAAGGATAATTGCTTGTATTTCTCAGAGACTTTGGAATTCCAAGGGTGGAAGGGTTTTTAGAAAGATTAATTGGTCCAGTATATCCAGTGCTTGTGAAGCAGTTTTGGATACATGTTGTTGCTACAAAGTATAAAATCACTTCCTCAGGAATTTTCAAGGAATGCACAAAGTTGGATGAAGGAAAAGGTCCAAGTTCTAAAGACCTATCTGATAAGATGAGTGTTTGGTTTAAGATAATTATGGGTTGTATTCATCACCGACCCAAGAAGGGAAGGTTCATTCCAAATGGAAGGTTAATTTCTGACCTTCTGGTTGGAAATGGTCTTGTGGATGACCTTTTGGTTAGTGGTTTAACGAAGAAGCTAGTAAAGGATGCTGGAAAGATCTTTTGATGGAAGAATATAAAGAGCATGTGTCTCATATCCAAGGTAGTCAAGCCAAATTTCATTCCTTCAAAGGATGATATATGTGGACGAGAATTCCGATTGACAGCTTTCCAATCTTCACCAAGATTGATCCTCTAGAAGTTCTGGAATATTATCTTGAGAGTTATCTTAAAGATGGAATAGATCCAATGGTTGGCCCATTTAACTTACCAGAAACTTACCCAAATATTCATAGGAAGAGGAAGAAAGAGTCTCATGAAGAAGGTTCTTCAAGACCTTAGAAGAAGAAGAAGAAGGCTGCTACTTTTTTGGATGAAGATGAGGTGCCTCTCAGTGAGCGCCAAATGGTCTTGTGGATGACCTTTTGGTCAGTGGTTTAAGGGAGGAGCTAGTAAAGGATGGTGGAAAGATCTTTTGGTGGAAGAATATCAAGAGCATGGGTCTCATTTCCAAGGTAGTCAAGCCAAATTTCATCCCTTCAAAGGATGATATCTGTGGACGAGGATTCCGGTTGACAACTTCCCAATCTTCACCAAGATTGATCCCCTAGAAGTTACGGAATATTACCTTGAGCATTGTCTTAAAGATGGAATAGATCCAATGGTTAACCCATTTAAATTACCAGAGACTTACCCAAATATGCATGGGAAGAGGAAGAAAGAGTCTCGTGAAGAAGGTTCTTCAAGACCTCATAAGAAGAAGAAGAAGAAGAAGAATGCTACTACTTTTTTGGATGAAGATGAGTGCCTCTCAGTGAGTGCTAAAAAGTAATGCTTCTGAAGGAAACTTCTGGTGTTATCCAACAGTCTTTGAAAGCTTCTGACACTCACTCCTGGTAAGCTTCCTAAGGCCAAAAATCTTTTTGTTTCTGATTCTCTAATTTATGAACGGGTTTTACCAACTCAACCATTTCCATCTCCTTCTCAAAGCATTCCTACTTCACAACCACCTCCCATAAAAATAACTGTTTTAAAACATGTTACAGAAACTCCTAAAGTTTATGAGACTCAATTACATCAACAACAACAATAAATACCACAAACATCACCTCCTTCATAGTTACCTTTATCACCCATTCCACGTCTATCTCTAATTGTTTATGCTCCCCACACCGAAAATCCAAATTTAACAACACCTAGAAGATCTCCCTCGAGAGATTATGGTAACCCAATGTATGAAGGTGCTCTTGAAGGCATGTCTAATTTTGAGCCTGGACCTAAAGTATATGACTCTGGAAGATACGAGGCCATTCCCTCTTCTCTTCCTACTATTTATGGTCCGGATCCTCATCCAACCATAACTGATATTTCTGTCAGAATCCCTAGCCAACCTAAACCAAACCCAAATATCGGTAACATTCTAAAAAAAATTGAATCAGACTCAAGAAGTTGTCTTCACACTGGTAGGTGGACTAGTTGTTTATTAGCTAATCCTGCAGAAAGTGATATTGCTTGGGAAGATTACAAAAGTTGCATAAACTCCAAGATCTCCAAGCTGAAGAACTTTGGGTATAAAGTCTCTGAAAGAAACTTATGTTCTGGGTTTGTAACCCTTGTGGAACTCTGGAAGTTACGACATAATCCATTGTGTCTTCTTGCTCCAGAGGTCAAAGAAGTTGTTCAGGAAGCTGAGGTAGATTCTGGGCATCCAAAATTTATCATGGAAGATGATGTTGCTTAGCCGATTGCTTCTGAAGAACAATAGATTATGGTTTCCAATGATTAACAGTCTGCTAAAGTTTTTTAATTGTCTTGCAAGGATAAGTTCAAACATCAGAAGCTCTTGAAGTTTTTTAGATCAGAACTTAAGTTACCAGTTTCTGAAGAAATGATCTACTCTCTGAGTCTAAAGCTTTAACTCTGCTGTTTGAGAAAGATTTCAACCAGGAATCAGAATTTGGCATCAATTTTTGAGGAATTGAAAATTCGGCATCAAGTTTTGAGGAGTTGTAAATTCCATGGTAATTAGACTTGGAAATCAAGCTCTTCAAGAAGAATTTGTAACCAGGCTCTGAAAGCTGTTTTAGAGAGTCAAAGAGAATTTCAAAGAGAACCAGGCTCCGAAGCTTATTCAAAAGAGTTCAACCAAGCTTCTGAAGTGAAGTTCATCAAAATATTGAGTTTGATAACCAGTGCTCTAGATAAGTTCAAGTAACTTCTGAAGACAAACCAGATTCTGATGGAAGATCATTCTTGTACTTAAAAAGGTTAATCAGAAAAGTGTTCTTTCATTCTGATTTTATCTTTTTAGGATTATACATCTCAGGGGGAGCTTTGTGCTTCTATAAGATGTATCTTTCTGTGATTACCCTGTACAAAACAGTTCATCAAAATACATGTTTTTGTCATCTTCAAAAAGGGGGAGGTTGTTAGAACAAGATTTGGTTCTGCATCTATACCTTGAATTGTGATGATAACAATGTTGTATTTATGTGAGAACCATTTTGGTACCCTAATTGTTTGTTATTGTGTAACTTTAACATACAATTCTGATTCTGAGTTTATGATGTGCAACGTCATCAGTTTCTGAATATTATGTTCCAAATTCCGCTTATGCACTAGTCATGAGAAATCCTGAAAGATGTCAAGTTGTTGCTATAATGTTCTTTCTGCTTCTATGATGATTCACTCCTAAGAAGTTTTTGAAGAGATGATATGTTGTTGCTGCAACATTCTCTCCACTTCTGCTTCTGGACGTGACTCTGATCGTCAAGTTTATGAAGAATGGCAAGCTTCTAAAGTTTTGTCACTTAGCTGAAGATTCTGAAGATCTCAAGTCAGATGTTAAGGTTATCAAGGTTCTGACTGAAGAGTCTGAAGATTCTGAAGATTCTGAAGATTATGAAGATACTAAAGATCTCAAATCAGACTGCTAACACTGTCAAGGTTCTGACTGAAGATTCTGAAGTTTCTGAATCCAGTTGTATGTTTCTTTATTTCATGTTTCATCAACTTTCACCAGAAGCCAATGAATTTGAAGATAAGTTAAAAATGGATACGTGATCAAATAATATATATTACAAATCAAATATTCCTTCCATATCTGTATTGTGAGCAAATGACAGTACTATACATCACACTTGTCACTGAATTTGTGGGCGAAGGACTGTACGTTGTATCACTACTTTCACCAATCCAACTGTGGGCAACTTCTCTATTTCCCCATTCCTCCCTCCAACGGTCTCTTCTCTTATGATATATAAGTGGGGCTTGGAGACTTGAAGAACTACTACAACAATTTCATTAGACTATTTTCTATGTGAAAAATATCTAGACTTTGCTCATATTTTTCTTTAAGTGTTTTGTATTTCATTTGTGTAAAATCTGCTTGTGTAGAGTTGTAACACAAAACCTTTGATTCAAACATGTTATTTGATATTCCTTAAGGAGACTAGGGTATAGTCGGATTCTTGAGAAGACAAAAAATATTATTCTTTGTGATTATTGTCATCAGTTGATTATAGTGGATTAAATCGTTATGTATAAGGAAAAATCACTTTTGCGGATGGACTGAAGTAGTTTTGAGTTTCAAGCGAACCAGGATAAAAATACCAGTGTTTTTATCTTATTTGTTCTTAGTATTTGAGTGGTGTTCATGAGTTGATAAAAAAACATTTGTTTTTAAAATCCAATTCAAACCCCTAATTTCTTGTGTTTTTCACACCTTCATGTTCTTGTTACAAGGTCTGAGTAAAGTATATCATGCACATCCAAATATGTTTTTTTATCAAACACTCTCGATAAAAAACATCAATTCAAATATAATACTTCCTGTGTTTTTTATAATTTATATTGAATATCTAAAAAATATTATATTTGATTATCGAGAAAATAGGTGTAGATTTGTAAGAAAAAAAAAAGAAAATAAGTGTAGATAGAGATTTTTTTTGGGTTGGTGGGTATGGTAACTTGTTTTGTTTTCCCTTTTTTGAACAGTTTTTCTTATCTATGTTGGATTGTTTCTTGTATTATCCCTTTATAATGTTTTGTTCTTTAAGAAAAGTAATAAGTATGTTATTCAAGCCTCCAAGGTAGCATGTTTTTTCATCAACATGTCTACAGCTCCTTTTCCAAGGCATACCTTGATCGATTCCACCACATCAATTAAAACTCAAACAAAAAGAATCTTGTTCATCTAACATCTCTTTCATTTATAACAAGATTTTTTTCCTTCAAATTAGGTTAACCTTTCTTTAGCCATCTTATCCTCAACTTCTTTCACAAGAAGCATTCTTTCTTTGCATAGCAACCCCTAAAGAAGCATATGAACTTTTGAAATTGTGAAATACAGATGTAGTACTTATTTTTTTTTATAATTCTTTTTTAAGTGAAATTTGTAGTTCTTTCAAATATTAACATAATAAATTTGTAGTTCTTTCATGTATTAATATAGTAGATGCATGTATTTTAATTTCTTTGTTATAGTAACTTAACACAATTTTCTATTTTTTAAATTTTTATTGTAGTGTTTAATTATGAATTGAACAATCTAGCTAACCACCGATACATTGCTCTTATTTTTTTTAATAGACGTACTGATTCCTTGATTTTTTTAAATGTCTTATCCCTCGTCGGTACTGATATTTCTATTTATGTATCATAGATTGTAATTTGTTAAGAGTCTCACATTAGATGATATATTGTCTGAACATGTATTTATAAATTGTGTAATCCTCATCCTACAAATCAATTTTGTAGAGTTGAATTAGGTCAAATCATATTTTTTTAATATGGTATCAAAGAGTCTCGTTTAAAATCTAGTGGATCACTTACTTTGATTTTCGTTATCTCACTGTCCACTATTTATTTTCACGCTACAATTGTCTAGTCCTAAGTGTGAGGAGATGTGTTAAGAGTCTCACATCAAATAATATATAGTCTGAACATGTACTTATAAGTGAAGTCAATCTTCGCCCTACAAATTTTATAGAATTAAATTAGGTTCAACCACATTTCTTAACACAACTAATTAGGAAAATACAACCTCAATATAGCTCTTACTCCTTCATGTATAAAACTACTTTGTCCACATTTAAAATGCCAACTACTAACTATTTATTTGCAGCCTCTATGCAGCTCTCTAAGCCTATGTTTTAGAATCTTCAATATCTACTTCAATACAAAAGCACCTTACCCTTCAACCTTTATAAATGTCCATTGCTTTCAAACAAACTCTAAAAAACCTTCTTACTTCCATTCCACCGTGATCACAAGATATTTCTCTTATAGATGAATTTGTAGTACTAAGGATAAAAAGCTAAGAAAATTTTTCTCTTTAAGTTAAGGGACAAAAATCATCTCCCATAAATATTGATTATATAATGATATGAACTGCCAAAAAAGGAGTTAGTTTCCTGGTTTAGTGCACTATATCACATGTGAATATTCATCTTCAATATCATGTTAAACATGTAGCTCAATAATACATTTGCATATATATAGATCATACCAAATTTCTGACATTCTCAATCTAGCATTTATCTTTCTGTTAGTGCATAATTAATTTGTAGAATTTGTACTTTTCATATTAGGGACAATGCATGAGTAGATAAAAAAAAACATATACTAAAAAAGTTTTATTATTTTACTACAAGATTTTACAGGTTTACTTCATAATAGTATATTAACTATTGCTTTGAAAATTTCAAAAGAAAAGGAATGCACCTGCGTTCTGGTGATAGTGTTCAGTGCAGAAAATAGATTCCCAAACTATAATTCTTTACCTTAACCTATACATACATATATATAATATTTATAGTACAATATGAGATTTTGTGCCGCTTTAAAATACCTACATATATAATATTTAGTCCTAAGTATAAAATTATTCTCATTTTAGAAGTTGAAATGGTAATTATAGTTAAGGTCATGAATCATGAAGATAAGTACCTATTTATATGTTTTATTATATGATCATAACAAATATATTAATGCCATAAAAAGCTCCTAATAATGCAACAGAATAATCGCAACAAACATATATAGTTATTTTATTTAATTTTCCATTTTATAAATGATATATATTTTTCTTTTTCTCTCCAGTAAATAAAAAAACTGAGATTTCAGATCACTAATCAAAAAGGAAAATAAATAATTAGAAATAATGAATACCTAGTGCTTGAATAATCATAGAGCCTTCCAGTGCTTGAGAAAACAATCAATCCAACTTCAGCATCACAGAGAATGGATAATTCTTTTGCTTTCTTCAACAATCCATTTCTTCTTTTCGAAAAAGTTACTTGCCTGCTCGTCGAGTTATCAATCCTTCGAATCGCAATCTTTCCTCTTCCCATCTCAAAATATGGATTAGGGTTTCTTTCACCTGCTAGATCAGTAGTCAAATACTCTTCTTCTTAAGATCCATCACCAAGGGATATTCAATTTTTTTTTTAAAAATAAATAAAAAAAGGGAAAAAAATATGAAAGATAAAATAGAGAAGAAAAAGTGACTTACTTTATAGGAGTATTGAGTAATAAGGAGGAAAGGAAGAAGAAGAAGAAGAGTTTATAGATGTTGGTATAGATTTGTAGAAAGCGGTATTTGATGCAGTTTTATTCTTTATATGGAAAGACTAAGGAGCTTTAGGACAAAAGTAACTACTATATTTATATAATTTTCAATTTTTTCTATTTATGGGAATCCAATATAAATATAAAAGAGAACCTGTCATAGAAAAGAGAGATAATATGTGTATATTATGTTTTAATATTATTCAGTAAAAAAAAATTAAAAAATCAAATCATTATATCTTAATTTTTGTTGGTCAGAAATTGAGGGAAGTGACCAAATAATATAATATAATTGAAGTTAATGAAATAACCTATAATATTTTTTAGTTAAAAAAGGAAACTAAAATATTAAATTAAGTTAAGAATTTAATAATTAATTATGTTTTAATATTTATAAATTTAGATGATAATTGTAAATTAAGTTAAACCGAATGAATAGTTCAATTTATAAATATTAATTGATTTAAATAAATATAGACAATTGATATAAGAATTCAAATACTTAGATTTGTGTGTGAATTATAGTGTTTAATATTATTCTTTTATAATGAAAGTTATTATTTTTATATCTTTTGTTTCCAGCAGATGGGGAAGGTGTGAAGTCGTTAAAAGTATTTCTGATGCAAACCTTAAAATGGTATTCCAAGATTAGTGGTATTAAGGTTTCCCAAGTAGTACATAAAAGAAGCGCGTGATTTGTACTCGCTCATTGTTTTGATTAAAATGGTCACGTTTCAAATTGATAGGGAGAGTGCTGAAAACGTGGCAAGCATGCGCGTGGAATGGTTTACATTATGACAACATCGGAATTCAGAATGATGGGACCCTGAAAGTAGTGAAATAATGTGACGTATAGGGAAGTGACACGTGGAGTTTCTAAAACCGAGGGCGCTATTTTTTTCCTGCTTGTCAAAAACGGTTCTTCTCTCTCTTATAGTTTTTTATATTTCACTGTTGGCAATTTTGTCCTTTTCAATTTAGGGGAATATAATAAATATTGTAAAATAAAGGTCTATTCATTAATTATAGAGTGCCTTTTATATTTCGTCTGCTTTTCCAAAATGGAAATTAATAATTATTTTGTTTTATTAAAATGCATGTTTCATAGTCTATTTGAAGGTAGGTATTACTTGGTGTAATCTCAATACATTTGTGAGAATGATGGTTGGATTTGATACTTTATATAGTAAAACCTTTCTTATATTTAAAACAAAGTTTTATCTTTGCTGCTAATAGGAGTAATAAGTACTGAATTGCAAAAACTTTTACTTTTGGGAAATGGACAAACTTTTTTAAATGAGCGTTTGGCGATGATTGTCCTTAAATATTTTAAGATTTTAAATAAATTAAATATTTTTAACTTTTAATATATTGAATATCCGTATTTTTTTTTATCATTTTAATATTTTTCATAAGTGATAGGTCATGCTTACGAGTATCCCCGCACTCTTTAAGAATTTTAAATAAAAAAAATTTATTAAAAAAATTAAATATTTCAATTACCATGCATTGAATGTACACATTTAAAAAAAATGTACCTTATTAAGTTCTTAAAAAGTGTTATGAGGCATTCATTAATATTTTCTTAACTGATGAGACATGTCAACGAGTGACCTGAGACACACTTTAAGAATTCTAAATAAATAAAATATTCTTTAGAAAAGTAAAATATTTCAACTTCTAATGCATTGAATCCAACTTTATTTTTAATGAAAGATAACTGAAATTCTTAAGTATATGATAATGAATGAAATTCTTAAGCATATGATAATGAATTTTTTAGAAATGTCATCATTTTAAATAAGTTACTTGTAATCAAATAATATGTAAGTGGAATGGAAGCACATAGAAAACTAGAGAAGATTTTTCAGAAAGAATAATCAATGTAACAATGTGAAAGCGAGGCGACAAAAGAGTACGGTTGATAGGAGAACATCTTTCTTTTTCACGTCAATATCAAGTGAATGCAAAGCTAAGGAGATGTACGAGGTATTCGGGAGTTACTGTGACATACATTAGGTTGTGATTCCATCCAAGAGAAACATAAGATTAATGTGAATATTCTAAGGTTTTAAAGGAGAGGTCATGATAGGGCTCAATAGAATCCTAATTTTAGAAGAGAAACCTACATAATTAAAGAAGACACAAGAGGCAGGATGTTGGGTCAACCATTCAAGGATAAGTAGAGGCAAGCTTAACATTTGGGGGAACCGGTTCACAAAGAAAGCAAAGATTCTAGATCATATGCGCATGTACTCAAAAACGAAATTATGAACAGAAGGAAGAACTTTAAAAGGGAGCCAAGAGCAAACCATAACATGGAACCGAATTTGCTCATCCGAAACTCGATATTGAAAAAGAAGAGGCGTGAAGTAGATTCGAGAAGGCTTACATAGGGACAATAGAAAATTCAGTCATGACGTACAATATCCAAGATGTATTCAATTATGAGGGATACTTTGCCATCCATGCTACACCATTGGAGCTAGTTTACACCCTTTCGAAGAACAAATGAGGGAGAACTTCAAGTCCTAGTTAATGACAGAGATGATTTGCTGAAGTAATGGTTCAAGGAAATTAGAAAATGGGATTCGTCTGTTGTGGATAATGAAATAGTAACATGGTTATGATGCTATTATGTTCCATGTCATGCATGGAACCTTAAAATGAAGCCCTTTGAATGCACATAAAGGTTTGTACTCATCATAATCAAATGATTCTTCACGCGTGTAGATCAGAGAAGAAGAGGCACCAGAAAACGAAGAAGATTATGATGATTTTCTTGGACATGGTAGCGAAAAACATGAAGTGGGGAACATGTAATACCCTAAAACTCGACACCCTTGATTTATTAGAATAACATAATTTTTACACAACCTCGATGTTATACATTCACAACATATATCTTTCTTGCAAATTATAACATGAAACATGCAGCAGAATAAAATATCAAAACTTCAAAGAAAACACTTATTGATCTCATCAAAATTTACTAATTAAAATAACTCAGACATCTCAAGAAACATAAAATATAAAAAAGCCACATGTCCCTAGTGTTACATATCATATCGACACCAAAACTTAACAACTCGAAAAACTGTAAACAAACGAAAAGGTCTCAATGCCATCCTCCAAGTCCATAACAGCTAGTGTTCCTCTATTTTAGTAGTTGTACAACGAGAGTAAGGACACCACAAACAAAACAACCAGATGGTAAGAATACATCCAATAGAGTTAGTGGTGCATAAACATTAAAGGATAGTATAATTCAAGTAATTACCAATCACATGAATATCATTCACAACCATGCATTGATTACAATAATAACTCGATCATAAAAAGGCTATGTATGTGTAAGACCCCAATTTTGACCCTAAGATCCCTCATGCAATTTCATCATAAGCATTAGCATTGGGATCATACCTTGGCATTCTCCTTACCCCTCATTCATTGGGTTTATTTTGGGAGAGATCACCAAGTACTTTGTGATTGTATCATACTTGTATTTTATCATTTTACTAACCAAAATACCAAAAATATGTCTTTGCATTTGCCTAACTCTTTTGTAGGTAGGGCATGATCCCATTGATTTATCAAGTTCACATTTAGGGTTTGAGACCCTCATGAAGAAAGAACACAACCATGAATTGATACAAGAATGATTATGAGCATCATATATGAGTTACATTGATTACTACATGTTATATTGATCAAGTTTTCTTCAAGAGTTTGAGGGTGATTTGCCTTGGAACCCCTAGTTTGACTGGGTATCTTGAGTAACTTCTCCAACAAGCTATCTCACCAATTGATCAAACCTCTCAAGGGACACTTCAAATTTCATCATATTATGCATATATGATCTACCATGAACTTATAAAGTCAAGAGAATTGAAGATTAGCAAGTTGGTTGATGGTGGTTGGCCAGATGAATTCATCTGATCAAAACTGGGTCTCCCTAGACCCTATCTCCTACAATTTTCACCATATAAAAATTATTACAAGATCAAACTTACTCTAAATAACATTCCAAACAACTTTCGTGTTGATACCTAGAGCTAGTTTTGCTTGGAAAATCATTTTCTATGTTGAAACATTATAGGTCATTTTGTCTAAACCCTAATTTGAAAGTCAACTTCCCAAGGACATAACTTGCTCAATTTTTATGAGATGAAAGATTTCCAAGTTGAAAAATAAAATTCAAGATACCTACTTAAACTTTTATGTTTGGAGTGAGAGCTAATTCAACTTTTATGAGCATGTGATATGAGGCTACATTATAGGTCACTTTTGACCTATACCATTGAACAAGTGATTTTTCCAAACTTCAAAAATGCATAACTCTATCATTTCAAATCCAAATTACATGAAATGGGTTACCATTTTGGAGGTCTTTGAAAGAGCTACCACTTTAATGAAGACACTTTTCTCATTTGAAGCTCACATAAAAAGTTAAGCAAGGTGGAATATTGAGACATATGGCTTGATACTTAGAAAAATATTGATATGTTAAAAATTTCCATACTTCCACCTTAAAATTCTTCATGATAAAAACTTCAAATGGAAAAATGTTGAACATGAAAGTTGTTCCTCTTGATCTCACCTTTCCAAAAAGCCTAAATTCATCTATTTTGGACAAGAAATGAATAGGTTGCGCATGGCATGAACATGGTATCATCATTTGGCAAGATTAAACTTCAAACATCCATGCACAATTGCTTAGCATTCCAATATGACTTCAGCCTTTCTTACACTTAATTATGGATCAGATGGAGTGATTTCATGGGCCTGTACACGCCCATGCACCCATGCATCACACATTGCTAATTTTGGAAGTTCACTTCAAGTGTGCAAATATCAATTGAATTGGCTATAAATAGAGCCCTCTTGCATCAGAATTTCACACACATTCGCGCCAACTTTGATCCCAAACCTCTAACCCTCTCATTCCAAAGGATAATCCTGAGAATTTCATTTGAAATTGAGTTTGAATTCTCACTGTTTTGAGATTCAAAACTCCAAGGATCTAAGACCTTTTGTGCATTCCATTCTACTTCTGCAAGCATTTAGAGTGAGATGAAGCACGAGCCAAGGCAAGAACAGTTGAATCCAGGCCTACATGGAAGCTATTTTTCAAAAAATTTCATCTCTTCGATTCTCTCTCAATCTTGCTCAATTCTCTTGATTCTTTGGTTGTCTGAAGTCCTACCAATGTAGGCAAGAAGATTGAGTTGCTTTGAGGCCAAATCGAAGCAACTCAGTTCATGTACCTCAAATTTAAACTCCATGTATCTCTAAATATACTTGGAGTTAGGATGAATTGAGGTCAGATTCGTGCTCTACGCCATTTTTTCTTTCAGATCATGTCCTCATTTTTCATTTTTTTGATGGTGATGAGTGAATCAGTCCAGCCAGGGTCGCCGGAGAAGACGACCGGCCTTTGGACACCGGTGATGTGCTGGCTTGGTTCTGAGCCATTGATCTCATTTGAATTATTTTAATCACGAGCGTGCATTGTAATTACCTTTCCTGTGGCGCATTGACTCAAGACCACAATGGAACGCGCGCTGGTGGCCACTTGATCTGCCACCTCAATTAATGTGGGAGATCAAGTGGCTCACGTTTTTTGGTTATTTTCATGATTTAATTGATTTTTCATTTGTTTTTAATTGTTTAAAAATACTTTTAAATTTCCAAAAATTATGAATTTTTTTCTCCAAGGTCCTTTGACCTTATTTGACCTATGATAAATCTCATGGCCATTTCTTTGGTGTTTTGATGAGGTTTTAGGAATTGGACAAACCATATTTAATTTAAATGCCTTATTTTAGTATTTGCCAAATAATTTTGTTGACCAATTTGATAATTTGTTTGAGTTTGACTATTGTTGTTAGGCCTTGGTCAAGGTTCATTTGACTTTGTTGAGTTAATATCATTGGATTTAGGGGATTGATGGAATGTACATTCCATCTCCCAAAATGAATGGATGATATTAATTTGGTAAAAGTCCTCCTTTGACCAATTTGTGTTTTGATCCACCCCCTCCCACTTTATCTCATTCCCTTTCTTCATTCATTCATTTCATTTGGCCTATGATGTCTCAAGATCCTAAGGCTAGTTGATTGAAAAATTAACATAAGTATGGATGAGATTAGGCCACACCTTTTGCATATTCTTTTTGTGTGTGACATGTTTCATGAGCATAGTTCATAATACTATGTCTCTAACATGAATTAACACCAAAATTCTATTGCTCGACCTCAAATAGTTGTGACTTCTACATAAGTCCAATTACGATTGCTTAACATAGCGCTAAATTTATGACATCAAAGGAATATCATTCTAATTAGTGAGATTGTAAGTCTCCCCTCTTTCATGGTATTGTGTGGAAACTTGGCCTTCTTTCCTTCCTTTGGAAGATGTTTTGGTTCAAGGATCCATGCTTGTGATAAGTGGGTTGAGTGTTCTCCAAAGAATGTCTAAAAATGAAAAGTAAAAGCAAAACAATATTAACTTCTAACTCATTAACAACTAACTTTTAATTTCAAGTCATTTACTTTAATGTCATTTAATTCTAGCTTTTATACATTTGCCATTGTTCATATCATTCTAATTGTTTATGTTAATGCAATTTTCACTTTGTCCACTTGAACCATATTGTGTGATACATTTTGTTTGTGTATACTTTGTGTGTTTGTGTGGTCTTTGACCATTAATGTACATAATAACAACAAAAAACCCTAAAAAACTTTTGTATGGACTGTTGGCTTGATCTTAGACAAATGGACTTAGAACTTAGGTAACATTCCTATGCTAAAGGACTTGGCCAATGGCAACTTATTGAGAAATCAAGTGCTTGCAATTTGAAACTTCATCTGATATATCATTCAAGATCTCTCTAAGTTCATATGCAACATGATCATTGTGAAGCTATTATTTTGAACTTGTGACTCGTGAATTCATCTGTTACATGGGCTATTTTGAAGAAGATCATGGATTGGATAAGCTTGGATGTGGATATCTTTATTTGATGCCTTGCTCTTCATGATAATATAATTGTGCATTTATGTGTTGCTTGATTCTAAAAAAAGTCCAAGGGAATTCTGGGTTTCTATTGACATTCTTGTCTATTGGATTGCTACCCATTTGGTCAGATCTTTTCAACTCTAAACTTTTAATTTTGTACATAGGATAGTCTCTTCATCTTCTCCCCATTTCTTTAATTTCAAAATATCTCCCTCATTTTTCAAAACCTTCTTTGATTGAACTTATTTTGTTCTAAACTTTGACCACTTTGCAAAAAAGATAGAAACTTTGGCCTTATGCCATTGCATTTTCAAACTTCTTTTCTTAAATCAAACTTGTAAATAAACTTAACTATACTTGACTTAAACTTTCAAAAAGCCAAAAAGAACTAACTCATTCAAACCATTTTTAGGCCTTTGTGCCTTTCAAACTTAATTTTTGTTAAAATCAATGCATCCACTTTGAAATTTGTATCACGAACTACGAGGTTTTGATCCCTCATTTTTATGTTGGTACGTAGGCACAAGACCGAAGGTCTTGCCAAACACAAAAATATAATTAATGAATTCTTTTCTCATCCCTCCATTCTATTTGTTTGTAAACATCACTTCATACCAAGTACATATGCACACAAAAAGGGCTCCCTAGGAGTACCTAGAACACTTTGGGTGCTAACACCTTCCCTCTGTGTAACCAACTGTTAGATGCCCAAGTTTGCTTATTTGAGCTATCAAATATGGGCATCTTTCACTCCTTTTTGTTAGACGGTGTGGCTAGTGATCGAGAGGGGGGGTGAATAGATCACCTCTTTTAAATTTAACGGATTTGAAATTTTATCAGAGTTTTCAAAGTTGGCGGAAAAATTTGTCCCGAATCGACTTCCGTCTATTCTGAACCGCTACTAGAAAGCCGGACACACAAGTTTAATTGCTGGATTTTAATGAGAATGACAGAACCAATTCACACCAGAATTTTAACTAATTGAATGCACTTATCATTAAAGTCTATTTCCAATGAATAAAATCTAGCTAACCATTTTATCAAACAGTTGGTGTGTATGTGATTGATGATAAACAACAATGGAGTTTGATTAAAAGTTTTCTTGCCACTGCTGTCTTGCAAAAGGAACAATCACCACAAACTAACTGAATGTGCGAAAACAGTTTGAAAAACGTAAAGAGGAGTAAGATAAGAAAACGATACGCAGAGATTTGGTAAGGAAGTTCCCCACGTCGTCCTCGCGTGTGGGTACGTCTCCCTCTCAATTTCAAATGAAATTGAGAACTTTGATTATCAATTTTTGCCGAATCCGTTGATACAAGGTTATGATACAAAGACAGAATTCTAAACTCTAAGAACTTCTTCTTGTATGAACCTTCACTTGATCTGAGCACGATCAAGATTTTCCTGCACGAAATTGCAAACAATTCACCGGTTCCACGACCTGCTTGCGAAATCCTCCGATCTCCAAACGCAACGCTGTGGCTGAATATGTTCTGCAAACGTGGCTCCCAAACCCTCAAGAACACTCCAGTTCTTGAAGGACAAACCAGTAGGTTTTTCCTAGAAACCCCCTTCAATCTTCAACTCAGCTAGATCCTCGATCGTTCCACTGCAAACCACAGCTAGATCCTTGATCGTACCACTGAACGTTATCTCGATGC
Source organism: Lathyrus oleraceus (assembly GCF_024323335.1). Lineage (NCBI taxonomy): Eukaryota > Viridiplantae > Streptophyta > Magnoliopsida > Fabales > Fabaceae > Lathyrus > Lathyrus oleraceus. The sequence goes on from NC_066579.1 coordinate 453,446,434, forward strand.
TTCTTTAATCCAAAGAACAAGAATGGTTATGTGTAAATGTTCTTGAAGAAAAGTAATTGAGAAGATGAAGAAGATGAAGTCTCTTTCAGGTTTCTAATTGCTCTCAAACAATTGCTCCAACACTGCTTTTGATCTTGTGTTCAATTGTTTTCCCTCAATGAATTCGTTTTTTTTTTGCACTGCTGTTATAACCTGTCTTATATATGCTGCAAAACAGTTGCTGTTATAACACAAAACAGCTTTATGTATTGATACATAATAGTGTGCATCGATGCATACTGTAGGATATGTGAATTTTTGGTGAAATTGATTACTCATGTATCGATGCAAAAGTCGTGTGTATCGATGCATGTTATTATTACACTAGTATGTATCGATGCCTGATGCGTATGTGTTGATACACAGACTGTTTCAATTAGTCATGTATCGATGCAGGGATCGTGTGGATCGATGCATAGAGTCTTTTGCCTTTCATGTATTGATGCATGACTCGTATGCATCGATGCATACTGAACAAAAATGTTTTGTGATTTATCACATGCTGTGTGTATCGATGCAGAGGTTTATGTATTGATGCATACTGACACCAAATGCATTTTAATTGTTATTTAGAGGGAAGTATCAATGTAGGTCTATATGTACAGTTATGCAACAATAGAGTGGGATGAAAAATATAATAAAACACACATGTATCATGTAATGCAATGCACAACCAACATTTGGATGATGATCACACAATTTGCTATCATTAAAAATTAATTCAAGGTAAAGAATTCTCTCACAAACTCCCCCTTTTTGATGATGGCAAATTCTTGGCAAGATGTGTGATACTCCCCCTGAGTTTGTGCATATCTGCATTTTCTCCCCCTTTGTCAACATCAAAAAGAGGAGGAAACAAATTTATCAAGGTAGCATAGTGTAGCAGGGCATGGCAAAAAATGGATAACAGGCTATCAATCACAAAGAATGTAGCTTCAAAGTAAAGAATCATTCACAAAGAATGAAGAATAAGGGCAATAACAATAGAGATAAACAGAATTAGAAAAGCATTTTAAAGATACGAACGAGTTTAAGAGTTACATAAGCTAAACCATATATTGTGCAACAAAATAAAACTTGAGCAATATGAAATGAAATGCAGTGAGATGAAAAGATGGTTGGTTAATTTGGATTGTTGCCACCACAGGACTCCTCATCATGTCTGTCAGGATCTCTGTAGCTTGGCGGAGGCGGAGGAGGAGGCATTGTGTCTGGATTTTGGCCCATGAAGGAGTATTGCCTAAATCGGTTCTGAACTTCAATGCTTCTAAAGCTGTCCATAATACCAGGATTTTCACGGCAGTCGTCCATAAAGCCGGACATTTTGTTGTAGAAAACCTGATGCCATTTAACCAAGTCTTGGTGCCAAGCGTGTTGATTCTGATGCATCCGTGTATGCTCATCATGCCAGTCCCGATGCTCGTTGTGCCATTCAAATTGTTGAACATGCCAGTACCGTGCTTCTTCATGGCGTTCTTTGTTGACAATTTCCATATGTTGAAGCATATGAGTGATGTCCGCATTTGGTGTTGAGGCTGAAGTACCACCGGAGAATGGAGGGGCTGTAGGTTCAGGTACGTAGTTGGTAGGAGACCACCTTCGTGGCACCCAATCACCCCAACCAGTATTGGCCTTAGCTTGTGGTGCATCTGTTTCGGCCGCATCCTGCATTTCTTCATCAGGCTGATCTTCAGCAACATGGATGCGTTCCGAGGGCACGTCAAAGTTGTAAATTCTGGTTTTGGATTTTCTTTCGAAGAAATAGAAACATTTGCGGTCCTTGTCCCACCGATATCCCATATGCGATAGAGTGGCAGAGTCAAACTCTTGAGCAGCAGATGGAGATAGGAGAGGAACAATAGGTATTGCAACTTTCCAAAACTTAAGAATTTTCATTATTTGAGAGGCATAACCTAGAGCCACATTCTTGGAGCTGTCTCGCACAAAAAATAGACGTTTTACAAAGTAGTTCGCCCAATTTAGGAGAACCTTATTTTGCAGAATGTAGAGAAGATGTATGCTAGGCCTATCCAACCGAGAGTGTCCACTGTTTGTTGGACGCAGAATATGTGTGATAATCCAGTGAAGAATACGCGGAGTTTGCTTGATCATACCTGACGTGACGTGTTCATCCTCAATCAGCGGTCTATCAATCTTTAGGATAGAAGTTGTAAAGTCCTTCATGTCACATTCAGGATCAAAATGCAGGTTATGCCAGCACTTGAAAACCATCGACGGAGACGGCATTTGAAATACCGTTTCCCAATCAGAGGCTTCAAAGGTATATGTTCTGACTCCGATAGAACACCGGAACATATAGCCTCTACCAGTTTGTAAGCCAGCATAAAAGACCCGAATGAAATCCTCATGATAATCATCCTTTGTGGACAGAAACGACCCAAGTCTTTGTGCATGTAAGAGTTCAACTACTTCATTTAGGTGTAGGTGAATGGCATCTGTTTTATCAAAGACGTGAGGTTTCATGACTAACCTTGTCTTGAAGGACTCTTCAAATTCAGCAGCAACAGCAGGATGAAGTAGCTCTAAGGCATTTGAAGGAACTTCTGGTGGTTGCTGAGATGTACCGGCTGTTTCCTTTCCCTTTCCTTTTCCTTTGGCTCTGGCTGGAATAGTGCGTGGAGGCATGGTGATGTGAGATTTAGGGTTTGAGAGAGAGAGTGAAGATGAGGAGGATTAGGGTTAGCCACTGGTTTTGGGGTTTTTGAGGGCAGATGATATGAAGTAATGAGATAGGAAGTGATATGATTGGCTGATGTGTCGATGCATGAGAGAGAAAGAAATGCATTTAATTCAGATAGCATCAGTATGTATCGATGCAGAGGGTCATGCGTCGATGCCAAATATTCACAATTGGCATGTGTATCGATACATGCGATGGATGCATCGATGCATCCTGAAGCAGTTTTTAAAAATTTGAATTTCAGAATGTATGGGTCGATGCATGCTTCGTTTGTGTCGATGCATACTGATGCTGAACTAGCTTTTAATGAGTTTTAATGCAGTATGAATATGCATTATGCACTATGTCATGATGATTATGCTCAACAGAGATTCAGAAGTCAAATTGTTAATGTGCACACAATATGGACAAGGAGTATATGCAAACAAATTTTATATCAACTAGAGTAAGAACATTTGTTCTAACATACACAATCACTTAGCAATAAGAAAATTGTAGAAAGGATTGATATTACCTCTGTTGGAGAACTCTTGTGATGGATAATTGACATCTAAAACAGCTCTTATCAACCATGGTGAGGCATAATATAATTAAGAGGTAACATGCTTATGACATCAATTGAGAGAGATCTAAGATTCCCAATTCGCGACGAATGTTGAAGAAAGGTTCCATTGCCAATGGTTTAGTGAAAATATCAGCAAGCTGATTTTTGGAATCAACGTGTTCAAAGACAACGTCTTCTTTTTCAACATGATCACGAAGGAAATGATGTCTTATCTCTATGTGTTTAGTGCGTGAGTGTAAAACAGGGTTTTTAGTAAGGTTTATGGCACTAGTGTTGTCACATTTGATAGGAATACGTTTGAGTTGAATGTTGAAGTCTTGTAGTTGCTGTTTCAGCCATAAAATCTGAGCGCAACAACTACCGGCTGCAACGTATTCTGCCTCTGCAGTTGACAAAGCCACGGAAACTTGCTTTTTGCTATGCCAACTGACCAAGGAGTTTGAAAACAGGTGACATGTACCACTTGTGCTTTTCCTATCTGATTTGCAGCCAGCAAAATCAGAATCGGAGTACCCTACTAGGCTACAATCACTTCCTTTGGAATACCAAAGCCCGTATTTAGGTGTTCCGTGAAGATATCTAAATATGCGCTTCACCGCTTTTAGGTGTGATTCCTTAGGATTTGATTGATAGCGTGCACACATACAAACACTAAACATGATGTCAGGTCTAGAAGCAGAAAGATACAAGAGAGATCCAATCATACCTCTGAACCTTTTGACATCTACACACTTACCGTGCTCATCCTTATCTAGATTTCCGTTGGTAGGCATTGGGGTGTCGATTGATTTTGAGTCATTCATTCCAAATCGCTTGAGTAGTTCTCTACAGTATTTTGTTTGACATACTGCTGTACCCTCATCAAGTTGCTTTATTTGCAGTCCTAGGAAGTAGTTCAGCTCCCCCATTAGACTCATCTCAAATTCACCCTGCATAACCTTAGAAAATTCTTCGACCAAGTGTATGTTAGTTGAACCAAATATGATATTGTCGACATAAACTTGAACTAAAAGAATGTGCTTCCCTTTGTGTTTAATAAAGAGAGTATTGTCCACTTTACCTCTTGAATATCCATGATCAATTAGGAATTTGCTAAGCCTTTCATACCAAACCCGAGGGGCTTGTTTAAGACCATACAAAGCTCGTTTTAATTTGTAAACATGATCTGGATTTTCAGCATTTTCAAAACCGGGAGGTTGTGAAACATATACTTCTTCATTTATGACACCATTAAGAAAGGCACTCTTTACGTCCATTTGGTAAAGCTTAAAATCCTTAGAACACGCATAGGCAAGCAAAAGACGTATAGCTTCAAGGCGAGCAACTGGAGCATAAGTTTCCTCATAGTCTATGCCCTCCTCTTGGTTATACCCTTGTGCTACTAAACGTGCCTTGTTCCTAGTAATCACTCCGTTTTCATCAAGCTTGTTCCTAAAAACCCACTTAGTGCCTATGATATGATGATCTCGCGGACGAGGGACAAGTTCCCAAACGTCATTTCTTTTAAATTGATTAAGCTCTTCTTGCATGGCCATTAGCCAAAATTCATCAATCAAGGCCTCTTTGGCATTCTTAGGTTCTACTTGTGAAACAAACGCGAAGTGAGAACAAAAATTACTTATCTTAGAACGAGTCATTACTCCCTTTGAAATGTCTCCCAAGATGTTGTCAATGGGATGGTCTTTTGAGGATCTCCAAGCTGTTGGAAGATCATTCACTTCAGCTGTCTTTTCTTCCTCAATTTCTTCATGACTAGTATCTTCCTCCTTCTCATGGGCAGCTGTTTTGGACTGATCAGTTTCCTCAACAGCTTCCTTGAGTATGTCTTCTGTAGATACACCTGTGTCATCAAAAGAAATACCTTTTCCGACATTTTTCGGATAAGACTCATCAAAAGAAACATGAACAGATTCTTCAACAGTAAGTAAACGCTTGTTATACACTCTATATGCTTTACTTGACAGTGAGTAACCAAGAAAGATACCTTCATCCGCTTTTGCATCAAACTTCCCAATGTTTTCCTTACCGTTATTCAAAACAAAACATTTACAACCGAATACGTGAAGATGTGACAAGTTTGGTTTTCTTCCTTTCAAAAGTTCATAAGGAGTTTTGTTTAAAATAGGGCGAATTGAGATTCTGTTTAGAACATAACAGGCCGTGCTGATAGCATCAACCCAAAAGTATTTTGGTAATCCACCCTCATTGAGCATTGTTCTTGCCAACTCCTCTAAAACACGATTTTTACGCTCCACAACGCCATTTTGTTGTGGAGTGCGAGGGGCTGAAAAGTTATGCTCAATACCATACTTGTCACAAAACTTCTCAAAGTGGTAATTTTGAAACTCACCACCATGATCGCTACGAATTGTAACTATTTTGGAATTCATTTTGTTTTGGGACAGATTTGCAAAATTTTTAAAAGCAGAAAAAGTTTCATCTTTGCTATGAAGGAATATAGTCCAAGTGAATCTAGAGTAGTCATCAACTATTACAAAGCCATAGTAATTTCCACCTAGGCTCTTTGTCCTAGAAGGTCCAAAGAGGTCCATATGGAGAAGCTCAAGAGGTCGTGAAGTTGAAATTACATTCTTAGATTTAAAGGACACCCTTGTTTGCTTTCCCATTTGGCACGCGTCGCATAGGTGGTCTTTTGAAAATTTTATTTTTGGTAGACCGACTACTAGATCCTTAGATACAATCTTATTTAGCAAATCGAAGTTAACATGTGCTAAACGTCTATGCCAAAGCCAAGAATCATCATTCAAGGTGACTAGACATTTAGTATTTGTTAAAGGTACATCAAACAAGTCAAGCATATAGATATTGTTTACTCTTACACCCTTAAACACAATGTTTTGTTCAACATGTTCAATTATGCAGCAAGTTTTTGTAAACGACACTTTATAGCCCATGTCGCATAGTTGACTTATGCTTAACAAATTGTGTTTAAGTCCCTCAACTAAATGGACATTTGAAATAGTAGTGGTGGAGGGATTACCTACACTACCTTTGCCGAGTATAGCTCCTTTGTTGTTGTCTCCATAAGTGACATATCCCTTCTTCTTTGCCTTGAAGTCTATAAAGAGCGATATGTCACCGGTCATGTGCCTCGAGCAGCCGCTGTCAAGAAACCACCTTCTATCTGCGGAGGCAAGGCACTCATCCTACAACATCAAAAGAGAGAAGTTGGTACCCAATTTTTATTGGGTCCAAGTGGGTAAGTGCTAACATGGTTGCCTTTTGGCTTCCATTGATAAATGCCTTTAGGGACAAGAAATCTCCTAAATTTGCATTTCTCAATGGTATGGCCAGCATGGCAACAATAATGACATAAACCATGATGATGTGTTTGTTGTTTCTTGTTCATTGAATCCTTTAGAATAAAAGAGTATTTTGCATATGGAGGATTCAATGACTTCTTAAACAACTTGGGGTCAACGGCATAAGTAACTTTAGGTTGTAGCGCTTTCTCTAATTTGACCTTAAGAGTGTTTACCTCTTTTTGCCAAATATAACAAGCGTCACAATACCTAACTCTACTACATCCGTCAATGTCAATAGTTTTTGAATTTTCTGCAATACTAGTTTTCAATGCTTCTAAATCAATTTCAGCTTTGTTTACTTTACCTTCCAAAAATGAGAAGATATGTTTGTCGGAAGATAGTCTTTTAAAAGCATCTACAGCTTCGTTATGCAGTTTTTCAAAAGCTATTTTTAGTTCCGAAAAAGACATAGAGGAGAAATTATTGTAATAGGCTTGTTTTACCTTTGTGTCATTATTTTTCTTCTTGTGGTAGGACAGATTTTTTGTGTGAGCCATAAGGCACAGATTTGCAGCTTCATCACCATCACTAGAGCTTTGTGTGCTTGATGAATCACTATCACTTTCCCATGCAATATACGCTCTTCTTTGTTTGCTGTACCCTTTTGGCGAATCTTTTCTTTGATCCTTATACTTCATAGGGCAGTCCGTTTTATAGTGTCCAGATTTACCACAATTAAAACAGGATCCTCTTCCTCTACTCTTCTTGTTCTCTTCTTGTTTCGAATTTGTAGATTGTTTTCGAAACTTCATGAGATTTTTGTCGGAATGCTTGACTCCATTCTTTCGAATGAATCTATTGTATCTCCTTACAAACAGTCCCATTTCCTCATCATCCGAGTCTTTGTCACTACTTGAATCATTGCCGCTTTGCTCTTTTCGTGAGGACTTAGAGCTAGAGGCCACAAGAGCTATTGGCTTCTTCTCTCCCTCTTTGTCTCTTTTCTTCTCCTTTTCCTTCTTACTTTTATTCTCATATTTTTCAAGACTTTCCAAAGCTTGCTGATGTTCTTCCAGCTTTCCAAACAGAGTTGTAATCGTAAGTCTTGTAAGATCGTTGGCTTCCTTGATTGCTGTAACTTTAGGTTGCCACTCTCTGCTAAGACACCTAAGAATTTTATTAGTAGCAATTTCATTGGAAATAGGTTTTCCAAGAGCATTCAATCAGTTAGTTAGATGAGTGAATCTCTTTTGCATGTCGGAGATGGATTCTCCTTGTTTCATGCGAAAGAGCTCAAACTCTTGATTGAGTGTGTTAATGCGGGACTGTTTTACTTCAGTAGTACCCTCATGGGCAACTTCTAAAGCGTCCCACATTTCTTTAGCTGTCGTGCAATGGGATACTTGATAATACTCATCAACACCAAGTGCTGAAATTAACATGTTTCGAGCTCTCCAATCACACGACCACTTTTTCTCATCTTTCTCATTCCAATCATCTTCTGGTTTAGGTACTATGGCGCCAGCCGCATTTGTCATAGTAATTTGAAACGGACCGTTTTCAATGGCAGCCCATACTAACCTATCCACAGAATTTATATGAACTGCATGCAGTCTTTCCAGTAGCCATAATTTTCACCGTTGAAAATAGGCGCTCTATTATATGCCCCCTTTGGTTCAGAATCCATACTGTTACAGGCAGCCACAGAGCACCAGCGAACCGACGCTCTGATACCACTTGTTAGACGGTGTGGCTAGTGATCGAGAGGGGGGGGTGAATAGATCACCTCTTTTAAATTTAACGGATTTGAAATTTTATCAGAGTTTTCAAAGTTGGCGGAAAAATTTGTCCCGAATCGACTTCCGTCTATTCTGAACCGCTACTAGAAAGCCGGACACACAAGTTTAATTGCTGGATTTTAATGAGAATGACAGAACCAATTCACACCAGAATTTTAACTAATTGAATGCACTTATCATTAAAGTCTATTTCCAATGAATAAAATCTAGCTAACCGTTTTATCAAACAGTTGGTGTGTATGTGATTGATGATAAACAGCAATGGAGTTTGATTAAAAGTTTTCTTGCCATTGCTGTCTTGCAAAAGGAACAATCACCACAAACAAACTGAATGTGCGAAAACAGTTTGAAAAACGTAAAGAGGAGTAAGATAAGAAAACGATACGCAGAGATTTGGTAAGGAAGTTCCCCACGTCGTCCTCGCGTGTGGGTACGTCTCCCTCTCAATTTCAAATGAAATTGAGAACTTTGATTATCAATTTTTGCCGAATCCGTTGATACAAGGTTATGATACAAAGACAGAATTCTAAACTCTAAGAACTTCTTCTTGTATGAACCTTCACTTGATCTGAGCACGATCAAGATTTTCCTGCACGAAATTGCAAACAATTCACCGGTTCCACGACCTGCTTGCGAAATCCTCCGATCTCCAAACGCAACGCTGCGGCTGAATATGTTCTGCAAACGTGACTCCCAAACCCTCAAGAACACTCCAGTTCTTGAAGGACAAACCGGTAGGTTTTTCCTAGAAACCCCCTTCAATCTTCAACTCAGCTAGATCCTCGATCGTTCCACTGCAAACCACAGCTAGATCCTTGATCGTACCACTGAACGTTATCTCGATGCTTCTTTAATCCAAAGAACAAGAATGGTTATGTGTAAATGTTCTTGAAGAAAAGTGATTGAGAAGATGAAGAAGATGAAGTCTCTTTCAGGTTTCTAATTGCTCTCAAACAATTGCTCCAACACTACTTTTGATCTTGTGTTCAATTGTTTTCCCTCAATGAATTCGTTTTTTTTGCACTGCTGTTATAACCTGTCTTATATATGCTGCAAAACAGTTGCTGTTATAACACAAAACAGCTTTATGTATTGATACATAATAGTGTGCATCGATGCATACTGTAGGATATGTGAATTTTTGGTGAAATTGATTATTCATGTATCGATGCAAAAGTCGTGTGTATCGATGCATGTTATTATTACACTAGTATGTATCGATGCCTGATGCGTATGTGTTGATACACAGACTGTTTCAATTAGTCATGTATCGATGCAGGGATCGTGTGGATCGATGCATAGAGTCTTTTGCCTTTCATGTATTGATGCATGACTCGTATGCATCGATGCATACTGAACAAAAATGTTTTGTGATTTATCACATGCTGTGTGTATCGATGCAGAGGTTTATGTATTGATGCATACTGACACCAAATACATTTTAATTGTTATTTAGAGGGAAGTATCAATGTAGGTCTATATGTACAGTTATGCAACAATAGAGTGGGATGAAAAATATAATAAAACACACATGTATCATGTAATGCAATGCACAACCAACATTTGGATGATGATCAAACAATTTGCTATCATTAAAAATTAATTCAAGGTAAAGAATTCTCTCACACTTTTTGTCGAAAAAGTGTTCGAAACCGCCCTTGCTTTTGTTGATTTGCAATACTATGTGAAATAATCTTGGTACCTTTAATTTGTGTGTTATTGTGCAGGAATTAGGCATGAAAGAGTAGAAAACTAAGGCACAAGAAAGATGGAAAAGGAACCAAGAAAGAAAACAAACATAAGCAAGCTCGCTAGGCGAGTGAGGTAGCGAAGTATTCGCTAGACGAGCACGCAGCGAGATGCCAGCGAACACTCCCAGACTTGGACAGAACCAAAAAGATCAAAACTCGCTATGGCGAGGGAAGTAGCAAAGTATTCGCTAGGCGAGCATCCAGCGAGAAAGTAGCGAACACTTCCAGTAGCAAAAACATCAAGACTCGCTGGAGCGAATGAGAGAAGCGAGGGCTTCGCCTAGCAAACATATGCAAACTTGTCTGGGATGATTCCTCTGGACGCAGGCTCTTCTGGTGACTTATTTTGGGGCTCGCTAGGCGAACCATTCTGCTCACCTAGCGAGCATGACAGCTCAGCAACCATTTCTATAAGTAGTATGGGCTACTTTTTGGAACAGATCTTATCTTTTCCTTGGATCATCTTTTTACTTGTTTTTTACTGAGAGGTGATTTTTGTGCCCTAGAAACCCCATTTCTCATTCTTCTTCTTCTCTTGACAATATTTTACAAAAAGAAGGTGGATTCCCATCCAATCTCGATTCTTCGACTCGGATGTTGATCAACCTTCTTCCGAAACTTGTTGTTCAAGCTACCATGAAAATGAGTAGCTAAGTCTTTCATTTTGTCAAGGTTAGATGTAGATGATCATAAGCTTTGTATGTATATGGGTTGATCTTCATTTGTAAACTCTTTGATGATGAATGTATGGTGAAAACCTTGTTTTATTGATAACTCTTTGTGTTGGTTTATTATTGAAAGGTGTTTTCCGACTCTTGACCTAGGTTTTCATCCATCCTTGTTCTTTAGCTAGAGATAGTTTTGAATGAGTTTGTTCACTAAAAAGTTAAACCTAAAAGTTGTCATTTTGATAGATTGTGTGAGAAATCAACAATGGATCAAAATGGGAAAAACCCACAATGTGTGTTAGAAATAAGCACATTGGGAGGATTTTGTGAATGTGTTTATCATCTAATGGAGTTTATGAGTTTTATTTGATCGAACATATGCATGCAAAGTGATCGTCAAACCCTAACTTTGACAATCTTTCTCAAATCGTAAAACCAAAACTTTTACCGCAATTTCTGACTTTTTATGCAAGCTACCGTAACCGAAAACTAAAACCCCCTTGTTACTATAAGTTAAGAACTTAACAACTGTCGAACGGAGGCAATATCACATAATCCCTGTGGAGACGATAACAAATCCCGATACTCTATCCATGTTCTAACAAAATGGTGCCGTTGTCGGGGATTGTGAATTGATATTGCGAGCATCGCAATAGTTGCTGAATTTTTAACTTCTGAATTTTTGACTTGTGCTTGTTAATTTGTTTGGTTTAGTGTGCAACTTTCGTTTTATGCGAGGGCAGGTTCCTAAGGATCAACTTCTTTTTGATCCCGAGATCGAAAGAACCGCAAGAAGACTGAATAGTAGAACGAGACGAAGGAGGCAACAAGCTAGACAACGACAAGAACAAGGAGAAGGTTCTTCTACAATACACCCACCACCTTTCACACCTATCATGGATCCACCACCACCACCGCCCGTTTCCACACCATGTGTCAACAGTCCGAGGAATACAACTCAGTTTGCCAACCACACGGGAAGGCAAGCCGAGATGAAGACGGGAACTCTTAACTTGCTATATGGAAGTCCATTCACCGGAATGGACCATGAAGACCCCTTTGATTTTCTCACCAAATTTTACGAGATAGCATTGGCAGCCGGAGTTGATCAAGCTCAAGAGCTACCATTGTTCAAAAGACTATTTCCTCATGCTTTTCTCGGCAAAGCCAAAGATTGGTACTTGGATCAAACACTTGCAGTCATGACGGATTGGAACGTGTTGGAAGAGAAGTTCTTTGAAAGATTTTTCTCCCACAACCGGTTCATGGAATCCAAAACGGCTATCTCCGTGTTTTCGCAAGGAGCCAAAGAATCATTGAATGAGGCATGGGAAAGATTTAAGTCCATGCTTCGAAAGTGCAAAGGGCATGGTTTTGAAGAATTGATGCAAATCCACATTTTCAAGAATGACCTTCAACCTAATTGCAAGACTTTATTGGATGCTACCTTGGGTGGTTCTTTGTTGTCTAAAAGTGCCGCCGAAGCTACTGATATCATTAACCGTATGGCTCTAAATGACCTCCAAAGTCAAAGTAGAGGCAACACTTTGAAGAAACCAGGAGTGCTTGAACTTGGGAAAAACAATGCTATTCTTGCCCAAAATAAACTCATTTCACAATAAGTTGAACTCTTAACTCAACAAATAAAAGAGTTGAAAGAGCCTTCAAAAGCTAAACAAATAGCTTGTTGTGAGCTTTGCAAGGGTGATCATGACACCGGGTTTTGTCCACCTCCCGGGTTCGAAGAGGTGAATTACATGGCGAACCAACGAGACTACCAACTGAGGCAACAACAACAACAACCGTATCAACAACATCCTCAAAATCAACAACAACACTTTCAAGGGAATCAAGGGTTCCAACCAAGGGCTAACTATCACCATAACCAAGGTTATGGGGGTGGTACTTCTAGCCGTCAAAATCCTTACCAACCTTAACAACCGCCGGTCGTGACTTCAAAGTTAGAAGAGACATTGACACAATTTATGCAATTGTCGATGGCTAATCAAAAGAGCAACGATGCGGCAATCAAAAATCTCGAAACTCAAGTCGGTCAACTTGCTAAACAACTAGCGGAACAACAACCCAAACCATCTTTTTCTGCGAACACGCAAACGAATCCAAAAGAGCATTGTAAAGCGATAACGACGAGAAGTGGAAGGGAGTTGATTAGTGAGAGTGAAAAAAGAGATAAGAGTGAAAAAAGAGAGGATGAGAAAAAGGATGAGGAGAAAAAAATAGAGGATAGCATTGATGTTGAAGTTGGGGAGTGGAGTGAGGAAGAAGTTGAAAAGAATGAAAAAAATAGTGAAGTAGAAAATAAAGAAAGTGTGGAAGTTGAAAAAAATAAGAGTGATGAAGTGAAGATGGAGGGAGTAAAAAAGAAAAGAGAGAGGAATTCTAGAGTTTCTAAAGGAAAGGAGGTAGTGGGCGTTACTCCAATCCAAAACCTTTCGTATCCACATGCTCCATCTAAGAGGGAGAATGAACGGCATTACGCCCAGTTCATGGATATATTCAAACAACTTCAAGTGAACATTCCGTTTGCCGAAGCATTGGAGCAAATGCCTAAGTATGCGAAATTCATGAAAGACATACTTACTAAAAAGCGGAGGTACACGGAACCGGAGACAATTGTCCTAGATGCTAGTTGTAGTGCAATCATTCAACAGACGCTTCCGAGAAAAGAGGTTGACCCGGGACGAGTTACTTTGCCGGTTACAATTGGTGATGTCTATGTCGGAAAAGGGCTAATTGATTTGGGGTCAAGCATTAATCTAATACCATTGTCTATTGTGAAGAGGCTTGGCAACATTGAAATGAAGGCCATTCGGATGACTTTGCAATTGGCCGATAAGTCGACTACCCATCCTCATGGGTTAGCCCAAGATGTATTGGTCAAAGTTGACAAATTCTTCTTCCCGGTTGATTTCATTGTGATTTATATGGAAGAGGATGATGATGCTCCGCTTATTCTTGGCCGACCGTTCATGAAAACCGCACGCATGATGATTGACGTTGACGACGGTTTGATGAAAGTAAGGGTCCAAAATGAAGAAGTTACTTTTGATCTATTCGAAGCCATGAAGCATTCAAAGGATAGTCGTGATAGCTTTCGCATTAATGTGATCGAAGAGGCAACTTTTGAAGTTTCTAAACATATTCATGAGATATCTCCTATGGAGTTAGCTCTTGATGACTCCTTTGAAGTTTTCACAATTGAAGAAGAGCAAGCTCTTGATGAATGCCTAAGGGAACTTGATAGTCTAAAAGAGTTACATCCGTGGGAAGTTGAGGAGGAAGTATTGAAGAAGGAGGTTAATGAAGAAAAATCGCCGATTGAATTGAAAATGTTACCTTCTAATTTGAAGTATGCATTCCTCGACGAGACCGAAGCAAAGCCGGTTATCATAAGCAATCTTTTGTAAAAGAACGAAGAAGCTCGTTTGATCAATGTTTTGAAAAAGAATCAAGAAGCCATGGGTTGGACTCTTTCCGATCTCAAAGGAATTAGTCCTTCCTATTGCATGCACAAGATCTTAATGGAAGAGGACTTTAAGCCGGTAGCTCAACCGCAACGCCGCTTAAATCCTACTATGAAGGAAGTTGTCAGAAAGGAGGTAGTTAAGTTGTTGGATGCGGGAATGATTTACCCGATTTCGGATAGCCCATGGGTTAGTCCTGTACATGTGGTTCCGAAGAAAGGTGGCATTACCGTGATTCGAAATGAAAAGGATGAGTTAATCCCGAAAAAAGTGGCAACGGGGTGGCGTATGTGCATTGATTATAGGCGGTTGAATACCGCAACTCGAAAAGATCATTTTCCACTCCCGTTCATGGATCAAATGCTAGAAAGACTTTCTGGGCAACAATACTATTGTTTCTTAGATGGCTATTCCGGGTATAACCAAATTGCGGTTAACCCGGGCGATCATGAAAAGACGGCTTTCACATGTCCTTTTGGAATTTTCGCATACCGTAAAATTCCCTTTGGGTTGTGCAATGCACCGACGACTTTCCAAAGATGTGCGCAAGCTATTTTTGCCGACCTTATCGAGAAAACAATGGAAGTCTTTATGGACGACTTCTCCGTATTTGGTGGTTCCTTTGGTCTATGCTTGGACAACTTGGAAACGGTTCTTGAAAGATGTGTGAAGACAAATCTTGTTTTTAATTGGGAGAAGTGCCACTTCATGGTGACCGAGGGGATAGTTCTTGGCCATAAAGTCTCTTCAAGAGGGCTTGAAGTTGATCGTGCTAAAGTTGAAGTGATTGAAAAGTTGCCTCCTCCGGTGAATTTGAAGGGAGTCCGAAGCTTTCTGGGGCATGTCGGTTTCTATCGGCGCTTTATCAAAGACTTCTCAAAGGTAGCTAGGCCTTTGAGTAACTTGCTAGCTAAGGATCAGGTATTTCTTTTAACTGATGAGTGTTTACAAGCTTTTGAAATTTTAAAGGAAAAATTGGTTACCGCTCCAATTATAGTCGCTCCAAATTGGAATTTAAATTTTGAGATCATGTGTGATGCGAGCGACTATGCAATCGGAGCGGTATTAGGCCAAAGAAAAGAGAAAAAATTTCATGCGATACACTACGCAAGTAAAGTTCTTAATGAGGCTCAAGTTAACTATGCCACCACTGAAAAAGAATTACTTGCGATAGTGTATGCGCTTGAAAAGTTTAGGTCCTATCTTATTGGTTCCAAGGTCATAGTGTATATCGACCATTCGGCGATTAAATATTTGCTCACCAAAACGGACTCGAAGCAAAGGCTCATCCGTTGGATCCTCTTGTTGCAAGAATTTGATGTTGAAATCAAAGACAAGAAAGGATCGGAAAATTTGGTGGCGGATCATTTATCTCGCTTAGTTAATGTGGAGGTTACCGCTTCCGAGAAGGAAATCCGGGAAGAGTTTCCTGATGAAAAACTTTTCAAAGTTCAAGTTAGGCCATGGTTTGCGGACTTTGCGAACCATAAGGCTAGTGGTTTGGTGCCTCCCGATCTAACTTCGAACAAAAAAAGGAATTTTCTCTCGGATGCTAAGTACTACGTGTGGGATGACCCATACTTGTTTAAATTGGGTGGTGATAACCTTTTGAGGAGGTGTGTTACCGGCGATGAAGCGCAAAGCATTCTTCGGCATTGTCACAACTCGCCTTACGGCGGACACTACAATGGGGCAAGAACGGACACTAAAGTCCTTCAGTCAGGATTTTATTGGCCTACTATTTTCAAAGACGCAAATGCCCATGCGCAAAGTTGTGATAGTTGCCAAAGAAGTGGTGAGATTGGTAAGAGAGACGAGATGCCTCTCCAAATCATCCAAGAGGTTGAAGTATTCGATTGTTGGGGTATCGACTTTGTTGGACCATTCCCACCCTCATATGGTAATGAATATATGCTTGTGGCGGTTGACTATGTTTCTAAGTGGGTTGAGGCGATTGCCTCACCTCGGGCGGATGCTAAAACGGTAAAATTTTTTTTGAAGAAAAACATCTTTTCCCGTTTTGGAACCCCCCGTGTGTTGATTAATGACGGAGGGTCGCACTTTTGTAATGCACTGTTAGAAAGCGTTTTGAAACATTACGGTGTATCACATAGAGTGGCGACTCCGTATCACCCACAAGAAAACGGTCAAGCCGAAGTCTCTAATCGTGAGATTAAGAGAATTCTTGAAAAAACCGTGTCGAATTCTAAAAAAGAGTGGTCGCAAAAGTTGGATGAAGCTTTATGGGCATACCGTACCGCTTTTAAGGCTCCAATTGGGCTAACTCCTTTTCAATTGGTATTTGGTAAGACTTGCCATTTGCCGGTCGAATTGGAGCACAAAGCCTTGTGGGCTCTGAAATTATTGAACTTTGATAAGGATTTGGCCGGTGAAAAAAGAAAAGTGCAATTGCTTGAGTTGAAAGAAATACGCAATGCCGCATATCACTCGAGTTGGTTGTACAAAGAAAAGGTGAAAGAGTATCATGACAAAAAGCTTAGGAAGAAGGAATTTGTGCCTGGACAGTTGGTCCTTTTGTTTAATTCTAGGTTGAGGTTATTCCCCGGAAAATTGAAATCTAAATGGTCTGGGCCATTTCGTGTCAAAGAAGTCAAAGAGTATGGAGTTGTTGTCATTGAGGACTTGGAGAAGAAAGATAGTTGGACGGTTAACGGCCAACGTTTGAAGATTTATCTTGGCGGTCTTGTGGATCGCGAGAGCTGTGCGATCTGCTTGGATGCTCCTCTGTGAGCATCTCGAACCGTCGAGCTTATCCGACGTTAAACAAACGCTTGTTGGGAGGCACCCCAACATTGTAAGTATTTACAGCTTTGTGTTGTGTGGTATTGGTATTCAAATTGGTGGAACCTTGCTGAATTGTGTTGTGCAGTGCTGTTCTGAAAAAAACAAGATCCTGTCATGTTCGCTAGCTGCTCGCTAGGCAAAGACAGTAGCGAGTCGTTCGCTAGCTCTTCGCTAGGCGAACGTTGCGTGACAGAACTTTATTTTATTTTTCAGAGGGCCACTCATTTGGGCCCAAAACCCATTTATTTTGTTTTAGTCTGAACATAGGGTCACGAACTCACTCTCACTTTCACACTTTTCACTTCCATCTCACACAAAAACTTTGAGAATCATCCTTGTGCAAACCCTAACTGTTTCATTTCAGAATCAATCAACCACTTCAATCAGATGACATCCAGGTCAAGTGCTGCAAAAAAGAGAAAGGTCGGGAGCACTTCCCGCACTGTGCCAATTCAATTTGACACCGATAAATTCGTTGGGGCGAAGCAAGCCGCACCTTATGTGGCGTTGGAGAAAAGGAAAATCTTACCTGAGAAGAGTTTTTTGATTAACGCACAAGGCGATTATCAGCCATTTTCAGGGTTGATAAATAGCAAGAAATGGGACAAGTTGATCTCTCCACCCGAAAGCTATGATATTGAGATAGTGCGTGAGTTCTATGCGAACGTGCTGCCAAATGACGACGAGCCTTTCACTTGGACTACAAGAGTGTCAGGACGTCAGGTCGCTTTTGATAGGGATGCTATTAACCGAGTGCTTGGTGAACCGCTCCATCTGGGAGTTAATGAGAGGGATGCATACCACAGAGATCTGAAGCTCCACAGGAACACTGATACTATTTCTGCGGCCCTATTGTTTGAGGGAAAGTCGGTTGAGGTGAACCCATCTGGGGTTCCTGTGAGGTACCATCGGGAGGATATGATACCCTTGGCTCAGTTGATCTTGATGCTGGTTCTGACTAACATTAAGCCCAAGTCACACACGTTGACCGTGCCGATCCCAGTGGCACACTTGGTCCACTGTATTCTAACTAATGTACAGATCGATGTGGGGCGAATCATTGCGATTGAGATGAAATCCGTGATTGAGAGCGGGCTGAAGTCGGGGGCGCGAGTTAACTGCCCCCTTGCTTTTCCTTGTCTCATCATGGCTTTGTGCCTACAGTCGAGGGTGAAGCTACCCTCCCGCAGTCAGGTAAGGATTCCGTCCGCAATCGACGATCGATATGTGGACAAGTACTATAAGCCGAAAAACTTCTGAGGTAGTACAGTTGCTGATGATACTGGGGCTGCTGATGGTCTTGGTGCTTTTTCTCAGGGGTTTGATCCTTTCCAGCAGGCTGTTTGCAATTACAATTGGGATTGGATGGCGGCGACTCAGCGCGCCATGATTGATATACATGACTCTATGCACGTATTACAGTTGCAGGTACGTGACCCTTCTAGAGAGCATCCTATGATGACGTGTGAGCAGTTCCTGCAACATGCTAGCTGGCCTGAGGACAGGCCTGTTTTCAGAGAGGGGGCGGGTGCTGGTGCTTCTGGTGCTGATGGTTCTGGTGGCGCTGATGATGCTGCTGCTGCTGATGATGATGATGATGGTGATGATGATGGTTCCGGTTCTGAGGCCGGTAGTGAAGAGGGTTCTGAGTCCTATGAGGACTAAGTTTTTTTTTATGTTATGTTTTATTTTCTTGTATTTTCAGATATTTGGTATTTTGGTTATGTACTTTTTGGGGTGTTTTGTCCCCCACGCACATTTTAACATTTTGAAGTGATGGTTGTTATTTATGTTTTAAATTATTGTGTTTGGTTTGAATTTCTTTTGTTTAATAAATTTTTGGTTGTTGAGGGTCAAACCTTGTAGATTGGTTGCTCCTCAAAGAAGTATCCAATGAAGGTGCTTCCGAGCTTGGATGTCGATGATAAAAATAAACAAGCGAATAATGCTAAGGTACATGGTTACCTCCTGTTAGAATTTTAGAATGCATTAAGAACTTTACTCTTTTCGTAATTGAATATTGTTCTTTTTGCAACATAATTGAATGAATGATTCACCTAGGGCTTAGAACCACAAATTGTGAGGAAACCTCCATTGTACACTAAAATATGTTGATTCATTTGATTCATGATTTGTCTTTTATTATTGTGAATTTGTGGAAGCAATTAGAAATGATCAAGGCGCTTGTTTTCTTTCGAGCACAACCAGTTCCAAATACAACTTACCCGTGAGCAGAGAGTATTCGTGAACCCCTTTGAGCTTAAACAGTTGAATCTCAGCTTGAAATAAGGCGAGACGTCAAAATCTTTTTTCTTGAAACCCTGAAATTTTTGATAATTGTTCTTTTGCCGTAAAAAGTCAAGAGCATTCACTTGGGGTGGGTAAAAGATAAGTTGGGGAGAACGAAAATGAGAATCGGTAGGTGCCACAACTCTTGAATAGCCGAGCAAGCATTGAAAAAAAATTGGAAAAGAGAAACATCTGTTTTATGAATACGATGTGGAAAAAAAAATGAAAATGAATGCTTGCTTGGAAGAAAAATAGTGAAAAACAAAATTGAGTTGTGAAATAAGACTTGTGAAGGTTTCAAATGAGAAACAAGTGGAACGAAGTTGAGATGTGTGAATAGCTTGTACAGTGAATGTCTCTTTTGCATCGGCAAGTTCGTTTTCAATGGCCTTAGATATGACCCTTATTTGTAAACCTGACCAAGCTACAACCGGAAAAGACCTTAGTGATCTTCGTGCTTCCGCATTTTCATTTATAATTGTTAGACATTGTATGAATTGAATTGACTTTTGCATTGTTTGTTTGGAGAGTGAAATTGTCCCCGCGGTTGCAAACGCGTAATTTCTTCAATCCTTATTCGAAGAGGATAGATAGGGTGATTCATTCAGGATAACATTGTTGTGGATTGATACATGTTTTGCATTGCTATAAGGCTTTAGTTCTTGTGTATTGTGTTATTCTAACCATTGGGAACTTGTGTCTGGTTGATTCTCTTGTGTTTGAGCCATTTATCCGATTTCGGAGAAATCTTTTTCTTTAAGCAAATCCTCTTGTCCTTCAAGAGGCATACTTTTCTTGAGGGCAAGCAAGAATCTAGTTGGGGAGAGTTGTTAGATGCCCAAGTTTGCTTATTTGAGCTATCAAATGTGGGCATCTTTCACTCCTTTTTGTCGAAAAAGTGTTCGAAATCGCCCTTGCTTTTGTTGATTTGCAATACTATGTGAAATGATCTTGGTACCTTTAATTTGTGTGTTATTGTGCAGGAATTAGGCATGAAAGAGTAGAAAACTAAGGCACAAGAAAGATGGAAAAGGAACCAAGAAAGAAAGCAAACATAAGCAAGCTCGCTAGGCGAGTGAGGTAGCGAAGTATTCGCTAGACGAGCACGCAGCGAGATGCCAGCGAACACTCCCAGACTTGGACAGAACCAAAAAGATCAAAACTCGCTATGGCGAGGGAAGTAGCGAAGTATTCTCTAGGCGAGCATCCAGCGAGCAAGTAGCGAACACTTCCAGTAGCAAAAACATCAAGACTCGCTGGAGCGAATGAGAGAAGCGAGGGCTTCGCCTAGCGAAGGATTGTTCGCCTAGCGAACATATGCAAACTTGTCTGGGATGATTCCTCTGGACGCAGGCTCTTCTGGTGACTTATTTTGGGGCTCGCTAGGCGAACCATTCTGCTCACCTAGCGAGCATGACAGCTCAGCAACCATTTCTATAAGTAGTATGGGCTACTTTTTGGAACAGATCTTATCTTTTTCTTGGATCATCTTTTTACTTGTTTTTTACTGAGAGGTGATTTTTGTGCCCTAGAAACCCCATTTCTCATTCTTCTTCTTCTCTTGACAATATTTTACAAAAAGAAGGTGGATTCCCATCCAATCTCAATTCTTCGACTCGGATGTTGATCAACCTTCTTCCGAAACTTGTTGTTCAAGCTACCATGAAAATGAGTAGCTAAGTCTTTCATTTTGTCAAGGTTAGATGTAGATGATCATAAGCTTTGTATGTATATGGGATGATCTTCATTTATAAACTCTTTGATGATGAATGTATGGTGAAAACCTTGTTTTATTGATAACTCTTTGTGTTGGTTTATTATTGAAAGGTGTTTTCCAACTCTTGACCTAGGTTTTCATCCATCCTTGTTCTTTAGCTAGAGATAGTTTTGAATGAGTTTGTTCACTAAAAAGTTAAACCTAAAAGTTGTCATTTTGATAGATTGTGTCAGAAATCAACAATGGATCAAAATGGGAAAAACCCACAATGTGTGTTAGAAATAAACACATTGGGAGGATTTTGTGAATGTGTTTATCATCTAATGGAGTTTATGAGTTTTGTTTGATCGAACATATGCATGCAAAGTGATCGTCGAACCCTAACTTTGACAATCTTTCTCAAATCGTAAAACCAAAACTTTTACCGCAATTTCTTACTTTTTATGCAAGCTACGGTAACCGAAAACTAAAACCCCCTTGTTACTATAAGTTAAGAACTTAACAACTGTCGAACGGCGGCAATATCACATAATCCTTGTGGAGACGATAACAAATCCCGATACTCTATCCATGTTCTAACACCAACCCCCTTACCTGTAATCTCTGACATTTTATTAGTTTTGATTTGAAAACTTCTTACTTTTGGGTTTTGTTCGTACTTTTTCCCTTTTCCCTTGGAAACAATAAAAGTGCGGTGGCGACTCTTGTTATTTGATCTCTAGCTTATCTATAGCTTGATGATCATGAATTTACCGCTACAGTATGCAATGCATCAACTCTATATGCATGTGGTACCTATATGGACATCAGATGTGTGTTAGCGGTTTATTCCACTCACTGATGGTCCCGCTTCGAACCATAAGCGTCATTAACTCCCCCTTCTGAATCAGGACTCGTCACTGATCTCCCATTCTGAATCATCGAATCATCACTGGACCCCCTTATGAACCAGCGACACAATGTTAGACCAAAGTTCGTACACCATGATTCATGAAATACAACAACACATACAAATGTAATAATCATCATTGATTCCCCTTCGAATCACATATATCGCCAATACAACCACCACGTCAAAATGATACACATGTTATGTAATTATGACTCACCGATACATAATCATACAAGCATTCAATAACAATTTACTCATATATCAACAGAGGAAAATCAAACAATTCTTAAAACATAACAACTTTCCTCACCAACTCCCTAAACTAAATGAAAACAACAAGAAACAATCACTAGAATTGACAACAACTCAAAAAACCGAACCGACAATCCAAACCAATCAACTTAAGGGATGACGGTTAACCACCGGTCATTACAGTCATCATGATTACATATCACCCTTGTCTCACACAAATCTGTCATCCTACCGACGCTGGGGCAAGAAACACATCTCGGAAACCATGACAATATCCACGTCATCACGCTAACGCCTGTCATCTCCCTCATTTGTAGTGATGGGTTGCCCGTCATCCAGGTGACACCAGTCACCCCTGTGCAGAAGGCCTAATTTCATTTTCCACCATATGATCACTTCCAAAGCTCCGATTTCAACCCCTAACCACTCCAATCAAACAGAGAAACATCATACATGTTTATTCGATGTTGAATACATCGTTTGCACACAGATTCACCATATATTCCACATATTTTCACAAAGTAAATTCGCATGCTTATCATATCAGGCATAACAACATTAACAATAATCATCAAAAAATTTACATACAAATCATACACGAATTTCAGGAAATAAAATAGAGCATGAATTATGATTAATCTCACAATTAGGAGCAAGGTTTTACACAACCCTCTAAAAAATAACCCACCCATGGTAGAAAATACAACAAAGAAGAAAGAGAGTGAGGATCCCTCACAATCCTTTATGAAATAAGAATCCAATAATGAATAACCCCTTACCTGGATTTTACAGCAAAAGGTTGAATTTTTAGTAATGGTAGTTCTTCCCTCTAAGTTTGTTATCTTACCTTTACAACTCCTCTTTTCCAAAGTTTCACATACTACATAAACTTATTTTTCTCTTTCTTTTCTTTTAAATGAAAACCTAATTTAATCTTATATTATTTCTAATTCTACTCCTCCACTTTTGGTAAATCTCTCCTTGTCCCACCACTTATTTTATTATTCTATTTTCCACCCCATATCTCAATATCTCTTATTTCATCCATATTTCTATTATTTTTAATTAACTAAAAATAATGATAAATTCTATCCCACTTCACACACCCTCACAAAAATACATATATCACTCTAATAATTCACATTAACGCATAAACTTAATAAAATAAATTAATTTAAAACTGGGGTGTTACAACTCTTCCCCACTTATAGAATTTTTGCCCTAGAAAATTACCTGAAAGAAGTAGCTCTGGATAAGACTCTCTCATTCGAATCTCTAGCTCCCACGTCACGCTTCCTATAACAGGTCCTCCCCACACTACCTTCACAAAAGAGATCTCTTTACCTCTCAAGTGCTTCACTTTACGATCCTCAATCTACAAGGGTGATGCCTCAACAGTTAAGTTATCTCACACTTGCACATCATCCAATTGGATCACATGAGACGGATCATGAATATACCTCTGAAGTTATGACACATGAAAAAATTCATGAAGATTCTAAAGAGAGGATGGTAAGGCAACGTTGTAGGTCATTTCTCCTACTCTCTACAGGATTTGATATGGACCAATAAATCGAGGCGTGAGCTTTTGAGACTTCAACACACGACCCATACCATTCATCAGAGTGACTCTCAAGAACATATGACCTCCCTATTTGAACTCAAATACCTTTCTTCACTTATCATGATAAATCTTCTGTCTACTATGTGAAGCCTTCATCTTCCCCTGAACCATCTTGATCTTCTGAGTAGTCTGCTTAATAATCTTTGGTCTAAGTGCAACACTTTTACCTAATTCATACAACACAAAGGAGTCCCACACATCATTCCATACAAAACTTCAAAATGTGTCATTCCAATACTAGAATGGTAACTATTGTTATAGGTGAACTCAATCAATGACAAGTAGCTATCCCACTTACCTTATTATTCCAAAGCACAAGCTCTCAACAAATATTCCAAAGATTTGATAATCCTTTCTGTCTTATCGTCCATTTGTGGATAGTAGGAAAAACTCAACCTCAACTTTGTTCATAAGGCTTCCTGCAAACTCTCCCAGAACCTTGACTTGAACCTTATATCTCTATCTGAGACAATACTCGAAAGAATACCATGCAACTTCACAATCTCACTGATGTAAACCTCTGCTAGCTTCTCCAATGGATTACTGATCTTTATTGGAATAAAATGAGCCGACTTAGTCAGTCTATCCACCACAACCAAAATCGAATTACCTCACTCTTTTTGTTAATTCTTTGTATTTGTGATTGACAGTAATTTTGCTAAAACTAACTTAGCAGCAATGATTTACATCTTGCTAACAGTTTGTTTGATTAACAAATTGCTTAATATTCTAGGAACATTAAGTAATCCTATGTGGCATCCAAGATTGAGGAATCAGAGATTCTGTTTGAATTTAAAGTTATTCTGTTTTTCTAAATGTTGAGACGTTTCAGGAAACCCTTGATTGAAGACCGATTTTTATGCAGAGTATTCTGCTGACTTTTAGCAGCTGCCTTGGTGCATTTTTGAAGCCCAAATCCATTCCAAAATATGTTTATAAATAGAATTCCACAAACCTAATTGTAGCACAAATCAAATATTGTTTCACTGAGTTTTTAGGGTTTATGTGTTCATATTAATTATGAGCCTCTCTAATATCTTTTTGGTATAAGAGTAGGACTGTCTATATTGAGTTGTAAGTTATGTCAATCACTCTTAAGCTTTTAAGCATTGGGTGATTGTGCGTCTTTGAAGTGTAACTTCTGAAACTATCAAAATAGTATTGGTTCATCACTATTGTGATTGAAAGGGAAGTGAGAGAGGTCTCATATCTAGGTGAGTCTTAGGTAGAAGTTAAGCATGGGTAGTGATTAGGGAGTAGATTGTAAACTGGAGATAATTTGCTAAAGGTATAGAAAATGATATTATTTAGTGGATTTCCTCCCTGGCTTGGTAGCCCTCAGATGTAGGTGTTGTTGCACACCAAACTGGGTTATCAACTCCGTGTGTTCAGTTATTTTCTGTACTCTTAATTGTATGTTATATTGTCATTGTGTTTTGATCATATATTAGTGTCTCGATATCTCTTAAGACATCTGATATCTGCATACCATAATTTCAATTAGTATCAGAGCAAACATCCTACTCTATATTTGGGTGAGATTTAGGGAAATAATTTTTGGCACAATGGACAAGGAAGGAGGATTTGTGAACATACCACCAATTATTTATAGGACCAACTATGACTAATGGAAGGCTCGTATGGTGGACTTTATTAAACCCTTGGACAACAAGGCTTGGAAATATGTGTTCAAGGGATGAGATCCACCAATGGCTAGAGATAAAGATGGTAAGATTACTGATGTGCTGAAGGTTGAGGAAGACTGGGATGATGAAGATTATAAATTAGCTCAAGGAAACTCCAAAGCATTGAATGCCATGTTCAATGGAGTGGACAAGAACATCTTCAGACATATAAATAACTGTATTGTGGCTAAAGATGCTTGGGATATCTTGAAGACCACTCATGAAGGAACCTCTAAGGTGGAGATGTCAAGACTTCAACTTCTTACCACCAAGTTTGAGAACTTAAGATGAATGAGGATGAGAGCATTCATTACTTTCACATGAATATTATTGAGATATTCAAATCCTCAAGTGCCATGGGGGAGAAGATGTCAGAAGCTAAGTTGGTTAGATGAATGTGACCTGGATACAAATGAAGGGATATCTAATGCTATTGTGTTACTTGGAAGACAATTTAACAAAGTGATAAAGAAAATGGACTGGAAGACAATATCAAATGTCAAGAACAAGTCATTTGATATAAATAAAAATCAGGATTTTGGGAGAAGGCCCAAACTGAAGAAAATACTAATTAAGGAAAAGGAATCCAATGTCATGGATGTGAAGGGTTTGGACACATAAGAGATAAATGTCCCAATTATCTCAAGAAGCAGAAGAAGGGTTTGTCTGTGTCATGGTCAGAAGATGATTCTGAAAGTGATCCTGAAGTGGAATCTACCAAACAGGTTACTGCCTTGACTAGAATTTGTGATTTTGATGAAGAATCAGATTATGAAGAACTCACTTTTGAGGAACCTGCTGATTCATACAAGGAGGTATGCCTCATAAGTGAAGAAGTGTGTCAACTGGGAGAAGATCAAAATAAAGTCATTTCCCAACTACAAACTGGAAAAGTGGAGCATCTGTCTATCATCTTTGATCTGAAGGACTAAGTTGTATTGCTCAATTCAAAACTTGACAATATGACTAAGTCTGTAGGAATGCTTAACAATAGTTCTAATGTGTTGGATGAGATTCTTCAAACTGGTAAGAATGCTAGAAATGTTAAAGGTATTGGTTATGATAATCAAGTTGTGATGAACAAAGGAAAAGGGCCTGCAATGAATTTTGTTCATCCTAAAAGAAAATAGGAACAAAATATGTCAAATCAAATGTCCCAACATCAGCAAAGACATCAGTATGATTACTCAGGAAGCAATACCCAACGATGGAGATGTCATTATTGTGGAAGGTTTGGTCATATAAAACCCTACTGTTACAAACTATATGTCAATCCCAAACCTATTTCACAACCCAGTAGAAAACAAACTATTGTTCAAGCAAAGAAAAAGTGGATTCCCAAAAATGGAACTTCTTGACTCGTAACACACCTCCCTTAGAGCCTCTGCTAGAGAGGATTGGTATTTTGGTAATGGTTGTTCTAGACACATGACTGGTGTCAAGAAATTCTTGGTGGATATTAAATCATATTACACTAGCTATGTCACTTTTGAAGATGGATCACAAGGTGAAATAAAGGGTGTTGGAAAGCTGGACTATACTAGACTGCCTAGTCTTGATGATGTACTGTTTGTTAAAGGTCTGACTGCTAATTTGATAAGTATTGGTAAACTATGTGACCAAGGTCTCAAAGTTAAATTTACTAAATCTGAATGCCTGGTAACAAATGAGAAGAATGAAGTCATCATGAAGGGAGCCAAATCAAAAGATAATTGCTATCTGTGGACTCCTCAAGAAACAAATTGTTTCTCCACATGCTTGATGTCAAAAGAAGATGAAGTTAAGTTATGGAACCAAAAGCTTGGTCACTTACATTTGAAAGGTATAAAGAAAGTTTTATCAAAGGAAGAATTCATAGGTATTCCCAAGCTTTAAAATTGATGAAGGAAAAATTTGTGGAGAATGTTCAATCGGGAAGCAAACAAAGATGTCACATAAGAAGCTCCAACTTCTGACCACTTCAAAAGTTCTGGAGCTACTTCATATGGACTTGATGGGACCTATGCAGGTTGAAAGTCTTGGAGGAAAGACGTATGCCTATGTTGTTGTTGATGACTTCTCAAGGTTCACCTAGGTGAATTTCATCAAAGAGAAGTCAAAATTGTTTGAAGTATTTAAAGAACTTTGTCAAAAGATTCAAAGAGAAAAGGATTGTGGTATTGTCAGAGTTAGAAGTGACCATGGGAAGAAATTTGAAAATAGAAAGTTTGATGAATTCTACACTTTTGAAGGGATTAGTCATGAGTTCTCTTCAACCATCACCCCTCAACAGAATGGTGTGGTTGAGCACAAGAATATGATTATTCAAGAATGTGATAGGGTCATGCTTCATGCTAAGAAACTACCATATCATTTTTGGGTTGAAGCCATGAATCTTGCCTTCTATATCCTTAATAGAGTGACTATCATATTTGGTACTCTTCTACACTTTATGAACTGTGGAAAGGAAGAAAGCCAACTGTGAAGTATTTCCATGTATTTGGAAGTAAATGTTATATTTTGGAAGATCATAAGTAGAGGAGAAAAATGGATCCTAAAAGTGATGAGGGAATTTTTCTGGGATACTCTACAAATAGTAGAGCATGTAGAGTATTCAACTCCAGAACTAAGGTGATGATGGAATCCATAAATATTGTTGTTGATGACTCAACTAAAGAAGTTAATGTCACAGATGATGTTGAAACATCTATGAATGATATTCCTGAAGATGTTGTAGACTCAAGTGCTAATACTGAACCTGCAGAGACTTAGTCAACTGACAAAGGACCCTCCATCAGAATTCAGAAAGATCATCCTAAAGAGCTTGTAATAGGAAATCTAAAGAAGGGATAATTACCAGATCAAGGGAAGTTGTGTCAAATGCCTGTTTTGTTTCTAAAGTTGAACCCAAGAATATCAAGGAGGCCTTGACTGATGAGTTCTGGATTAATGATATGCAAGATGAACTTGGCTCATTCAAAAGAAATTAGGTTTGGGATCTGGTACCAAGACCAAAAGGGACAAATATTATTGGTACTAAATGGTTGTATAAGAACAAGTTAGATGAACAAGGTGTTGTTACCAGAAACAAAGCTAGACTTGTTGCTCAAGGATACACTCAAATGGAAGGAGTCTAATTTAAGGAAACATTTGCTCCTGTGGCTCGCTTGGAATCTATCAGACTATTACTTGGAATGACATGTCTTTTAAAGTTCAAGTTGTTCTAAATGGATGTTAAAAGTGGCTTTTTAAATGGCTATTCAAATGAAGAAGTGTATGTTGAACAACCAAAAGGATTTTTTGATCCCATTTTCTCAAATCATGTGTTTAAACTAAAAAATACATTGTATGGCTTAAAATAAGCTCCAAGAGCTTGGTATGAAAGGTTGACCGAGTTCTCATCAATGATGAATATAGAAAGGATGGAATTGATAAGACTCTCTTTGTCAAAGAGAAGGATGGAAAACTTATGATAACTCAGATCTATATGTATGATATTGTATTTTGAGGGATGTCATATGAGATGGTCCAACATTTTTTCAAGAAAATGCAATCTGCATTTGGAATGAGTTTGGTAGGTGAATTAACTTACTCTCTTAGACTCCAAGTCAAACAGATGGAAGACTCCATCTTTCTTTGTCAAAGCAAATATACAAAGAATATTATGAAGAAATTTGGACTGGAGAGTGCTACTCACCAAAGATTTCCAGCTCCTACACACTTGAAGTTATCTAAAGATGAAAATGGCATTAGTGTTTATCAGAGTTTATATAGAAGCGTGATTGGTAGTCTTCTATACCTTACAACAAGCAGACCAAATATAACTTTTGATGTTGGAGTTTGTGCTAGATATCAAGCAGAACCTAAAGTGAGTCACATCAATCAAGTAAAAAGGATTCTGAAGTACATGAACGCTACATTTGATTATAGAATATTGTATTCTCATGATTTAAATTCCATGTTAGTGGGGTATTGTGATGCCGATTGGGATGGTAGTGCTGATGACATGAAGAGTACCTCTGGAGGTTGTTTCTTTTTGGGAAACAATTTGATTTCATGGTTCAGCAAGAAAGAAAACTATGTATCCCTATCTACTGATGAAGCTGAGTACATAGAAGCAGGTGGCAGCTGCTCTTAACTAATATGGACGAAACAAATGTTGACTGAATATAATGTCACACAAGATGTCATAACATTATTCTGTGACAACTTAGGTGCTATTAATATCTCCAAATATCCTATTCAGCACAGTAGGACTAAACACATTGACACCAGACATCATTTTGTTAGAGAACTTGTTGAAGACAAAGTTATAACACTTGAGCATGTTAGCACTGAAAATCAGCTATAAATTATATCCCACTTCATACACCCCTCAAAAATACATATAACACTCCAATAATTCACATCAACACACAAAACTTAATAAAATAAATTAATTCAAAAACTCGGGTGTTACAAATGATATGCAAGTGGAATGGAAGTGTGGGGAAATATGGATAAGATTTTCGAGATAGAATAATTAATTTAACAATGTGAAACGAGGCGACAAAGGAGTACGGTTGATAAAAGAACATCTTTCTTTTTCGCATTAATATCAGTCGAATACAAAGTTAAGGAAATGTACGAGGTATTCATGGGTTATGGTGATATATTTTAGGTTGTGATTCCATCCAAGATAAACATAAGGGAAAAAAGATACGACTTGACTAGATTTTTTAATGTAGAGAATGAGAACTTGTTAAAAACTAAGCTAGATTACATCTTTATTGGTGGACATAAGATCATTGTGAATCTTCTAAGGTTTTAAAGGAGAGGCCCCAATACGACTCAGTGGAATCCTGATTTTAGAAGAGAAACATACATAATGAAAGAAGACACAAGAGGCAGGATGTTAGGTCAACCATTAAAGGAAAAGCCAAGGCAAATTAAAAATTTAGGGGAACCAGTTCACAAAGAAAGAAAGTATTCTAGATCCTACGCGCAGGTACTAAAGAACGACATTGTGAACAAAAGAGAGAACTTTAAAAGGGAGCCAAGATCAAACCTCAACATGGAATTGAAGCCATGGTTTGTTAATCTAGAATTAAATATTGAAGAAGAAGAGGCGTGGAGTAGATTTGAGAAGGCTTACATAGGGACAATGGAGAAACCATGTATAACATACAATATCCAAGATATATTCAATTATCTATAACAATATATAAAAGGAATACTTCATTTTGGTGTAGCCTATTTTTCTACTATTTGTATCCTTATTTTATTATGTAATTTACATAATAACTTCCAATAAAACCACTATTATTAACTTCTATGTAACTTCCTACTAATAACTTTCACATGATATATTTTTTATTTTTTAAAAATATAAAGGAAATATTTTTTCTACCATTTTTACCCTTATTTTATTGTATAATTTACCTAATAACTTCCAATAAAACCATTGTTATTAACTTCCACGTAACTTCCTACTAATAACTTCCACATGTTGTATTTTTAAAAATTATATTTAAATAAAAAATATCGCTTATATTTTCAATCATGTGCGTGCCCGTCTGGACGCTAGTAAGGGATAATTTGCCATCCATACTACACCATTGGAGCTACTTTACACCGTCTCAAAGAACATATGGGGAAGAAGTTCAAGCCCAAGTTAATGACGGAGGCAATTGGCTAAAGCAATGGTTCAAGGAAGTTAGAAAATGGGAATCATCCATTGTGGATAGTGAAAGAGTAACATGGTTATGATGCTATGTTGTTCAGTGTCATGCATGGAACCCTAAAATGACCTTTGAATTCAGAGAAAGGGCCATACTCATCTGAATCAAATCATTATTCCTGCGAGTAGATTAGAGGAGAAGAGGCACCAGAAAATGAAGAAGAAGATTATGATGACTTTATTAGAAATGGTAGCGAAAAACATTAAGTGGGGAACATATAAAAGTTAAATATAACACTAATTATCTTCTTTGATATGGAAAGAGAAAATGTGATTGAGACATGGCAGAATGAAAAATATGGAAATTTTGATAAGCCTAGAGGTGTAAAGTCAACTAATGAGGTAGTGCCAGGAAGAGGCAAGTCAATAACACAAAAAGTGGGATAAACAAATGGAATAACATGGAATTCTAGGGGTAGTCATATAGGGCATGTGGAGAAATGGGTGCTCTTGAATATGAGGAAGATAACCAAGTAAGTAGTAGTGAAGGAAAGTCTTGGGGGGAGATGTTGCAATTAAGAGAAATGGGTATCCAAACACTAATTAGTTCAATGGTATGAAGTGAAGCCCAAACTCACATTCCATACATAATGTTAGGCCAAAACAAAAAACCCACTCAAGAATCAGGTAAGATCCATGTAGAGAGGCTCCAGGAAGCAAATGCAACAATTGAAATCATCAAACCTTATTTTCATTTGAATTCTAGGCCACCCTCAAAACTAAAATCGTATACAAAGCCTTTATCATCTTATCAATCAGAGTCTATAGGGATAAATTTTCAGGGGGATCGACATTATGTTGTGAATTAACATTAAAATCAGATGTTATTCAAGGCAATAACAGATCTTCTGTGAAAAAGGAGGAGGATGTTGATGTTGGAAAAGTGACTTCAAGCACAGGAGGGGGTGAGTTATGGTATTCAAAATTCGTGATTAATTTTAACATTTTCTTATTTTAAGTTGTATTAAAAATTTTTTGTGAGTAATTGCAACAAAAAAATAAATAATAAAAGTAAATTGCAAACAATTAAAAGGATAAGGTTAGAAAGATTGCACCAGAGATTTATACAGGTTGGGACAAACATTGGTTCGGTCCTGTCCCCAATAGGTCTTCTTGAGAGTTTCAATATAAATTTTGAGTTGTTGGAGGTTATACCCACAAACCTTTAATACATATTATTCTCATTCAAATGACAACTTTGGCATAGGCTACACTATCAAACCGTTTAGAGATTTATGGTTGATCTCAATAACCAAAACAAAGCTTTTTAATGGTGAAACTTAATAAACCAATAAAAAATATTTTATAAACATTGGTCTCAAGAACCAAACTCTATCTCTTAAAGGTATCACACCTTTAAGAATATAATCGAACAACATGACCACTTAAGAAAGTATCTTCCTCATAAGTAAAACTTCACTTAGTAACACTAAGGCAATTAGAAGTGAAATAGAAAATATTTTCCAAAAGAGAGAAAGAGATAAATTCCAAAGAAATATGAAAACTTTGGAAATGGCGTGATATGAAGTGAGGAAGACCCTCCCTTATATAGTAGTTGGAAACACCGAGAAAGCAAATGATCCATGGGCTAAATTGACTGTCTAATTGATTAGAAAACACTCTAATCGATTAGAAAACTCAAATATAGTCAATTGTAAAGCCCCATTAGGAAAGTTTAGATATATATATGTTGTAAATCATTAATGTGATATCTTCGTTGTTTATACAATCGATTATTATCCTTCAAATCGTTTGTATAAATGCTCTAATCGATTACATAGATAAAAAATGTTTTCCCAATCGATTGACATATCTTTCCAGTCGACTAAATGGTTAAGAAAATGTTTGGATAGCCTTTTAATCACTTGGTCTTGATTTAGAAAGTCATTTTCAAGTTAGAAAATATTTTAAGGCGTGTGTGTGTGAATTTCCTTAGTACTCTTAAGATACTACCTTACTTTTACAATGCTCAATTCACTCAGACAGACTGAGAAACATGACCTGGCGAGCTTTCACATCTTTCATCAGAGTAACTTCAAGACTTTGCTAGATAGTATTTCAATGTATAAACACTTGATATTCAGTTATCTTTATAAGATGATTTGATTATCATTTTAAGAATATTGTTATGCATTCTCGTCATCAAAACTACAAATGCTGATCTTTATTACCTGCAAGAACATAGATACACATTCTCCCTTTTTTGATGATGACAATGCATCTCTCAAGGGAGGTGGAAAGAAAATAACATATGTATATTTTTGGAGTAGTTAAAACTCCCCTTGTTGAGTTAGTGTATCCTCTCCCCCCTGAGAGTATACTCCTCTCCCTTTGTCGAAATCAAAAAGGGAAATAAGCTAAGATATGTAGATATAAGCACATAGATTCACACATATTAATTCATGCAAGATTGGTTTAAAATTTCTAGTTCATTTCTTATGAAAATGATTTTTTCTTTAGGATGTGGTTTAGTAAAGATGTTTGCGAGTTGATTATACGAGTCTACAAAGTCGAGTATACATTCCCTTTTTTCTACATAATCTCTAAGAAAATGGTGCCTAATGTCAATGTGTTTAGCCCGAGAGTGAAGTATCAGGTTTTTATTGAGGTTTATGGCACTTGTGTTATCGCATTTAATTGGTACAACTAAAATTTTGACATTGTAGTCATTGAGCCGTTGTTTCCTCCAAATGATTTAAGCGCAACAGATTCCCGCAACAATGTATTCTACCTCAGTTGTGGATAATGATGCACTTGCTTATTTCTTGCTATGTCGAGACAAGTGAGTTTCTAAGTAAGTGACGCATACTGCTAGTGCTTTTCCTATTCAATATGCACCCAGCAAAATCGAAGTCAGAATATCCAACTAAGTCACAATTAGCTCCTTTGTGGTACCATAGACCTATTTGTTGTGTACCGTTGAGATATCTCATAATATGTTGGCTGGTGTTGATATGCGATTCTTTTGGAAATGCTTGAAAGCGTGCACACATACAGACAACAAACATTATTTCAGGATGAGATAAAGTTAGATAAATAAGAGATCCAATCATACCTCAATATTTTTGTTCATCAACTGGTTTTCAGTATTCGACTTTGTCTAATGAGCACAATGTTGACATTGGTGTTGCTAATATTTTGGACTTCTCCATGTCAAATTGTTTTAGTAGCTCTTTGCAGTATTTAGCTTGATTTATGAATGTTCCTACTTTTATTTTATGGATTTGAAGTCCTATAAAATATTTAAGCTCTCCCATCAAGGACATTTCAAATTCGTTATGTATTATTTCAGAAAATTACTTGCACAAGGATTCATTAGTAGCATCGAAAATGATGTCATAAGCATATATTTGAAATAGTAAAATGTCATGCTCAATTTTATTGATAAAGAGGGTTTTATCAACTTGTCCTCTTTTGAACTTGTTTTCACGCAAGAATTTACTTAGTCGACCATACCATGCTTTGGGAACTTGTTTCAGACCATACAATGCCTTTTTAAGCTTGAAAACATGGTATGGTAAGGTATGGTTAATAAATATAGGAGGTTGAACAACATACAACTTCTATTGAATGTAACCATTTATAAATTCACTTTTTAAATTCATTTGAAATAGTTTGAAATTCATGATGCAAACGAAAGCTAATAATATCCTTATGGCTTATAATCTAGCTACAATGGCATAGGTTTCGTTGAAGTCTATTACCTCTTGTTGATTATACCCTTTTGCAAAAAATATGGCTTTATTTA
Organism: Lathyrus oleraceus; assembly: GCF_024323335.1. NCBI lineage: Eukaryota > Viridiplantae > Streptophyta > Magnoliopsida > Fabales > Fabaceae > Lathyrus > Lathyrus oleraceus. The sequence continues at coordinate 453,481,418 of NC_066579.1, forward strand.
TTAAAACACTTCCTTCTTCATCCAACTTATTGAGAAAGACCGTCCGGGTTCCTATTACTAGATTAGCCGAAGCTTTGGGAACAAGTTCCCAAATGTTGTTTCATTCAAATTGATTTAAACTTTTCTTGCATAGCAAGAGACTAATGTTCGTCGACTATGGCTTCGTCGATTTCCTTTGGCTTAATTTGTGAAACAAAGGCTACAAAGTCACATACCTTATTGAGTGACCTCCTAGTGGTAACTCCGTTGGATATGTCTCCAATAACATTTTGTATTGGATGATCTTTTGTTAATCTCAATTCTTTTAGGAGGCCTCGATTTTCCTGTGGAGTGACTGGATTCTGATATGGAACCAATTCTTCTTATGTATTAATTACCATTATTATTTTTGTCTTGAATAAGTTCTTGATCATCTTCTAAATTTTTCTTTTCTAGGATACTTGCATAGTCAACAACTTCCACTTCTACAATTTTGGGGTTAGTTTCATCAAAGGTAACATAAATTGATTCTTCATTTGTTTTGGTTCTTATATTAAAGACCCTAAAAGCTTTGTTCAAAGTGGAATATCCTATGAAAATACTTTCATCAGCTCTTACGTCTAATTTTCCAAGGTTATCTTTCCCGTTATTATGGATGAAGTATTTGCATCAAAAAACATGAAGGTGAGAGATATTTGGCTTTCTTCCTTTGTATAGCTCATAGGGCGCTCGCTTTAGAATTGGTTATATCAAGACACAATTCATCATATAGCAAGCGGTATTTACATAATCAACCCATAAATATTTAGGAAGATTGGTCTTATTGAGCATCGTCATCACAAGCTCTACAAGAGATCTATTTTTTCTTTCCACTATCCCATTTTTTCATGGAGTGGAAAAGGTTTTCCAAATACCATTCTTGTTGCAACAAATTTAAAAGTCCTCATTTTGGAGTTCTCCTCCATGATCGCTTCTTATGGATAAAGTGCTTGCCTCTCTTTCATTTTGGATAACCTTTGTTAGTTTTCGAAAGGAGGCAATTGTGTCTCTTTTCCGAGATAGGAATTGTGTCCAAGTATATCGAGAGTAGTCATACATAGTGACAAGAGTGTATATGTTTCCACATAAACTTAGATTTCTAGATGGGCCAAAAAGTCCATATGAAGCAGCTATAAGAGCCGATAAGTATAAACTATTTTTTCGATTTAAAAGAGGTCCTTACCTGCTTCCCTTTTTGACACGCATCACATAATCTATTCTTTTCAAAATGAAATTTTGGCAGTCCGTCTACAAGATCTTTTCGAAATAGCTTATTTAAGTGGTCAATGTGGATGTGTGTTATTCTCTTATGCCATAGCCAAGATTCATCTTCGTTACTTATGAGACATACATAATTTGAAGAAATTTTGTTTAAATTTATTGTGTAGGTATTTCCACTTCTTGAGCTAGTAAATAGAATTTCATTTGGTTTTTATTTTATAACCTTGCAACCAAAATAATCAAATCTTACATTGTTACCTTTATCACAAAGTTGACTAATGTTGAGCAAGTTATGCTTAATTCTTTTTACCAAAAGGACTTTCCAATCATTGGAATTGGAAATTTATCGATGGTACCAAAACCTAGAATTTTTTCTTATTATTATCTTCATATGAGACAAATCCTCATTCTTTTGAAAAAAAGGTGAAGAATAAGGCTTTGTCATCTGTCATATGCTTTGAGCGACCACTATCAAGATATCATTTAATGTTTGAGTTTGTAAAGCATTCATGCAGAGAAAATGTTAGTTCTTAACTTTTGGTACCCATATCATCTTGGGTCTTTGCTTGTTAGTTTCATAAACAGTTTTCTTTCTTGTTTTAGATACATATGCATTTCCAGAACTAGGTGACATTTTTTCTCTGTTTTCATAATGTTTCCTATAAAAGTGTGAAGGGGAGTGCCCTTCTTTGCTTTCATAACTTTTCTTTATAAAATAAAACATGACTATATGACCTTCTTTATTGTTGTATTGCATTTTAATGCTTTATAGTGAGATGCGGTTATAGTTTTACACATGCTCTCAAAGTTCTTACTATTGTTTTTCGGTTCATAACTTAATCCTGCTTTATTGTAGTATGCTCTTGAATTTATTAACAAGATTTATAGGTTATATCTCCCTTTGGCGAATTTAACAAGTGTTTTCAGAAGATCGCATACTTCGTCTTTTAAGTTCTTACAATTACTACACAAGTCAGGCTTTTCATTTATGGTGGAAGGGTTAAATCTTTCTTCCTTTTCTTTAAGACATTGTATTTCTTTCTCTAGGATTTTGTTTTTAGTTTAAAGAGAGGATATAATATATTTGGATGTAGAAATAATTTTGCAGTTGTAACATGTTGGAATGAATGATTTCTCTTTACCTTTTTCTTGTTCTTCTGCTTGTTTTTTCTCATACTTCATAAATCTCTTGAAGTTTTTTAATGTAAGAGGCATGGCAATGTCTGGGTTAGATTCTTAGGTTTTAAGTGCTAGACTTTTGTTTTTCTTTTCTCCTTCCTCATCTATGGTAAGTCTTTTAAGTTCCATTTAATATTCCTGTAATCTTCCAAAAAGAGTATGTGTGTCCATAATCGCTAGATCATTAGATTCACAAATTGCAGTGACTTTAGATTGCTAGTTATGGTTCAAACATCTAAGAATATTTATGACTAATTTTTCATTTGAGAATGTTTTCCCTAAAGTTCTCATATGACTCACGATATGGTGAATCATGTTTGCATTTTATTTATGTTCTCTTCAAGTTTCATTATGAAGAGTGCATACTCATGGGTTAGTGTGACCAACCATTTCCTATTTACCTCAGTAGTAGCTTCATGGGAAATTTGGACGATGTCCCACTTTTCTTTAGCAGTTTCGCAGTGAGAAACTCGTAAGAACTCATCAAGACCGAGTGTGGTGGTAATGATGTTCTTAATTCGTAATTAATTTAAACCTTTTCTTGTTTTAAGATCTTATTAGTAGTTTTATGTGAGTAATGTCAGCGGATAATTAAATAATGAAAGTAAATTGCAGAAAAGTAAAAGGATATGGCTAGAAAGATTGCACCTGAGATTTATATAGGTTTGACCGAACGTTTACATAGTCCTATCCCAAATAGGTCTTCTTGAGAGTTTCACTATAAACTTTGAGCTTTTGAAGGTTATGCCCATGGATCTTTAATACTTACTTATTCCCAATCGAATGATGACTTTTACCCTGGCTACGCTATCGAACCGTTTAGAAATTTATGGTTGATCTCAATAACCAAAACAAAGTTTTTTCCAACGAAGCTTAATAAACCAATAATAGTGATTTTATAAAGGTTAATATCAAGAACCAAATTCTATCTCTTAAAGGTATCACACCCTTAAAAATATAAATGACTAGCACGACCACTTACAAAAGTATCTTCCTCACAAGTAAAACTTCACTTAGTAGCACTAAGGCAATTAGAAGTGAAATAGAATTTTTTTCCAAAAGAGAGAAAAAGATAAATTCCAAAGAAATATAAAAAAAATTAGAATGTGGCATGATATGAAGTGAGGAAGACCCTCCCTATAGTAGTTAGAAACGCTAAGAAAGGAAACGCTCCATGGGTTGAATTGATTATCTAATCGATTAGCAAAATGCTCTAATCGGTTAAACAACTCAAATATAATTGATTGTAAAACCCCATTAGGAAAGTTTGGATATAGAGCCGTTGCAAGTCAATAATGTTCTATCTTCACTGGTTAAGAAAATGGTTGGATAGCCTTTTAATCACTTGGTATTGATTTAGGAAGTCATTTTCAAGGTAGAAACTATTTTAAGGTATGTGTATGTGAGTTCCCTTATTACTCTTAAGCTATTATCTTACTTTTATAATTCTCAGTTCACTCAGACAAACTGTAAGACATGACCTGGTGAGCTTTCACATCTTTCACCAGAGTAGCTTCAAGACTTTGCTAGATAGTATTTGAATGTATAAGAACTTGATATTGAGTTCTCTTTATAAGATTATTTGATTATAATTTGAAGGATATTGTCATGCGTTATCATAATCAAAAATATGAATGCTGATTTTTGTTTCGTGCAAGCACATAAATCCACAATTGCAAGTAATATTTGGACAAACTAGAGATATAACTATCTTGTGTTTTCTTACTTCGGAGTAAATTATCCCATTAGTGAAATAAATATTTGAGAAGAAAATTTTGACCAATGATGGATACACTTTCCTTGGAGGGTTGCAAATGAAAGTGAGTAATTTTAACTCTTCAAATATCTTGAAGAATTCACATTCCTAAAAGACTCCAGTGTCCAAGGTGTGGATTCTCAAGATGATTTTACTTGCGAAGTCTTGTAAGAATCTTCCTTCTTGTTGTGGAGATGTGAAATCATTATTGGAAGGGTTAGAGGAAAATCTTAGCCTCCTAGGTGCCATAATGATGATGATAGAATATTGAAGTAATAATCTCTCACACACACAACGAGAGAGAAAGAAAATGTGAGATGCATGAAAATGAAAAAAAAGTTACCAATTTATAGCAGAGCTTATGACAATTTTCGGTATGTAAAATATGCACAAAATCAATGAGGATTATGTCCAATAAAAAATCAAAACAAAATCTTCCCAAATTGGCCAATCTAGGCTCCAACCGACTGGATCTTGATATTTTGAAAGATCTCGCGTGTTTTCCATTAATGCATAGATTTATTGACTTGGAGGAGAAGTTTTTTATTTGATTTGATTTGAAATTTGAAGCGCGAAGGTAATCCAATCAATTAACTTGTGTCCCCAATCAATTGAGATTTTACAATTTAGTCTCCTCGGTGGTTTTGGGTCCTTGGGTTGGATTCATTTTTGGCTTTCTAACTCTTTGGACCCCTGACCAACTTATTTTTACCCATTTCTTGAAGTATTATAGAAAACTCATCTATTTGATTAGCAAAAATATTTTTTTAAGGATGAGCAAATTATTAAATGCACTATTTTAAAGGGTTATTCTTGATTTTCCAATCATTCAACCTTTAAATAGTGTACTACCTTAATTACCAAGAAATCTTGATAAAAGTTCTCCCTTTCAAGGGAATGCTAACATAATGTAGCATGTCATTCTCTATGGGTCGTTGGATACAAGAGTTGGTTAAACAATGAGATAAATATGACTACCTCAAGTTTATCTTCTCAACCTACTAAGAGATTTGCAGATCACCATAGATTAGAGATGTTGAGACCATCCTAAACGAAAAACTTACTTTGATCACGGTCGTTGATATGCATCATCAACGAACATCTTGGGATCATGGACTTCAATTCAAAACTATTGTATACTTGAGAGTATACTCTTTGATTTGCAAAACTTCATTTGATATGTGTTAATGCTTCATAAAAGCTGCAACGAGTTCCTTCAAAAACATAATAGAATTTCATCTTTGCTATCCAAATTTTTGTATGTACCAGGCGTTAGTAGTTTTAAAAGATCAAGGGTTACTATCTTTTAAAAAATTTAATTTATCAAAATAAAACGGTTTTAAATGGCCAAATATATTATATTAAAAATATTTATAAAAATATCGATTCACTTTCTTCTTATTTAATTCTTTATTATACTCTACCAAACTTAAACCCTAATCCATAACTCCACAGTTAAATATATTCCCTATTTTGACTTGCACCACTAAAAATGCTCTAAAGAGATAGAATCCTCTCTATTTTTCAAAATAAACAAAAGTCTTACTAAAGAAGATATAAACACAAAAAGTAACAAATCATTTCAGCAAGTGAATCTCACCATTACTAATAATTTTTAATTTTTTTTCAAACTTCATTATATCTTCATTCTTTCTTTTTTGAAAAATAAAGAGAATCTTACCCATTGCTAAAGTTAAACCCAAGCAACTACCCTATTTTTATACTAATATTATTTAGCATGAACATGTCTTTGGAAACTCATGGTTTTGATTGGTTGTAGCCCACGTGATAGAGATTTTATGTGCCCAATGAGGATATCTTGTTTCCTTAAACAATCAAAGGACTTTGTTAATTTATGTTCAAAGTGTACTCAACTCAACCTCTCAACCTCTATACTAGTATTTAATAAACGATAGAATAAAGAAAGCCTTAGACATAATGTTTCCAACTAAGGGAAACCAGATGTCAATCATCAACACTCATTGATAACAAATCAACCATATTTACTGATTAATTTAACATCTAAATTATCGTATACTATTATAATATAGTATGTACATTAGTTGAGTTTTTTATAATATAGTTGTACCTTAATCGCCCCCATTATAAACCGTTAGATAATTAAGACTTCACATTACCAAATGCAATATGATAATGGTAAAGAATTGTAAAGGGACTGTCTCTTATGGATAAAGAACCAATTACTTTTAATTTGTGGCTTATTCTAGTACGAGGATCACTGCAAATTGTGATTTCTTTATTATCCTAGCGTGTTAGCTTCAATAATTTGTAGTGTGTTTTGTTTGGTGGTCACTAAAAATTAATCATAATATTTATTAGAGTAAATTACACTTCTCTCTTTTAAGAAATCCTTAAATTTATATACACTTATTTCTAATGTGAAAACAATATATTCAATTGATTTTATAAGAGAGAAATAATATATTCAATTGATTTTATAAGAGAGAAAGAGTGTCTATTCAAGCTTCTCTTAACAAAGAGGTCTAACCATTTATTTTTATTTTTATAAAAGAGGACATAACGGCCTAAAGAAAAAACAAGAAAACAAACAAGAAATTCTTCCTCACATACAAAATATGACCTCACATCTATCACCAACTAAAAAAACCTCAACTTATTAGTCAAAGAGATGGAATAAAGAAGAGCTTATTATTATTTAAATTAAGTCTCTAATGGGCTAATCAATTTGCACATCGGTTGTCTTCACGCGTATGGTTGAATTTGATATGTTAATTCTTTTGAGTTTATTTTTATTATGCGAATTAAGTTTGAAAAAATTTTATCATCCAATTTTTTTTATTAACCATATCTATTAAAATTTTAGTCACTCTCAACCATTAGATTTATAAATCGCTCTATCCATACTAACTCCAGACCATATAGCATCGTCCACGTTTGAGTTGTAAGAGCATCACACATCAATTTTTCAAGCATAATCCTTCACCTAACTCCCTAAAGAGTCTCTGAATGAACCTTTGCAACCAACCATAGAGAGCTTTTATAAGTATCGTCAGAATTGAGTTTAATTCAATTGTTATCAAAACGTTTGTTAACGAGCCTGTCTGATCTCTGTTCTCAGCATCAAACCATTATTTTGAATACGGTTCTCATTCTCAATCTCTCTCATCATATGCATGATTGTTTTCATAGACTTGTACGAGCACTGAAACCTCTCAAAGATTTTTTATTTCTCCAAATCCAAAGATATTGACATGATATCATCAAGAAAGACATGAAACTCTGCAATATCTTCTTTAAGATTGTAAGAGATCAAATCCATACCAAAAATAGAAATAAAATTGAGTCATTTTTATTTGAAAGAACAAGTTGGATCCATATTTGTGATGGACAAGGGTAATCCCACACAACACATGGATTAAAATCTCCACACCAATTACAATGAGCAGATAACAAAAACGTGTAATTTATTCAATTTAGTATAGTTAAATGTAATTTAAAATTAAATTTTTATTTAAATATATTATGTCAAAATAAATTGAACAATAAATTTAAAATTAATAATTAATTTGAATATCAACATATTAAGAGTTACCACTAATTCTAAAAATAAAATCTATTTTATTCAAATTAAATAAATATGTCAAATTAATTTTACATAACTAAAATAAAATTGGGCTCTTAAAAGAGTAAAATAAAAAAAACACATACTAGGCATACACATAAATAACCGGTAGATAAAAATATATATTCTTAAATTACTAAGTTTAGAAGAAAAAAATTACTTTATGCTTTGGACAACCACTAAGTTTAAAGAAACTACTTTTTATTAGAATGGATATCCTTTAAAATGTAACTAATTAAATTCCAATGAATGTAATATTCAAAGAGAAGAAACCTCAATATGGGACGGAATGTTTGATTGTTAATAGGGAACCATTAATACTTAAGACTAGTCAGATGCATCCTATACCAAGGGCACGAGCATCATTTATTCTGCAAACCTTATAATCCTCTTCTAAGCAATCAGAGTTCATTGTGAAACAGTGTTATACACTGATGTCTATGCTAAATCGGGGAAGACATTGATGTGGGAAAACTGATTGGTGACAATATTAAGTACACGGTTGATGCACCACAAATTATGATCATTTTTGTATTATTAATAAATTATGCAAGTTAGCTGGGGGACCAATTCACCTTGAGGATGCGACAATAAGCCTTATCGTGCCCGTCAGAAGAAACACCATGAGAAGAGTCCCCATACAACAAATCAATGAAGATGGGCTAGATGAAGCACAACAACAAGAACATAAGCAGTTCTACCAGCCTGAAATTCATCAACTTGAAGGACAACCACATCAGCAACAATACACACCTAACCGTTTACAAAGGCTTGAGGAGTACGATCTTGGCATGATGAGTTGGGCTAATGAATTGACACCCAACTTTTATTGTGCACCCCTAGTTTTGGACCAAATTTACAGGTTTTCTATAATGAGCACAAAGACCACGTGCCAGTGCAAAATCTCATGGAGTAGTTTCCAATAGTTGAAGCGGTGAAGACAAATTTTAGAGAACAAAACCAAGCCTTGGCAAACCGAAGGATTGAGATCAGAACTATATGGAGTAGGCAAGATCGAGATTTCAGGGATGAGATGGATCGAGTGAATGACCTCTTCAACATCGATGACATGTGATTTATGAGTTTTTAGTATTTTAAAGTTTTTTGTTTATTTCCCTTTATGTAATATGATCCAAGTAAGAGTACTAGCAAGCTATCAAGAACGTTCTTCCTCTTTGTACTTCTCTTTACTTTAATTAATGAACTTGTTTGCTTCTATTGTTTCTTTCAGTTTTAATTTTGTTACCTTACTAGTGTCAGCATGAAAAAGAAAAGAAAAATTCGCCGCAAAAAGAATTAACAAAGTGATCATCATGGAAGTTCCCTTGCAAAGTGAAAGTTGATGAAGAAAAGGAAAATCGACTACTTGTACTCAATCTCCATATACCTCAACTTGTAAGGTTTGAGTCAAATATTTCCATTGTTCACTTTTGTTTCTTATGAGAGTATCTGTACATTAGTTATTTTCTAGATTTTTCATTGTTTCTAATTTGAGTTTATTGGTCTGATAAATACACAATGAGGAAGTTATTTGTGAAAACTCTGAGCCTTTTTAAGCCATCATGTTTTAATATGATTATATCTCTTTCTAACCACTTTATAACCATTCTTTCAGTGATATCGTCTTTATTATATAGCCATTTGACTTGAAAGATGAAATATTTCCACCCTTTTTTGAGTTAGGTAGAAATATTTGTTTAACTTGTCTGATGCAAAGGAAAAAGTTTGGAGTTTCTCTTGAAAGTTAGCATAAAAATAAATTTGGGGTTAAGGTACTATAAAAATTGGTCAAAATAAAGAAAAAAAAATTAAAAATAGCTTCTTCAAAAAAAATTGTGAAAAAGAAAGAATAACAGGACCAACAATATGCATTCTCTAGTACCAAGTGAATAAGACAAGAGTGATATGAAAGGAAGGAAATAACATCATGAAAATTAGGTATCTAACTCAAAATCCTACTATCCTAAATTATCCTACTATAACATAAGCCACATTACAACCTTAAAAAAACTTCAAAAGTGTGTGTTTAAATACGATTTTGATTAATCTGGTTACAAACTTTACAAACTCATTGTTAAATACTTTTGTACGTTGATTGTATGATTACCTTGTCGAATTGACTGCATATATGTGAGATGAGATACATGTTGATAACTTTTATGTTCAAAAGAACTTTTATGAGTTACTTGGATTGAAGCATGGAACAAAAGTTTTGATCAACAAAATAAGAAATGTGATATTCATTGGTAAGGGTAAGTTATTTAATTATGATCAAATGTTCAGTGTACAGACATGTTACTTAAGGACAAGCAACAAAGTAAGTTTGAGGTTATGATGACAACCGTTATTACGTGATTTTTACTAATAAATTCAGATGAAAGTAGTGAAATAATGATCAAAAGTCATGTCAAAATGTGAAGAATAGAGCAAACACTACAAAGAGTTGAAGGGTTAGGATTTGAAGAATTCTGAAGAAAAAGTGAAGAAAAAAAAGCAACGTTGGCCTCTGGTTTCACGCGAACGTGATGCATTCCAATTTGGTGAGATGAAAGGCTCATCATGGCACAATGCTTCCCATCGTAGCGTGATGATGCAACGATTTCTGACACGCTTTCCAGCTTTAAATAGAGAGTGTTGGCTACTTTTTTAGGGTTTAAGATTGGATAAAGATAGTGACAGTTAAGAGTACCCAAGTGACGATTTTGAGGGTTTTGGAAGCCATTGAAGACCTTAATATTCCTTGATTTTCATGTTCTCTCCATATAAACTCTTGATAATTGTGATAATCACTATGCTTAGCTAAATTCATTAAAGAAAAACACTTTTTTTGATCATTTTTTTCTCGGGGTCCATTTTGATCCTTTAATTTATAAAAGCTCTGATGTGATTCTTTATCTTTTCAAACAACATCATATTAGTCCTTTCTGTTGGATCTGTTAGTCAAATTCAAATTCAATGTCCATTTGACATACATGTGACACTGATGTCGCATATACTCATTAAAAAGCTCACCAAAAATTTATAAAATGTTGACTCATTCACCGAAGTCAAAAATCAAACAATTGACATCCACTAAGTGAAGCTTATCTCCTCAACATTGTCATCCATCTCAGATTCCAATTCCTTATACATTTTGAAAGAAAATATGATAACGTTTATAGTTCCCTCAAAATAGGTCACCCCAAAAATTAATTACTCTGTATGTTATAATTCCTTACAAAGAGTAGTAGAAGATCCAATCAAATTGTAGCGTTGAAGAAAGAAGGTGGATGAGTTTAAGGGGGTGAAATACATATAACTATATTTTAATGACTATAAAGTTGTCCTGAAGAATATTTTGGAAAATATTGATATTGCTTTAACACTACTTTCTTACTATTCTTTTATCTGTAAGTGTTAAATGAAGTGAAGTAAATAATACAACAAATCATGGAATAATATGCATGTTGGTAAATAAGCAAAGCAAATAATACATATGAAGGGTTATGGAATTGGCCAATACAAAATAGTTGACAAGTAATAATTAATTACACTTTGTCTCACTTTCATAATTTCCATTCTCCATCTGCTGGTGTAAGTGGAATTATGTATGGTTGAACCTAAAGTTGGAAATATTTTGTATGGTTGCACAACATACCCTTACTTAAGAGAGTATATCTCAAACAAATTTCTCAATATGACGATGTTTTTCTCATGAAACCTTCTTGAAAGAAGAGATAAATGAAGTTGTTGACAACGAAAAAAGTTTATGCTTGAACTGATTCAATTTCAACTTCATCGAGTGCTATGAAAGAAGATATGATAACATTTGTCTACGATTTTTCACAAATGGTAAGCTACTGAAAGTTGTGACAAATTCATTCTTAACACTAATTCTAAAAAAGAAGCATCCACAAAGTTTGAACTTAACATAGTGTAGCATCGAGGTTCAGACGGGCACTCCCGTGCCCGTCTGTCCGCTTTTTTTAATGCGCACAGCAGAGAAAAATAAATGTATGTTTTTCTTTTAATATTGAAAGATTTTACCATGTTCTAGGGTTATCTACCTAGATGTCTACCAAAATGGGAATCAATGTGCGAGAATTTTTTTAATGTACTTCATAAATATTTGCGGGTGCGATAAAAGAATTTGTTTGTAGACTACATTTTTTGTGTATCCACCATCTTCTCCTTTCAATTTTCCTTCCCTAGGTCAAGCAGGATACATCACCTACCTGAGAGATATGGATATCTCATAACTGATCAAGATGATGTATTACTCATGGATCAAGATGAGCCTGTGACCTACCAAGAGGCCATAACTGGTCCAGAGTCTGAAAAAGAATAAGGGGAAAGGGATAGGAAGAGGTAGGGAGGGAGAGAGAGAGAGGAAGAGGGAATTCACGCGTATTATGGCTTTCATTTATTCATCTCATAAGAGTCGGAAATGGTAAAATTATGATTAGTATTAAAAAAGGAATGAAAATAGATTATTTAAGCATCCATTAAGTGCTCTCATCCAAATTAGTGTATCTACCATCTATTTTTGATAACCATCGTAGGTCAAGTAGGATACATCACCTACCTGAGAGATATGGATATCTCATAACTGATCAAGGTGATATATTACTCATGGATCAAGATGAGCTTGTGACCTACCAAGAGGCCATAACTGGTCCAGAGTCTGAGAAATGGCTAGAAGCCATGAAATCTGAAATGGATTCCATGTACACAAACCAAGTTTGGACCTTGGTAGAGCCTCCTATAGGAGTTAACCCTATAGGATGCAAGTGGGTCTTCAAAAGGAAGACTGACATGGATGGTAAGGTACATACCTATAAGCCAAAGTACTATTGGTATTGTGTAATCAATGAAGTTCTTTAAAAGGAATACCGAACATGAAATCTTTATTCGAAGTATTTTCTTTTTCATTGCAATTATTTTCCATAGTAAACAAAAAATGTAAGACTCTCAAATTAGAATTTTTTTTTAAGAGAAAAAGATAGTAAAATTAATAGTAAGTAGTGTAATATAGCTTTTTTCACCTTATAAAGATTCAAATCAATTCTTCATACACCTTTTTATTAATGCGCTCTTGAGATTTAAAAAACTACAAATACATGAAGAAATGTCATATCATCAAAGAATACATTCAAAATATATCTCAGCTAAGCAATGTGGGATCAAGAAAATCTAATATAAGCCTGTGACCATTTTCAAGTCTCCTTATTGCGCTACACTGAGTTTTTGTTTTTTCTCCCGTGTCCGTCTGTCCTCTTTTTTATTGCGCTTACGTGTGTATATCTTTTATGATGTTTTTCACATATGTCATGTTAAAAAGAATATTACTTTGACACATTTCATAAAAATAAAATTAAGATGATATATATTCACTTTCAACATGTTTTAGTAAATTATGACTTAAATTTGAGAAATCAACTTAAAAAAAGGCGGAACACCTCTCTCTCTCTCTCTCTCTCTCTCTCTCTCTCTCTCTCTCTCTCTCTCTCTCTCTCTCTCTCTCTCTCTCTCATATTTAAGTAATGATTTACTATAACATATTGAAAGTGAATATTTATCATCTTAATTATATATAAATAAATAAATAAATATTCCTATCTTTTCCAACCAATTTTATCTTTTATATTATTAAATTTCTCCCTATTTTCATTTGAATATCTATTTTTATTTTCTAATTTTTTCTGGCCAATAAATCTATGAAACATGATTAAAAAAAGAAAGTATTTGCATATAATTTTTTGATAATCATGAAAATAAGAAGTAGTACATAATCAACGCTATAAGAAAAATACTTGATAGTCAACAAATCCATAATCTATCATCTTCAGCACCATCATATCTCGAAAATCTCATCTTATGCACCACCATATCTCGAAAAGCATGTCAAAATAAGAAATGATCAAATAAACTTCTACGCCCCACGTCTTGCTCGATCCTACTTGTGTCAATTGGGAAGTCTGCATTAAATTTTTGAAAGACGGTAATAAACTTCTGAATCACTAAATCCAATACTAAGAACATGCATTTTTTTCTTCTTTTTCCCTTTCATTCTCTCTCTAAATTTTTTATTTTTATTTTATTTTTGATGAGTGTGTTGTGTATGGCACTCATGATAATACTATTTGTTTTAATTAAATTAAATGAGGAAGTTGAATATTTTGATTAGTAACAGTAATCCATGAATAATGGGTTGGTTGTAATAAATATATAATTGGAATGAAAATAGGTCACTTCAAAATATCATATCCCCATTATAGATAGTTATAGATACACTAATTAGAATTTATTAGAATTTAAAGTAAGATGTCATAGGTTCTCTGAAATACTTCAGTGTTAAATTCTAGGAATCAATTTAATAATGCAAATGGCATATTATAATAATTAAAAATCATATTATACTTCTAAGTGGTTAAATTCTAAATTGTTTTAAAATTCTTAGCATCATATCTCTCATATTATTTATCTTAATTTATAATCTTTCTCCGCCTTTTTAGTATGCACACATGTAAAACAATTTTTTGTCCATAAATCTATTTCGATTTTTAACTAAATAGAAAAGAAAGATTGGAAATTGTATGAATCAGAGTCAAATATAGATAGAAGGATTTGTAGTAGAAAAAATATCTCAAGATAAATGTCATTAAAATGACAAATAGTAATCATTAATCATCTATTATGTAATACTATATGCCGTAAAAATCAGAAATATAATAATGTAAAATAAATTGAATCAACAAACTTAATGAAATAATAGACTATATATTTTAGCAAATTTGGTAATTATAGGCATGTTATATTTGTTCTTTAAAACAATTAATGGTAGAACTTAAAGAAGAAAATTGTGAACATAGATTTAAAAATATCATATAATACAAACAAATAAATCATCAATGAGAATATGCAATAGTTGATCATTACACTGAATCTCAAATAAAAAGAAAAAAGAAAACATGGGCTTATCTGTCGCTATCATTATAATGAGTTTGTTTCTTCTTGATCATCATACTAATGTTAAATTTGATCAATGTGAAAACATTGGCATCTTTGTGTTAACATTGTGAGAAATTGAGAAAAAAATATATCGTACGGTCATTAATGCCACCAACATGAAAGATCTCTCCGGCTAATATCAATGTGTTGGGGGTTGGCAGTCATATTCTACATTTCTCTTGATAATAGCTTCCATGTTGATGCCACTAAAAATCCAAAATCTTCTCTCTTTTCCTTCTCTTTTTTTCATCTCCTTCTCTTTTTATCTCAAAAAGTTATTTATATGTTCATGTGCAATAAAACAACACATAAAGGTAAAAATCAGTTTCTCATATAACAACATAACTTTAGTATAAAACATAAATTTTAACTAATAATTCCATATATTTTAATAACAATTATGGTCAAGTAAAATGAAATATAATAATTAGAAAGACAGAAAAAAAAAACTTAAATGGTGAAAGTAAAAGTTCAGTGCTAACTCACTTATCAATTATAGATAAATCATTTCCCAAATTTCTCAACTTTCCTCCTTAAAATCAACTTTAAAGAAAAAAATGTTTCCCACAGTTTATTAAGCAAATAAACATAAATTTTAAAAGAGAGATATAAAGTGACATTGTTGCTTAATAGGAAGGTCAACCATAATCAAAATCAGAACACTCTCTCTCATTTTCTTCCGTTTTATAATTTGTATGATATAGGTTTTATTGCTTTATTTTAAATTGTAATTAGGAAAAGAAAATCATATCCAATATAAACTTATATTTTTATGATAATGGAGAAAAGCAAAATAAACTTATCTTTATGTTTGAGTTTTTCAATTATTTTAAATCTTTTATGTGAAGTTTAAAAAAAATAATCATTTTTTAAGAGCAACTATATATGATCATATGAAAAAAATTGTCATTATCGTTACCAAAAGAAACTATTGTCAATTTTAAAAATGTGGTGAGAGGTTATTAAAATAAACTATATTGGAAGTAAAAAAACTGCATATTAGAAAGTTACAATAGAAAATCAAAAGTAAGATAGAAATATAATAGAATGAAAAAAGTTTTAAAAAAAAAAGTATGTTGATTGAGAAAAAGATGAAATTAAAAAAGAAAAATAGAAGAGGATTTTTAACTTGTGTCATCCTTCAACAGATAATGGAAGTTATAGATATTATATATTTTTTTGTGGGAGATGGAAGTTAGTTTATCAATTGGTAACCAACAAAAGATACTAATCACTTAAGTTAGTTATAAAAAAGATAAAGGGTAATTTTGAAACAAAAATAGGCCACTCCAAAAACTTGTAACATATTTTTTCTCCTTTTTATAATGTTATGCTGGTATATTGTATTTGTTTCGGGTATTTGTCAGGTAGGAGCATCCATGCGAGAAATCGAGACGAAAATGACGAAAAATAGAGAAAATATCAAGTTTGTACTCATGGCGTTCATTGTGGCGCTCGCCATGACATTGTCGTACCCCAAAATTTGTCATCTCCTTTTCATCTTTTCACTCAACCTATGACTTGAGAATCACTTGTACACATTCATGCTTAATTCATGTGCATCATGCATTCATTCTCACAAACATCATAGATTCAAAGCTTGTGAATGACAAAAACTTGGTTCTGCATGAGGCCTGTGACACTTGCTCATCATTTGGGCAATCTTGGTGCTTGAGACCTTGGAGATGGCATAATGGTATGCGCTCATGCCTAAACCCTAGTCTCGAATACTTAAGTACTTACGTCTTAGTGGTCTGCATCTATGTTAAAGTTCATAGAGACTAAAAAATTGGAATGCTTAAAGTTAAATATGTGTTTGAAACTAATAAATTAAAAATGAAACTTAATTGTTTCTAGTGATTAATCTCGATACAGATTAAATAAAGTTTAGCTTGAAGGAGAATTGCGGTCCAAAACACAGCGGAAATTAAAATTTTCTCCTTTAGAGATCCTTACGAATGGTCATGATCAGTGATAGAATATTTACCTCTTCTGACGATTGAAACCTTTGGTGCAGATCTCTTGTGACGATCAAAACCTTTGATGCAGATCCACAGAGCGATCACGAATGTTGAACGATGACAACGTCTCTACTCAGTCCACACAAACGGATTCCTTCAATCTCAGTGCTAGCTGGTACGAATGAAGGATTTGAGTGAGTGAGAGAGAGAGAGAGAGAGAGAGAGAGAGAGAGAGAGAAAACGAAAATAATGCAATCGCAATGAATGCTTCTGCACAAGGGTTCTATTTATAGAATCACTTGTGTGGGCTTCAAGCTAAAAAGCCCACTTAAGTGTATTTTGGCCCATATCTTATAATATGCCCAAAATCACTTAAGCCCATGGTACCTTACCATATTTCGTATTCTACTTAAGTACACCGTACCTTACGATGTTCTATAATTCACTTAAGGGCACCGTACCTTACGGTATTCCTTAGTTACTCTATCTATCATCAATCTGTCCTTTGTGTGTGACCCTGTAGGTTTTCGTGACGTTGGCAATTATATTAAATCACGCATTTAACATAATAAACAGTGAGCGGTATCTAGCAACACATCACTGCTACCCAAGACACGAAAATGTCATGTGATCTGACAAAACCTTCTGTGATAATACTTATGTGTATAATTACCCTTTTGCCCTTATGTCTATATTGAACACAAGGCATAGACCGTGGCATCCTTGTCCAGTTCAATATTGGGCCCATAGACATTTATCCTGTTATGCAGGATGGGCAAATTCCATCTAGGTCACTCATGTCCCTCAGCATGCTTCGTGGAGTACCCATCAACTGTCTTTATGGTTATCCAGTTACGGACAACGTTGGATCAGCAATAAAGCACTCGACTCCACATCTAGGATCCATAGTGGTTTCAGGTCGAAGAGTGGTATACACCATTATCACCATGAGAATAACTTATGACACTTTGCATAACTTTCTATATAGTATTCTCATAGCGGGTCAATCCGGTATAAATATTACTCCTAATATTCATACCTATGTTTAAGACTTGATAACTCTTTATCCATGATCCATGAGATGTGATCATCAGTCTACAAACATAATAGTCTTAATGCTTTAATGTTATCCCACTTCACACTAAAGCTCGACTACGGATGCTTTAAGAATAGTGTCCTTATGTTTAATGTGATCTCATGATTAAGTCATACTTGATACATTAAACAGACTAGCTATTCTAGGGACTTTATTAAACAAACGTAATAAAGAAAAAACCTTTTATTATTAATAAATAATTCGATACAAGTACCAAAAGTATTGGCCTCTAGGGCTTACACCAACATAGCTCTAGGCATTGAGTAGATGGAGAATACCAGCACAACAGCCAGATAAAAACTACTTTCAGTCAAAACTGCCTGCATTGAGGGAGAACGTAAGCATAACAGATAGAACCTTCATTGGCTGAGGCATCCAGAAATTGCATATATGGTTTGCATGGTTTGTTAATATATATTTTATTGGTAAAATAAACAAACATAACAATATATCTCTAACATAACAAATCCTAATTCTAACTAATTTGGGTTTGTGCTACAACTTGGATTATAACACAATATATCCCCTTATATCCAAGTTGATGAACATAAACTAATCATAGTCGATCTAAACTATGCCTATTTTATTTTCAAAAGTTTGGAATTTGTTGATCTTTAGTCATCTGGTGAAAATAAACAAAATTTTGGAGTTTTTTTTTGTTGGAATTTCGGTGACCTTGTTGATGAAGATGACTTTAATTGCCAACTCAGCTGCCACGCGTACATAAATAAACGCGGTTCGATTCTTGCTAAAAGAAAAAATTTGGAGTTTTTTTTTGGAATTTTGGTGACGTTGCTGATGAAGATGACTGTTAATTGCCAACTCAGCTGCCACGCGTATATAAATAAACGCGGTTCGATTCTTGCTAAAGGAAAAATTTTGGAGTTTTTTTTTTGAAATTTTGGTGACCTTGCTGATGAAAATGACTGTTAATTGTCAACTCAACTGCCACACATACATAAGTAAACGTCGTTTGAGCAAAATAGAGGGAAATAACTTATGTAACGTTGTTTGAACAATTAAAGGATCAAATTGATCACTTTTAAAATTAAGGGACCAAAATGGACCTATAGGTAAAGTTAAAGGACCAAAAAGGGTATTTTGCCTTCATTAAATTAGGTCTTTTTAGAGAAACCTTCTTATACTTGTTGGATCATATGTCTGTTTGATGTTAATTGAATTATTTTTTATGTTATTATTATCATCTAATTATTCTTGATCTTAATGCTTTTATGTATTGAAAAATGCTTGAGTTGATATCAAATGAGTAAGGATTTCTGACCGTTAGTCTATCGATCCGATTTAGGGCAATTATTCAACTTAGTAATTAACTAGGAATAGGTCATTATAAATTGTGGATTTTGAATTAACGAACATAAAACGCCTAATTTAACTCTGAATTCGGCTAAGGAATTATTGAATTATTGTGTAGATTAATGAGTTGTACACCAAAGAATTGAGTGTAGTGGTCGTATTAATTCGTCGTAATACTTTAACATATTATAAATTTGATTAATGCACAGTTCATCAACAAGTATGAAATGTGAGAGTTGAAAGAAGATCTAATAATCTTTAGTAATTGAAACCAACTACGTTAATTTCTCGTTTTTATTCTCGAACTGAATAACTCTGAAACATAGAAAATGAGAAATATCGAATTAGTGAGTAAACCAACTACCTTTGGTTCGTCCATGTATTTGTTCATTAATTCGAATGAGAAACCTATATCAGGTATGCTATTGCATACATAACTCAAAGATCCTACAATTTGTTTGAACAAAATAGTGTCGACCTTTTCCTCCTCTCTATATTTCTCCAGTTTCAGATTTGATTCGACATGTGAGGATGCAGGATTCGAGTCTTCCATCATGAATATCTTGATTATTTCTTTGACATATTTTCTTTGATGTAGCACGATACCTTGCTCCGACATTTGAAATTCTATGCCAAGGAAATAAGACAATTTTCCAAGATTCAACATCAGCTCTTTGAACTTCGACAAGTTCTCCATGATATTTCTCGTTACTAGACGGTCATCGACATATAAGTAGATGATTTTTATATATTTTTTTCCACAAACTGAACATAAACACCATACACAAACTTGCATTTGATGAATCCCAATTCAACCAAGTATGAGTCGATCTTCTGGTTCCATGCCCTAAGTGTCTTCTTGAGACCATAAAGGGTTTGTGCAACTTGTACACTTTCCTTGCTTCCTCCAGTATCAAAAACCCAAGAGGTTATGTGACATACACGACTTCATCTAGGGAACCATTCAAAAATGCTGATTACACATCTAAGTGAAATATCGACCAACCTTGTTTGCATGCCAAGGCTACCACTAATTAGATAGTCTCCAATCTTGCTACTGGTGCATATACTTTAGAGTAGTCGATTCCCGATCTTTGAAGAAATCCTCGAGCTAATAATATTTCCTTATGTCTTTTAATCGACCCATTAGGATTGTGTTTCAGTTTGAACACCTACTCACTTTGATAACTTTTGTGTATGCTGGAAATTCGACTAGCACCCATGTAATTTTTATTTTGATCGCTTGTAACTCTTTGACCATAACTTCTTACCATTATTTATCTTTGAAGGCCTCACTATAGTTGATTGGTTCAAAACCTGCAAGTAGAGGGAAATGAACCAAATCTCCATCTAGTGTGACTTCACCATCACCAACCACTTCAAAGTCTTGAAGCCTTGTTGGGAGTACTATGGTTCTTTGAGGTATTTGGCTTGTGTTAGCCACACCCTTTTCAACTCTGATTGTGTCTGAAATATTAGTAACTGCTTCAAATTCATCAGTTTCTTCTTCGACGCCTTAACTCATCAAAGGCTTGTTAATTCCATCGCCAAAATTCCAATCCCATGCAGAATTTTCATCAATCACGATATGTTGACTTATTACGATCTTCTCATTGATTGAATTGAATAACCTGCATGCTCTAGTTTTTTGAATAACCCACACTTCTTCAAGACCCTTGTTCTTCAGCTTCTTCGTAGGGCACCTGTTTGGAATACAAATAGTTGTGATGACAGGTTCACCCCATAAGGATTTTAGAAAATTATTTTGCTTCAACATGCATGTCGTCATATCCAATATGGTCATTTTTCTTCTTTCTTATATTCCATTATGTTGAGGCGTGTAAGGACAAGGTACCTCGTTATCGATACCATGTTCTGCATAGAACTCTTCAAACATTTTGGAAGTGTATTCGCCACCTTCACCCCTTCACAGAACCTTGATTTTCTTTCACTCTGGTTTTTTATAAGCATTTTGAATCTCTTAAAGATTGAAAATACTTCATCTTTGCGCCTGATCACATAGATCCAAAGCTTTCGACTGTACTCATCAACAAATGAGACAAAATACCTACTTCCACCAATGGTATGATCTTCAAACGGGTCCAATATATCTAAATATGCTACTTTTAGTATACAAGAGGACCTTATTGGCATAGTCGAAACAAAAGGCATTATGAACTGCTTCCCTACTAAGCAACCTCCAAAGAGTTTTTCGGGCATCTCAAGACTTGGTATACCAGTTACCTTATCTTAAGTAATCAACTTATTGGGTGACCTAAGATTCAAGTGGCCAAACCTCAAATTCCACAGTCAACTATTCTTGTGGTCGACAACAGTTTTGAGGCATTGTTCCTCAGTCGAATTGATCATGGTCTTAAATATCCTATTCTTCGACATAGGAGATTTTAAGACCAAACTATTGTTGATGTCGAACAGTTCCACGACTATATCTTTCATAAACATTGAGAAACCTTTTTCGACCATTTGTCCAACACTTAGCAGGTTACACTTCATTCCATGTACATAGAGTACATCTTTTATAATAGCTTTTGCTCATTGTTCCTTTGAATAACTATGTTGCTAATACCTTTTTCTTGCAACAAGCTATTATCTGTAAGTTTGACCTTACTCTTCTTCAACTCGTCAAAATCTGTCAACCATACTTTCCTACCAGTCATGTGATTTGAGCAACCTGTGTCGAGGAACCAGATTTTAGAGTCGACATGGTCATCTGCAACTATAGCCATAACCACCATATCTTCGTAATCATATGAATCATGGCGTGCAATGTTTGCTCCTTCCTCATTGTCTTTTGTCGCTCCCTTGTCTTTTCTATACCAAAAATTCTTGGTCAAGTGACCCAACTTTTCACATTTATAGCACTACACACTTTTTTTTCTCTTCTTTGTGTTTCTAAAAAAAGTTTCCTTTTCCTCTTTTAGAAGATTCATAAGCCTTATCATCGACCTTATGCTTTTGAGAGTTTGACCAAGACTTCTTACTCTAAGTCTTGTCTCCTTTTCCTTCGAACTTGATGGAACCATCATGTTTCTTTCATGTCTGAGCATGTAGTGCTTGTATCGAATCTTGAACACCTTTCCTTTCGACAATCCTCATCTCATGTGCCTCCAACGAACCAACCAAATCTTCCAGTTTCATGGTTTCAAGATTGTTGGATTCTTGAATGGCTACGATAACATGATCAAAATGAGAGGTCAATGTACGCATTAACTTATCAACTATCATCTTATCAGTTAGGCTTTCACCAAAACCTTTTATGAGATGGACAAGATTCTGCACCTTTGAGACATAGTTTGCAATATTTTCTTCTTCTTCTTCTTCCATCTGCAATAATTCATACTACCTTCGCAACATCTGCAATTTGACGTTTTTAACATTCTCACCTCCTTCGTAATATTTGACAAAAATATTTCATGCTTTTTTCGCCGATTCAACATGAGAAATCCGATCAAACTTCGTCGCATCTACTGCAGATTGAATACAATACGCATCCTTACAATCTTTCTTCTTCACATCCTTATGAATGACTCCTGAGCACAACTTGCATTGTCAGCAAACTCAAGGATGCCACTGCTGACCACTTCTAGGGGTTTTATGAAAATCGAACAATATTGACTTCATCTCCTTACTCCATCGGTTCCAATTTTTGCCGTCAAGAACTGTAAGAGAATTCGGAATGTCACTGGTACCATTCATCTCTGCAGCAATTGCGATTCACGATCTCTGGAAGCACAACCACCAACATGAAGTTCTTGAAAACACGAACCAGAAGGTCTAGATATCAATTTGTTAGTGGGTGAAACACTTTGAGTGAGAGAAGGAATGAGAGATAATGAAAAATAATAGATGAGTTGTTATTATTGAAAACGGTATGACTAATAAATTGTTATTATTGAAAATTGTGTGATTGAATTACAATTATATATATATATATATATATATATATATATATATATATATATATATATATATATATATATATATATATATATATATATATATATATATATATATATATATATATATATATATATATATATATATATATATATATATATATATATATATATATATAACCTAACAAATCCTAATTCTAATTAATTTGAATTAATTTGGAATTAACCTACAATTTGAATTATATCAACAAAAAAAAGAATTCTAGCTCTTCATAGTTGATGATTGTGGATAATTAGATTGCATTGTCTGAGCATGATAAATACAAGATTTATCGAGTGTAATATAGGGATGTCTAATAAAGTATCTGCTCCCTCATTATCGTTGGCAATTATTATGTATAACTCCTTTTGAAGAATCATAAGTCATGCTTATCACTTGACAGTAATAGAATAATTACTGTGACTGTATAAGCTACACAGTTTCCATTCTCTCGCCAATCACATATTAAAGGTATGGGAATGCACATGAAGTTGTGCTCCAAATTCCATTTAATTGATCATGAAAGATGAAATTATATAAAATAATACCAAGCACATTCATTGATATCTTATTGCATAAAATTTACAAAGGCAGTCATTATGTCTGATCTTTAACACCAATTTTAAGTTTCTTGATATACAGTCCGATACCCTATTCTGTTGAATTGAACAATGTGGCTATTGAACTACCAGATCCCCGCATAGCAGCATGATTATATATTTGAACTGGTTCATGACAGCTTGTTAGGAATGCAGCTGTAATCTGGTGAAGAATTGAAGTGTTTAGTTTCTAAAGAAATCAGAAAGAAAAAGCATAGACCGGATCTATATTTGGTATTGGTACATTATTAGTTCGAGAAAATACCCTAATTTCATGATTTTGCTGACTGGTTCAATGTATTGAGTCTGTGGCTGGCTTAGCTGGAGACTAATAGGCGCATGTAAATCATATCCATTTCTGATAGTGCATGAAAGATTCGATGCCACATTTTCTTCATTTGTACTCCTTGCTTCATAAACCTAATATCCAAATCTTCTATTTAGTTTTTTTTCTTTTATAAATCGGCTATCCTCTACGCGTAACGGTAGAGGTTAACCCTCGAGCCGAGTAGAATCATGCGACAAAGCTCTCCCACAAGAGCTTTAATATTGCTGCATGTTCGGTGCTGGATTTGAATTCAGCATATTATCTCATCTCAATCAAGTGCTCTTGAATATCTTCAGTATTAGTTTTACCGCAAGAAAATTCGAAGCCTAATGAAAACTAAGTTTCCCCTGATATGGCGTGTGTCCAGTGTTCGAGATGTGTATGCATGACAAAATGATTAAAATATTATTAAATTGTTGTGTTTTTTTTTATATTCATATATACCTTCTTCTGTAGCTCTGCATTTTCTTTCTGGATGAAATCCATCTTTTTATGGAGTTCTACATTTTCTTGATGGACAAGAGTTCCCTACAATGGCAAATTGTTCAGAAATCTGCGAGAAAGGCTCATCAAATACAGCAAGGAAACCATAAACCTCCTGGTACCTTTTGGTGTAATTCTTTAATCTCATTAGTCAAAATATGATCCTGCAAAATAGACAGCATTGCAGCAGTCAGTAATTTGGCGTAAAAAAGCTTAAAACTGATTGGATGAGATTTGAATTGACCCGACATACCTTTTTCATTCGAACACCCTTCAGACTAATCTCCAGTTGATTTTCCAGATTTTGTAGTTCTTTGATACCCAAGCCAGAAAGTCCTTCACCCATCAATTGCCTGCTTTTATTCGAAAGAACATACAATTTACATTTTCATATGAAATTGGTTGGTTTACTTATAACAGAAATTCGTAAAATCAATATTTTCTTTTACCAAAAACGTTATGATTAACCTGTTAGGTTCTATTAATGTGCTCATTTAATTTACCTATGACTTTCTTGCAGGTACTGCAGTTGTTGTCTTAGTCCAGCTGCTTCTGTCCGCCAAAACTAGCATGCAGAAACATAGATATCAAATATGTTTAAACAGTTATCATTAAATAAAATTATTTAAAATGCAACAGCTGTAATGTAGAGAATTCAAAGAACAACGACATTACAAACAAGATGAATAGTATAGCAATAATTACCTTGACTTCTGAAGCAGGATTCATTAGCTGATGCTGTTCTTCTTTCTGTTTGTTATAGCGCTCGATAACACCTTTCATGCTGCCATAATGTACAAAGTTAAGGGTTTTACAGTGAAGGGTTTTCCAATGTTACTCAATCCATTTTCTTATTTACAGTGAAGGGTTTGTGTTGGGCTTTGGAAATAACAAAGTCAATTGAATTATTTGAGGGGTTACCAATTGGCTCATCAAAATTAGTAGTTTCAAATTCTCAATATGTCGACTATACACTTATGATTACGGAGGCATTAGAAAAAATTATTTGAGATGTAAAGAAAGTGGTGCAATGTTTTGAAATGGTTTTAGACCTTAAAGTTAATTTTACTAAGAGTAGTCAACTAGGTATTAATGTGGCTAAGTCCTTCATCGAGATGATGTGAACAATATCATTTGTAAGATAATAGTGTTGTTTGTGTTTAGGTATTATGGCTTACCAATTAGAGATAATCCACATGAATTGGCTACCTAAGTGACTATGTTTGAGTGCATTTTTCATAGAAGGAGGGTTTGGAGAAATAAGTATGTTAGTTTAAGGGGGTTGACTGTTCTCCAAAATTTTATTCTCAGTAGTGTTCCGTTTTTTATTATTATATTTTTTTTCTTATTATGTCGCTTAAGATATGAATGATGGTGGTTCAAATTTAAAGGGGATTTCTTTTGAGTGGATTTGTTACGGGAAGAAAAATTCTACGATAAAATAATGAAGAATATTATGGATGAAAAAAAGATACGAGATCATATCATATCTCAGAAAATTGTAGTGACACAAATCACCTTTGATATTATTATTGAATGTGCACCTTAAGATAGGTTAGCATAACACCTCAAAGTAATAATTTGAGAGGTGTTAGAAGGTTTATTTTAGAATATATCATAAGGATGAATTTTTTCTGATGATGATATCTAAATGGGCATGTGGAGAGAATGTATCAAGAAGTTTTAAGGACTTGCATGAGGGGTATGGCCTCAAGGATGTTAGTGCATAGGGTGAATCATTCCTATATTTGTTGAAATTTGATCTTACTATAGCTAATACATGCTTTAGAAAAATATAAGATCATTTTATCACACACGAAAGTGGAATGATATGTTCTCAAAAAAAAAAAATCTTTTCAGAAAATTAGATAGGAATATGAAATCATACCCGGAGACATCTTGAATTTTTGGTTATAGATGTAAAAGTTAAGAGAAGAACGAAGATAATAAGTCATAATAAGAGGCTCCACATATTAACTTATGACATTTGAAGGGTGAAAAAAGTATTTTCACTATTACAAAATAGATATTTCATAACACTAAATTACAATGCTCTGACAATTAATCGAGGTAA
Organism: Lathyrus oleraceus; assembly: GCF_024323335.1. NCBI lineage: Eukaryota > Viridiplantae > Streptophyta > Magnoliopsida > Fabales > Fabaceae > Lathyrus > Lathyrus oleraceus. The sequence continues at coordinate 453,507,998 of NC_066579.1, forward strand.
TATCTCATTTTTGGATGCGCTTTATTTTTTATATTTACGAAAAAAGATTGCATTACGGTCAAACTAATTAACCGTGATTATACGTTCCATTTCGAATCTCAACTCCAACAATTTTTATTTTTCGTTACAATGAGTGTTGTTTTTAATATATATATATATATATATATATATATATATATATATATATATATATATATATATATATATATATATATATATATATATATATATATATATATATATATATATATATATATATATATATATATATATATATATATATATATATATATATATATATATATATATATATATATATATATATATATATATATATATATATATATATATATATATATATATATATATATATATATATATATATATCACCACGATTGTTAATGTCAACCGTTATGAAAGATATTATATTTTATCACGGTTTTTGAATACGACCATGGTGAAATTGTTTACCCATATATAAGCGAATTATCTCTCGTTTATTAACAGTATCGTCGTATCTCCCACAGCAAAATCTTAGCACACATTTTCTCTATTCTTCTTCGTCATTAGTTTTTCTATTCTACAGTATAGCCTCAATCTTGTTCTTCATACATGAAGGTATTCTTCTTCTTCCTTATTCTCTCGTTTTCGTGTATGTTGTTGTTATTTTTCACATGATTTTCTTCTTGTTCAAGAGTTTATGTTTTTTTTTATGTTATTCTCTTCTTCTTCTTCATATTTCATATCCTTCTCTCGACATGAATAACGAAAGCAAAGTTGTCCACGAGATTGAGGCTTCAAAGGGGGTTATTGATATGCTGGAGTTATGGTTGAATAAAGCCAAGAAAATTGAAAATGTTAGGGATCAAATTAGTGTTATTGAACTGTCTGGTGAAACAGACTATAAAAAGATTCTTTTCAAGAATCTTAACCTTGAAAATATGAGGAAGGTAGAGGCTATTGTGAAGGACCTAATGAATTTGGATGCAACTGATTTTGAATCAGATGAAGACCTTGAGAACTATGAACACCTTGAGAACTGCACGAATACAACTAGCCATGAAGATTGGAGACCTTGTTATGTTTCACATGATTTATTATTGGTTGTTCTTGTTGACAAATTTTTTCCAGGTTTTCTCTTATTCGTGTATGTTGTTGTTATGTTGATGTTATTGTTATGTATGTTGATAATTTTTTGTTGGATTACAATGTACTAGTTTATGTTAACATGCTGATTTTTTACATGGTGTTTGTTGGATTACAATTGATTTGTGTTGTTATGAAGAAAAAATTACAAGAGACAATGAAACTTAAGTGAAAGATGCAAACTTGTATGATAGACCTAGAATGACATCCATTTAAATTTAACACAAGTTTTCATATTTCTCCTCAATTTCATCCTTCTTTCATTTTACAAGTTTGTCTTTATTTTTTAGGAACGGTTAGTTATCAAGTTCTCTCAATGTATGTTAATTAATTGATATTTTTGTTGATAAATGTTGTTAGTGAATTTGTTATATCATATGCAATTGCTTGTTTCACTAACCCCTCATTGAACTTGTATTCATTTAAATATATTTTTGAGATAATAATCAAAACATTAAATTATCTTGAAAAACAACTTAAACGATCCAATGTTTTATGAATTGCACGCATCTTGTAATTCATGATTTCCTCTTTAGCCCATAGAATTTGATTCAATGTCAAAAATTCTTTAAAACAATGATGATAAATGAATTCATTCATCATCATTACTTTGAAGAATTTGGGATTGAATCAAATTATATGGGTTAATGAAGAAATCATGAATTACAAGATGCATGCAATTTGAAAAACATTGGACTCTTTAAGTTGTTTTTAAAAAATAATTTAATTTTTTTTGAATATTATCTCAAAAATCTATTTGAATGGTTATGTATAGTTAATGAGGGGCAGGGAAAAACAAGCAATCTCATATTTTATAATAAACTCTTATACATATCATCACGGTTGGAACAAATAACTGTGGTGAAATGTTAAAATGCAAGAATGGTGTTGTTGAGATTCGAACCCCAAGACCTATAAATTATTTCACAATGGTTGTTTTCATTACCCGTTGTTATAAGTAGCATACTACCTAACTTATAATCATGACCACTCGCCTGCTGTGGAAACCAACATAAATACAATCACACTCTACCTAACAACGGACGTGAAACCGTCATTATATGTGTTTTGTATTCGTCATTATATGTGTTTTCTGTAGTCGTGTTTCAAACAAAATATCTTTAAGGAAGGTTTTAGATTTCCAAAAAGAAGCATAAATGATATGTAGGGAAAGATGATATAATGGATTAGAAAGATTGATAGAATCAAGAAGTTTTGGATCTTGAGGTAAAGAATCTTAGTGGTGGGACAAAAAAATTTAGAGTAAAGTTAGACTCAAAGTAGGATGTTCTAAAACTTGATCTAAGTATAAGAAAATTATAAGAAATAAAAGAAGGTGACTAAAATGGTGGTTAGTGAAGCAAGAAATACATATTTTGATAGGTTATACTAATTCTTCAAGTTGAGAAAATTATAAGAAATAAAAGAAGGTGACTAAAATGGTGGTTAGTGAAGCAAGAAATACATATTTTGATAGGTTATCCTAATTCTTCAAAACTAAAGAGGGAGAAAAATCTATATATTGATTCGCGTAAGAAAAAAAGAAAGAAAGATATTGGACATGGATCAAGTGAAAGGTGTCATTGATTAAGAAGGTAAAGTTTTGGTTCAAGAAAATGATATAAATGATATTATAATTATTTAATGAAGGATATAAAATCTTATCAGACTCCAATTGTTTATACATCAGAATATGACTTATATAATCAAATTCAAAAGCACAAGGTAAAATAAACATTTGAAAGTTGCATAAAAGAAATGTATTTGAGATAAACAACATATTTATTAAAGTGTGGAAACTTTTTGAAGATAGAGGCATTGAGGGGCTCATCATATTTTTTAACGAAATTATGAGGTCAAAAAAATATGAGATGAGTGAAGCATAAACACTTTAATTCGGATTTATAAGAACAAGTGAGATAAGAAAAATTGTGCAAATTATAAGTCATGAATTGTACCATGAAATAATGGGAAAATGATTTAATGAAAAAAAAATTAAACCAAAACAAAGCCAAATTTAATAAAAAAGGAAAAGGAAAATAAGCTAGAACAAGGGGGGCACTAAAACCCTTTAAGGATGTCAAATTCTAATATTAGGGAAACCATGCTTGTTTTTCAAGAAATCCTCTTTAAAACAAGGTTGCACTATATAAAACCAGTTGAAACTTCTAGAAGCCAAACCAAGACTAGCTAGGCTATCCACACACTTGTTACCCTCCCTGGGAATGTGAGTCACCAAAAAGTTAATGGAATAGGTTCTATGAACAAATTTAACAAACAAGTTTGAAGATGCCAATGAAAAATAGATAGATTTTTGAAAGCTTGCACAACTTGTTTGAATCAGACTCTAGCCAACACATGTTCCAATGTCTCTCAACTACAAGCTCAGTGGCAACCATGGCTCCAATTAGTCCAGCTTGTAAAAAATTGTAATCACCACTAAAAGAAGAGAAACTACCAATGTGATATGAGCTCGAGTTTCTAAGTTTAACCCGACAAGCACAAACATTTGACCCCCAATGGAAGTACCATCTGTGTTAACTTTGATATATCCCTACAAGGGAGACTGTCACAACACTTCAGAGATGGTAATGGGTCTAAGAGGCTTAATATTTATAACGAAATGCATGAGGATATCAAATTCATGCATTGAAGAGTTGGAAAGCTAGTTTGATGAATTATCAAACATGAAAATCTTTGATGAAATAGAAGAAATAACAGTTTTATAGTGAGTTTTATAACCTTTGAATCTAATGTATTTCCTTATTGTCCAAATAGAATTAATGGAGTGAATGAATCTAGCGGATATCACCACATGGCAATGAGGGAACCAATTGTGGAAAATATAGTTCAAGCAATCAGATAAAGAGACAATGATCTGATTGTAACTAATGATTTAGTAATTCATTTCCAAATACTTTAGCAAACTCATAATTAAAGAACATGTGTTGCATGGATTCTACATCCTTGTGGCACAAGGAACGCGTGGAGGGAAAATGGAGGCCTTTAAAAGCTAGGATATCATCACTTGTAACTTTACAATTGAAAATCCTTCAAACCAACAAAGATTTATAAGGAGGAATAATGTGTGGTTCGTATGAATTTTGTTCCAAGGCACAACATGTGATGACTTATTCAAGGGAAGCATGCAAGAATTTACCTTGTGCAACATGTTAGGGTAAGCCAATAGAAGATTCCGAGGTACAAACCAAGCATAATTAGAGAGAAAATAATTCTTTTTAAAGGTGATAAAATCAATCTTGCATGTAGAAATGTTGAAAACATGAGCCAAATGCACGCCACACCAGCTATCCAGCCAAAATTTTATGATAGTACTATTGAAAATGATCAAACTAGAATGATCCATATAGTTCTATGATGACCCTTTAAGTCATTCCAAGAGGAGAATATGTGGTGATTAATGACTATATTATTCCTCAACACGATAGATAGAAGAAGATAATACCAACTATTTTTCAAAGAAAATATATTCCAACCCCGTTTGAGGTTGGCAACTTTATTAAGAGTGAGTAGAGATTTCAAACTAAGTCATCTCTCAGACGTAGGTGTACAACAAATGTGTCGAGTATCAATAACAAGTTTTCTTTTTTGGTATCTAATTGAGACTATGAAAACATAATTATTATTGATAATCAATTTGGTTTAATACCTAATAAGTTGGACATGGAAGGGATTGAACGGTATCAGATGGATCAAAAAAACCATCACTTTGTTTTTATTGATTTAGAGAAGTCATATGATAGAGTTCCTAGAAAAAATAGTGGAAAATCTATGATGAATAAAATGGTTATGATTACCAATATTTGAACTATCTATAATTTGTACGAGGGTGTCTCGACAAGTGTGAGGATACATGACGTAGACATGTCAAACATTTCCATAATAATAGGATTCCACCAAGATTGAACCCTAAAGTTTTACATTTACAATTTTGTTTTAGATGTACTTATGAAACACATCTCAAAGCTAGCACTGAGATGTGTTATTTATGCAAAGAATATAATCTTAGTTGGAATTTGAGAGAGGAACATATTGTTTTGGATATGTGGTAAGATAAATGAGATAAGACTAAAAATGACAACGTTACAAATGAGAGTTGGGGTAATAGGTATAGTAAAAAAGACGTGAAATTAGGCTTAAGTGTTTGGACATGTAGAAAATAAAATGTGGAATATCTATAATAATAAAAACAAAAAATAATAGAAGCTACGCGAAAACAGAAAAACCAACGGTAGAACATAACCAAAAAAACACAAAAACAACCTGCCATCACAGGAAGATCAACCACAATCGTGAACTTGCTACTCCCAACAAAACATCAATACGAGGAAAGGCTACAAAGACATCCAAAATCATAAGAGAGGCATTTTCTCATCCAACACATCCATATACACCTAAATACTTGAGAAGGTCATGCTCCCCAACCCAAGAAAAAGAGAGAAAAGTTTAGAAAATGAGAATGAACTCAATTCCAAGAAAGAGACCTGATGTTTCGGATACCGTAATAAATAGACGAGCTCTTATTATAAAAAAATATTATTATTATAAGACCTCCATGTAATCCAAATCATCACATGCCAAATCAAAATCAAAAAGCAGATCAAAGTATTGAGACCAGATTCGTCATAATGGATTAATCCATATGAACCAATTTATAATGTCTAATAAAACATAGGATTTAGGCCTTTAAATTACAACTTAAATTTTATAAGAAGTTTTTAACCCAACCCTAAATACGTTATAGCCCATATAAACCGCTGATAGACAATTCGCCCATATAGCAACAGATTCTAAAAAATATACTAATTTAGTTATTTCAAAAAAAACACACAATAAGTTGTCTTATAAGTTGTCTTACTTCCATGAAATTTATCTATACTATTAAACTCAATATTTTTATATTAATATTACACATTAATATAATCAAATTAATATTTTATTATCTTATTTTATATTGAATATTTATGTATTATTTTGAATAATTTTAGACACATATTCACTTAAAACATGTTATAATATGTTTTAAAATATCATAGTACATAAAAACATTTTATATTAAAAATATTATGATAATTTTTATTTTATTTTCAATAAATAAATAATAAAGAGATGATTTGTTTAGGACGAGATAGTCCACAATTCTGTCTATGATCGAGTTCGAATAATATATCTTGATTTCATATTATAATAAGATTTTTTTTTGCCTGATCATATAAAGTTCGTAGTCCGTCATAATTGTTTTGTTTAGAATTGAATAGTCTATTTTGACAGCTCTAATTTAGACTTACAGAAACACTCTAGATCTTCGAAAAATTCGATATTGGAATGATGAATGACCCTATTCAATGTTTTTATTATGCTCTATGCTTGTACTCTACAAGGTTTATGGTATCAACCGTTTTTCCCATCAAAGAGACAATAACTCTATTCAACTAATGTTTTCTCCAATGCCTAGAAAGTAACAATTGAAGTCGACAAAGTCGACAAATATAATGAAGTCCAATGGAGGATAATGATCTTTTATCCTCTTTTAAGTGAGAATTGTCATCTTATAATTGTACCTAAAGACTCACATTTAAATACTTTTTAGAAGAGTTATCTATGAACACATTTGTGTTTACTTTTAAATATTGATTATAGAATGATATGAACTTCCAAAAGGAGTTAGTTTCCTGGTTTATTGCACTGTATCACATGTGATTATTCATCTTCAATATCAGGTTAAACATGTAATTACTCATATTCATATCTAGCTACCTCCATAATCAATATACATATACATATTTATATACCCCTAAATTTAACTAGCAAAGATTAGGGTAATATGAGCAATAGCAATCATACCAAATTTCTGACATTCTAAATCTATCATTTCCTCATCTTTCTGTTAGTGCATATTTAATTTGTAGATCTTGTACTTTTCATATTAGTGACAATGCATGCGTAGATGAAAAAAAAACATATACTAAAAGTTTTATTATTCTACTACAAGATTTTACAGGTTTACTTCATAATAATATTAACCATTGCTTTGAAAATTTCAAAAGAAAAGGAATGCACCTGCTTTCTGATGATAGTGTTCAGTGCAGAAAATAGATTCTCAAACTATAATTCATTACCTTAACCTATAGATACATACATATATATAATATTTATCGTACAATATAAGTTAAGGTGCAGATCATGATAAAAACCATATATATGTTTTATTATATGATCATAACAAATATATTAATGCCATAAAAAGCTCCTAATAATGCAACAGAATAATCGCAACAAACATATATAGTTATTTTATTTAATTTTCCATTTTATAAATTATATATATTTTTCTTTTTTCTCCAGTAAATAAAAAAACTGAGATTTCAGATCACTAATCAAAAAGCAAAATAGTAATTAGAAATAATGAATACCTAGTGCTTGAATAATCATAGAGCCTTCCAGTGCTTGAGAAAACAATCAATCCAACTTCAGCATCACAGAGAATGGACAATTCTTTGGCTTTCTTCAACAATCCATTTCTTCTTTTCGAAAAAGTTACTTGCCTGCTCGTTGAGTTATCAATCCTTCGAATCGCAATCTTTCCTCTTCCCATCTTAATTTTTTCAAAAAATATGGATTAGGGTTTCTTTTACCTACTAGATCAGAGAACTATGCTCTAAACTTGAGATTTTTTTTTTACTAATATGGTAACTTCATCCTATTAAATGATTTTTAAATCAAATAAATTGAAAATAACTGTAAAAATATAAAGAAAGAGTGACTTACTTGAAAATGAAAGGAGTGAGTAGTAAGGAAGAAAGGAAGAAGAAGATGAAGAAGGTTGAGAAAACCGTTTTCAGATGTTGGTATAGATTTGTAGAAAGAGGTATGTGATGCAATTTTATTCTTTATATGGAAAGACTAAGGAGCTTTAAGACAAAAGTCACTACCATATTTATATAATTTTCATCTTTTTCTATTTATAGGAATCCAATTAAAAAAAGAGGCAATAAGTGTTTTTGTTTTCTCACCAGATATATAACAAAATATTTTTACAATATATTTTTATTCTAAGTGATCTATTTTTCTGCTAAGAGGGATGTACCTCATAAATAGACGACTTTAACAATAGTTTCTGATTTTTTTAAAATTATATCGTCAACTATTCTTTCCTTTTCAAAATAATTATCGTATTAATAAATAAAATATATTTTAAAATTGAGATTAATTACTATACACTGTCAGTGTAAAAAGTTTTACACCGTCGATTTATCACCATCATCCGTTTGTATTACTTTATAGATTTTTAAAATAAAAGTCAAACTTCTTTTAATATCCGACGTCTATGATTAACTGACGGTGTAAAATCATTTTAAACTGTCAATGTATTTCAATTAAACTCTTTAAAATTAATGTCATTCTTATTTTTCAATTTAGAAAATAATTATTATTTTTTCATATATTTTTTAGTTATTATTATACATATTATTTTTAATACACTTATGAAGTTAATTTAATAAAAAAGTAATCTTTTATTATAATATTATTATATTTTTTATTTTTTTTACAAAAATTTAAACGACATTCATTTTAAAACGGATAGAGTGTCTTAATATTACTGTATGATCATAAACTAACTAGTTTTGAATACTTTTTTATTTATATATTTATCTTTTTTGAATACTTTGTATTTATATATTTATCTTTTCATTTTTAAGTTATATTTTGATTTAAAAAATTAAATAATTAAAATCCGAATTCAACTCAGTAGATAAAACTACTTAGACTTTGTTTGGTAAGTCATAATCTCGAACTTATAGTATAAAATTGATAGTTTATAAACTCATATGACAATTTAGATCGACTTAGTAACCGTTTTTTTTATCACGAGCTTAAAATTTATTTTACTAGTTTATAGTTTATTTTTCAGCTGCTATTTTAAATAGCATTTTAATTTATAATTTATAACTTATCATATTTTCTTCCATTTTTATCCTTATTATTTTAACAAAAACCTCATTTATAATTTATTTTAATTTAAAATAAAATAAATATGTATTAAATATTTTTTATATAATTTTATACTATAAGTTAATTGAATCGTTACCAAACATTTCAATTAACTTATTAATTATCTTCGATCCAACCATCGACTATAAACTATTATAAACTTATCAATCAATGTTATCTACTAAACAAATTTTAATTGCTGTTTTAATTTATTATTATACTAAAACTATTAAAGAATATTTTTTAAATTTTTTATATGTTTGTATACAGCTAAAGTGGGTTAGTATTTCTGATGCAAACCTTAAAAGTGGTTTTCCAAGATGAGTGGTTTTAAGGTTTCGCTCTGTCTGGTTTATCTGAACCAACTACATGAGAGAAGCGCGTGCTTTACACTTACTCATTGCATTAATTAAAACATGTACGTTTCGAATTGACAGGGAGAGTAGTGAAAACGGGACAAGAATGCGCGTGAAATAGTTTATATTATGACAACATCGGAATCCAGGAATCATGGGACCCTGAAAGTAGTGAAAAGTATGACGTATGGGGAAATGACACGTGGAGTTCCTAAAACCGAGGGCGCTATTTTTTTCCAGTTTTAAGGTTTGCGTCAAAAACGGTTCTTCTCTTTGTTTTTTATATTTCACTGTTGGCAATCTTGTCCTTTTCAATTTGGGGGAATATAATAAATATTGTAAAATAAAGGACCATTCATTAATTAAAGAGTGCCTTTTATATTTCGTCTGCTTTTCCAAAATGGAAATTAATAATTATTTTGTTTTATTAAAATGCATGTTGCAGAGTCTATTTGAGGGTAGGTATTACTCGGTGTAATCTCACTACATTTGTGAGAATGATTGTTGGATTTGATACTTTATATAGTAAAAGTTTCATTTCCTATATTCGATACCAAGCTTTATGTTTGCTGCTAATAGTTGTCTATAGTGTTCCCTTTGGATATAGATTAATTTTCCTAAATTTAAACCAAAACTAAATTAAATTAAAGATAAAAAATATTCAATAAATTTTAATATGTGACAATTTATTCATATAAATAAGTTTTAATATATCTCAACATTCTCGACACCAGATTCTTTATACTCCTCCATTTCTGTAATATTTAAATAATTTTTAATCAAAAAAGTTGATGATTAGCGGTAACAAAAACCAAATAACAAACTTAGAATGGAAAATAAAAATATATAAAAAATATTTAAAAAGTAGATGGTGAAAATGATAAGAAAAAAATCAATAAAGCAAGAAAAGAAGAATACATAAATAAGGATGGACAAAGAAGATCTCCATTAATCACACATGAGAGTAAGATTAATGTAAGGTACCAGCAGCCACAAAGAAGAATACATAAATGAGATATGAACACGTAAAACCTCAAGAACAGTGCCTTGACGAAGCACTCTCAAAACAATCTCACCTTCTTCTGTTGCGAAATATGTCAAAGAAATCCAACAAAAAAGTAACTCATCTCTATCAATGTATCCTTGTATCCATATATCATGTTTCCACCACTTGACGCATACATGCCAATATGAGATCTCATAAGTCCAAAGGACTTCTACAAGATTATCACCCGACAAACACAAACAGTTGCATATGAAATACATATCTCTCTGATCATAAAGTTAAACCACATTTTAAAATTCATTAATACATTTAAAAAATAGTTCACAAAATAAACTTTGATAAATAAAATTATCTCAAAGTCTCCTTTGAGTTCAGATTCCAAAAGTTTGATAAGATCCTCTTGGTAAATTTCTTCATAAGTTCTTCTGATTTATTGAATCTGATGACAGTTTATAAGACCAAAAATTTGTATCATTATTATCACTATTTTCTCTTTTAATTTGTTGAATCTGATGTTGTTTGCAAGAGACGAGAGTGATATTTATTTCAAAGAAGAAGTTGGAAGAAGAGAGAGAGAGAGAGAGAGAGAGAGAGAGAGAGAGAGAGATTTATATGTGCTAGAGATAAGACACTAAAATAGAGTAAATGACACTTTGATTTAGAAAGAGGGAAGAGGTAGAGAAAAGTGGTAGATGAAGACCGCAGAAAAAGATGATTGAGGAAGAGAGAGAAGTGAGAGAAGAGGGAAGTGAAAAGTGATAAATGAGAGAAAATAATATATTAATTTTGAATTGGGGATGACATTGGGTGAGGAGAAAAGAGAAAAAGTTGAATTGGATAGGTTGGTTTGGAACCAAATAGAAGCATATGACATCATCAAATGAACTACACCTAGCAAACCATGGCCTAATTAAATAAACATGTAGTTGAAATAGAACAAATTGACATCATCGGTTGGAAAAAGTAATATTTTGACAAAAAAAACTCCCTCAATTTGATGAGATTGTAGAATAAGAGGGTAGGGTATAAGAGGATTTTCCACAACATCATATTTTCTTATATTATAGATTCAAAGGAAGAACATTCATTAATAAAAATACAAAAAAAAAATCATTAACTTGACCTTTAACAATATCCATTAAATAAGATTCATTAACTCGTTATCTCTTGGTCTTATGCAACAATAAAGTGATTTTATTCTTCCATGACATGTTTTGTCGCTTCAATTTTTTCTTCATGCTTTACCAATTTTTACCCTTGTTCTTCCTTGGATTTTGTTAAGAACTTCAATATCCTTATTTTCTTCATGATAAATACATCCTTCTCATGTTCCACTATATCATCAAACCAATCAAAAAAGTCACTCTCAAATTGAGTGAACCCTGGTAGAATTTCACAATAATTACATCTAGTAGACCTAATTTGAAAATCCCTTTCAATTAGAAATTTTTCAATAATTAAACTAATGAGTACTGAAATTAACAAAATAAAACACGTACTATATAGAATGGACATACACAAAATAGTTTTGTAAAATTCACAAATGTGGTAGCCCTTTTCAAAGCATAAAGAAATCTCAATACCAACAATTAGGTATCCATAGCTGTTTTGAGGTGGAATAAACCTTCAAATTATAAATATAACTAGTATCTTCATCATTAGAAGACAATTTTATAATGGCAAAAGAATATGCAAAAAAATAGTTATTATTCCTTGATTTTGGTTTTAGAATAGAAGAAGGGATGAACGCAAGTTTTTGAATTGGGAGAAGATGATGAATTCACAAGGTTTCGAATTGGGAGAAGATAGAGATGCAAGCGGTTTAAAAAATTATGGTGACATAATTTAATGTTTGGTTTCCACAAAGAGGAATATGATGATTAATAAGAACCATTGATGCTTATAAGGACTCCATATGATGTTGACAAGGATGCCACACACACAATTGTATACTATTTGAGGGAAATGAAATAAAAAGTATCAACTTGGTACATATTTAACAATTGAGGGACTTAAATGGTTCTTTTTAAAGTTATCAAACCAAACTATATTTCCTTTTGTTTGATTGTATTTGGTAAAATAATATAATAGTAAGATGTATTTTTGGCAACATGAGGAACAAGATGTTCTAACTTGTATTCCATCATCTGAGTGTGATGGTGTTTGTTGCTAAGAAGAGTTGTTCAACTAAAGTGCTTGACAAACCAGCTAAGCAAGAGCATTTTAGAGAGAATGATTGATAGAATCAATTAAACAAGTGTTATACAGCTAATGTTCTTGACATAACTAGTTAAGCAATAGGCTTAAGGTTTGGGCTCTGACTATCTTCAAATGTCCTTCAAAAGAGTTGTGGTGTTGACTTCTTCAAAAGATGCAGAGGTCTGCTTTTAGGGAAAAATTTGTCGTGTTAATCCAAAATCAACTTGAAAAGATTTTGATTTGTTTCAGTCAAAGAAGAATTGATTGGATGTACCGTGAAGGAAGATTTGCTCCAATATTACTCTACAAAAAAGGCTTATATGAAGAGAGTTATTTTGGATGTTTTGGTGTAACATGTGTGTTGCAACAGCTGGTATATCTCAATAGACAGATGTTAGTGCATATGTGGTATATAAGGATGTGTTGCAACATCTAGTCTTTGTCAACAGACGAATGTTAGTGCAATTATAATAAACAAGGTTACCAATTATTTGTGCTCTTCATTGCTTTTCTGCTTCATCGTCTTTTATAAGCTAAAATCTTTTCTCTTGGTATTTTGAACTGCTTTTTATTATGGTATGCAATGTCCCAGACATCATCTATCACATATATCCCAAGAATCTCTTATCTATCATAAACCAATTATTCACGTTGTCCCAAACATCTGGTTCAACATTTCTCCTTCTGAGAATAAAATTTCACAAATGAACCTCAATATCAAGTTAAGGGATAAAAAGGTGATATATATATATATATATATATATATATATATATATATATATATATATATATATATATTGGAGTTTAATTTACTCCAAGAGTATTTTTTTAACTTACTCCAAATCATAGCCTTTAAATTTAATTTAATTGAATAACTAATTAACTAAAATATTAATTTAACTCTTAGATAGATTCAATTTAAAGGTTATTATTTGCAATAAGTTAAAAAATTTATATATATATATATATATATATATATATATATATATATATATATATATATATATATATATATATATATATATATATATATATATATATATATATATATATATATATATATATATATATATATATTATATATATATATATATATATATATATATATATATATATATATATATATATATATATATCAATGATACAAATACCTACAAACAAAACTCCTAAAATAAAATGGTGGTAAGAAAAGCACATGAGTGGTTCCCAAAAGCTACCAAATCTAAGAAGGAAACACAAATGAAAACAAATGACAAAATATAAGAAAAAACAAGTAAAACAAAAATTCAAGAATGATGAGTGAAACATCACATTTCGAATTTATTATATTTTATTGAGTCAATATATATTTATATAATGTATTGGTTCGTTGCGTGTATTTTTGTAGGATTATATGAGGTGAGATAGAATTTATGTTAGAAAAAGATTTAGTTCTGCATTTATACCTTGAGTTTTAAAGATAACAATATTGTATTTGTGTGAGAACAATTTTGGTACCCTAACGATTTGTTATTGTGTAGCTTTAATAGTCAGTTCTGATTCTGAATAAATGACATGCATTATCATCAGTTTCTGAAAAATATGTTCCAAATCTGCTTATGCGCCAGCTATTAGAAGTTCTGAAAGATGTTCTTGAAAACATTCTTCAAATACTTCTTCTGGAATATGAATGTATGGTAGGCCTGAAACCATGTTTTTCCTCTTCAGATTACTAATGTCATTGAAATTTAAGTGACCAAGTATATAATTCCATAATCACTCATCTCTTCTTGTTGCAGTCGCCAGGCACTTGTGTCCCATCACACTAAGTCCAATCCTGAATGTTCTATTTTGAGACATGGGAGCCTTCAAGATTAACTTGTTTCTTGAGTCGACCGGTCTCATCATTATATCTTCGATCAATATTCTGTAATTCCTTTCAATCAGTTGACATATACTTAGAAGATTACTTTTCATGCTAGGTATGTACAACACATTGGAAATTATTGATTGTTTACCATCCTTTCTTCTGATCAGAATATAACTAATACCTTCAGTAGATAGGGTATTATTGTTTGCAAATTTTACCTTGTATTTCGACGAGGGACTGATGTTGATAAACCAATCTTTTCTTCATTCATGTGTGATGAATAACCTGAGTCGAGATACCATTGATCTTTGAATCTTTCTTCTTCTTTCGTTGTGACCATTTGATCCGTTGTCGCACGCGGATCAAAACAAGTAGTTTTTCAAAAATGTAGTTTAACGATAAATTGACTCAAATATCGTTCTCAAGGATTCTTGTTTAATTAATCTACCGATAGAACAAAAAGGGGGGGGGGGGGTTGGTTTAGATTCGAAAAGTGATTTTTAAAAGTGATTATAAAATAAGCTGACACGAACCAACCTACTGCATCATCTTCCGACTTATCATTGATTCTTATAAAATTCCAAATCCCTAACGGGTCTGCTCCTATTCGATTACAATTACCATTAACAAGCGTAAAGGAAATTATGCGAGTAATATTCCCAAATTCTGAATTAAACAAACGGATTAAAAACTATTGCGAATTAAGCAGACGCAACTTGATCGTTTGTGATAAAATAAAAGCTATGTTAACACGAAATTGATTCGGGATCATCATTCATCCATCGAATTTAAGGATTCTATCCTATAGCAACAATTAGATTAAGCAAATAATTGGAATTATAAGAAGAATTCAAAGGAAACAAATTGGAATTAATAAAAACCTCAAAGCGGATTATGAATTACAGCAGGTTGATTCAAAAGGGATTAGTTCTCCATAGTCATCTTGCTAGCTCTCAAAAAATCGTACAAGAACAGAAAAACGTCACCCTGTTTTTGGCTGCCTAACCTAGGTAAAAACACTCAAACTCGTTTCACAACTCAACCGGGTCAAATGTACGATCCGGGCCCAATACAACTAACCCAAACAAAATATAAAAATAATGCAGCAGCTTCAACGAAATTTCTGGCCCTGCTACAGTCTGATTCAGCTCTCGACTTCTGAACAAAAGTTGTAGATCTTTTTCTTAGCTTTCCATCGACTGGTAGCACGTCTCAATCCGATACTCCTAGCTCAAGATATGATTTTTCTCGCGAAAGATGTTAATGCTAAAAATTAAATACGAAAATTAAATAAGTGCAAAAATAAAATAAATTATGAACACACATTAAAACATAAAAATAATCAAAGCAAATCGAAGAAATGCTTAAGTACAAACATGGAAGAACGTGCATCAAAATGCACTGATCAAATTCCCCCACACTTGAACTTTTGCACTCCGAGCAAAATGAAAAACAAAACAAAACACAGACACATCAACGGTTACTCATTCTAGGCTACAAATCATCTTCGGTTAAGTTTGCTTCGATAGGTACTAATCTTGCACACTAAGGACATTGTAAGAACACTAATCCACAGTTATGCAGACATAAACCTCCTGAATACACAAATCAACTCGAATCATGTTATTATATTAAAGCCAAACTTACTCATCCTTGTTTGGCTCTTTTTCATTCAGGCGCAATCACATTAAGTCCGTTATCTTCACACACTCATAGCAAGGCAACCGGTTAGTGACTCTGATCCTTTTCTGCACGGGGTTTTGGTACTTAAGTGGCATAACCCTCTGCTTAGTCAATTGTAGTTGCGGGGGATCGGACCGTAATCCGCCCTACCAAGTTCAGCACCAGAAACCGCTGAACCAACTGACAACGAGTCTTATTTTCAAAAAAAAAAATTCAAGGTTCTACATCTGTTGGGTTAAGTGACCGGGTGAGGGTTAATAAACTTAGAAGGTGCATTCCCTTTTCTTTCTCTTTTTCTTTTCTTTTTCGGAACACTTGTAACACCCTTCTAAATACCCCAAATTATTATAATTAAAATACACATATATTCATCAGAGTAATTATGCCCCGAAGGGTGTCACACAATCATTTCACTACATTCATCAAATATCCTGTCATGCTCATTTATTTAAATCGAAATAAGGTCTTTTGCATAATTCGCAGCGGAATCAAATTCAACATCAATGTAAAACATGTAACACTAGACATGTAAATCATCCAACAACCAATATCAAATTAATTAAAACATTCCCTCCCGATGTTACATCTATCAGAGCATGACCCATAAGAAACTACTCTAGACTCCAAGCATAAGCTTCTACTCAACTCATTCCTCGTTACCTGAAAAATAGGCGTAAGGGTGAGTTCCTCAATCAATATAATAAGCATTATAGAACAACATGTAATGCCAAGTAATTAACACATTAATTCACCCTAATTAGACTACGCATTCAGCAACAGTAATATCCATTCAAACATCATACTCAACAGTACAAATCTCCATCCTATTCAATCATTAACAACACAACACACAACACACATATGATACTGGAATACATCCATTCATATCATATGCCATACATTCATTATGTAATGAGACTCTATGCATGCGGTACCGACTATTTGTGAACATATAGTTCAACCTCACCGTCCAAATCCAGGCACGGCTACCAAGCTCACTAGTCCCACTCATTTGAGACATAGTGACTCACTCACTAATTCCTCACCATGGGAATTAGCTACCACCCCAAATGGGCCATGAAATGCACGCTAATCACCTAGCATGCAAACATCAACAACAACAACAATCAAATGATATACTCACTAATTCCTCACCATGGGAATTAGCTACCACCCCAAATGGGCCACAACATGCATGCTAATCACCTAGCAATGCCACATCAACAACAATCAAGAATAGACACATGCTCACACTCTAAGCCATAATACAGTCTATTCACACATGTATACATTCACATCATCATGTATACCATCACACATTATCAACATAATTACTCACAAAAGCATATCATATCATGCCACATAATCAAACACAGTACTAGCCCGCTCTACTAATACCTATACCACTCAAAACAACGGGAAACGATCCCTACAACATCATATCTCAGCTAAGTACATCACTCAGCCTAAACACCCAAAAACTGCACCACAACAGTTCAGGAAAATCCCAACTCTGCCCATACGCGTACTGCCCATGCCATACGCGTATTGCCCAAACCTGCCCAACTCCATACGCGTATTGCCCACTCTCATACGCGTATTGCGCATTTCCTCGCCCAACTCATACGCGTATCACCTGTCTCATACGCGTATGCTACGCGTAACAATATCCCATTACGCGTACCACCAGAGACCAATTCACGTTCAAAATGTCATCTTTCTCTCCCATACGCGTAAGGCTTCCCCCCATACGCGTACCAACATCTCATACGCGTATTGCCTAGTGCCATACGCGTATGACCAGAGATCAGAATTCTCAGATCTGCAATGGCTTTCTCTGCTACGAGATCTACCCAATTCAACCTTCTACAGTCCAATTTTCACACAAAATTCCTTCCTATTGTCTAACTCAAAACAGATCCTATTCGATTCCACAAGGTCTAACATTTCCACACTAAATTCCTACGACTTCTCCAATTATATTCCAATTTTCGTTCATCTCAACAGTTCACAAATTCAACATATATTATCCAATCATAGGTAAAACAATGGTCTATCACTACCCAGTACATATCATCCCATAATACCCGTTAATTGATGATAAACCCCCCTTACCTGAGTTAATCCGGCAGCCTCTGAGCTCCAAGCTTCTCCTTCCTTCAACCTTCGTTCTCTGGTTCTCTTTTTGCCCTTTCTGCTTCTTTTCCCCTTTTCACGTGAAATTAACCTTTTTCCAAAAATTGGGACTTTTTATTATTCCAACTTATATACTCCAATAATATTATTCCACTAAATAATTATCCCAATAATTATTATTCCAAAATAATAATAATAATAATTCAAATATTCTAATTAAATTAATAAACATATTATTAATTTAATTTAAATAAATACATATTATTATCGGGGTGTTACAACTCTCCCCCACTAAAAGAGTTTTCGTCCTCGAAAACATACCTCAAGCGAACAACTCCGGATAAGACTCCTTCATCTGACTCTCAAGTTCCCAAGTCACATTGCCACCTGCTGGTCCTCCCCAGGCTACCTTCACTAAGGCAATCTCTTTACCCCGCAACTGCTTCAACTCTCGATCCTCGATCCTCATAGGTGATGTTTCAACAGTCAGGTTATCTCTCACCTGTACATCATCTACTTGGACTACA
The DNA here is from genome assembly GCF_024323335.1 of Lathyrus oleraceus. Lineage (NCBI taxonomy): Eukaryota > Viridiplantae > Streptophyta > Magnoliopsida > Fabales > Fabaceae > Lathyrus > Lathyrus oleraceus. The sequence goes on from NC_066579.1 coordinate 453,526,913, forward strand.
TGCGACGGATCATGAACGTATCTCCTCAACTGAGACACATGAAAAACATCATGCAAATTCGCAAGCGACGGCGGTAAAGCGATACGATAGGCTACCTCTCCTATCCTCTCTAAAATCTGATAAGGACCAATAAATCGAGGTGTCAACTTCTTCGACTTCAAAGCTCGACCAACACCAGTTATCGGAGTAACACGAAGAAACACATGGTCTCCCTCCTGGAACTCAAGTGACTTCCTCCTCTTATCATGATAACTCTTCTGACGACTCTGAGCAATTCTCATCTTCTCCTGAATCATCTTAATCTTTTCCGTAGTCTGTTGAACAATCTCCGGTCCAACCACAGCACTCTCACCGGACTCATACCAACATAAAGGCGTCCGACATCTCCTACCATACAAAGCTTCAAACGGTGCCATACCAATACTCGAATGAAAACTATTGTTGTAGGTGAACTCAATCAAAGGCAAATAACAATCCCAAGCACCTCCTTTTTCCAAAACACAAGCTCTCAAAAGATCTTCTAATGACTGAATCGTCCTCTCAGTCTGACCATCAGTCTGCGGATGATATGCAGAACTCAATCTCAGCTTAGTTCCCAAAGCTCTCTGCAACCCTTCCCAAAACTTCGATGTAAATCTAGGATCTCTGTCCGAAACAATACTAGACGGAATACCATGCAAACTTACAATCTTCTCAATATACAACTCGGCTAATCTTTCTAACGGATAATCCATTCTGATCGGAATGAAATGAGCCGACTTCGTCAATCTATCCACAATCACCCAAATAGCTTCAAAATTCTTACTTGTCCTCGGCAAACCAGAAACAAAATCCATACTGATACTATCCCACTTCCACTCAGGAATAGCCAACGGTTGCATTAGCCCAGACGGCTTCTGATGCTCAATCTTCGACTTCTGACAAGTCAAACAGGAATACACAAAACTCGCAATTGCTCTTTTCATTCCCGGCCACCAAAATAACCTTTTCAAATCATGATACATCTTCGTAGCTCCAGGATGAATACTCAAGCCACTACGATGTCCTTCCTCCAGAATACTCTTCTTAAGTTCGGTCACATCCGGAATACACACCCGACTACCAAATTTCAAAACACCATTCTCATCAACTCTGAATTCACCACCTTGACCTTGATTCACTAAAGTCAACTTATCAACCAAAAGCATATCGGATTTCTGACCCTCTCTGATCTCATCCAGAATACCACTTGTTAACTTTAGCATTCCCAATTTAACACTATTGTGAGTACTCTCACACACCAAACTCAAGTCTCTAAACTGCTCAATTAAATCCAATTCCTTAACCATTAACATAGACATATGCAATGATTTCCGACTCAATGCATCAGCTACTACATTTGCTTTACCCGGATGGTAATTCAAACCGAAATCATAATCCTTCAAGAATTTTAACCATCTCCTCTGTCTCATATTCAGCTCTTTCTGATCAAACAAATACTTTAAACTTTTATGGTCACTGAAAACTTCAAATCTTGATCCATACAAATAATGCCTCCACAACTTCAGAACAAATACCACAGCTGCCAACTCTAAATCGTGCGTCGGATAGTTCTTCTCATGAACTCTCAGTTGTCTCGAAGCATAAGCTATAACCTGCTTATTCTGCATCAACACACCACCTAAACCCAACAATGAAGCATCACAATAAACCTCGAATAGTTCCGACGAACTCGGTAATATCAGGATAGGAGCAGTAGTCAACCTTCTCTTTAACTCTTGGAAACCTTCTTCACATTTCGAATCCCAAACAAACGCTTGCCCCTTTCTTGTCAACATCGTCAGCGGTAATGCCAACTTAGAAAATCCCTCAATGAACTTCCTATAATAACCAGCCAAACCAAGGAAACTCTTTATCTCAGAAACTGACTTCGGAGCTTCCCACTTAGATACCGCTTCTATCTTAGAAGGATCAACAGCAATACCACCTCTGGAAATCACATGACCAAGAAAACTAACCTCTTCTAACCAAAATTCACACTTAGACAGTTTAGCAAATAACTTCTTTTCTCGTAGAACTCCCAAAACCACTCTCAAATGCTCAGCATGCTCTTCTTCAGATTTCGAATACACCAAAATGTCATCAATAAACACCACAACAAACTGATCTAGGTACGGATGGAAAATCCTATTCATATACTCCATAAATACTCCAGGCGCATTAGTCACACCAAAAGGCATTACAGAATACTCATAATGTCCATACCTTGTTCTGAAAGCAGTCTTCTGAATATCCTCAGTTTTCACACGTATCTGATGATATCCAGATCTCAAGTCTATCTTGCTGAACACACTTGCACCAACCAATTGATCCATCAAATCATCAATCCTCGGTAAAGGATACCGATTCTTGATCGTCACTTTATTCAGTTGCCTGTAGTCCACACACAACCTCATAGTACCTTCTTTCTTCTTAACCAACAACACTGGTGCACCCCACGGTGACACACTCGGACGAATAAATTTCTTATCCAACAAATCTTCCAGCTGACTCTTCAATTCAGCTAACTCAACAGCAGACATACGGTACGGCGCCATCGATATCGGTCTAGTACCAGGTACTAAATCAATCGAGAACTCAACTTCACGCTCTGGCGGCAATTCATTCACTTCTTCCGGAAACACATCAGGGAAATCACACACCACAGCCAGATCGCCAATCACCAGTTTATCTTTAGCCTCCAAGGTCGCTAACAGCATAAACAACTCCGCCCCATCTGCTACTTCTTCATTCACCTGCCTGGCCGATAGAAGCAAACTCTTTCCTTCTTCAATCTCAGGGAATATCACAGTCTTATCAAAACAGTTGATGGAAACTCGGTTAAACACCAACCAATTCATACCCAGAATAACATCAATCTCTACCAATGGAAGACACACAAGGTCCATCCTAAAGTCTCTACCAAATATACTCAAGGGACAATTCAAACAAACAGAAGTAGTAGTCACTGAACCCTTCGCAGGAGTATCAATCACCATACTTCCAAGCATCTCAGATATCTCTAACTTAAGTTTCACAGCACAATCCAAGGATATAAAAGAATGAGTCGCACCTGTGTCAATAATAGCTACAAGAGGAAAGCCATTAATATAACACGTACCTCGGATCAAACGATCATCTGCAAAAGTCTCAGAACCTGATAAAGCAAAAACCTTGCCTCCCGACTGATTCTCTTTCTTTGGCTTAGGACATTGTGGACTGATATGACCCAACTCTCCACAGTTGAAACAAGTCACAGTCTTCAACCGGCAATCTGCAGCTAAATGACCACCTTTTCCACACTTGAAACATTTCTTCTCATTACTGGTACACTCATGGATACGATGTCCAGCCTGACCACATCTGTAGCACTTAGCAGGAGCACTAGAATCTCCCCCACTAGGCCTCTTCATCCCACTCTGCCTCTGAAAACCTTTGCCAGCAGCATACGGTTTTTCACGATCAATCTGATTCTTGCCCTTCCTATCAACCCTCTACTGATAACTCTCAGCTCTAGCCTTGGAATCCTGCTCAAAAATCCTGCAACAGTCAACCAAATCAGAAAACACCCTGATCCGCTGATATCCAATAGCCTGTTTGATCTCGGGGCGCAGCCCGTTCTCAAACTTCACACACTTTGAAAATTCTCCAGCAGCCTCACTATAGGGAGTATAATACTTCGACAGCTCTGTGAACTTAGCAGCATACTCAGTAACAGTCCGGTTACCCTGCTTCAATTCCAAGAACTCTATCTCTTTCTTTCCTCTGACATCCTCGGGAAAATACTTCCTCAGAAATCTCTCTCTGAACACTGCCCAAGTAATCTCAGCATTTCCAGCAGTTTCCAACTCAGTGCGGGTAGCAACCCACCAATCATCAGCTTCTTCTGACAGCATATGTGTACCGAACCTGACCTTCTGGTTATCAGCACACTCAATTACTCTGAAGATCCTCTCTATCTCCTTCAACCACTTCTGAGCACCATCTGGATCGTATGCTCCCTTGAACATTGGAGGATTGTTCTTCTGGAACTCACTCAACTGACGAGCAGCTCCCATTCCCATAACATTTGGATTTCCTCCAAGTACTCCAGCTAGCATACCCAGAGCCTCAGCAATTGCAGCATCATCTCTACCTCTTCCAGCCATCTATATTCTGAAAACCCAAACAAACTAAAACAATAAGTACTGATAGGGTTACACAACACCTATCCCGTACAGGGGAAACAGAATAATTACGACTCGACTCGACCGACTATGCTCTGATACCACTAATGTAACACCCTTCTAAATACCCCAAATTATTATAATTAAAATACACATATATTCATCAGAGTAATTATGCCCCGAAGGGTGTCACACAATCATTTCACTACATTCATCAAATATCCTGTCATGCTCATTTATTTAAATCGAAATAAGGTCTTTTGCATAATTCGCAGCGGAATCAAATTCAACATCAATGTAAAACATGTAACACTAGACATGTAAATCATCCAACAACCAATATCAAATTAATTAAAACATTCCCTCCCGATGTTACATCTATCAGAGCATGACCCATAAGAAACTACTCTAGACTCCAAGCATAAGCTTCTACTCAACTCATTCCTCGTTACCTGAAAAATAGGCGTAAGGGTGAGTTCCTCAATCAATATAATAAGCATTATAGAACAACATGTAATGCCAAGTAATTAACACATTAATTCACCCTAATTAGACTACGCATTCAGCAACAGTAATATCCATTCAAACATCATACTCAACAGTACAAATCTCCATCCTATTCAATCATTAACAACACAACACACAACACACATATGATACTGGAATACATCCATTCATATCATATGCCATACATTCATTATGTAATGAGACTCTATGCATGCGGTACCGACTATTTGTGAACATATAGTTCAACCTCACCGTCCAAATCCAGGCACGGCTACCAAGCTCACTAGTCCCACTCATTTGAGACATAGTGACTCACTCACTAATTCCTCACCATGGGAATTAGCTACCACCCCAAATGGGCCATGAAATGCACGCTAATCACCTAGCATGCAAACATCAACAACAACAACAATCAAATGATATACTCACTAATTCCTCACCATGGGAATTAGCTACCACCCCAAATGGGCCACAACATGCATGCTAATCACCTAGCAATGCCACATCAACAACAATCAAGAATAGACACATGCTCACACTCTAAGCCATAATACAGTCTATTCACACATGTATACATTCACATCATCATGTATACCATCACACATTATCAACATAATTACTCACAAAAGCATATCATATCATGCCACATAATCAAACACAGTACTAGCCCGCTCTACTAATACCTATACCACTCAAAACAACGGGAAACGATCCCTACAACATCATATCTCAGCTAAGTACATCACTCAGCCTAAACACCCAAAAACTGCACCACAACAGTTCAGGAAAATCCCAACTCTGCCCATACGCGTACTGCCCATGCCATACGCGTATTGCCCAAACCTGCCCAACTCCATACGCGTATTGCCCACTCTCATACGCGTATTGCGCATTTCCTCGCCCAACTCATACGTGTATCACCTGTCTCATACGCGTATGCTACGCGTAACAATATCCCATTACGCGTACCACCAGAGACCAATTCACGTTCAAAATGTCATCTTTCTCTCCCATACGCGTAAGGCTTCCCCCCATACGCGTACCAACATCTCATACGCGTATTGCCTAGTGCCATACGCGTATGACCAGAGATCAGAATTCTCAGATCTGTAATGGCTTTCTCTGCTACGAGATCTACCCAATTCAACCTTCTACAGTCCAATTTTCACACAAAATTCCTTCCTATTGTCTAACTCAAAACAGATCCTATTCGATTCCACAAGGTCTAACATTTCCACACTAAATTCCTACGACTTCTCCAATTATATTCCAATTTTCGTTCATCTCAACAGTTCACAAATTCAACATATATTATCCAATCATAGGTAAAACAATGGTCTATCACTACCCAGTACATATCATCCCATAATACCCGTTAATTGATGATAAACCCCCCTTACCTGAGTTAATCCGGCAGCCTCTGAGCTCCAAGCTTCTCCTTCCTTCAACCTTCGTTCTCTGGTTCTCTTTTTGCCCTTTCTGCTTCTTTTCCCCTTTTCACGTGAAATTAACCTTTTTCCAAAAATTGGGACTTTTTATTATTCCAACTTATATACTCCAATAATATTATTCCACTAAATAATTATCCCAATAATTATTATTCCAAAATAATAATAATAATAATTCAAATATTCTAATTAAATTAATAAACATATTATTAATTTAATTTAAATAAATACATATTATTATCGGGATGTTACAACACTCACTTATATTCATCGGCTTCCCTGTGTAGAGTGTGTGTGAGATGATGCTGACTGCTGAAATAAACTACTCGAGAGTTGTCAGAGAATGAGAATTTAAGGCTAAAACATAATAAGAATTCGAATCAATTTCCATATGCAGGAGACTTACGGTGTTAAAACAATACCGATCTTGTGAATTTTTCCCAAGTCTCCGCAAATTAATCTCAAATTAGTCAGTCTATAGCCTAAAACTTTCAAGAAGATGCATTTTTTTTATTTAGCAACTAAAAACCAAAAACAGAGAAAAACTGAAAAACAAAATAAACAAAACAAAATAAATAAATGGTTCTCTCCCCCACACTTAAAACATACATTATCCTCAATGAAAGAGCATAAATATAAAATAAGAGTGAGAGAAAGGAAAGAACACACCCGAGAAGTCAAGGCGGATAAGTGATTGCATAAGCAGCCTTTCCCAAAGAGATCTCTTCTACAGTCTCTTCTTCCAAAGTCGGGTTCTCATGGAGTAGCTTTGGGGAGTGTCCATTGACCTTGAAATTTTGATTAATGCATTTGTCTTGTATTCCAGGATCAAAGAAGTATCTTCAATAAGTAAAAGTGTTGAATGGACACGTGAAAGTGATCTCCTTTTTTACAACATCAAGAATTAAAGGATTATGGGGTTGCCTCACTACTTTTGTTTCATCTTTAAGTGAGATCCTATGCATACATATGGTTGAGCTAATATCACGAGTGCCAGCCAAGGTCCATCCAATTCCCTTCTTATATTTCTGATTAAGTTGAAGCTTTGATGAATAATATGAATCCTCGGGAAGTGGTTTAGACTCTAAAGAATGTGGTTGTTCAATGCATGGTATGTTTGGGGCAGCCGGAATGTCAAGAGCTTCATCCAAATAAACAACTTCGTTTATACTATCACCCTGCAAGGCAGCATCAATCTCAGCACAGACAACACAAACGTTAGTGTCAGTACAATCAGAACATGAATAAATATCATCAAAACCAGAGAGAGATGGAAAATCAAGCGCAAATAGTTCAGAACTAGCATCACCAACTAATTCAGAAATCAGCTCAATATGAAAAATGGAATGCTCCTCCACAGGGTGTTTCATGGCATCAAAAATGTTAAATTTTGCGACAATGTCACCAAATTCCGTGGACATGGTTCCATCGTCAACATCAATTTTTGTCTTCTCCGTTTTCATGAACGGTCTACCTAAAATGATGGGAGCTCTGCTTGTCTTGGTTTCTCCTTCCATGTCTAGAATATAGAAATCTGCAGGAAAAATCAAATCGTTAACTTGAACAAGAACATCTTCGACTACCCCGGCGGGTTAAGCGTTGCTCCTGTTTGCCAATTGAATGATTAAATTTGTATGCTGCAAAGGACTAAGACAAAGGTTATTATAAATAGAAGTAGGCATAACATTAATGCCCGCTCCCAAATCAAGCATGCAATTCTCAAATTTACTATCCCCGATGGTACAAGGAATAGCAAATGTTCCCAGATCCTTTTGCTTTTGTGGAAGAACCTGAGTAGTGAGGGTTGAAATATTTTGCTCGCCTGCAATCTGCTTGGATGATTGTTTGGGCTGAATAAAGGCAGAAATATTTCGTCCTAAGTTTACTCTTTCACTTCCCTTAATCCTTCTCTTGTTGGTACACAAATCTTTCAGAAACTTTGCATACTTAGGAACCTGCTTAATAATATCAAGTAGCGGAATGTTTACCGCAACCTTTCGGAAAACATCCAGTATCTCTCTTTCTTTGTCTCCCTCCTCAATTCTTTTATTTTTCAGAACTCTACGTGGGAAGGGGACTGGTGGCCCATACTCCTTTTTTTTAATTTTTTCAGTTTCGACCACAACAGAAGAAGGAGAAGAAAGTTCAGCTGGGTGAGGCTCAGAAGGAGAAAGTTCAGAAGTTACCTCAATGATTTTTTTTTTCAGGGGCTGGTTCTGTAACTTTTCCGGATCTCAAAGAAATTGCGCTCACATTAGCATTAGGACCCTTCGGATTGACAACTGTCTGGGCTGGAAGTTGGTTCGAACCTTGAGCTTGCATGTTATTTATTTGAGTAGCAAGTTGTCCCATCTGTGTGTTCAAGGTCTGAATGCTAGCATCGGTCCTTTGTTGGAACTGGAGGTTGTTCACGGCCATTTTCTTAACAAGATCCTCCAAGGATGGTCCGGAAGGTGCAGGGGCAGCCACTTGAGGTGAGTTCTGTTGTTGGCTGGTTTGCGGGTTTCCATATTGAAGGTTGGGATGGTTCCTCCAATTGGGATGGTATTTGTTGGTGGACAGGTCAGGAGTGTTGTTGTACCTGTTTTAATTGTAAAGGTTGGCTGCATAAGCTTGTGGCAGCTCAGTAATGGACTCGTCTCTCAGAATAGGACAAGTATCGATCGGGTGCTCAGGAGAAGTACAAATGCCACACAAAGTTGTTATTTGAGGTTTTGCTATTGCCATCTGTTTGACTAAGGCAGTGAGTTCGTCAATTCTGGTCTCTAAAGCTTTGTTGGAAGAAACTTGAATTTGACTCACACCTTTGCTTTGCACAAAATTGTCTCTAGTGGTGAACTGTTGAGAATTAAGAGACATATTTTCAATAAGGGCTTTGGCAGCAGCTGGAGTTTTATCGACTAATGCTCCACCACTAGCAACATCAAGAATGTTCATGTCCATCGGTAACAACCCCTCATAAAAGTATTGGATGAGGAGTTGCTCAGTGATCTGGTGTTAAGGGCAGCTAGATACCAAGTGCTTGAATCTCTCCCAATACTCGGTCAGCGACTCATTGCCTTGTCTAATACCACAAATCTCCTTTCTTATTGAGGCAACTCTGGAGGCAGGAAAATATCTTTCCAAGAACACTTTTTTCAGGGTTGTCCAACTTGCAATTGAGTTTGGCTCGAGATAATAAATTCAATCCTTTGCTGCACCCTGCAATGAAAAAGGAAAAGCTCGAAGTTTGATGTGATCTTCGGTGATCCCTTCAGGCTTCAATGGTGTAGAACACACCACCTGGAACTCTTTCAAATGCTTGTGTGGATCTTCACCTGCAAGACCACTAAACTTTGGCAACAAGTGTATTAAACCCGATTTTAATTCAAAAGGAACAGCAGTAGCATCATATTCAATACACAAACCATTGTAATTCACATCAGAAGCAGCTAACTGCCTTAAGGTTCTATTATCAGCCATAGTCAAAAACAAACACAATGAAGGAAAACGATTAAAATAAATTTAGAAAAATAAACTAACACCGAAATTAATCTAATGACGTCAATTAAAATTTTTGAGAACTTTTTCGGAATTTTCTAAAACTATCAAAATAGAAAAAAATCATAAAAAATAGAAAAATAAGGAATTTCGGGTTTTTAAGATGACTTCCACTATTTAGTCCCTAAATAGAGGCTTTTGATCCTTGATTTTTTCCTACTTAATCGACAAATAATCGGAATAATTTGAAATAATTTTCTTAAAAAAAACAGATTTTTTTTATCCTAAAACGCGAGTTGGACGAAACTGCAAGGAAACTAGGACCTATACGCTTAGACACTAAACCTATGACTCTAAAAACGATTAAAAGAAACAAGAATCTCCGGCAACGGCGCCAATTTGATCCGCTGTCGCACGCGGATCAAAACGAGTAGTTTTTCAAAAATGTAGTTTAACGACAAATTGACTCAAATATCGTTCTCAAGGATTCTTGTTTAATTAATCTACCGATAGAACAAAAAGGGGGGGGGGGTTGGTTGGTTTAGATTCGAAAAAGTGATTTTTAAAAGTGATTATAAAATAAGCTGACACGAACTAACCTACTGCATCATCTTCCGACTTATCATTGATTCTTATAAAATTCCAAATCCCTAACGGGTCTGCTCCTATTCGATTACAATTACCATTAACAAGCGTAAAGGAAATTATGCGAGTAATATTCCTAAATTCCGAATTAAGCAAACGGATTAAAAACTATTGCGAATTAAGCAGACGCAACTTGATCGTTCGTGATAAAATAAAAGTTATGTTAACACAAAATTGATTCGGGATCATCATTCATCAATCGAATTTAAGGATTCTATCCTATAGCAACAATTAGATTAAGCAAATAATTGGAATTATAAGAAGAATTCAAAGGAAACAAATTGGAATTAATAAAAACCTCAAAGTGGATTCTGAATTACAGCAGGTTGATTCAAAAGGGATTAGTTCTCCATAGTCATCTTGCTAGCTCTCAAAAAATCGTACATGAATAGAAAAACGTCACCCTGTTTTTGGCTGCCTAACCTAGGTAAAAACACCCAAACCCGTTTCACAACTCAACCGGGTCAAATGTACGATCCGGGCCCAATACAACTAACCCAAACAAAATATAAAAATAACGCAGCAGCTTCAACGAAATTTCTGGCCCTGCTACAGTCTGATTCAGCTATCGACTTCTGAATAAAAGTTGTAGATCTTTTTCTTAGCTTTCCATCGACTGGTAGCACGTCTCAATCCGATACTCCTAGCTCAAGATATGATTTTTCTCACGAAAGCTGTTAATGCTGAAAATTAAATACGAAAATTAAATAAGTGCAAAAATAAAATAAATTATGAAAACACATTAAAACATAAAAATAATCAAAGCAGATCGAAGAAATGCTTAAGTACAAACATGGAAGAACGTGCATCAAAATGCACTGATCACCATTAGCATCACTTCATCTTCTGCAAACTTTGCATCACTTTCTTTATATTTCTTGCCTTCTCGACATTGACTTGCATAATGGCCAAACTTTTGAAAATTGTAGCACTGAATATGACTTTTATCAGGTTTTCTTCCATCACCTATTCATTTACCTACACCACTACCTCTGTGATTGCTTTAGTTAGAAGAGTATCTCTAATTATTCGAACTATCTTATTGATGGTTTCCTCTACCAGTTGAATTGTTGTAACTTCATCTTCCCTTGTTAGCATTCCATTTTCCTTTGTCTTTCTTATTCAACTGAGCTTGCATAGCCACGTCATTCTTCGAATTTCTTACAGTCCTTTCATCCATTCTTTGTTCATGAGATTCAAGAGTCCCCTAAAGCTCTTCTTTTGTCATGCTTGATAAATCCTTCGATTCTTCTATGACTCCTACCACATTTGTAGCTAATGATCTCAAAATCCTTGACACTATAGATTTCGATGTCAACACTTCTCCATGTTGGTGTAAGCCCTAGAGGCCAATCTTTTTGGTACTTGTATCAAATTACTTATTAATAATAAAAGGCTTTTTCTTTATTATGTTTGTTTAATAAAGTCCTTAGATTAGCTAGTCTGTTTAATGTATCAAGTGTGACTTAATCATGAGATCCCATTAAACATAAGGAAAATATTCTTAAAGTTTATGTAGTCGAGCTTTGTTGTGAAGTTGGACAACATTAAAGCATTAAGACTATTATGTATATAGACTGATGATCACATCTCATGGATCATGGATAAGGAGTTATCAAGTCTTAAACATAGGTATGAATATTAGGAGTAATATTTATACTGGATTGACCTGCTATGAGAATACTACATAGAATATTATGCAAAGTGTCATAAGTTATTCTATTGGTGATAGTGGTGTATACCATCCTTCGACCTGAAACCACTATGGACCCTAGATGTAGAGTCGAGTGATTTATTTCTTACCAAACATCGTCCATAACTGGATGACCATAAACACAATTGATGGGTACTCCACGAAGCATGGTGAGGGACATGAGTGACCTAGATGGAATTTTTTCATCCTACGTAACAGGATAAATATCTAAGGGCCCAAAATTGAATTGGACAAGGATGACACGGTCTATGCCTTATGTTCAATATAGACGTAAGAGCAAAAAGGGTAATTGTACACACAAGTATTATCACAAAAAGGGTTTGTCAAATCACATGACATTTTCGTGTCTTTGGTAGCAGTGATGTGTTGCTAGATATCGTTCACTGTTTATTATGTTAAATACATGATTTAATATAATTGTCAATGTCGCGAAAACCTACAGGGTCACACACAAAAGGACAGATTAATGAGAGATAGAGTAAATAAGGAACACCGTAAGGTACGATGCACTTAAGTGAATTGTAGAATATCGTAAGGTACGGTGCACTTAAGTAGAATATGAAATATGGTAAGGTACCACGCGCTTAAGTGATTTTCGGTATACCATAAGATATGAGGCACATACACTTAAGTGGGCTTTTTAGCTTGCAGTCCACACAAGTGGTTTTATAAATAGAACCCATGTACAAAAGCATTTCACTTGATAAAATTTTGCTTCTCTCTCTCTCTCTCACTCAAAGCCTTTATTTGTAGCAGCTAGCACTGAGACTAAAGGAATTCGTTCGTATGGACTAAGTAGAGGTGTTGTCACCATTCAACACTCATGATCACTCCTTAGATCTGCATCAAAGGTTTTAGTCGCCACAAGAGGTAACCGTTTATATCACTGATCATGCCCATTCGTAAGGATCACTAAAGGAAAAATTTTAATTTCCGCTGTGTTTTGGATCACAATTTTCCTTCAATGATATTAGAGCCACTTACGAAACCATGCATCTGATAGCTATTTATTTTCTGTATTTTCTGTATTTTCTGTATTAATACGATTAAAAGACAGAATGAATTAAAGAATAAACGAGTAATTATATTTGGCATCATGTGTGTACGATTTAGATGATTGATGTTGACTATGCTTCGGAATTCGACGTTAGTATGGTGAAGCAACGATACATCAATCGTCCATAGGTTACACAAATAAGATCGATCAATTTATATATATATATATGTTATAAGTAATTCATATGCAAAATATGGTAAATATGATATACTATTTCTATTTCCTTCATTCAAACATTTAATGATTGTTATTCCTTTGAGCGGTCAATGATCAATTGCTTCAGAATCCGATATTAGTATGGTGAAGAAATGACGTGTTGATCAATCATACTGAATTATCAATTGAGGTGTGTTTGACGGTATGAAATTGTTGTATTAGGGTTCATGACGGTACAAGGGTTGTGTTGTCAAAGAGTTATGAGATTAGGCTTGTGACTGCACAAGAGTTTATGCTTTAAAGTATCAAGTGTTGATGAAAAAACGATGTCGGTTCAAATGAATTGTTCACTAAAATTTTACGTTGGGACGCTGCCCCTAACAACCCCACAGGGGATGCTGCCCCCTTTACCCCCATCCGCTGAACGGTCAGTGGAACCACCATCCACTGACCGGGCAGCGGAACCCCTAACTAACTCTGCATAGTGTGATCAATCGCCGAAAGTTAATTTGGTTTATTTAATTAACACAATTTAAATTAATAATAATAATTTTATTATTATTATTATCTTGTGGTAATCAATTATGGCTTTAGTTTTTCTTTATTTTGTTTTTGGGATTTTAAAATACGACATGTGTGTCATGTCTCTCTTTTAATCTTTTAATGTAACTTCTTTTCTCATCTCACTCCCTCGTATGTAAAACGAGTTTATTTTATGTAATGTAATATTATGAAGAAAGAGAAGAATATAATATCAAAGGAGGACAACCTTGAAGATCTTTCTTGGAGAAGCTTAGATCGTTACTAGGTTAGCTTAGGTTCTCTCATTGGCTTGGGAGAACAGTTGCGCTAAGGGTCATAACCGTTTCATTTTGTATGTATGTTGATACATGTGAGAGACGATTTATATGATAAATAAGCCAGTGAGATCAAAATAATTGCACATTCCCTCAAATTAAATATTAAGTTTATGGTTTCCATGTTTTAGCACTCATCAAGACTAGTATCGAATAATGTAGGTTTCGCCTGCGCGAGGTGCATGTTTTATATTAGTAAGGTGTGGTGGGATAATTGTAATATCCAATTTCTAAAACAATGGGTCAAACTTAACTAAACAAATTATAATAAGATTATATACGTTTAGAAGCAAAAGTTGGAAATGATCCATATGATGGATTGGAATAAGGAGTTATTCACCCAACTAAAATATTCGAGCGTTGTATTAGATACAATTGGAAGGAGTTCCTACCTAAATAGCTTAGTTTTGTGTAATCCGTCTACGCGGACTTAAAACAAAGTGAAATGTGGATCTCGACCCACTAGAAAATCTTCCAACGGGTTTTTCTGAATTAAATGGTGAGGCTCATTTGTTTTGAGTAAAATATTGGGAGCATATTTAATTAAAGGCATAATTGAATATGTTATTTTAATGATACTTATATTTTCATATTTTTCATGTAGATTACCATGACAACAAACACCTCTAACAACATTTTGAGATCAATCCTTGATAAGGAAAAATTGTCTGGGACAAATTTTCTGGATTGGCACCGAAATCTGAGGATTGTCCTCAAGCATGATAAAAAGTTGTATGTCTTGGAGGAACATATTCCTGAAGAGGAACCTCCTAGTTCTACACCTAAGGCAGAAAGAGATGCTTACAAGAAGCATGTCGATTATGTTAATGAAGTTGCTTGCCTCATGCTAGCTACCATGAACTCGGAGTTGTAAAAACAACATGAAAACATGGTAGCATTCGATATGATTGGACACCTGAAGATGCTCTATCAAGAGCAGGCAACGCATGAAAGGTTTGAAGTTTCAAAAGCCCTTTTTCAAGGAAAGTTGGCTGAGGGAGATCCTGTAGGTCCTCATGTGCTCAAGATGATAGGGTATGTGAAGAACCTTGGGAGGTTCGGTTTTCCCCTCGAAAAGGAACTTGCGACTGTTTTGATCTTGCAATCGTTTCCAGAGACCTTCAGTCAATTTGTCCTTAATTTCAACATGAATGATATGGAAAAAATTCTTCCTTAACTGCTAGGCATGTTAAGAACTGCTGAGCAGAATTTGAAGTCAAAAGGGAAGTCAATTCTAATGATCGGAAATGGAAAGAAACATAACAAAAGGCCCACCAAGCAGGGTGGTAAAGGGAAAGACAAGGAAGTTTCCAAATCCAAACCCACTGCCCCTCTTGAAGCCTAGTGGAGGCATAACAAAGGATATCACTTGCTTCCATTGCGGTAAGACCGGACACTGGAAGAGAAACTACCTAAAGTACTCGGAAGATAAGAAGAATGGAGTAGAGACTTCAACTTCAGGTATTTTTGTTATTGAAATTAATCTATCTACTTCTGCATCATGGGTATTAGATACTAGATACAGTTCTCACATTTGTACCAATGTGCAGGGGCTAAAAAGGAGTAGAGATTTGGCAAAATGTGAAGTTGACCTACAAGTTGGCAACTGAGCAAAGGTTGTTGCTTTAGCCGTAGGAACTTATGTATTGACTTTACCTAGTGGTTTAATAATTCAGTTAGAGAACTGTTATTATGTACCTGCAATTAGAAGAAATATTATTTTCGTTTCTTGTTTGGACAAGTTTGGTTTTTCATTCATAATAACGAACAATTGTTGCTCCATTTATTTGAATGATATATTCTATGCTACTGCACAGATGAACAATGGACTATATGTCCTTGATCTTGAAATGTCTATTTATAACATTAATACTAAAAGGATGAAACCTAATGAGTTAAATCCAACTTACATTTGGCATTGTCGATTAGGCCATATAAATGAGAAACACATTTCCAAACTCCATAAAGATGGACTCTTTTGATTATGAGACATGCAGATCTTGTTTAATTGGAAAGATGACAAGGTCTTAATTCACAAGAAAAGGTGAAAGAGCTAATGATCTTTTGGCCCTCATACATACTGATGTATGTGGACCACTGAACATACCATCCAGAAGAGGTTTTTAGTACTTCATCACATTTACTGACGATTTCAATAGATATGGTTATGTGTATTTAATGAAACACAAATCAGAGTCCTTTGAAAAGTTCAAGGAATTCAAGAATGAAGTACAAAACCAACTAGGTAAGAATATTAAAACTCTTCGATCAGATCGAGGTGGTGAAAATTTAAGCCTAAAGTTTGATGACCATCTGAAAGAGTGTGGGATTCTATCCTAACTTACTCCTCCTGGAACACCCCAATGGAACGGTGTATCTGAGAGAAGAAATTGAACCTTGTTAGACATGGTCCAATCCATGATGAGTCACGCCAATCTTCCAAACTCCTTTTGGGGACATGCACTATTGGCAGAAGCTTACACACTTAACCATGTTCCATCCAAAAAGGTTGAGAATACACCATATGAGATATTGGAGTGGTAAGAAACCACATATGTATTACATGAAGATTTGGGGTGCGAAGTTTATGTGAAACGACAAATTTCAACTAAGCTTGAGCCCAAATCTGACAAATGCTTCTTTGTGGGGTATCCGAAAGAAACAAGAGGGTATTACTTCTACAATCCTTTTGAGAGCAAAGTGTTTGTTGCTCGAACTGGAGTTTTCCTAGAAATGAATTTTATTTCCAAAGGAATCAGTGGGAGGAAAGTAGAGCTTGAAGAAATTCAAGAATACAAAGCATTGATACACCTATGGAGGAATTAGAGCAGGAAGCACAAGTAGTTGTGGAAGAATAACTTGCTCAAGTAGAACAAGACCAACGTAGGTCAAGCAGGATACGTCACCTACCTGAGAGATATGGATATCTCATAACTGATCAAGGTGATGTATTACTCATGGATCAAGATGAGCATGTGACCTACCAAGAGGTCATAACTAGTTCTGAGTCTGAGAAGTGGCTAGAAGCCATGAAATCTGAAATGGATTCCATGTACACAAACCAGGTTTGGACCTTGGTAGAGCCTCATGTAGGAGCTAACCCTATAGGATGCAAGTGGGTCTACAAAAAGAAGACTGACATGGACGGTAAGGTATATACCTATAAGGCAAGACTGGTGGTAAAAGGATATAAACAAATTCATGGGGTTGACTATGATGAAACCTTTTCACCAGTTGCAATGCTTAAATCTATTCAGATTTAACTTGCTATCGTTGCATATCATGATTATGAAATATGGTAGATGGATGTCAAAACTGCTTTCCTTAATGGGAATCTTCTTGAGGATGTGTACATGACACAGCCTGAAGGATTTGACATACCAGAAGAAGCCCAAAAGATATGCAAGTTACAGAGATTAATCTATGGATTGAAGCAAACTTCCAGAAGCTGGAATCTTCGTTTTGATGAAACAATAAAACAATATGGATTCATCAAGAATGAATATGAGCCTTGTGTCTACAAGAAGGTTAGTGGGAGCATGATTGTCTTTCTGGTATTATATGTAGATGACATATTACTCATTGGAAATGATGTCCCTACTCTACAACAAGTAAATACTTGGTTGGGGAAATGCTTTTCTATGAAGGACCTAGGTGAAGCAACCTATATATTAGGAATCAGGATCTATAGAGATAGATCACAAAAACTAATTGGCCTAAGTCATAGTACATATATAGACAAAGTGTTGAGACGCTTTAATATGCATGATTCCAAGAAAGGGATCGCATGAATAAGATTCCATATGCATCTGGAATAGGATCTATCATGTATGTCATGTTATGTACTCAACCAAATGTCTCGTATGCTTTAAGTGCAACGAGTAGGTACCAATCTGATCCCGGTGATGCTCATTAGGTAGTTGTCAAGAATATCCTTAAGTATTTGAGAGGGACTAAGGACTCATTCTTGATATATAGAGGTCAGGAAGAGGTTGTTGTAATTGGATACACCAATGCTAGCTTCCAGACAGATAAGGATGACTTTAGATCGCAATCTAGTTATGTGTTCTGCTTAAATGGTGGCACTATAAGTTGAAAAAGTTCAAAGCAAGATACAATTATTGATTCTACAACCGAGGTCGAGTATATTGTTGCCTCAAACGCATTAAAGAAAGTTGTTTGGATCAAAAAAATTATTAGTGAACTTGGCATAGTTCCTAGCATTGTGGATCCCATTGATCTCCATTGTGATAACAATTATGTTATCGCACAAGCTAAGGAGCCTAAATCTCACCAACGATCCAAACACACACTTAGGCGTTATCACCTCATTTGAGAGATAATAGATAGAGGAGATGTGAAAATATACAGAGTACCTACACTTGACAATATTGCTCACCCATTGACAAAGCCTCTTGCGCAGCAGAAGCATGATGGCCATACTAGATCTATGGGTATTAGGGGTATACCTGATTGACTCTAGTTCTAGTGGGAGATTGTTGGTGTAAGCCCTAAAGGTCAATACTTTTGGTACTCGTATCGAATTATTTATTAAAAATAAAAGGCTTTTTTTAATATGTTTGTTTAATAAAGTCCTTAGAATAGCTAGTCCGTTTAATGTATCAAGTGTGAATTAATCATGAGATCCCATTAAACATAAGGACATTATTCTTAAAGTATCTATAGTCGAGCTTTGTTGTGACGTGAGATAACATTAAAGCATTAAGACTATTATGTATATAGACTTATGATTACATCTCATGGATCATGGATAAGGAGTTATCAAGTCTTAAACATAGATATGAATATTAGGAGTAATATTTATATTGGATTGACCCGCTATGAGAATACTACATAGAATGTTATTTAAAGTGTCATAAGTTATTCTTATGGTGATAGTGGTGTATACCACCCTTCACTTGAAACCACTATGGACCCTAGATGTAGAGTCAAGTGCTTTATTGCTGATCAAACGTTGTCTATAACTGGATGACCATAAAGACAGTTGATGGGTACTCCACGAAGCATGCTGAGGGACATGAGTGACCTAGATGGAATTTGCCCATCCTGCGTAACAAGATAAATATCTAAGGGCCCAATATTGAACTGGACAAGGATGATTGTCTATGCCTTGTGTTCAATATAGACTAAAGGGCAAAAAGGGTAATTGTACACACAAGTATTATCATAAAAAAGGGTTTATCAAATCACATGATATTTTCGTGTCTTGCGTAGCAGCGATGTGTTGCTAGATATCGCTCACTGTTTATTATATTAAATATGTGTTTTAATATAATTGTCAATGTCGCGAAAACCTACAGGGTCACACACAAAATGACGAATTGATGAGAGATAGAGTAAATAAGGAACATCGTAATATAAGGTGCACTTAAGTGAATTGTAGAATATCGTAAGGTACGGTGCACTTAAGTAGAATACGAAATATGATAAGGTACCACGCACTTAAGTGATTTTTGGTATACCATAAGATATGGGGCATATACACTTAAGTGGGCTTTTTAACTTGCAGCCAACACAAGTGGTTCTATAAATAGAACCCTTGTGTAGAAGCATTTCACTTGATGAAATTTCGCTTCTCTCTCTCTCACTCAAAGCCTTCATTCGTAGCAGCTAGTACTGAGACTAAAGGAATTCGTTCGTGTGGACTGAATAGAGGTGTTGTCACCATTCAACACTCGTGATCACTCCTTAGATCTGTATCAAAGATTTCAATCGCCATAAGAGGTAACCGTTTCTATCACTGATCATGCCTATTCGTAAGGATCACTAAAGAAATTTTTTTAATTTCCGCTGCATTATGGATCGCAATTTTCCTTCAATCCACACGTCTTGATTTGATTCACTAGTTTTATCACTCTGGTGAAGAAATCAGGTGCACTTTCATTGTCTTCCATCTGAAGCAATTCATACATTCTTTTGTGAGTTTGTAACCTCACCTCTTTCACTTTCTCAGCGCCTCCAAACATTTTTTCTAGGATGTTCATGCTTCCTTTGTTGAATCTACATCATCAACTTTCTCAAAGTTGTCTAGATCAACATATTAAGGGATTATAAAGAGAGCTTTATAATCCTTCTTCTTCAAATCTTTGTGTACAACATTTTGTTCACCCGTAACATACTCTCTAATTGGTGTTACTCCATTCTTTACAAGATCCTAAAGATCTTGATAATAAAAAACAACCTTCATCTTCTTTCACCAATTTTCATAATTATTACCATTCAAGATTGGAAGATTCGCTGGAAAATGTATGTTCGGATGATTCATTGTGATTCAATGTGTCCCAAAGATCACACAGTCAATGTTCTAAAATATCAAATGTTGGGAAAACTCCAATCTTGAAGTTAACCGAATCAATTTTTCCGATTGATCACGCCTCTTGTTCTTCATCTTTTACTCAGGTGACACAACCACACATTAGTTTCAAGATGATTCTACATTACACAGAGAATTAAAGAAGAAAACAATGCAATTGAAATTAAGAGAAACGAGAAATTCTAGAGGAAGAAGAATAATATAAAATTGTTATGCAAATTGCACTCTAAGTGTTTGATAATGTGTGTTAATCAAAACTATGATTTCAAAATTACACAATGCTTTCTTACACTTGATTAGTTACCGATGAAATCGAGCTCCTCTCTATTTATAAATGAGATTATTTGCACTCCAAGTAATCACAAAATAACTTACTCAACTAAAATTAAGTTAAGTTAACTATTTTGATATATGTCGACTCCTTGGACAACTACATGTTTCGACTGCATGTTTCGACAGACTATATTTAACTTTCTATCAAATATAACAAATACAGACTTTGTTTGACACAAACTAATTTCGACATCCGTCAAATACACACAATTTCGATTTCGACACAAAATTACATATTTAACATTTATGTTCATCAACTCCTCAATAGTCGAAGTGTTTCACTATCCCTTTAAAAATAGCATACCAAGATCGTTTGTCACCTTACAAATCACAAAAGGATGGTTTATAGTCTATGTAGTGCCAAATGGGATACACAATTCTAGTAGAATTCACAGTCACATGACATCTAAAAAGATTTGTGTGGTGGAAAATTTATCTTAAAAAATTGCCATGAAAAAACAATAACCTTAATTGAGACCTTACCCTTCCTCACAAGCTATGGAAAAAAGAGAACAATGTACGAGTGATCTTCGTTGGGAGGCGTATCAATGATATAAAGAGATAAGATCCTCTCTATTTTTTCAAATATATGCCACCATTAAAGATATAAACACAAAAGTAGATAAATAAAGAGAATCTTAACCCTTACTAAAGTTAAATCCAAACAGTTACCATATTTTTATACTACTACTACAATTTAGCATGGACAAGTCTTTGGAAACTCATGGTTTTGATTGGTTGTAGCCCACGTGATGGAGATTTCATGTGTCCAATGAGGTTATCTTGTTTCCTTAAACAACCAAATGACATTGTTAATTTATGTTCAAAGTGCACTCAACTCAACCTCTATGTATGGAGTATTTAATGAACGATAGAATAAAGAAAGCCTTAGACATAACGTCTCCAACTAAGGAAAACCAGATGTCAATCATCAACACTCATTAATAAGTAGTATATACCATAATTAGTCAAACAACTCAACCACATTTACAGAATAATTTAACATCTAAATTATCTTATACTATTATAATACTATAGTGCTCACATTAGTTGAGTTTTCTATAATATAGTTGTACCTTAATTGTCCCCATTATAATCCGTTAGATAATTGAGACTTCACATTACCAAATGCAATATGATAATGGTAAAGAATTGTGAAGGGATTGTCTCTTATGGATAAAGAATCAATTTTTTTTTTTTAATTTGTGGCTTATACTAGTACGAGGATCACTGCAAATTTTAATTTATTTATTATAGAGTGTTTTGTTTGATCGTCACTGAAAATTAAATATTTATCAGAGTAAGTTACAATTCTCTCTTTGAAATACTTAAATTATATTACACTTATCTCTAATGAAAAATGAATTGAAAATAAATTTAAATTTAATAATTTTAATTTCAAAAAAAAGTTAAAATTAATTCTAAAAATAAAATCAATTATATTTCAAACAAATAAATATTTACATATTTATTTAAAATCAATTTTATTTAAAACAAATTAAATATGCCGGCAGGTTGCACAGCACCATATATGGACTGGTGCACTTCAAGAAACTCTGAATAATTTTGCAGATGATTTGGATTCTTTGGGTTCTCAAGGTTTGGAAGAAGGTGCATTATTGGTTTTCACCTACAAAGATGGTTACTTTGTCTGAATCCCAAAAACAGGAAGATGTTCTTGCAATGTTCAATGACATGATCAAATGTTGTAAAAGTGAAACAAGATTAAAATCGCATGCGGCTAAGGTTGAGGTCATGAAGGAGGGGATTTTACATATCAAGGATATTATAGCGTTGCTAAACGGTAGAAAAATCTGAATTGCTATGATTGCGAAACAATATGATGTATTAACTATCTCGGTATTGTTATAGGTGTGAGAAATAAAGTTAATAGTCATTGTCTTATAAGAGCAAAAGTTGCGTCTTTATTGGGTATAGGTCCTGATAATTTGTTTTTATCAATTTGCATAATACGTAGATTTGGAAGAAAGCCTAACAGTTAATTCATTTCCACTCAGGAACAAGAGTTCCAAAGATTTGATATGGCCAATTCCAAATGGAATCATTCCATTTAGGTTGTTCCATATGGATAGGTTGGAATATGTTAAGGCTGCCACATTACTGTAGTTGTTTTGGATTTCTTGCAGGTGTTTAAATATGAAGCTACAAAAGACAAAACTCTAAGTTAGGTTCACAATCACAAGTTTTGTAGGAAAATTGGATCTCATTATAGTTATTACATGTGATGATATATCTAAACTGGTCTGATAAAGTTTAGCGAGCACTTTAAAAAAAAATTAAA
This sequence comes from Lathyrus oleraceus, assembly GCF_024323335.1. Classification (NCBI taxonomy): domain Eukaryota; kingdom Viridiplantae; phylum Streptophyta; class Magnoliopsida; order Fabales; family Fabaceae; genus Lathyrus; species Lathyrus oleraceus. Next base: position 453,549,930 of record NC_066579.1, read on the forward strand.
ATTGTCATGAAGATTCTTTATATTTAAATTATTCCATAGTGATCACCGGTTATAGTGAAATGTGTCCTGTAAATTTTGAATGATGATTTTAACATTCAAATACTCGAAAGATGGACTCTTCGAATTCAGGAGTTTTTGTCAAGACACAAATCGTTCATAAAAGATAGAAACATATTAAGCCGCCTCATAGTTGTAAAAATAAGAGATGAAGAAATTAATTTTTAGAGCATAAATCGTCAACAAAAATAATAGGATGAGTACATGAAATTATTATTGGATAAGGCGAGTTAGTCTCTATGTTGTTCGTAACTAATGATCCATTTAGAACTTACTTTAGGCAAATAGTGTCGCTCATTTCTTCTGCCAGGGCGAGAGGCACCTCTTCGTTGCTAAACTTTTAAAATTATGCAATGTAATTTTTGAAAGAAACTATACCCTATCGAAAAACTCAAATTTTTAGTAAGAAGGCATCAGATACTATGATCAAAGGAGATCAAGACGTCACACTAATTAAATTGAAGATGATAAGTCGATTGACCTTGTCGGAACAACAATCTGATGCAAAATTCGACATCATCTCTTGAGTGTTATCAACTGTTTGTGCTTTTAAACATATTTATGTAGTTCATCGGGTACAAAGTCTGGACATAGACTTACTCTCCAACAAAAGTAGGGGCCAAGAAAGAAGAAGACCTCCATTGAAAGCATTTAACACAAGACCTCTACAGGGGGCAAATCGGTCAAGTAAGTAAAAACCTCTGATCGATTTATGTTAGTTAAAACCTCTAATTGAACTGAAAGTCCAAGTAAATAATAACCTCTGGAAAATCGGTCAAGTAAATAAGAACCTCTGACCGACTTATGTTAATTAAAACCTCTAACTGAACTGAAAGTCCAAGTAAATAAGAACGTTTGCCAAATCGGTCAAGTAAATAAGAACCTTTGATCGGGTTGTGTTAATTGAAACCTCTAACCAAACCTAAAGTCCAAGTAAATAAGAACCTCTAGCAAATTGGTTGAGTAAATAAGAAACTCTGACCGGGTTATGATAACTGAAACCTCTGACCGAATAAAAAAACTAAAGTTAAACATACTTCTAACCTTAAAAGATTTAGTTAACTTATCCCCGACCAAACGTCGGGATCCGCTATGATTCACCCAGGGTTGGTCGATCTATGTTTAAAATAACGAGACCCCTTAATTATTAAGGCCTAACTCACAAGGGCTTTGAATCTATATAGTGCAAATTAGCTAAAGGTAAGTTATGATCTGTTTGGGGTCAGCCATCCTATTTGATTCCTAATCAACCAAACCAATTATTACCAAAGAGATAAACCTCATTAAGGCTATTTAGCAATCCTAAAATGACTAAACATGGTCACAACTAAAACAATATGATGAGGGCTCGAATATTATTGTTAAAGGATATGGAAAACGTCCAAACATTACAAAGTGCATCCTCAAAGATGACTAATGACAAAATGATTTTGAGTAAATGAGAACGAGTTATGCCTTTAGTCATACCAAATATTCTCCAAGGATTGAATCTCGGCACACCGGGTTCTCTAAAGAATGAAACAAGATTTAAATCTAGATTTTCCAACCTATATACATCTAAGGATTTGGTTGTTAATGATAGTTGAAAACCCACACGGGTCATTACGATCCCAACTACAAAGTCAGGCATGACCATAGTTAAAAGGAACTGCAACAGGTCAAAATTCCATCGGGGCTCTCTGACTTCTCTATGTTTAGAACCTACCAAGTTCTACGATGACAACTGGTCGAGATTCCACTGGGGCTCTCCGACTTCTATATGTCTAGAACCTACCGAGTTCTACGAAGACAGTTGGTCGAGATTCCACTGGGGCTCTCCGACTTCTCTATGTCTAGAACCAACTGAGTTTTATGACAACAACTAGTTGAGATCCCACTGGGGCTCTCCGACTTCTCTATGTCTATAACCTACCAAGTTCTACTATGTCAATAGGTCGAGATCCCACGGAGGCTCTCAGACTTTTGTATGTCTAGAACCTACCAAGTTCTACGATCCCAATAGGTCGAGATCCCATTGGGGCTCTCCGACTCCTATATGTCTAGAACCTACTAAAGCTAATAGAAATATACCTGAATATGTCGCACACTCGAACATACAACAGAGTCGCCATCGAACTTTATTTATTCTCGAAGGAAAGGGAAAACATCGATAAAACCCGAGGGAAAAAGATACGATGGATAAGGAAGTCGGTTATGCAAGGGGAATGTATTAGCACCCCTTACATCCATGGTAATCCATGGGAACCGTTTTGATTGTTCACACTCGAATAGGTGTTATATCTAAAGATTACTCGCAAAAGAATGGAGGAAAAAGGAAAAAAAATATATAAAGTGCTCGATGAGGATTGGGGGCCTCATGCATACGTATCATCATAGTGCGATGAGGAATTCAGAGCTCCATAGTTCAAAGAACTAATGGTGGGAGGTGAAAAGAAGTGTGATAAGGTATGGTCTAAACCAAAGGATAATATAATTTGAACTCCAAAAAGGGATTAAAAGTGAACCCAAGAGTAAAACTGGCGTTGACCAATATGTGGATTGTCTGAACATTCGCCACTATATGGTATAGCCGAAAACAAGGTGAATTAAGTGTTTGGGGACGATCCAAACAGCTCTTGGTTCACAAGGTGACGCAAGATGGAGCACAAAGGTATAATGTATTTGGCTCAAAGATAACTGGTATATCACATGAAGTGAGTGAAGGTAGAATCATGGATACATCAAGGAGATGGATGGAGGAATTCCCTAAGGCAGGAATAATAAATAAGTATGCTTGCAGAGAATTCAAACCCTCGTGTCTATGTATTCTTATCGTGCAATGAGAAAATCAGAGCAATCGTAGTTCAGCCTACTACGGCTGAAAACAAAGGAACAAGATTGATAGGATTGCTCAGAGGCAAGGTAAATTGCTTAGAAAGCGAGGGTGTGGCATTAACCAATGATGGTAATCAACCACAAGGACAAATGAGATATAGCCAGAGTCTGAACTTCATGGGGCAAGATAAATGAATGCCATAGTCTAAACTAATACAAAGGCAAGGAACAGATTTCCAGAGTCTGAACTCAATAAGGGCGAAGGGAATATAATGCCAAAGTCTAAACTTCAAGACAATGTCAAAGGTTGCCAAAGCCTGAACTCCATGGGCAAGATGTATAAGTGTGCCATAGTATGAACTATATAAGGCAAAGAGGTTGATCTGAAAGCCAGAGTCTAAACTCCAAAAGGGCAAAAGGGCATGATGCCAAAGTCTGAATTGTAAGGCAATTAAAGAGGTAGTCATAGTCTGAACTCCATGGGCTGGATGAATGAATGTCAAAGTCTATACTGTAAGGCAGAATAATATGTCAAAGTCTGTACTGTATAGACAAAATTAGGGTGGCCAAAGTCCAAACTCAATGGGGCAAGGATGCCTAGGTTTGTACCTTATAGGAAAAGAACAAAGCTAGAGTTGACACTCCATAGGCTGGATGCTAAGGTATGTACCTCATATGCGGAATAAAAGATGCCACAGTCTGAACTGTATGGGCAAGATGCCATGGTCTGTACCTCATGGGCAAATAATAAATCCAAAGTTTGAACTCTATGGGTTGAAAGAAGTTGCCAAGGTCTGCACCTTAAGGGCAAGAAGCAAAGCCAGAGTCTGTATTATATGGGTTGAATGTCAAGGTTTGTACATTATAGGCAAAGAATACAAGATGCCACAGTCTGCACTATATGGGCATAATCAAGGGTTGCCAGAGTCTGAACTCAACATGGTAAGAATGCTAAGGTCTGCACCTTATAGGCAGAGAACAAAGATGCCACAATCTGAACTGTATAGGCGAGATACCAAGGTCTATACCTCATAGGCAAAGAATACAACCAAAGTCCGAACTCCATAGGCTAAAAGAAGTTGTCAAGGTCTGCACCTTGTGGGCAAGAAGCAAAGCCAGAGTTTGTACTCCACAAGCTAAAAGAAGTTGCCAAGGTCTGCACCTTGAGGGCAAGCAACAAAGTATGCCATAGTCAGAACTGATATGCAACGCATGAAGCAATTGATTGAGAAATGGGTATGTGGCCCCAAGATAACGATCCCAAGAAATGTATGAACATCCAGGAAGAGAGTTTAATACTGAAGGAGGATTGACGTGCAATGATGCTTCATTATTGAAGTGTTGAATGATTGATGCTTGCTTGAAGAAGAAGACCTGTCAATTGCATGATTCAAATTGCACTAAAGTCTATGAATAAGGACGAGTGCTTTGAATAGCCAGGGCTTACGCCTCGTACGCAAAGTAACTCTAGACAAGGGTAGGAGAAACTTCGCCTCATCATTCCTCATTACTTAAGGCTCATAGTGTAACCCTTATCATGATTGACATGTGTTGTTAGAGACTTCTGATTATTAATCTTGATGACGCCATGTTGTTTGTTGTATTGAGGAGACTTGACAATTGTTTTATACGGATTGTGCTAAAGTCTATGAATGAGTGCAAATGCTTTGAATAGTTAGGGCCTACGCCCCGTATGCAAAGTCATTCTAGACAAGGGTAGGAGAAACTCTATCTCATCATTCCTCACTGCTTAAGTCTTATAGCTTATAATTTGAATTGCACTTGTCAAATGTTGACACCTTTGTTGTGCTTGAGAATGTAGTCCATTTTGTTAACTATGCTTGATTGATTTTGACTTGAAGTCTTGATCTTGCATTTGAACCTTGAGGTCTCGAGCTCCTGAGATTCAGCATATCCACAATAGCTTGAGCGCAACGAACTTGCCATATCAAGTGATCAATTGTCTTTTGATCACTTGAAATAAGCTTGGGGCTTACGGCACAATTACAAAGGATTTGGTTGACCAAAGTGTCCTTGGTCAATGCTAAGTTGAAACTTTGTACAATAATAATCTATTGAATTAATTAACTACACAAAAATCAGACAATTCTGGTTAAGGCCCTAAACTAGGGGAGCATGCATTAAAAGTCACAATTTTAAGCCTTAAGGGCAAAATGGTCACTTCATAAATCTTGGATATTGAATTACATTTTTAATCATGCAAATTAAAATTAATTAAATCCTAAACAATTCTTGTATTCTAAAATTCTAAAATATTATCTAATTCTAATTAATTCCTAATTATCTATATCTAATTAAAGTAAATGAGAATTAAATCTAAAACTTCTAATTAGCTATTTACTAATCGAGAATTAAATCTTAATCGCTACATTCTAATTTCTCTAATAAACCTAATTAATCAATCAAGATTTAAATCCTAATTAATAACCAAATCCTAATTAGTAACTAAATCCTAATGACTAATTAAAATCACTAATGGCTAATTAATCCTCTAATTCCCAATTAACCCAAAACACAAGAATCAAGCCCAGTAACCAGACTTGGGCCTTGAGGACAAAAAAAAAGGGGAATATGCCCAAGACTTCCGGTGCAGAAAAGCCACAAATGGACTTGGCCCAAACTGCTTGGGCCCAAAGTGATCTACCAACCCGTAAGATGGTGCAGGTGCAGCGATCGGGGGTGATGCAGATATCTGGGGCTTTTGAGCCCAAACGAGAGTTAAACTGAGAATCAAATTCAGTTAGTGTCAATTCTGTTGAGTTAGTTTTGGAGCTTTTGGATTTCTGTTAAAAATCTGTTAGTTACTCTGTTAGATTCAGTTATGAGGCTCTTGAACCAAAAAATGTTAGAAGGTGTAAGAGTGTAAGGTTAGTTGTGAATTCCAAGTGAATTTAGCTTCAATTTTATTTTGCTGTCATCTGCATTTTATACAGAATGTTGTTGGTTAAATTGTTAATCAAATTCTGTTAGTTGCTATCATGTTGTCCTTGTGGTTAAATTGTTAATTAAATTGGTTAAATTTTATTTAGGAATAGCTATCATGTTATCCTGTTATCACAGCTAGAATAATCTAATGGGCCAAATTGGACGGGCTAATTTATCTGATCAAAATGAGTTTTCAATTATTTTTATGGAGTTGGTTCTGTTATGTTAATTGGTTGATTCATTTTGAACTGGTTGACATTAGTTTGTTCTCTTTTCATTCTGTCAACCACAAGGACTTATTGCAGTTTAAACAAAGATGAGTTGTTGTGTTAGTTAGCTTTAATAGAATGGGTTGTGAAGGCTTTGAAACTTGCAGGTGTGTTCTATTATATGGTAATGGCATGTATTGGTGAGGGTATGTTGTGTTGGATGATGATCCGCATTGCACACCATGGATATATGAATAACCGACTATGTATGTGTGTTGTGACATTCAGCACTTTCTGCCATTGTTTGATGCATTGATGGACTTCTATTTTACTGCTAGTAAGTATTGTTGACAACTGAATGATGCTTTATGCAGGATGACGTGTTTGGGAGTCTGCATCATCTTCATTGTGAGCCATTTATGAAGCCGTTTTGAAAGATCAAGGAGGTTGCACATGAATGATGGAATTGTGGGGTTAATTATGGATTAGTGTAGGATTTTGTTTAATTGTGAATGAAAGTTTGAAAACTGTATGGGAATGTTGCATGAATTATGCGTATTGAATGACTATTTTAAATGGTTGAATTATGTAATGGATATTTGGAAAGTTAAGGAAATGTCTTTGAATGGTTTATGGAAAAATGAATGGTATTGAATGTTGTTTATAAATTGCAAAGTTTATATTAAAGGAAAAAATTGGTCATGTATTAAGTTGTATTGAATGGTTTATGATGCTCTTAAAAATTGTTTAATGATTGAAATAAATTTGAAAACTAGTTTAATGGAATTGAATGGTAAAGGTTAATGGATTTAAATGTCAACCAAAAATTAATGTCAAATGGTTTTAAGTTAACTTGAAATTGGTTTGAGAAAGTTTTGAAATCAAGATTTGAATGTGAAAGTATTCAAAATGTAAAGCCAAATAATTCAAACTTGAATGGTTTGATGAAATGGATAATGAACACAAGTTTAGGTTCATTTGGACGAAAGAGTTAGTAATAAAAATGACATGAATTAATGCACCATGAATGTGGATGAGAACATGTATATCCATGGATGTAATAAACCTTGGTCATAAGATGAGTGATGGTAAATGGTATGATGCAAGATAAGGTGATCTAATATTCTTTCCCCCTGGCTAAGTCAAGATCAAGATGCATTCCAAATTATCGGGTTTCCCTAATTAGGGTTTAAGTAGCCAAGATAGGGCCCATAAAGCCTCCCTAATATCTCATAACTATATCAACCAAAATTAAGGTTTTTGCCCCAATATGATCAGATGGAAAACCCAATCACATCCTAGGGGTTCGGCCCATGCATAATCAAAGTCTTGCAAGTCACTGAACTTTGAATCCATAGATTAACATATGTCAACATAAATGAATGCATATGTATGAAACATGTCTGGATACAAATGAACCTCGAGCTAAGGGTTGAATAAAAAGATGAAGAGGGGAGGGAAAATTTTGGGGTACGACACCTACCAAGTTCTACGACACCAATAGGTCGAGATCCCGCTAGGACTCTCCGACTTTACTATGACTAGAAGCCATCGGGTTCTATGACTTAAAACGGATCAAGATCCTACCTGGGCTCTCTTATTGTTCTACATCACGAGTCCACCAAGGCTCTCCAGCTCCTTCATCAAAGTCGTAAATATTCCTAAATATTTTATAGGAATTGATCCATCCTCAAGGCCACGAACTTAAAACGAGTCTTTGATTATGACGATTTTATGTGATATAGGATAAATTAAAAAAACATTCACCCTTACAGGCCTCATGCTTTGGGGACTTATTTGAATCCCAAGAATTTTATGAGGCCAGAGAATTATTATGAGGCAAGGCAGCAAGTTATATACTCATCCCGGACTCAATTGACCGGGCTCTAAAGGGAACGGGCAAAGTCGGAACCGTTAAAATGTTCTTGGAACAACTAATGGCTGAAGTTGTGTCGCAGCCTAAAAAAAATATAGTATGCGAAAAAACAACCGGCGAAAAAGAAATGACAGAAGAGTCGTCACCGTGCGTTATTTATCCCAAAGGAGGGAAAGGAAACGCTGGAAGTAAACCTGAAGAAAAGAAAGGAAAAGACAAGGTCTCGCAACCAAATCTTGGGTTCGGGAGTCGATTATGCGAAGGGAAGGTATTAGCACCCCTACGCATCTGTAGTACTCTATGGGATCCACTCTTGTTGTTCTTGTCTAAAGGGTGTGTGTTTATCTAATGTACTATTTACTAAAAGAGGGGTCAAAAGAAAATGACTCGCACGGATGTCGCATCCACTACATACGTGTCTCATCTGAATATGAGAATCAGAGTCTTCGTAGCTCGGCTACCTATGGGTGAAGGGGATGTGTGCTCGCTAAGACATCGCGTCTTATGCCTACGTATCTCATCTGGAATGGGAATCAGAGCAAAACGTAGTTTAGTTAACTACGGGTACAAAGGTCTCGATTGCAACTAGGGCAAGAGAAAGGGAAGGTCTCGATCGCAACGAGGGCGAGAGAAAAGAATCGCAACAAGGGCGAAAGCAACCGAGGATTAGTGGTTAGTTGTCAGTCAAACTCGGCAAGACATCGCGTCTTTTGCCTACGTATCTCATCTGAACATGAGAATCAGAGTTGTCGTAGTTCAGCTACATAGGGATTGCCATCTGAACATGGACTTACAAAGGAGGACACCAGTTGTGTCAAAGGAGAGTGGGCAATGTGTTCACGTCCTAGCAGCAGGTGTCGCAGCTCGCTGAATCGAGTCTTAGGCAGTTACCTCTTTGCAATAGGACGGGCTGGCATGCCACAGGATCGGAGACGCACGGAAGGTCTAAAAATGGGGAAGCTCTGCCCTAGAGTTGTCATGCAATGGGAACCTAAGTGTTAGAATTTACAAATGGGAATATCTACCTAATGTTAGCATGCAAAGAATAAGGGAATTCTACCTATGTTATCATACAAAAGAATATGGGAATTCTACCTATATTATCATACAAAAGAATGAGAGAATACTACCTATGTTATCATACAAAGGGTTCTACCTAACGGGCGCTACCTAAACGGAACAAGAATCGACGGATGGAGCAAGGAGGGGAGTGGGGTAAGGGTGGATGGCGATGCCTGAGGCAATCGACTTACAAGGTAGATGGCGATGTCTGAAGCAATCGACTTACAAGAGAAATGGCGATGCATGAAGCAATCGACTTACAAAAGGATGGATGAATACGTGCTGGTTCTGTTAAGTTTTGAAAATGATTACTCGACGTTGGATCGAGGTTTTAATCTTGTTATGAAATGGTTATCGGATGCTCATTTTAGTTCTTGTACTAACAGATGAATAAAGAATGAAAGAATAAACATTATACACTTCATGGGAGAGGGGTACATTTGTTATGAATGGGGGTTGTTCATGGCAATCAAGCAATAATAATATATGCCTCATACACCATACAAGTAGGCCACAATTAATCAAACAATAGGATATATAAACAAGTATATGGTCAAATCAAATAATCAAAGAATGAAATGAATGAGCATTAGACAATGTATGGTAAGTGTAAACATGTTAATCAATCAAACAATAGAAGCATGGATGAAAGAAACAAGTATAAAAAATATCAGATGAATCAGACAAGTGAAACTATGCACACAAAGGATCAATGAATAATTTAATCGGGAAATGATGCAAGGATCAAATAAAATCAAGGAGAAAGGCCTCTAATACATGACATATGAGATGAACAAGGGAGGATCAAAAGATCTCTTCAATTGCCCTAAGCAATCCCTATGTCAAACATCAATCATAAAAAAGTCAACTGTAAAGTCAAGTCAACTTAAAAATTATCAAATAAATAGTAAATTAATTCAATAAATTATGAAAAAATAAATTAAATGAGGTGGGGTCAGGACATCATCATCCCCCCAAAAGATTTTAAAAATAATGAAAATTGGTGTATAAATTAATTGAAATAAAACAGAAGTCAAATGAAAAGTCAACCAAGCAAACTAGATCAAAAATAAATCCAAAATAAATTGAAAATGGGAAATAAAATTCCAATAAAAGGTCAGGTTGACCATGAGACATTGGTCAACCCTCATCCCAAAAAACAGAATCTAAAAATAATTTTAAGTTATGAAAATAAAATAAATGAAAAAAAGTGTGTTAAAATGGCCTATTTGAAACAAATAATTGAAATAAAATATTAGCATTAAATAAAAATGAAAATTAAAATTAAAATAAATTAAATAAGACAATAAGGAAAGTAAAAAATATTTTTTGGCATTTTTATAAACAAATAAAATATTTTTAAATAATTAAAATAAAACAGAATAAAATAAAAAATAAGAATTAAGAAAAAGAAATGAAAATAAAATGGTGAAATGAGCTTTGTGTGGGGGGCGGATAGTAAGCGCGCCAACGTGACAAAATAAAAAGAATGTTCATTTAAAAAAAATCATGTCAACTACATGTCAATGGGTCAGCTGGATTTTAAATCAAATAAGACAAAACTAGTGCATATGGCCAGGATCGAACGGAGGCGCATGATCTAAAGGTTGTACAGCCTGCCACGCGTGCGCCCTCCCATGCAAACACAACAAGGCCAGCAACCATGCATGCAAAACGTACGCGTGGGGGAGATTTCTTCCAACTTCCAGCGCACATATCTCACAACTCAGGGCTCCAAATGCAATGATGTAAAAAATCAAAGTTCAAGTTTGAAACGAGTAGAATACAATGGTGTTTTGTTTTATTAAAAATAATGGCTCTAGCGTAGAGAAAAGTGAACAGCAAGGGAGGCTCATGCAAGGATACGGCAAAAAATTCAATGTTACAAAATTAAAGTTTAATGAACATGCTTCAATGAAGGGTCCATAAGACAAATATAGCATGATATTAACAACAAAAATTTGCATGAAACCAGCATGGCATAGTGGAAAACATACATGAAGTATGGATGGATATCATGAAATGAACATGGAAAGTATGATGAACAAGCAAAGTATTCATGGAAGGTTGGAATAAAGAGATTACCTAGTGGAGAAAGTCCACTGCTTCTTGTTAGTGGGGGGAATGGAAGGAAATGGGATGCTCTTCAATGGTGCTTCAATGTTTGTGAAATAGAAAAGGAATGCAACATGAAATGAAAACCAAGCTTGCCTTGCCCCAAAGTTCTGCAGCCACTACCTCTCAGATTAGGGTTTTAGAAGCTTTAAATATGTAGGTCTAATGTGTCTTAATGGGCTCAAGTGGCTTGACTTGGTTCATGACAAAATAATGCAAAAAGTGGGGTGGCATGAGCAAGTTCTAAAAGTAGCAAAACTTAAGTGAGTGATCATAAAACAAATGGTCAAATGAGGAAAAGAGTGTGTTGGTTGGTTTGTGCAACATGACATGGTTTTTCTTGTGCAGCATGAAAACAACCCAACTAAGTGACTTTAAGGCATTGTAACTTGATGAATAAATATCCAAATGGCAAGGCAATGCAAACAGTAGAAAGAGGGCATGGAACTTAACATTTTTCATGTTGAACACAACTTGAAATGGTGAGTAGAAAGAGATGAAAAATGGCCATAAAGTTCAGGTCTCATGGCTGCAAAATGGTTGGGCCAGTTTGGCCTAAATGCTGTCAAAAAATTCAGCCTATGATACCAACTTTAGATGAGTGTATCTTCCAAACTAATGATCCAAATGGGGTGGTTCCAAAAAGGTGTGAAAGAGGACATATCAAGGTACAACTGTCATGAATAAAATGTTTTCAAAAGATTCCTTGAAGTGCAAGAAATCTGGCCCATAAGTCTTGACAAACTTTGCAAATTTTAGACTTAGAAAAATTTTCTAAGTGTCCTAAAATAAGGTCTTACTTTGACCAAGCATAACTTTCTCAATTTTAATCCAAATGAAACAAACTTTATATCTATAGAAAGCTTGGAACAAGAGGAACAACTTTCATGTTAGAGAAATTTTCAAATGGAACTTGCATCTTGGTGGAATATAGGCTTAAAGTGGGTGCAAAAACCATAAAACTTGCCTTAAATGGAAAGTCAACTATTTCCGAATTTGGTAATTTTTCCAACTCCTGATTAAATGATGAATCCATGATCCAACCTTGATCAAATTTCACATGTAGTCTCCCTTAGGCATAAATTTTGAGATTCCACCTTCAAAATGTCAGGAGTTGACTTTTCTGGCCCCACAGTTGACTTTCCCCAATCTGTTTGATTTACGATTCCATTGATCAATTGAAGCACCTCTGACTCAAATAAAGAGCCGATTTTTTGCATGTAAATCCTTGTGGACATGTGGAGGTCCATGGAAATGAGTTTCACTCAAGGAATCAGAAATAAACCGATTTTATACCAAACCCTGGTTTTAGGGCAAAAATGACTAGGAACTGATTACACTGATTGCCAATGGACCTTTGTGAGATAATTGTGGATCTTTCTAGGCCAAGATGCCTCTCTAATCATGACATGAATGATCCCCCTTTACTTCCAACCAAGCCTTGCTTGTTGCAAATAGCTATGAAACCCTGATTTCTGGTTAACTCCAGATGCACACTCTGAGAGTTTTGAATCTTCCACTGATGAACTGGGGACCATAATAAGACATATGGAACCTCTTGAGACTTGTACATTTGGAGAATGAAGTTAAATTCTCAGTCTTTCCTTGTGTGGGCCCTTTCTGCTAAGGAGTGATCAATCAAACCCTGACTTCCAAGCCACTAATGTAGCATGCAATGAGTATGACCTATTATGATGCTTAATGCAATGTGAAACAAAAATCCCCTGTTTTTCATGAAAAATGAAGGGTAAATTTTGGGGTATTACAAGTTGTTACATAATGCTTAATAAGGAATCAGTTACATATCACTAATGACTACTAAACCCATTGAAAGCACACCCCTTCAATATCCAAGAGGGGGCAGGGTTTGTAGATAAATAGGTCTTGAGACCAAACAGAAAAGGGTCATTTGATTGATGAATAACACAAAAAGGAGAAAAACAGACGAGAAACCTTGGATAATCACCAATAGTGGCCATTGATTCCTTCCTAACCTACCTCCTTCCATACATGACGATTGCGATCCCACCTGACCAGCTTTAGGGGGATTTATCCAAATAATGTTTAGCATGAACATAAGTCATTCCTCCAAGTGAGATTTATTTAATGTATATAATATAACTACACGGGTAAAGTAGTTCATTCGAAATTTATTTTCTTGGTTAAGTTTATGCCCCTGGTTTTCTGTTTTTTAAAAAAAAAATATTTAGGTTTTTCGAAAGAAAAAAGTTAACGAGAAACTTGTTATCTTTCCTATAAATCTTGTCGTGTTTTTTCGATGCTAATTGTTATTATTTTTGTTGACATGTTTTTATAGTTAACATGTTTAGTAAGATGTCTCAAATATTGTTGAGACATCTTAACTCATTTTTTCTCTGCCGTGTGTTTTAACAAGATTTATTTTCGCTTTGTTTGATTTTTTATTTAATTAAAAAAAATGATTTTGTTCGAATTTAGTTCTAAGTTATTTTGCAAATATTTTGGTTGGAAAACAATTATTAAATAAAATTTGTTTAAAAAGATTTAAATTTATTTGCTTTGATTAAAAGATTAAGTTTATCTAAAGATTATATTTACTCTGATTAAAAGATTGAGTTTCGCCCAAAATTGAATTTGGTCTGTTTTTATTATTTGGATTTTTGGTTGGATCAATATCTCTGCATAAAGAGATCGAGATGTCTATATAAAGAGATCAATACCTTTGTGGCGGATACGCCTCAGAGAGAAATCCACGTCGTTAGAGAGTTTTGTTTTGTCGAATTTTGTATTGTGTTGCTTGTGTAAAACTCTATTATTGTCATTCTTTTCCACTTACGAAAGATAGATTTTTTGTATGCATTTGTGGATTTTATCATATCCTAAATAACTGATTCTTACAAATACTTAAGAGATTATTTGAGTAGAAGTGAGGGGGTCTTAGATTCAAGGGGGACTGATTTGAAATTCACCGGTAGTATTAGGAAAATGTTTATGAATTAGGAGAGTTTAAATGAGATTGTCATGTACTATGTACTATTGCACCAAATTGTGTTATCAATTTCTTGTGTCTTTTATTTATTTTGTATTTAATTTTTCATCACTTAATTTAAATCATATTGTCTCGCATATTATTTCAACATTTTGAATGACATCTTGTTACTGATCAAACAAAATTTCAATTTGCATCAGTGCAGATACCCTGTTCTGGATGGTGTATTCCAGTGTATCTAATATTTTTTGTTTAAGATTGGAAGTTAAAAGGAAGGGGAATTTGTTAATTGTCAATTGGTTCTTGATGGTAATAATTATGACTACTAGAAGGCTCGCATGGTTGTCGTTCTTAAGTTGATGGATAGCAAAACTTGGAAATATTTCACCAATGAATGGTCTTTCATACTATCATAGATGATGGTGAGTATGAATCTATGAAACCTAAAATGGACTAGAAACCTGCTGAAGATGAAGCTTCTCTTGGAGATTCTCGTGTTCTTAATGCTATTTATAATGGAGTTGAAAAAAAAACATCTTTATGATCATCAACACGTGCACTAGTTAGATGCTCTTGTACCCTTTCCCAGTCCATCAAAGAATACCATGAAAATGACTATGCCATTTGTTTCTTGAAGGGTCTCAACAATCAATACTCCATCGTTCTCTCCAACATCATGCTCATGCATCGTCTTCCACCAATCAACCCTTCTGATTCAACAAGAATGACAATTTGCCTCACCCGTCGAAGAAGACAAATTCATTGCTCAAATGTATAAACCTTCCAAAAAATAGGCAAACCTTGGGAACCCAACAACAAAGCTACTGCAACGGGTCAAGGACGTGTCATCGAGATCTACTCCTACTATTAGAAACTGGATCATACAATTGATGTTTGCTTTAAAAAGGCTACTAATGAGTACAATCAACAACAGAGTGAGACTCCCCATAAAGGAACTTCCATTGGCTTCACTATTGAACAACAACAGACATTTCTTGCTCTCTTGAGATAACCAGTTGCAACATCTAATTCCACTACTCATCACCTTAACACATCATATGCTTCACCTACAGGTAACATCATATGCTTTGCCTACAGGTAACATCAGTCTCTTACCTTCTAATAGTGATATATATCATAGTTGGGTATTAGATATTAGGGTCGCGGATCACGTGTGCCACTCTAAATAAATGTTCACTCATTTACTTGCCATCAAATTTATAACTATTTGACTCCCTAATGGACATGTCATTCAAACCAACTATGTTGGAACTATCTTCTTTAATAATGATTTTTATTTAACGAATGTTCTTTACATTCACAATTTGTGCACCAATTTAATCTTTGTTCCTAATTTAACCAAACATTTACAATGTCAAATTGTTTTAAGGTTGCAAGAAACACTCATGGTATCTCACTTTTTCAACGAAAATACAACCTAGATCTCCTACAAGAAACGAGCCTTGTTGCAGCTAAGCTAGCCTTAACACCTATGGATCCCAACCATAACTTAGACCATGACAATGCTCCTCTATTGTCAGATCCTATTACTTTTTGGAGTCCCATTGGTAAGTTAATATACTTGACTCATTCGCGCTCTGATATTATCTTTTATGTTTGCAGGCTTGGTTTCGTGTAACCGTAAACTGGTTTTTTGGTGCTTTCGAGTTTCAGTGAGGCGGGGATTTATTGGTTGTTAAAGCTTGAAAATGAGGCAAAAAGTTTCTCTATTTATAGGGAAGAGATTGAGTTCAAGGTTCATGTGAAATTGGATCCCAAACGTGTGAACCAAATCATAAAATTTGAGATCTAAACCGGGTGAAAAATTGGCACGAAACCTGTGATTTTGGCACTTTCCAAGTTGTTTTATGTTATGGTGAGATGTGTTTGGTTATCAGAAACAAGTTTGCACATGTGAAAAGTGGTCCAAAGTTGATTTTGGCATGATTCCAAGTTATAGGTCAAGTGCAAAACATAGTTCAGGTCACCATGTTCATGCTTATGCCAATTCCAATCCACTTGTGCGTTTTTCAATTTTCTTTGAGCCAAATGATCTCTTAATGTCCATGAGCACAATGCAAAAATAATCAAATTGAAAGGAGGTTTTAAGGGAAATTTACAAAGGTGGGAAGTTGGGGTCGTGACCTGTAATTTAGGCTGGGCATTTGGTCAAGCAGCATGAGGCATGTTTGGTCATTTTGAGATCCCAAGTTGATGACACCATAACTTTTGATTCCCTCGTGCAGTTTGAGCCAAATTTGGGCCAAATGATCTTGGGAATGAACTTAAAAATATTCAAAACTAATGGGGTCAAGATGATACTTGAATTGGAAATGGCATGAGTGTAAAGTAATGGTCATGACAAGGTTTTGACCCATTTTGGCAACTTGGTCCTTTGCACAAATGAGGTCCTTAATGATTGAATTGGTGTTTGACCCTTGAAGTAAAGTTATAGTGGGACTCAAAAGGCAAATTTGGATCAAATAATCTTGGAAATTGGATAAAACGAAGAAGATATGGAGTTTGGACCAAAGGCATGGCATACTTGCAAATTAGGTCAACCACACTTGTGCCCTTTTGTGCAAACATGATATTTTCTTAAATTTCAAGCCATAATGATGATAGAATAAGCATCATTTGATGAAAAAATTATTAGGGCTTGAGTTATCTTTTTAAAAGCTTGAAGTTTAAGTGATGTGTCATGGAAATAAACACATGAGCCACCTTTGAATCACATGGGGCAAACATGCATCTTTCTTGAACAAAAGACTTTTGTCTTGCCTTGATTTAGAGCATGATCACCTACATGAGCAAAGTAACAAACAAGTGCAATATCTTATTGAAGTTAGGGTTAGTTGACAAGCAAATCAAGATGAAAACCCTAATGTTAAGATACAAACCAAAATATGGTCATGCTTGTTGATGAGTGCATTTTGATGCACATTCTTCTATAATTATACTTAAGCATTTCTATAATTTATTCTATTATTTTTACTATTTTAGTATGTTTTTATATTTAAGTTTATTTTTGGCTTTGTTTTATTTTCGTACTTTATTTTAAGCATAAATAGTTATTTGATACCTTGTCACTATTTAGATCATAAATTGGGCTATAGGACTCGGATTGACGCGTTCTAATATACGTTGGAAAGATAAGAGAAATAACTACAAGTTTAATGTTGAAGTCAAAAGCATATTTGGAAGGAAGAATGATCGGATAATTCGTTAAAGTCCCATAGTTAATTAAAATAGTTAGTTTGGGCCGGTTTTTGTAATTTTCAGGTCAGATCCCATAAGAGCCCGAATTTCCCTTTTATTATATTAGGTCTTCCACTGCTACATGAATCTAATTCTGATTTTTTATGATACAATATTTCTTAGAAGATTCCATAGAGAGCTAATTCCCAAAGAGCTTATTTGTTGTATTCGAATTCCATTTTGAGGTTTTTATTAATTTCAGTTTAATTTCAATCTCTTTTCAATTCTTCCTATAAACTCGTTTGTTTAATTCGATTACTTTCTTTTGCTTAATTCGATTGTTTCTTATAGGATATAATTGATTAAATTTGATTGTTTGTATGATCCTTAACTATAATCACGTTAGCGTGGCTTTTTCGTTATCGTGTTTGATTAAGTCGTGTTTGCTTAATTCGTGTCTGCTTAAATCCGTTTGCTTAATTCGGAAATTAGGAACATACATCATATAATACCAATTTGCGCTTGTCAGTGGGTATTGTAATCGAATGGGATTGAATCCGCTAGGGAATTGAAATTATAAGAATCAATGATAAGTCAGAAATCGATACAATAGATTAGCTTATTTATCAATTTTGCCTTTACCTTTAATCATCTTCGATTTAAGTTTTGAACCTTAAAAACCCCTTCTTTCTATTCGTTTGGTTATAACATTCAAGAGTCTTTGTCATACGATATTCGAGTGCCGCTTCCGTTTTACTACACTTTTAAACTCGTTTTTGACCCGTGTGCGACAGCGGATCAAATTGGCGCCGTTGCCGGGGGCTCTTGTAGATTTTAACCATTATTATAGTCTAATCATTATTATAGGTTTAGGTTTTATGTTTTAGCATTTTTTTTTGCCCTAACTTTTTTGCGTACGGGTCTTTTTGCGGTTTAGGGGGAAAAACTTCTGTTTTTAAGAAAATCGTCTAAGATTATTCCAATTATTTGTCGATTTATTAGGAAAAAATCAAGGATCGAAAGCCTCTATTTAAGAACTAAATAGTGGGCGCCACCCTAAAAAATCGAAATTCCCTATTTTTCTATTTTTTATGATTTATTTTCTATTTTGGTAGTTTCCGAAAATTCCACAAAAATTCTCAAAATTCTTAATTGACGTTATTAGATTAATTTTCGTGTTTTTGTATTTTTTATATTTTATTTTAATCGTTTTTTTCGTATTTCAATTGTTTTTACTTAATAGGGACATTGTCGATATTTTTCTATTTGTTGATGCATTGCTGAATTAGTTGTGTTTTCTCATTGTTTGTTGATTTTTTTTCTTTTCTATTGAGTTTAACATGGTTGACCAAAGAACCCTCAGAGAACTTGTTGCCCCTGATGTTAATTATAATGCTTTATGTATTGAATTTCCTGTTGTTGTTGTACCTTTCGAATTGAAATATGGTTTAATACACTTGTTGACAAGGTTTAATGGTTTTGCAGGTGAGGATCCGCATAGGCATCTAAAAGAATTCCAGATTGTGTGTTCTACATCATTGAGGTCTCAAGGAATTATTGAAGATCATGTTAATCTTAGAGCATTTTCATTCTCACTATAAGGTGCTGCAAAAGATTGGTTATATTATCTTGAGCCAAATTCTATTACAAGTTGGAATAATATGAAGAAAATCTTCTTAGAAAGATTTTTCCCTACTTCAAGAGCTTCTTCAATCAGAAAAGAAATATGTGGTATTAGACAAGTTGACATGGAATCATTGGCTGAATATTGGGAGAGATTCAAGCAGTTAGTGTCGAGTTGTCCTCACTACCAGATTTCTGAACAATTACTAATACAATACTTTTATGAGGGATTGCTACCAATGGAAAGAAATATTTTAGATGCTGCTAGTGGTGGAGAACTTGTTAATAAGACTCCAGTTGCTTCCAAATCCTTGATTGAGAAGATGTCACTTAACTCCCAACAGTTCACAACAAGGGATAATTTTATGGTCCAAGCAAAAGGTGTGAATGAGATTCAGGTTTCTTCTTCCAACAAAGCTCTAGAAACCAGAATTGATGAACTTACTTCTTTAGTGAAACAATTGATGTTACCCCTTCCACCACCACCACCATATAACCCTCCACAAGTAACCACCTTTTCACCTTCTGAACCTTCACTAGAGGAACTTGTCAAGCAAATGGTTATAAACAATCTCCAATTTCAACAGCAAACAGATTATAGTATTCATGCTTTGCAAACACAAATTGGACAACTTGCCACTTCAATGAGTGACATGCAACAAGCTCAAAGATCAAACCAACTACATGCCTAAACAGTAGTTAATCTAAAAGGCTCTAATGTGAGTGCAATTTCCTTGAGATCCGAAAAAGTTACAGAACCAGCCCCAGAAAAAAATAAAAACATTGTTAGTGTAACACCTGAAAATAAACCTGAACCTTCTATTGTTGTTGAGGTTGAAAAAAGTATGTATCATCAATCTCTTTCCCACAAGGAGTACTGAAAAATAAGAAGATTGACGAGGAAAAGCATTCTATTTTTCAAATAGAGTTGGTTTTTGAAGTTGTTGATGAAACTTATTCTGATTTGTTTTCAAGCTTATGGTAGTACTAATTTTTATGTTGTGCTTTGAGTGTAAACAGTTAATCTAAACACTTGAGAGTTGAGTGAATAATATCCTGTGAGGATCTTACTGTTGTTGATGTACTTTTTGGTAATCTGTTTTTCTATCTGCTTTAAATGTCACAAAAAGTTGCTTACTAACACCATATTCTTGAAGCTTAGACTTAGAATTATGCTTATACCTTGTATCTTGAAAATTTTTGGAAGTGCATGCTCTGTTTTCTTTCCTTTTGTTTTGAAATTGTAATTTTGCTCGGAGTGCAAAAGTTCAAGTGTGGGAGAATTTGATGAGTGCATTTTGATACACATTCTTCTATAATTATACTTAGGCATTTCTATAATTTATTCTATTATTTTTACTATTTTATTGTGTTTTTATATTTAAGTTTATTTTTGGCTTTATTTTATTTTCGTACTTTATTTTCAGAATAAATAGTTATTTGATACCTTGTCACTATTTAGATCATAACTTGGGCTATAGGACTCGGATTGACACGTTCTAATATATGTTGGAAAGCTAAGAGAAAGAACTACAAGTTTCATGTTGAAGTCAAAAGCATATTCGGAATGAAGAATGGTCGAATAATTCGTTAAAGTCCCAGACTTAATTAAAATAATTAGTTTGGACCGGTTTTTGTAATTTTCGGGTCGAATCCCATAAGAGCCCGAATTTCCCTTTTATTATATTAGGTCTTCCACTGCTGCATGAATCTAATTCTGAATTTTGATGATACAATATTTCTTAGAAGATTCCATGGAGAGTTAATTCCCAAAGAGCTGATTTGTTGTATTCGAATTCCACTTTGAGGTTTTTATTAATTTCAGTTTAATTTCAATCTCTTTTCAATTCTTCCTATAAACTCGTTTGCTTAATTCAATTACTTTCGTTTGCTTAATTCGATTGTTTCTTATAGGATATAGTTGATTAAATTTGATTGTTTGTATGATCCTTAACTATAATCACGTTAGCGTAGCTTTTTCGTTATCGTGTTTGATTAAGTCGTGTTTGCTTAATTCGCGTCTGCTTAAATCCGTTTGCTTAATTCGGAAATTAGGAACATACATCATATAATACCAATTTGCGCTTGTCAGTGGGTATTGTAATCGAATGGGATTGAATTTGCTAGGGAATTGAAATTATAAGAATCAATGATAAGTCGAAAATCGATACAATAGATTAGCTTATTTATCAATTTTGCCTTTACTTTTAATCATCTTCGATTTAAGTTTTGAACCTTAAAAACCCCTTATTTCTATTTGTTTGGTTATAACATTCAAGAGTCCTTGTGATACGATATTCGAGTGTCGCTTCCATTTTACTACACTTTTAAACTCGTTTTTGACCCGTGTGCGACAGCGGATCACTTGTGATCCAATAACCAAATGCAATGGTCATGCATGATATGATTTGATGTATGCAAATGAATATATACAAAAGGAAAAAGGGAGGGTAAATTTTGGGGTATGACACTTATTAGAAACAAAAAAAAAAGTTTGTTTCTAATTTTTGTAGTTTCATTGTGTATGGGTTGAGGAAAGATGAAAAAAAAGAGGAAATCAAACTTGAAACACAAGCATTTGGAGGGAAAAAATAGGTGACGAAGATACGTCAAACCCAAGAAGATGAAATTCCCATATTCTGTTTGCAATTTGGTTCACTTTTGTTAGTTTTGAAGGAGGTATCATCTTCTCCACTCTTCTTTATTAGGGTTTACTCATTTCGGAGTTGTTCTTGTATGTGAAGTTTATGTAGATTTGAATAAAAAAGTTTGATTTGTAATTGTTGTTTGAGATTGAAAAAGGAGGAATAAATTAAATTTAGAAAGAGATAACTTTTGATGTTGCAGAAGTCCGAAGTCTGAAAGCAGGCAACAACATCTACTCAGTGGTTTGAACCATGTAATCCTTTATGATTCAAATCCTCGTATAGATGTTAAAGTGTAAATCTTTACATGATTATGTTTAGATATTATAGGACTAAGCATGGACAATATTTGTAGTCACACTTTTGGAATTTATGCAGGAAATTCATTAACTTATATTCGTTAAGCTTCGAGTTTATTTTCATATTCTAGTCTTAGGCTTTGGTGAATAATTATTGTAGTGTGTTTTGTAATTGTTGGCTCTTCTTTTATGATTGGTGAAACATTTTTTATCTTCTGATAATATTGAACTAGTCACATGGCAAAGTATTATTTCATTAGTCGTGCAAAATTGAGTCTCTACCTTTAGGATATTGTTACAAATGTATTTGAAAGATTTTAATTTAAATGGTGACAGAAATAAGAAAACATATATATTCTCATAATTACATATTTTATTCTCCTAACAATGACAGATACAATATTTTACAATAATCCTTCTCAAGCTTGTATGAATATTGGTCATTCCCAACTTAAAAGCAAGTAGGCTGAATTATTTTGTTGGCTAGTCTTTTTCAACTTTAATATTGGATTTTTTGTAAAATAGAGCATAAGTTATAATTGTCTTTTCCACTTTTGTTGGTTTCCATTATTTTATACTAATACATTGAAATATGTTATTGGAAACTTACATAATTGTTTAATCTGTTAGGAGAAAAGAGTAATTGGAAGCTATGGTGCAGAGTTTATACCATGTTTAGAAGGAAGTTATACTGTTATAATCCATAATACAAAAATGTTAAACTTGAAAAAAGTTGTTTTCACCGTTGACAATTCAAGTTTTAAGAAGAATAAGCTCTTGTAGTTGTGTCTGGGTACACCTTAATTCATTTTGGTTTAATGTGTTGCTTTGAATAAGTAATGTATCAAGATTTTGATATATATATATATATATATATATATATATATATATATATATATATATATATATATATAGATAAGGCTTCAATTTAGTCTCTTTATTAAATTGCTGACTCACTTGCCGTGTTGCCCGACCACATATGTACAACTTAATATTTTTTTATAAAATTTAATAGAAATGACCAATTTGACTAATAAAATAGTTTTTAAAGGACTAAAATATAACATTCATTAGATAAGGGACTAAAGTGAAAACTGAAATAAAGTTAAAGAACTTCGACACTAATTAAAGTTTAAATTAATGATGTTTGCAGTTGTTGTAAAAAAAATCTTTTTATCTAAAAAAAGCTAAAAATTGAAGCTTGATTATAGACCTAGATCTAAAAGATGAAAGGAAAAAAAATCAAAAATCAAAAATTAAAATGTGTTCTCCAGTAGTGATTTATTTAATTAGTAGAAAAGAAGAAAGAACAATAATGAATTTTTTTTTAAAGGACTTGAAAGATTAGATTGTGTGTGAATAAAAAAGTTGAGAATGAAAACATTTATAGTGAAAATCTTATTTTTTTTCTTTTGTGATGTCTATGGAATTTTCCACACAAATTTTATAAAGTAAACTGAGCTAATACATTTTTGGTTGCTTCCATAGTGAACTTTTTTACCCAAATACCCCATTTTTTCAAAATAACCTCATTTTCAAAAAAAATCTCAAACTACCCCAGTTTCAAAAAAAAAACGTAAGACATAGCCGTCAGACCAATTGGCACCTACCCTTAAACTTTAAGTGGGGGTGCCAATTAGATTGGCTACAGCACATGGTGCTGCCAATCCAATTGGCGCCCATGTGTAATTTTGAAGAGAAGGTGTCAATTGGTCTGTCGCCTCAATGTAATGTGAAATTTTTTGATTATAAATAGATGTGTTGTGTGATTCATTTTTCCACATCTCATTTCATCATATTGCAAACATGTTTGGTGTTCGTCGTCGCTATGAAAAAGTGATTTATTCGAGAGACAAGCATCCGATATTGATGCTCTTCTAGAACATTTGTAGTTTGGATCAACTGAAGAGGGAGTTGGTTCGTTGGTTAGATGGAAAAATACCAGAAGGGGAAAAATACCAGAAGGGGAAAAATTAGAAGTATTGAGAGACTCGATAGTATATTTGATTGTGTACGAGTAAAAACTAATAAGGAGGCTAGGGAAATCATGTTTGGACGAGATGACATCCGTTTGATTATTTAATCAGTTAGAAATGTTTTGTTTTAAGTTTGCTTATGTTGTAGTGATGTTTGTTGTTAACTTTGTTGTAACAAAAAGATAGTGATATATAAAAATGCAAGGTTACAAAAATTGAAAGGAGATACTAAATTATGATGCAGATGTTGTTCCTAGATTGGGACATTTATTCTTATTGTGTCCTGGTTGACGACATATACTACATAATCTTATCATTTTATCAGTTGTATCCATTTTTGTTCTAATACACGTGTTGTTTAGTCGTCCTTTTTTCTTTCTTCGCATCTCATCATTGTGCTAAACTATGTCACATTCATATGGAGGCTAGTATTCCTCCATTGGTAGCACTGAGAAGTTTTTGTTATACACATTCATGATGATAATGGCCTTGTAAACATCAGATAGATGGTTGTAAGCGTCATGGCAAGTATGTGTGCATGCCGCAATAACATGGGAGCAAGGAATACAGAAGGCTTAGAACTTTCCACAATCGCACCAACTTCTGTTTAGTTTGACAGCATATGATAAATTTGGTTTCCCCTCATTATGGTCCATTGTTTCCTATACACTGAAATGTTGCCTATGGCGGTCAAAGACAGGAACCGTGTGTGTGCTAGCTTTGATACATTCCTCTTTCATCACTTTCATACAACATTCACTGAATATTTGACCCGACATTAATACTGCACTCCATCTTTCACCTCTGGTTGCGAAGGTAGAAGCCAACCTAAAATAGGTTATTTTGACCAAAGCGGTTATTGCTAGATTTCTAATGCCTTTGAATAAGGAGAATGACGATCCAAAACGCAGCGGAATTTAAAATTTCTCCTTTAATGATCCTTACGAATAGGCATGACCAGTAATAGAATCGTTACCTCTTGTGGCGATCACGAACGTTCAACGATGACAACGCCTCTACTCAGTCCACACGAACGGATTCCTTCAATCTCAGTACTAGCTGCTATGAATGAAGGCTTTCAGTGAGTGAGAGAGAGAGAGAGAGAGAGAGAGAGAGAGAGAGAGAGAGAGAGAGAGAGAGAGAAACAAAATTGCAAGAGTGACAATGCTTCTACCAAAGGGTTCTATTTATAGAATCACTTGTGTGGATTGCAAGCTAAAAAGCCCACTTAAGTGTATATGACCCATATCTTATAATATGCCAAAATCACTTAAGCTAGTGGTACCTTACCATATTTCGTATTCTACTTAAGTAGACCGTACCTTACGATGTTCTATAATTCACTTAAGGACACCGTACATTACGGTATTCCTTAATTACTCTATCTCTCATCAATCTGTCCTTTGTGTGTGACCCTATAGGTTTTCGCGGCATTGGTAATTATATTAAATCACGTATTTAACATAATAAACAGTGAGCGGTATCTAGCAACACATCACTGCTACCCAAGACATGAAAATGTCATATGATCTGACAAATCCTTCTGTGATAATAATTATGTGTATAATTACCCTTTTGCCCTTATGTCTATATTGAACACAAGGCATAGACTGTGTCATCCTTGTCCAGTTCAATATTGGGCCCATAGACCTTTATCCTGTTACGCAGGATGGGCAAATTCCATCTAGGTCACTCATGTCCCTTAGCATGCGTCGTGGAGTACCCATTAACTGTCTTTATGGTCATCCAGTTACGGACAACGTTTGATCAGCAATAAAGCACTCGACTCTACATCTAGGGTCCATAGTGGTTTCCGGTCGAAGGGTGGTATACACAATTATCACCATGAGAATAACTTATGACACTTTGCATAACATTCTATATAGTATTCTCATAGCGGGTCAATCCCGTATAAATATTACTCTTAACATTCATACCTATGTTTAAGACTTGATAACTCTTTATCCATGATCCATGAGATATGATCATCAGTCTATAAACATAATAGTCTTCATGCTTTAATGTTATCCCACTTCACAATAAAGCTTGACTACGGATACTTTAAGAATAGTGTCCTTATGTTTAATGTGATCTCATGATTAAGTCATACTTGATACATTAAACGGACTAGCTATTCTAGGGACTTTATTAAATAAACATAATAAAGAAAAAGCCTTTTATTATTAATAAATAATTCGATACAAATACCAAAAGTATTGGCCTCTAGGTCTTATGATCACACTAAAATTTACGTATTTTCGACTCCGATTTCGCATGCATTCTAGTTATTTTATTATCGTTTTGTTGTGTTATTACTTTGTTTTCCTTTATTTTCAGGTTTTAACCTTAATAGGAGCCCCGATCGAGAAAAGGAGCGAAAAAGAGCCAAATACCCTAAAAATTAGCATTTTGCTCTTATGGCCTACCCAATAGCGGGCGCCACAGTCCAAGCCATGACGTGTCCAATTCAAACTTCCATCAACTCCCACGTTTTCCCACCACTTCCACTAAGGCGCCCCACTTTGTGCTTGTGGCGGGCGCCATGGCCTTGTGGCGAGCGCCACAGGAGGAAAACAGTTTCCTCTATTTTCAAGTTGAAGGGCATCCAAGTAAATTCCACCTTTTTTATTTGCTTATAAATAGAAACGCGAATTCAGTTTTACAATCACCCAAACTTAGAGCAGACAAAGATCCGAACGTTGGAACAAGGCGAAATCAGAAGCAACTTTGTTTCACTTACGCATATATTCAGTTTTATAAAGTGGTAATCGCTTCGCATTGGAGTGTTACCACAATTGTGTAATTGAGTCTGTGATAGAGTCTGTACTCGAGTTTGGAGCACTTTGGAAGGAAGTTAATCCTGCCGCCATTTTCTTTTCCGCATTGCAATTTACTCAGCCCTCCGATTGGAGCAGGTTTTTATTACTCGCCTTTACTTTATTTATTTCCCGCACTCGCTTTACTTTATTTATTTCCCGCACTCGCTTTTACTTTATTTATTTCCCGCACTCGCTTTACTTTTATTTATTTCCCGCACTCGCTTTACTTTATTTATTTCCCGCACTCGCTTTTACTTTATTTATTTCCTCGCACTCGCTTTACTTTTATTTATTTCCTCGCACTCGCTTTAAATTATTTGCTTTCCGCACTCGCACTATTTTTATTTATTTTAATGCACTTTTACTTTACCATGTCTAGCTAAATTTATAAGGCTAGAATGTAAGGATCGTAATTAAATCAGTAATTCGTACAATTGTTCGTAGAAACACTTAAAGGGCTATTTTAACTTTCAAATTAAGTTTTCCCGCACTTCAACTCCGTTGGGTAAGATCGAAAGCCGTCCAACTTCTTTTTAAACTTAATTGTTTTTAACTATTTCAAAACCAGCGAAAGTGTTTTGTCTAGTTCATTAGGAGTTTTTAACATCAAGAAGAAAAGAGATTTTGAAACTATTTTCGGACGCGTTTATAAGTTTAGAGTCTGGTTCGTGAGAACCTCTTTTGGTTAAGAAATCCAGGTTATAATACTTTTCAACTTAGTCAAGATACTATATTTCTTAAAAATAGGTTTACTACTCTAACGCAATACGCGCCTTTTTATAAGTGACAATAAGAGGGTTTGATTAGGGAGTACAACTCGGTTCTGAATACGCGAAAGCGACAGTTCCTGTTAAATAAGTTCTTTTTAAAGTAGGAAACATTGCCCATAAGTAGTTCTATTAGCAAGTACTTGGATTATCATTTAATTATGTGAATTACATTCGACCCTGTCTTTATTAATTAAATTTATTTTAAAACTTTACTTTTCAATTGCACACTACAAAAACACCTATTTTAATTGCCTTTGATAAACACCATAACAATAGATAACGATAGATTGACACTTGGTCTCTATGGTTCGATAATCTTTTATATTACTCTGACGCGTTCGTACACTTGCGATCACCAAGTTTAACAACGCATCAAGTTTTTGGCACCGTTGCCGGGGACCAATTTCGTCAAATTTCATTTTCCTGTTGTTATATCGTTTAGACTTAGGTTATTTCCCGCCGGTCGATGCGAAGAACTCGCAGTACCGGAAGTTTAAGTTTAGTAAACCCTCTGGCGGAACCTGAACGTTACGCTCGCGCACGTTTATTCTTTCATAGAATTAAGAGAGCTATAGTCGAAGATCAAAACCAAAGACCTCTTAAGGACTTCGCTCAACCATCTAATGTAGAACCTAGTTCTAGTATAGTAAACCCGATCATCCCAGCCAATAATTTTGAACTTAAATCATCCCTGTTGCAACTAGTGCAACAAAGACAATTCGCGGGTCTCGCTACCGAGAACCCAAACCAATATTTAAAAATATTTCTTCAATTAGCAGATACTTTTAAAACCAATGGAGCTTCTCCTGAGGCAATACGTTTAAGATTATTTCCTTTTTCCCTCAGAGATAAAGCCTTATCATGGTTAGATTCCCTTCCACCCAATTCCATTACGACTTGGGATAACCTTAGAAGAGTTTTTCTTGCTAGATATTTTCCCCCGAGTAAGACCGCCGTTCTTCGAAACCATATAACTAGATTTACCCAAAACCAAGGAGAATCGTTGTTCGAAGCTTGAGAGAGATATAAAGAGTTGTTACGAGCATGCCCACATCATGGCTTAGAAAATTGGTTAATCATTCAAACCTTCTATAATGGACTTCATTACAACACAAAGATGACCATCGACGCTGCCGCAGGCGGTGCTCTGATGAACAAACCCTACCCTGAAGCTAGTGCCCTCATCGAAGACATGGCTCAAAACCATCAATCATGGGGAGTCGAACGAGCGACAGTCGAGAAGAAGGAAGCCCAAGGAGGAGTGCATGAACTAAGCTCTATAGACATGATGCAAGCTAAAATGGACGCATTAGCCCTTAAGGTCGAGCATATGTGCATAAACACGAATACTGTAGCCGCAGTTTCGTCGGATTGTGAGATATGTGGAACCCAAGGACACCAATCCGTAGAATGCAGTCTATTAAACGAAACCCACTCCGAGCAAGTGAACTACACCCAAGGGAACCCATATTCGAATACCTATAATCCTGGATGGAGGAATCACCCTAACTTCTCCTATAAAAACAATAACCCTATTCAAAATAATGCACCTCCGAGACCTAGTTATGAAGCCCCTAGATCAAATCAACCTATGCAACCTGTACCACCAAAGTCGAGCCTTGAGAAAATTATGGAAAATTTTATCACCGCTCAAACCCAACAAAACAAGGAGTTCATGAACCAAAACATTCATGTTAACAAATTGATTACTCAGTTAGGAACCAAGGTTGACCAAATAGTTACTCATACCAAGATGCTTGAAACCCAGATCTCTCAGGTAGCTTTAAACCAAGCCCCTCAGACTACACCTGGAGGATAATTCCCTGGACAACCTCAACAAAATCCGAGAGGACAAGCCAATGTCATTACCCTACAAAGTGGGAACGCTTATGATGAGCCACCAAACCCAAGATTAAGTGAACCCGAAACTTCTAAGGAATGTACCAAACCCCCGGACAAAGTAAAGGAACCAGAGGAATCTGAAAACCGGGAAGGTCGAGGGAAAGGAGAAGAACCTAAAGATAAAATTTACGTACCACCCCCGCCATATAAACCACCTATACCATATCCGCAAAGACTCAAACAAACCCAAATCAATAAACAGTATCAAAAATTTATTAAAGTTATAGAAAAACTTCATGTAGAAATCCCTTTCACAGAAGCCATCACCCAAATACCTTCTTATGCAAAGTTTCTGAAAGACATCCTTACCAACAAACGTAGACTTGACGATCCGAGACCTTTGGAATGTAATGCTATTTCCGAGGACAAATTAGCAAAGAAAGATAAAGATCCTGGAAATTTCTCCATTCCTTGCCTTTTGGGTAATCATGTCATCGAAAAAGCTTTTCTAGACTTAGGAGCTAGTGTGAGCTTAATGCCTCTAGCAGTTTGTGAGAGATTAAATTTAGGAGAATTACAACCCACTAAGATGTCACTTCAGTTAGCCGATAGATCTGTCAAATATCCGATAGGCATTTTAGAAGATGTTCCTGTTAGGATAGGTCAGCTGTTTATCCCTACTGATTTTGTCGTCATGGACATCAAAGAGGACAATGATATACCAATTCTTCTAGGTAGACCATTCTTATCAACTGCAGGAGCCATAATAGATGTCAAGAAAGGAAAGTTGACATTTGAGGTAGGTGACGAGAAAATAGAATTTATACTTTCGAAATTTCTTATGGCACCTGTGATGGGAGACTCGTGTTATGCCTTAGATGTCATTGATGAATGTATTAGAGAATAAGAACAAAAAGAAATTATCAAGTTACCATAAACCCCCATAAAGGAAGATGATGACTTTAAAGAACCTTACATCGATGATAACCTTTACGAATGTTTATCCCTTACCCCAGATCCTATGCCATGCCCTAAGAAACCAACCTTAGAACTTAAGGAACTGCCTAAGAACCTGAGATATGAGTTCCTCGATGAAAAGATGAACCGTCCAGTTATAGTTAGTGCTACCTTGAGCCAAGAGGAGACGAACCAACTTTTAGACCTTTTACGAAGATATCCCTCAGCCTTAGGATATAATATCTCTGACCTGAAAGGTATAAGCCCATCCGTATGCATGCATCGGATCTCGCTCGAAGAAGATTCAAAACCCTCTAGGGAGCATCAGAGAAGAATAAACCCTATAATGAGTGATGTTGTTAAGAAGGAAGTTCTTAAGTTGCTTGAGGCAGGTATAATCTACCAGATCTCGGATAGTAAGTGGGTGAGCCCTGTGCATGTAGTACCTAAAAAGGGAGGCATCACAGTCGTGCAAAATGATAAAGGCGAACATGTAGCAAAATGTTTAGAAGGAGGATGGCGGATGTGTATAGATTATAGAAAATTAAATAAAGCAACTAGGAAGGACCATTTCCCTTTACCATTTATAGACCAGATGTTGGAGCGTCTAGCCAGACACTCTTACTTCTGCTATCTAGATGGATACTCTGGATTCTTCCAAATACCTATTCACCCCGAAGATCAAGAAAAAACTACCTTTACATGCCCCTATGGAACCTTTTCCTACAGACGAATGCCTTTCGGCCTCTGTAACGCCCCAGCTACTTTCCAACGCTGCATGATGTCAATCTTTGCAAATTACCTAGATGGTATCATGGAAGTGTTTATGGATGATTTCTCGGTTTGCGGATTCGATTTCCACAATTGTCTTGCTAACATTGAGAAAATCCTGGAGAGATGCGTGGAGGTGAACCTCGTGCTAAATTGGGAAAAATGTCATTTCATGGTGACCGAAGGAATAGTTTTAGGACATATAGTTTCTGAAAAAGGTATAGAGGTAGATAAAGCTAAAATAGAAGTTATAGAAAACCTAAAACCACCAAAAACAATCAGAGAAGTCCGAAGCTTTCTTGGACACGCTGGATTCTACCGGCGTTTTATTAAGGACTTCTCCAAAATAACTAAACCGTTAACCGGACTTTTAATGAAAGATGTTGAATTCATTTTTGATGAAAAATGTAATGACGCATTTAATCTTTTAAAGCAAGCATTAATCTCAGCACCCATTATGAAATCTCCCGATTGGTCGGAACCTTTTGAGATAATGTGCGATGCTAGTGATTATGCAGTTGGAGCCGTTCTAGGACAAAGAAAAGATAAAAAGTTATATGCCATTTATTATGCCAGTAGAACCCTAGATGCTACCCAACTTAATTACGCAACAACCGAAAAAGAATTACTCACTGTAGTTTTCGCTATAGACAAATTTAGATCTTATCTAGTAGGAGCAAAAATTATTGTTTACACCGATCATGCTGCCATTCCTTACCTATTAAGTAAAAAAGATGCCAAGCCCAGGTTACTCCGATGGATTCTATTACTACAAGAGTTTGATTTAGATATAAGAGATAAAAAAAGGCACTGAAAATGTAGTGGCCGATCACCTTTCTAGGCTAAAACATCTAAAACCTGAACTAATACCCATAAATGATGATTTCGCCTATGATAGACTGATAGCTAAAGTAGAAACCATTGAAGCAAATAACCTAGATCCTTATGAGCATTCCCAAAATTCCTTAGCAATAAATAACATACCCTGGTATGCAGATTTCGTTAATTACCTAGCTGCTGATATAGTACCCCCTGATCTTGACTACTATCGCAAGAAGAAATTCTTCCACGATGTGAGAAACTTCTATTGGGACGAATCGCTCCTTTTCAAAAGGGGTAAAGATGGCATCTTTCGCCGTTGCGTCCTAGAAGAAGAAGTAAATAATATTATCGAGCATTGTCATTCTGCACCTTATGGTGGACATGCGAGCACCTCTAAGACATACGCCAAGATTCTTCAAGCTGGCCTATTCTGGCCTACCATGTGGCGCGATGTCTATGCTTACATTGTCAAATGCGACAGATGCCAACGCACTGGAAACATTTCAAGACGTGATGAAATGCCTCTAAGAAACATTCAGGAAGTAGAACTCTTCGACGTATGGGGTATAGATTTCATGGGACCTTTTCCACCATCCTTAGGAAATAGGTATATCTTAGTAGTTGTAGACTATGTGTCTAAGGGGATTGAAGCTATAGTTGCACCCACAAACGACACTAGGGTAGTAATCAAATTATTTAAAAACTATATATTCCCTAGATTTGGAACACCACGTTTAGTCATAAGCGATGGAGGATCACACTTTATATCGAGAATATTTGACAAACTTTTAAGAAAATATGGAGTTAGGCATAGAGTAGCAACACCATACCATCCACAAACTAGTGGCCAAGTAAAAGTATCTAATAGGGAGATAAAACAGATCCTAGAGAAAACTGTTTTTATTTCTAGGAGAGACTGGTCTCAGAAGCTTCAAGAAGCATTATGGGCCTATAGAACCGCTTTCAAAACCCCTATAGGAACTACTCCTTACCAACTAGTTTATGGAAAATCTTGTCACTTACCATTCGAGTTAGAGCATAAGGCCTATTGGGCCATTAAAACTTTGAATTTAGACTACTTAGCCGCTGGAGAAAAGCGTATCCTGGACCTTCATAAATTAGAAGAGCTTAGGCAATCTGCCTATGAAAATGCAAAAATATATAAAGAGAGGACAAAAGCCTATCATGACAAAAGAATAGTAAAGAAAAACTTCAATGTAGGCGATTCTGTTCTCCTTTTCAACACTAGGTTACGACTTTTCCCTGGAAAGCTACGTTCAAGATGGACTGGTCCCTTCGAAGTATCCAAGATTCTGAGATCCGGAGCCGTAGAATCTTGGATAGCAAGAGTCGCGATGGTCTATTGCTACTTACCTAAGGTACACTAGATCCGGGTGTAGGATCTTTCACTCAACAATACCCTTAAAAGAAGGAACAATTTGAAAACATAAATGATTTTTTTAAGGTGACCTCTCTTTGTCTTCCCCAGCAGAGTCGCCAGTTCTGTCATACGGTGAACTGACTTGGGGTGTTTTGCTTTTTATCGCAATGTCGCGGATAGCAAGAGTCGCCACCGACTTTTCTTTTATCCAATAAGGAAAGGTGGAAAAGAACAGGAAAGACCTCAATAGATTTTGGGTTCGGGAGGTACATTATACAAAGGGAAGGTGTTAGCACCCTTTGTATCCATGGTTATCCATGGGCTCTTAATTACTGGATCACTTATATTTTTGTCTGAAAAGTGTCGGTGAATTGCTTAAAAAATGTTTGAAAGAGAGTTTAACTTTGTAATGATTCTCGTATGAATGTATACAAAGTATTTATCTCATTTGATTTTGAAAATGGTTTAGAAAAATATAACTCGGTAATGATTCTAGTATGAATGTATACCAAGTGGTGATTTTCTAGGATTTGTAAAGTGTAAAGTGTGAGGGGTGGAAAATGTTTTAGGTTATGATCCAGTAATTGAGAGTTATACCTTCCTGAGGTCGTTATGGGCATTTCCTATCCTTATGAGGGTAAAACTGTCCTTACTATTGAGAAGTAAGTAATCTTACCCTTTGGATGTTTAAGGGTCACCGTAGGGTCATCGATAGGTCATTGAAGGCAACAGTTGTAAGGATACCTTAGCATTCGAAGGGACGATCATCATTTAACCGTAGGCTACACCGAAGGGTCATCGAGGGACAAAATTGTATTTTCGAAGGCAACATCCGAGGGACCATGATTTATTTTATGATGATTTAATCGAAGGGCCATTGCTAAGTGTATCCCCACATTCGCGGGACATGACCATTATACCGTAATACCGAAATCGTGGGGTAACCAAGAGAGGTCCAAGATCACTTATTTAAAGGCAAAGTTTTACAATTAATTAGGTAATTAGGATGAGCCTCCACATTAAAATCAATACATTAAAATTAATACATTAAAATTAATACATTAAAATTAATACATTAAAATTAACATATTAAAATTAATTAAGTAATTTAGGGTGAGTCTCCACAAGGGTATCCCACAAATAAAGTGGAAGACCTAAACAGCAACCTTTTCCTGGGATATGTGAACCTTTACAAAATTCAGCAAACGGGTTAGAATACCAATCAGGGTGCAATCGAGGATTACACCGCAAAAGAGAACACAGCAGCATGAATGTCAGGCAAAACAGTGCATAATTAACATAGAATAGATCAGATACGCATAGGACATAACAAACAAAATATTAGCGATTGTCCCGTTCGCCTCTGCCTCGCCTAGCGAGGGCCTAGCGAATACTCGCTACATGCTCGCTTAGCGATGTGCTAGCGAGCGGCTGCGGGTTTTGAATTTCAGAACAGTATGACTTCAACCTGCGGCATGGCTTATGGCATCCAACACATAATTATATGGTTCAGCATTCACAATATTCAGGCACACTTAAATTCACATGCAAAACCTCAAATATGTTTATGAATTCAATTATAATATCACATGCAAGTTAAGAACATAAAGCGGTATCACATGCAAATTAAGAAAATAAAGCGATAATAGTAATGCAAACCTGTTTGCAATCGAATTGCAACCTTGAATTGGCGAGCCGGATTGAGTTGGGCGGTGGTAGCTTCGGAGCGGAGGAGCGGCCTTTAGGGTTTCTAAAGTAGCCTCCAGGGTTTTTGTGCCAGGGTTTTCGTCTGTCCCCCTCTGTTTTTCGTCCTCCATCCCTTTTCCGTGGCTGAAGAGCTGGTATTTATAGTAGTAGTGGTGGTGACCTAATGGGCTTAAAATGAGGTCCAAAACTTCAAATTTTCGCAAGCTTCGCTAGGCGAAGGAATTGCTCGCCTAGCGAGCAAGCTAGTTCTGGGCTTTTTCTGGATCTGATGCTTCGCTGGGCGAGTGGCATGATGAAATGTTCGCTAGGCGAAGGAATTGCTCGCCTAGCGAGCGAGCTATTTTGGGCCACTTTTGGATTGGGCCTGTTGTGAGCTGGGCTTTTGTCCATTTGATATCAGTGCCTTGCAGAACAAGTCGGAGGGTCTTGAGAAATGCTTTGTAGTATCAATGGGCAAATTTTGGGGTATGACAGCTGCCCCTGTTCAATATTCTTGAACCGAGAGAGTAGAATGGTATGTGCCGTTCGCGGTCTGGAGGTGAAAGATTATTGAACACTAGAATGCCCCGAAAATTTGCGCTTGTCCATTAGTCTCGATGGGGATGGGCTTAAAGATGCCATCCAGGTAGTTCGATGACGAGCTTCCGATTGCATCGTACGTTAGACGATGTCTGAAGACATGGATGTCATACCGGGTCATACGCTAGACCGTATAGTGAATCATCCATGATGCTGTTGACTTCGCTGGGGAGTCAGAGTATGCTATATACTGCTGGGGATAAGGGATCAGAATGGATCATACGCTAGATCATATCTGAGTACCAGAGTGAGCTGTTTGTTAGGCGGATGACTTTGATGGGGATGAAAGATCAGAATGGATCGTACGCTAGATCGTCTCTGAGTTGAGAATGAGCCGTCCGTTAGGCCGAATCTGCTGAAAAGGGAGTAGTCGTATACTACCATTCAGAAATGTACCTGTCCGAAGGTAGCATCTGAGTAACAGAATGAGCCGTTCGTTAGGCTGAATCTGCTTAAAAGGGAGTAGTCGTATACTAGACTACCATTCAGAAATGTACCTGTCCGAAGGTAGCATCTGAGTAACAGAATGAGCCGTTCGTTAGGCTGAATCTGCTTAAAAGGGAGTAGTCGTATACTAGACTACCATTCAGAAATGTACCTGTCCGAAGGTAGCATCTGAGTAAGGGAGTAGCCGTATACTAGACTACCATTCAGAAATGTACCTGTCCGAAGGTAGCATCTGAGTAAGGGAGTAGCCGTATACTAGACTACCATTCAGAAATGTACTTGTCCGAAGGTAGCATCTGAGTAAGGGAGTAGCCGTATACTAGACTACCATTCAGAAATGTACCTGTCCGAAGGTAGCATCTGAGTAAGGGAGTAGCCGTATACTAGACTACCATTCAGAAATGTACCTGTCCGAAGGTAGCATCTGAGCAGATGAAGGTCTGACTGGGTCGTACATTAAACCGTATCTGAGCAGAATGAGCCGTCCATTAGGCTGAATTTGATGATAAAAGGGGGGTAGTCGTACGCTAGACTACAATTCAGAAATGTACCTGTCACTAGGTAGCATCTGAGGAGATGAAGGTCTAACTTGGTCGTACATTAGACTGTATTTGAGCAGCATCTGGTCTAACTTGGTCGTACATTAGACTGTATTTGAGCAGCATCTGGTCTAACTTGGTCGTACATTAGACTGTATTCGATGACTGGAAGGTCTAACTTGGTCGTACATTAGACTATATTTGATGACTGGAAGGTCTAACTTGGTCGTACATTAGACTATATCTGGTCAGAATCCGAGGACTTGACGGTCTAACTTGGTCGCACATTAGACTGTCACTGAGCAGAATCTGGTCTAACTTGGTCGTACATTAGACTGTATCTGAGCAGAATCCGAGGACTTGACGGTCTAACTTGGTCGTACATTAGACTGTCACTGAGCAGAATCTGGTCTAACTTGGTCGTACATTAGACTGTATCTGGGCAGAATCCGAGGACTTGACGGTCTAACTTGGTCGTACATTAGACTGTCACTGAGCAGAATCTGGTCTAACTTGGTCGTACATTAGACTGTATCTGGGCAGAATCCGAGGACTTGACGGTCTAACTTGGTCGTACATTAGACTGTCACTGAGCAGAATCTGGTCTAACTTGGTCGTACATTAGACTGTATCTGAAGAAGAAAGTAGTCGTACGCTAGACTACACCTCGGAATATACCGTATGCTAGGCAGTGTCTAAGGGTTATAGTTGAATTTTGAATGTAATTGATAAAGATGTCCGTCTGAATGGACCTTCGTTTTGACTGTGTCAGGAGGATGATTAACCTGAAAAATAAAGTTAGTTTCATGCAATGTCATGATGCATGAGATGCAAATGTTGTATGCATGCGTGTGCCGTGATATGATGTGATGAACGAATTATGCGTCTGGAATAAATGCGAGCATGGTATGCATGTATATGTTATGAAATGATGTAATGTATATTAAGCGGAATGAAAATTGTATGTAGGTATGTGATGTGAAATGAGTGCACTATGTGTCTGAAACGTTCTTCCAGGGGATTCTACTGGGGAAATAAATCTCAGTCTTCTGGTCGGAGATATTTGTATTGATGACCCTTCCTTAGCTAGGGATGCTTGATTTCTGTCTGATGGTAGAAATGTTCAACAGAAGCCTGACTGAGGGTAGAAGAGATGACCAGTATGTCTGGTGATGCCGACCTCTGCTGGGCAATAGCTGGTTCTTGTTGGGGAATAGAATTAGCAACGGATTCATTGGAAAGCATGGTTAGACCTTCTCCTCGATCCTGAAGTCGTGTAGTAATTGCTATTACTATTCTAGGCATGCATTTTTGGTAAACATTGATCATATTCAAATGCATATATCAATTCAAGTTAAATCAATGGACGTTTACGCAAACAAAACAGAGAAAGTAAAACAAAAGCATCTTTTTGGAAATGAAATTGTATTGATTTTGAAAGAGGACTTGTAAATAGGCAATTTGAGTACAAGGAGACAGAAATCCTAGTAAGAGGAAATTGTCAGGCAAACAAAGAGAAAGCTATGCAGAAAAAGTCCTATCGATTCTAATTCCACCACTGTCATTATGTCTTCAAGCATCTCATCTCCTGCGGTCGGATAGAAGTGATTGGCTTGTTCAGTCCCTTGAACTTGGATGAAGTTGACAGAGGACGGGACATAGTCATACGCTTTAATCCCTAATTTTTGCCTGGACCGCCTTTTCAGGTTTTCAGTCCACCAGGATACCCTTTTTTGCCCAAGCCGCCTTTTCAGGTTTTCGACTTGCCGGGTGTACGTTTTTATATGTTTATCCCTAATTTTTGCCCGAACCCTTTTGGTTCGCCGGGATGCCCTTACTTTTGCCTAGGTACGTCGACCTAGCGGGTCTCTTTTATGCGTAGTATTTTTTTGACCATGTCTGCGTTCACGGGATGCGGAACATCTTCGCCATCCATTGTAGCAAGTATCATGGCTCCACCAGAGAATATCTTCTTAACTACACACGGCCCTTCGTATGTGGGAGTCCATTTGCCCCTGGGATCACTTTGTGGTAGAATGATACGCTTGATCACCAAGTCGCCAATTTGACATACCTGTCTCTTGACCTTTTTGTTAAATGCCTGGATCATGCGCTTCTGATATATCTGCCTATGACAAACAGCCGCGAGTCTCTTCAATCAAATTTATCTGATCGAGTTGAGTCTGAATCCGTTCATCCTCATCTAAGCCCGCCTCTTTCATGATTCTTAGAGAGGGAATCTGAACTTCCATTCCATAGACTAAAGAGAAAGGGGTTGCCCCTGTCGAAGTGCGGTAACCATGAAGAGCAAAAGGTAACATCTCATGCCAGTCTTTGTATGTTACTGTTATATTCTTGATATTGTTAGCAGCCTCCACGGCGCCGTTCGTCTTTGGCCGGTACGGAGAAGAGTTATGGTGTTTTATTTTGAACTGCATGCAGAGTTCAGTTTAGTACCATTATCAGTGATAACTCTTTCAGGAGACAGCAGGTTTCTCGAATGTATATTTGATAAGATCCATCTTAGAAATCACTAAAGTGGTATGATTCAACATATACTGTCTTAGTCGGCGAGCAGCCCAAGCCAAAGCACAGCAAGCTTTCTCGAGCTGTGAGTATCTTGTTTCACAGTCGGTACCTTTCGCTAAGGCAGTATATGGCATGCTCTTTTCGACCAGACTCGTCATGTTGCCCCAACACACCCTATTGAATTTTCTAACACGGTCAAATACATAGTTAGAGGTCTTCCTTCAACTGGTGGTATCAGGATGGGAGGTTCTTGGAGATACTTCTTGATTTTGTCATTCATCATTCCATACCATCTCTTGATTTTTCTTTTTTGAAGATGGTTTGCAGGTAGCAGTCAAGTGTGGAGTGATTCGGGCAATGTAATTCGAGTGCCCCAAGAAACCTCTGACTTCTCTCTTGTCTATTTCAGTACCCAAATTTACAATTTCAATTGATTCCTCATGCGGCTGTATGGTCTTTTCTTCTTGTAGTACCAGTCTGGCAAGTTCTCCAGGGACTTCACAATCTTCCTCGCTTCCATCCTCGGCTTGGTAGATCGGATTTTCAAAGTCATAACGAACAGTAGCAGAGTCATTACCAACAGGATCCAAAGTGGATATGGATCGGCAAATTGTTACGTGAGTGTGTGCAAGAAAACATAGCTTGTTTGAAAAATGACAGGAAAGATAAAGAGCGCAATATTTGAATGCAAAAAGTCCATTGATTTATTGAATATGAATATGCTTAT
Source organism: Lathyrus oleraceus (assembly GCF_024323335.1). NCBI lineage: Eukaryota > Viridiplantae > Streptophyta > Magnoliopsida > Fabales > Fabaceae > Lathyrus > Lathyrus oleraceus. The sequence goes on from NC_066579.1 coordinate 453,589,608, forward strand.
GAAAATGACAAAAACCCTTGAAAAATTAGCTATTGTGCCCCGGGCATAGACACAATGCTTTAAAATGTTAAAATAGCAATAACAATTATTCCTGACTAAAGGAAATCGGGATAGTGTCTTCAGCCTTCCAATTATTGAGTCCGTCACCAATTGTTGGGTAGACCCAGCTATCCAGGTCGCAATCGCTGTCAGCATCCTCTATAGCATTAAGAGTTTTGTCATGATCAGGCAGAGGAGCAGTGATGACATTAGGAGTCTCAGGCGGATCCAATTCAAATTCTCCGGCGTCGATCATATCCTGAATTTTATTCTTCAATGACCAACAATCGTTCGTATTATGCCCGGGGCTATCGGAGTGATACGCACACCTGGCATCGGGATTATACCTAGGAGAAGTAGTGTTGGGTTTTGCAGGAGGATCTCTGAGGGTAATCAAATTTGCCTTTAGCATACCCTGCAGTGCTTGTGCCAAAGTCATATTGATCTTCGTAAACTGCCTTCTTCCCGGGTTAATGTGCCTCACAGATTTCTTATCTTTCTTCTTTTCGAGCAAGAGAGCCTTCAGTTCCTCCTGCCCCCTGGATAAGTTCAAAATCATCTTCTGGAGTTGAGCATTCTGAGCATGGAGATCTTTGACAGTTTGTTCGAGGTCCATTTTTCTGTTTGCATGAAAACCGTGAGAACATTGATCCCTTTAGAACACCTGTTGTGCAATGTTATGCTATGCAATGTATGAAATGTTTTCAAGGACTTTTGGAATTTAACTTTACGTAAACTAACAAAAAAAGGGAAACTTTTTTTTTTTTTTTTTTTTTTTACAAAACAGAGCAAAGTTAAATCCCTAAGTCCTCGAAATGGTTAGTATAATGCCATGATGTTATGATGTTATGATGTTAACAAACACAAGCAAATCACACAATAATCATTCCTAGGTTTTAAGGCTTGCATGAGTTCCATAGGTAAGTACCCTCCCCACTGAAGTTTAGTTGGTTCAACCTGTCCTAGAATAGTAACCGGGTTCTAGAAGGATCTCAAATCATTGACCTTTCTTTAAGTCCACTTCAGTGCAACACCAAGTGGTTGACCGAAGCTTCCCTAAAGTCCAATCTCAAAGAGTGTAGTATCGAGTCTCAACCAACCCCAGTCGGAACCGAAGTCAGTTATCTCACTACTTTCTAATGGCTAGGATGAGTCAATTAGGGTTCTAAAGGTCTGGTTAATGCTTTGATGACACCACGCGAATGCCAAATTTTTCCTCAAGTAAACATGAGGAACATCAGGACATCCAAAGTGTCACATTAACCGTAGCCATCATTTAAACCATTCCAGTATACGCCGGATAGTCGCGATGATCTATTGCTACTTACCTAAGGTACACTAGATCCGGGTGTAGGATCTTTCACTCAACAATACCCTTAAAAGAAGGAACAATTTGAAAACATAAATGATTTTTTTAAGGTGACCTCTCTTTGTCTTCCCCAGCAGAGTCGCCAGTTCTGTCATACGGTGAACTGACTTGGGGTGTTTTGCTTTTTATCGCAATGTCGCGGATAGCAAGAGTCGCCACCGACTTTTCTTTTATCCAATAAGGAAAGGTGGAAAAGAACAGGAAAGACCTCAATAGATTTTGGGTTCGGGAGGTACATTATACAAAGGGAAGGTGTTAGCACCCTTTGTATCCATGGTTATCCATGGGCTCTTAATTACTGGATCACTTATATTTTTGTCTGAAAAGTGTCGGTGAATTGCTTAAAAAATGTTTGAAAGAGAGTTTAACTTTGTAATGATTCTCGTATGAATGTATACAAAGTATTTATCTCATTTGATTTTGAAAATGGTTTAGAAAAATATAACTCGGTAATGATTCTAGTATGAATGTATACCAAGTGGTGATTTTCTAGGATTTGTAAAGTGTAAAGTGTGAGGGGTGGAAAATGTTTTAGGTTATGATCCAGTAATTGAGAGTTATACCTTCCTGAGGTCGTTATGGGCATTTCCTATCCTTATGAGGGTAAAACTGTCCTTACTATTGAGAAGTAAGTAATCTTACCCTTTGGATGTTTAAGGGTCACCGTAGGGTCATCGATAGGTCATTGAAGGCAACAGTTGTAAGGATACCTTAGCATTCGAAGGGACGATCATCATTTAACCGTAGGCTACACCGAAGGGTCATCGAGGGACAAAATTGTATTTTCGAAGGCAACATCCGAGGGACCATGATTTATTTTATGATGATTTAATCGAAGGGCCATTGCTAAGTGTATCCCCACATTCGCGGGACATGACCATTATACCGTAATACCGAAATCGTGGGGTAACCAAGAGAGGTCCAAGATCACTTATTTAAAGGCAAAGTTTTACAATTAATTAGGTAATTAGGATGAGCCTCCACATTAAAATCAATACATTAAAATTAATACATTAAAATTAATACATTAAAATTAATACATTAAAATTAACATATTAAAATTAATTAAGTAATTTAGGGTGAGTCTCCACAAGGGTATCCCACAAATAAAGTGGAAGACCTAAACAGCAACCTTTTCCTGGGATATGTGAACCTTTACAAAATTCAGCAAACGGGTTAGAATACCAATCAGGGTGCAATCGAGGATTACACCGCAAAAGAGAACACAGCAGCATGAATGTCAGGCAAAACAGTGCATAATTAACATAGAATAGATCAGATACGCATAGGACATAACAAACAAAATATTAGCGATTGTCCCGTTCGCCTCTGCCTCGCCTAGCGAGGGCCTAGCGAATACTCGCTACATGCTCGCTTAGCGATGTGCTAGCGAGCGACTGCGGGTTTTGAATTTCAGAACAGTATGACTTCAACCTGCGACATGGCTTATGGCATCCAACACATAATTATATGGTTCAGCATTCACAATATTCAGGCACACTTAAATTCACATGCAAAACCTCAAATATGTTTATGAATTCAATTATAATATCACATGCAAGTTAAGAACATAAAGCGGTATCACATGCAAATTAAGAAAATAAAGCGATAATAGTAATGCAAACCTGTTTGCAATCGAATTGCAACCTTGAATTGGCGAGCCGGATTGAGTTGGGCGGTGGTAGCTTCGGAGCGGAGGAGCGGCCTTCAGGGTTTCTAAAGTAGCCTCCAGGGTTTTTGTGCCAGGGTTTTCGTCTGTCCCCCTCTGTTTTTCGTCCTCCATCCCTTTTCCGTGGCTGAAGAGCTGGTATTTATAGTAGTAGTGGTGGTGACCTAATGGGCTTAAAATGAGGTCCAAAACTTCAGATTTTCGCAAGCTTCGCTAGGCGAAGGAATTGCTCGCCTAGCGAGCAAGCTAGTTCTGGGCTTTTTCTGGATCTGATGCTTCACTGGGCGAGTGGCATGATGAAATGTTCGCTAGGCGAAGGAATTGCTCGCCTAGCGAGCGAGCTATTTTGGGCCACTTTTGGATTGGGCCTGTTGTGAGCTGGGCTTTTGTCCATTTGATATCAGTGCCTTGCAGAACAAGTCGGAGGGTCTTGAGAAATGCTTTGTAGTATCAATGGGCAAATTTTGGGGTATGACACTAGTATCTGATTCCTTAGCCACCGGCTCCACTGGGACGAATTTGCTGATGACTTGAGCAACACATATAGGAACCTGACTTTGGAGTTCCTGAGTTCATTCGACTACGACCCATATTCTGGACCAGATGGGTATGCTGCTTTCAGGCTCTTTGGAGTTGAGTACTCCTTCAGCCAGAAAGAGTTCGGCGACTTATTAGGTTTCCAGACTACTCCTGATGCTATCCCGGAGACACCTTTGGGATATTTCCTGGGTAAGGAAGTGGAGAAGTTTTGGAGTGATATATCAGGCGGCGGAAGCCAGGATCCATCTACACATTTATCTTATGTCATACATAACCCAGCCTTCAGATATTTTCAGATGATATTAGCACATTCCTTCTTGGGAAGACAGGATGCAGAGACTCTACTAAGTGAAGAGGAGATCTTCCTATTATTTTGCGCATCCCAGTCTCGCCCAGTAGCATGTGGGAACTTTTTATTGAATAATCTCAGCGGTATCTCTAGATCCACCGAAGGAGTCATCCATGTTGGTGGAATCGTCACACAGATTGTTGTCGCTTTGGGTCTGTCTCGCAAGTTGTTGCATCTTCGGACCTATTGTGGATACACTACCATGGACATCGATTTCTGTTTGACCAGAGGATTGATGAGGAGAGCCTCTTTCCACCCATGTCAGTTCCGATTGCTAGTCGACAGTGAGGCCATCCATTACTTCACATTGTCAGACCCTATGATGACCAGTGTGCATGATCCAGCGAATTGGAGTTATGCTCTAGAGGGCCAAGGAGAGACTGTTGAGGAGCCGAGATCGCCCCCAGTTGCTGAATACACACCTGCACCACCATCTCCTAGAGTCACTGTTCTCTCTAATAATCATTCATTGCAGACACCCGACATACGCACCCAGATTGCTGAGTGCCGTAGAGAGATTGCAGCGCTTAGACAGGAAGTGGCGGACCTAACTTTACAGATTGGAGTGTCTGATTTCACCCACGCTACTGAAGCCGATTGTCTATATCAGGAGATCGCCGAGCTCAGACAGGAGATAGCAGTGCTCCGTGAATCCACTCAGGCAGACGACCACCCTAATACCTGATCTCACCATTTCACTTTATTTCTCTTTCATATATTTATCGTATTTGCATTACTCATTTTACATTATCGCATTTGGATACTATATAAACTACTACCGTACATTAGTATTTCTATTTTTATCTATATATGTTTTATATTTATTTTATTTTGCATTTTAATTTTTTCAGTTATTTATTTATATTTATATTTAATTTCTGTTTTTGTTTTTGTTTCAGTTTCACTTTTTATTTTCGTTTTTACTTTTATAAAATTATGCAAGTCAAAGAAACTAGGAGAATCACAAGACAAATGCTATCCAGACCCCCTCAAAGCCAAAAGACAAGCGAAGCCCAAACCAAAGGACCAAAATCTGGCCCAGCCGGATTTTGCCTTGTGGCGCCCGCCATAGGACCTGTGGCGCCCGCCATAGGACCTGTGGCGCCCGCCACAGCGTCTGTAAATGGTTGGGGCAAACCTTTCTTCTTCACCATTTTTGAAACTTACAACCTTCAAAACCCATTTTTTCACCTTGGAAAAAAGCCCTTGAACCCACAAAAAGCTCATACTTTCCTAACCATCATACCACACAAATCATTAATCCACTTTCCGTTTTTGATTTCATCCGCCGGATTTTGTAAAAATCCAACCTTTTCACCAACCACTTCATTTTCTTCATCCACATTTCAAGAGAATTCAAATGGAGTTCAACGGATTCGTTCTTCGAGGAGGGAAACCAGGAGAGAGACAAAGAAAAATCATTGAACGGTTGCAAAATCGGGAACTTCTCCCGACGAGGTATGTTGACGAAGATTGTCTATATACTTTAGGCATCTACCATAGCTATTTCCATTTATTAGACTTCTTAGGTTTGCATAATTTCTTTATCAACAAAGAACCCACCTATGAGCGGCTGACAATTGAATTTTTAAGTTCTTTAATTTATGTTGTTCGCCCTAACACTGCTAGCACAGTCGGTACTGTTCAATTTAGAATGTTTGCTGTTGAATACCAATTCAGTACCGATGAACTAGCCAGTCTGTTAGGGATCCCTCATGGGGAGGGTGCTATTTGTGAGGGCCCTTTGGATTCCAAATGGGCTGTTGAGGTATTTTCCTTCTGGGAGCGTCTATCAAACACTTCCATTAACTCTTTTGAAGGAGTTCTTGCCTCAACCATCCATAACCCGACCATCAGAATTTTTAGATATCTGTTGGCATGCACCGTTTTTGGCCGGGAGAATCCAAATAAGGTTAACGCTAGAGAGCTTCTATTTTTGCAAGGAAGCCTCACAAATAGGAAAATTAATTCGGTTCCGTTTATGCTCGCCCATATGATGTTAACTCTGAATAAGGCGGGACCGATTTCTTTTGGTGGCTTGATTACGTCTATTGCTCGGGCACTTAACCTGAACAATGAGATGGCTACCCTAAACCCCTTACCTCCTCGCACAATTAATTTAAAATTTCTGAGAGACATGAAATTGTGCCGCTCAAGGAGAGAAGGAGGTTATACACTTATGATTCATGGTGTGGCCATCCCATCTGTTATTCTACCTTGCACTAAACGTACAGATATACGTGATGAGAGGAATTGGACCTACGATTTAGATGCTCCACCTGTTTTGGGTCCTCTTCCTCCTAACATTCCTGATGAGGCGGGACCAGACACTGATGATGAATATGATCGGAGAGAGAGATCTCCCGTACCACATGTGTCCCCCCATCATCCTTCACCACCACACACCGCACCATCTTCTTCTTCTGCAGGTACCACTCCTGGCTTCTATATTACAGAGGAGATGTGGCGTGACCACCTGGCTAGAGAGCAAAGGCGTGACGACCTACTCTCTACACTCCAGCAACAAATAACGGGTACTATGAACTTCATGCAAGAATCGCAGCGGAGGACAGACAGGTCCTATGACACTGTTCTACAGTCTCTGCAAGTGATCACCGATACACAAGCCCGTCAACAACAATACAACCAGAGACACATGGCAATAATTGAAGCCACCCAAGGTTCCATTATTGGTAACCTTCGAGAGGTGAGGACCGCTCAGGATGCCCTGCAGGCGAGGATGGATAAGAGAGACCGTCGTCGTACCCGTTCCTGTCGTCCACCTCAGGATGGCGAGGGCACTAGTGGTCAGCAATAGGTTGCCAGGTAACTCTTCCCTTATCTTATTTCGAAACATTGGGGACAATGTTTGATTTAAGTGTGGGAGGAGCATTTATCGTTTTCCTTTTATTTTCAGTTTATTTGCTGTTTTTAGACTGTTTATTTCCTTTTAGTTGTTTAATTTCCCTTTCAGTTGTTTATTTTTCTTTTTAGTATAATGCATGAGTCTGACGAGTCACCAAATATAGTAGATCCTTAGGACAATCCTACCTCCCCATACCTTTAGCCCCACCAAAAAAAAAATTGCAAAAGAAAATAGTGTTATTTCGTAAGTTTTCAGGTTTTAAGGACATGTTTTGAGTAAGGATGCGGTGACTTGGGAGAACTTTGCGAAACATCAGTATCTGTTTTAGCACCATAAGCTTCGTAAATATAGGAATCATTCCTGAAACCCCATATACCATGGCCTTAATTATCATTTCTGTATAAGTCCTTAGTAGTTTATCTCAGTAGTCAGCTCCGGCCTACGCATCCTCTACATAGGAGACCGATGCAAATAAGTGAATGATCCAGAAAAACAAAAAAATAAAAGTAAGAAAAAAGGCAACTCCGGTATAGGTGACCCTCACAAAGTCATTTAAACCAACGAATTGTAAAAAATTGCTACAAAAAGAAAAAGAAAAAGAAAAAGAAAAGCAGTACTCACTGTTAGTTGGTTCAGAGGTATCTGGCACTGAACTCGGTAGGGCGGATTACAATCCGATCCCCCACAACTACAGTTGGGTCCAGAAAAGGATTTACACATATTTATGTGCCAGAAATCCCATGCTCTGATCATAATCACTAACATGCCACTCTACTATGAAGTATGTACGGATAACGGGCTTAATGTGATTGCGCCTGAATGAAAAGGACACAAAAGAGATGAAGAGGCAGGCCTAGGTATTGTGGGATAATATGGGTTGGTTAATATAGGAATGAAGTTTATGTTCGTATCTGCGGATTAGTGTCATCATGATACCCTTAGTTCACTCAGTTAGTACCTATCACTGCATCCCGACTTGAACTTAGAATTTTTACCTGAAGCACTCGTTTTCACAAATTTTCTTTTATAAGCTTTTCAATGCTTTGCTTGAGGACAAGCAAAGGTTTAAGTGTGGGAGAGTTTGATCACACTAAAATTTACGTATTTTCGACTCCGATTTCGCATGCATTCTAGTTATTTTATTATCGTTTTGTTGTGTTATTACTGTGTTTTCCTTTGTTTTCATGTTTTTACCTTAATAGGAGCCCCGATCGAGAAAAGGAGCGAAAAAGAGCCAAAAACCCTAAAAATCGGCATTTTGCTCTTATGGCCTACCCAATGGTGGGCGCCACAATCCAAGCCATGACGTGTCCAATTCAAACTTCCATCAACTCCCACGTTTTCCCACCACTTAAGCTAGTGGTACCTTACCATATTTCGTATTCTACTTAAGTAGACTGTACCTTACGATGTTATATAATTCACTTAAGGACACCGTACATTACGGTATTCCTTAATTACTCTATCTCTCATCAATCTGTCCTTTGTGTGTGACCCTATAGGTTTTCGCGGCATTGGTAATTATATTAAATCACGTATTTAACATAATAAACAGTGAGCGGTATCTAGCAACACATCACTGCTACCCAAGACACGAAAATGTCATATGATCTGACAAATCATTCTGTGATAATAATTATGTGTATAATTACCCTTTTGCCCTTATGTCTATATTGAACACAAGGCATAGACCGTGTCATCCTTGTCCGGTTCAATATTGGGCCCATAGACATTTATCCTGTTACGCAGGATGGGCAAATTCCATCTAGGTCACTCATGTCCCTTAGCATGCGTCATGGAGTACCCATTAACTGTCTTTATGGTCATCCAGTTACGGACAACGTTTGATCAGCAATAAAGCACTCGACTCTACATCTAGGGTTCATAGTGGTTTCCGGTCGAAGGGTGGTATACACAATTATCACCATGAGAATAACTTATGACACTTTGCATAACATTCTATATAGTATTCTCATAGCGGGTCAATCCCGTATAAATATTACTCTTAACATTCATACATATGTTTAAGACTTGATAACTCTTTATCCATGATCCATGAGATGTGATCATCAGTCTATAAACATAATAGTCTTCATGCTTTAATGTTATCCCACTTCACAATAAAGCTTGACTACGGATACTTTAAGAATAGTGTCCTTATGTTTAATGTGATCTCATGATTAAGTCATACTTGATACATTAAACGGACTAGCTATTCCAGGGACTTTATTAAATAAACATAATAAAGAAAAAGCCTTTTATTATTAATAAATAATTCGATACAAATACCAAAAGTATTGGCCTCTAGGTCTTATGATCACACTAAAATTTACGTATTTTCGACTCCGATTTCGCATGCATTCTAGTTATTTTATTATCGTTTTGTTGTGTTATTACTTTGTTTTCCTTTGTTTTCAGGTTTTTACCTTAATAGGAGCCCTGATCGAGAAAAGGAGCGAAAAAGAGCCAAAAACCCTAAAAATCAGCATTTTGCTCTTATGGCCTACCCAATGGCGGGCGCCACAGTCCAAGCCATGACGTGTCCAATTTAAACTTCCATCAACTCCCACGTTTTCCCACCACTTCCACTAAGGCACCCCACTTTGTGCTTATGGCGGGCGCCATGGCCTTGTGGCGAGCGCCACAAGAGGAAAACGGTTTCCTCTATTTTCAAGTTGAAGGGCATCCAAGTAAATTCCACCTTTTTTATTTGCTTATAAATAGAAACGCGAATTCAGTTTTACAATCACCCAAACTTAGAGCAGACAAAGATCCGAACGTTGGAACAAGGCGAAATCAGAAGCAACTTTGTTTCACTTAGGCATATATTCAGTTTTATAAAGTGGTAATCGCTTCGCATTGGAGTGTTACCACAATTGTGTAATTGAGTCTGTGATAGAGTCTGTACTCGAGTTTGGAGCACTTTGGAAGGAAGTTAATCCTGCCGCCATTTTCTTTTCCGCATTGCAATTTACTCAGCCCTCCGATTGGAGCAGGTTTTTATTACTCGCCTTTACTTTATTTATTTCCCGCACTCGCTTTACTTTATTTATTTCCTGCACTCGCTTTTACTTTATTTATTTCCCGCACTCGCTTTACTTTTATTTATTTCCCGCACTCGCTTTACTTTATTTATTTCCCGCACTCGCTTTTACTTTATTTATTTCCTCGCACTCGCTTTACTTTTATTTATTTCCTCGCACTCGCTTTAAATTATTTACTTTCCGCACTCGCACTATTTTTATTTATTTTAATGCACTTTTACTTTACCATGTCTAGCTAAATTTATAAGGCTAGAATGTAGGGATCGTAATTAAACCAGTAATCCGTACAATTGTTCGTAGAAACACTTAAAGGGCTATTTTAACTTTCAAATTAAGTTTTCCCGCACTTCAATTCCGTTGGGTAAGATCGAAAGCCGTCCAACGTCTTTTTAAACTTAATTGTTTTTAACTATTTCAAAACCAGCGAAAGTGTTTTGTCTAGTTCATTAGGAGTTTTTAACATCAAGAAGAAAAGAGATTTTGAAACTATTTTCGGACGCGTTTATAAGTTTAGAGTCTGGTTCGTGAGAACCTCTTTTGGTTAAGAAATCCAGGTTATAATACTTTTCAACTTAGTCAAGATACTATATTTCTTAAAAATAGGTTTACTACTCTAACGCAATGCGCACCTTTTTATAAGTGACAATAAGAGGGTTTGATTAGGGAGTACAACTCGGTTCTGAATACGCGAAAGCGACAGTTCCTGTTAAATTAGTTCTTTTCAAAGTAGGAAACATTGTCCATAAGTAGTTCTATTAGCAAGTACTTGGATTATCATTTAATTATGTGAATTACATTCGACCCTGTCTTTATTAATTAAATTTATTTTAAAACTTTACTTTTCAATTGCACACTACAAAAACACCTATTTTAATTGCCTTTGATAAACACCATAACAATAGATAACGATAGATTGACACTTGGTCTCTGTGGTTCGATAATCTTTTATATTACTCTGACGCGTTCGTACACCTGCGAACACCAAGTTTAACAACGCATCATCTTACACCAACAATCTCCCACTAGCACTAGAGCCAATCAGGTATACCCCTAATGCCCATAGATCTAGTATGGCCATCATGTTTCTGCTGCGCAAGAGGCTTTGTCAGTGGGTCAGCAATATTGTTAAGTGTAGGTACTCTACATATTTTCACATCTCTTCTATCTATTATCTCTCGAATGAGGTGATAATGCCTAAGTATGTGTTTGGATCGTTGGTGAGATCTAGGCTCCTTAGCATGTGCGATAGCACCATTGTTATCACAATAGAGACCAATGGGATCCACAATGCTAGGAACTATGTCAAGTTCACTAATGAACTTTTTGATCCAAACAGACTCCTTTGCTGCACTTGAAGCAGCAATATACTCGGCCTCGATTGTAGAATCAGCAATTGTATCTTGCTTTGAACTTTTCCAGCTCACAGCGCCACCGTTTAAGCAAAACACATAACCAGATTGCGATCTAAAGTCATCCTTATCTGTCTGGAAGCTAGCATCGGTGTATCCAATTACAACCAACTCTTCATGTCCTCCATATATCAAGAATGAGTCCTTAGTCCTTCTCAAATACTTAAGGATATTCTTGACAGCTACCCAATGGGCATCACCAGGATCAGATTGGTACCTACTCGTTGCACTTAAAGCATACGAGACATCTGGTCGAGTACATAACATGGCATACATGACAGATCCTATTGCAAATGCATATGGAATCTTATTCATGCGATCCCTTTCTTCCTTAGTTGAAGGGGATTGTGTTTTTGACAGACACAGGCCATGTTGCATAGGTATGAATTCTTTCTTGGAATCATGCATGTTAAAGCGTCTCAGCACTTTGTCTATGTACGTACTCTGACTTAGGCCAAGCAGTTTTTGTAATTTATCTCTATAGATTCTGATTCCTAATATATAGGCTGCTTCACCTAGGTCCTTCATAGAAAAGCATTTCCCCAACCAAGGCTTTACTTATTGCAGGGTATGGACATCGTTTCTAATGAGTAATATGTCATCTACATATAATACCAGGAACACGATCATGCTCTCACTAACCTTCTTGTAGACACAAGGTTCATCTTCGTTCTTGATGAATCCATATTGTTTTACTGTTTCATCAAAACGAAGATTCCAGCTTCTGGAAGCTTGCTTTAATCCATAGATTGACCTTTGTAACTTACATATCTTTTGGGCTTCTTCTGGTATGTCAAATCCTTCAGGTTGTGTCATGTACACATCCTCAAGAAGATTCCCATTAAGGAAAGCAGTTTTGACATCCATCTGCCATATTTCATAATCATGATATGCAGTGATAGCAAGTAAAATCCGAACAGATTTAAGCATTGCAACTGGTGAAAAGGTTTCATCATAGTCAACCCCATGAATTTGTTTATATCCTTTTGAAATCAGTCTTGCCTTATAGGTATGTACCTTACCATCCATGTCAGTCTTCTTTTTGAAGACCCACTTGCATCCTATAGGGTTAACTCCTACAGGAGGCTCTACCAAGGTCCAAACTTGGTTTGTGTACACGGAATCCATTTCAGATTTCATGGCTTCTAGCCACTTCTCAGACTCGGGACCAGTTATGGCCTCTTGGTAGGTCACAGGCTCATCTTGATCCATGAGTAATACATCACCTTGATCAGTTATGAGATATCCATATCTCTTAGGTATGTGACGTATCCTGCTTGACCTACGTTGGTCTTGTTCTACTTGAGTAGGTTGCTCTTCCACAACTACTTGTGTTTCCTGCTCTAGGTGTATCGATGCTTTGTGATTCTTGAATTTCTTCAAGCTCTACTTTCCTCCCACTGATTCCTTTGGAAATAAAATCCTTTTCTAGGAAAACTCCAGTTCGAGCGACAAACACTTTTCCCTCAGAAGGATTATAGAAGTAATACCCTCTTGTTTCTTTAGGATACCCCACAAATAAGCATTTGTCAGATTTGGGCTCAAGCTTAGTTGAAATTTGTCGTTTCACATAAACTTCGCAACCCCAAATCTTCATGTAAGACATATGTGGTTTCTTACCACTCCATATCTCATATGGTGTCTTCTCAACCTTTTTGGATGGAACACGGTTAAGTGTGTAAGCTGTTGTCAAAAATGCATGTCCCCAAAAGGAGTTTGGAAGATCGGCGTGACTCATCATGGATCGGACCATGTCTAACAGGGTTCGATTTCTTCTCTCAGATACACCATTCCATTGGGGTGTTCCAGGAGGAGTAAGTTGGGATAGGATCCACACTTTTTCAGATGGTCATCAAACTCTAGGCTTAAATATTCACCACCTCGATCTGATCGAAGAGTTTTAATATTCTTACCTAGTTGGTTTTGTACTTCATTCTTGAATTCCTTGAACTTTTCAAAGGACTCTGATTTGTGTTTCATTAAATACACATAACCATATCTACTGAAATCATCAGTAAATGTGATGAAGTACTGAAAACCTCCCCTGGCTGGTATGTTCAGTGGTCCACATACATCAGTATGTATGAGGGCCAAAAGATCATTAGCTCTTTCACCTTTTCCTGTGAATGGAGACTTTGTCATCTTTCCAATTAAACAAGATCTGCATGTCTCATATGATTCATAATCAAAAGAGTCCAAGAGTCCATCTTTATGGAGTTTGGAAATGCGTTTCTCATTTATGTGGCCTAATCGACAATGCCAAAGGTAAGTTGGATTTAACTCATTAGGTTTCATCCTTTTAGTATTAATGTTATAAATAGGCATTTCAAGATCAAGGACATATAGTCCATTGTTCATTTGTGCAGTAGCATAGAATATATCATTCAAATAAATTGAGCAACAATTGTTCTTTATTATAAACGAAAAAACCAAACTTGTCCAAACAAGAAACGGAAATAATATTCCTGTTAATTACAGGTACATAATAACAGTTCTCTAACTGAATTATTAAACATCTAGGTAAAGTCAATACATAAGTTCCTACGGCTAAAGCAACAACCTTTGCTCCATTGCCAACTCGTAGGCCGACTTCACCTTTTGCCAAATCTCTACTCCTTTTTAGTCCCTGCACATTGTTACAAATGTGAGAACCGCATCCAGTATCTAATACCCATGATGCAAAAGTAGATAAATTAATTTCAATAACAAAAATACCTGAAGTTGAAGTCTCTACTCCATTCTTCTTATCTTCCAGGTACTTTGGGCAGTTTCTCTTCCAGTGTCCGGTCTTACCGCAATGGAAGCAGGTGCCTTCTTTTGTTATGCCTCCACTAGGCTTTAAAGCAGCAACGGTGGGTTTGGTTTTGGCAACTTCCCTTCCTTTCCCTTTATCACCCTGCTTGGTGGGCCTTTTGTTCTGTCTCTTTCCATTTCCGATCATCAGAATGGACTTCCCTTTTGACTTCAGATTCTGCTCAGCAGTTCTTAACATGGCGAGCAGTTCAGGAAGAGATTTGTCCATATCATTCATATTGAAATTTAGGACAAATTGACTGAATCTATCTGGCAACGATTGCAAGATCAAATCAGTCGCAAGTTCCTTTCCGAGGGGAAAGCCCAATCTCTCAAGGTTTTCCACATATCCAATCATCTTGAGCACATGGGGACCTACAGGAGCTCCATCAGCTAACTTGCCTTGAAAAAAGGCTTTTGAAACTTCAAACCTTTCATGCCTTGCTTGCTCTTGATAGAGCATCTTTAGGTGTTCGATCATATCGAACGCTGCCATGTTCTCATGTTGCTTTTGCAATTCTGAGTTCATGGTAGCTAGCATGAGACAAGCAGTTTCATTGGCATCATCGACATGCTTCTTATAAGCATCTCTTTCTGCCTTAGGTGCAGAACTAGGAGGTTCCTCTTCAGGAACAGGTTTCTCCAAGACATACAACTTTTTATCATGTTTGAGGACAATCCTCAGGTTTCGGTGCCAATCCAGAAAATTTGTCCCAGACAATTTTTCTTTGTCAAGGATTGATCGCAAGATGTTGTTAGAGGTGTTTGTTGTCATGGTAATCTACATAAGAATTAATGAAAATATAAGTATCATTGACATATTTAATTAGGCCTTTAATTAAATATGCTCCCACTATTTTACTCAAAACAAATGACCCTCACCATTTGATTCAGAAAATCCCGTTGGAAGATTTTCTAGTGGATCGAGATCCATATTTCACTTCGTTTTAAGTCCGCGTAGGCGGATTACACAAAACTAGGTTATTTAGGTAGGAACTCCTTCCAATTGTATGTAATACAACTCTCGAATATTTTAGTTGGGTGAATAACTCCTTATTCCAATTCATCAAATGGATCATTTCCAACTCTTGCTTCTAAACATATATAATCTTATTATAATTTGTTTAGTTAAGTTTGACCCATTGTTTTAACAATTGGATATTATAATTATCCCATCGCACCTTACTAATATAGAACATGCACCTCGCGTAGGCGAAACCAACATTATCTGATACTAGTCTTGATGAGTGTTAAAACTTGGAAAGCATAAACTTAATATTTAATTTGAGGGAATTTGCAATTATTCTGATCTCACCGGCTTATTTATCATATAAATCGTCTCTCACATGCATCAACATACATTCACATGCATCAACATAGATATATAATGAAACAGTTATGGCCCCTAGCGCAATTGTTCTCCCAAGCCAATGAGAGAACCTAAGCTAACCTAATAACGATCTAAGCTTCTCCAAGCAAGATCTTCAAGGTTGTCCTCCTTTGGCACTGATTTCTTTGCTTTCTTCATAACATTACATTACATAAAGAAACTCGTTTTACATACGAGGGAGTGAGATGAGAAAAGAAGTTACATTGAGAGATTAAAAGAGAGGCACGACACGCAGGTCATATTTTAAAACCCAAAACAAAATAAAGGAAAACTAAGGCCATAACCAATCACCACAAGACAATAATAATAAACACATTATTATTATTATTATTATTATTATTAATTTTAATTCTTTTAATTAATTAAAACCAAATTAAATTTCGACGACCGATCACACTACGCAGAGTTAGCCGAACGGGTGTATTCTGTCTTGCGTTAATCGGTTAACCAAATGCGTTATCCGGATAACACTGTTGAAAAACTGTTAGAAAATTGTATTCCGTCTTGCGTTAACCGGTTAACCAAATACGTTAACCGGTTAACAGTGTTTGAAAATCTGTTAGAAAGCAGTATTCCGTCTTGCGTTAACCGGTTAACCATATACGTTAACCGGTTAACACTGTTTGAAAATTTGTTAGAAAGCACAACTCTTGTGCAGTCACAACCCTAATCGCATAACTCTTTGACAACACAACCCTTGTGCCGTCACTAACCCTAATGCACCAATTTCAGACCGTCAAACACATATCGATTGTTGATTCAGTATGATTGATCAACACATCATTGCTTCACCATACTAATTTCGGATCAAGAAGAAAACGACCATTGATCGCTCAAAGGAAAACAACCATTAAGTGTTTGAATGAATGAAACAGAAACAGTATATCATATATACCGTATTTTGCATCAGGATTACTTATATCATATATATAACTTGATCGATCTCGATTTAATTTCTCGTTTATTCTTTGATTCATTCTGTCTTTAATTGTATTAATACAGAAAATAAACAGTTATCAGATTCATGGTTTTGTAAGTGGCTCTGATACCACTGAAGGAGAATGGAGATCCAAAATGCAGCGGAATTTAAAATTTCTCCTTTAATGATCCTTACGAATGGGCATGATCAGTGATAGAATCGTTACCTCTTGTGGCGATCACGAACGTTGAACGATGACAACGCCTCTACTCAGTCCACACGAACGGATTCCTTCAATCTCAGTGCTAGCTGTTATGAATGAAGGCTTTGAGTGAGAGAGAGAGAGTGAGAGAGAGAGAGAGAGAAACGAAATTGCAAGAGTGACAATGCTTCTACCCAAGGGTTCTATTTATAGAATCACTTGTGTGGGCTGCAAGCTAAAAAGCCCACTTAAATGTATATGGCCCATATCTTATAATATGCCAAAATCACTTAAGCTCGTGGTACCTTACCATATTTCGTATTCTACTTAAGTACATCGTACCTTACGATGTTCTATAATTCACTTAAGGACACCGTACATTACGGTATTCCTTAATTACTCTATCTCTCATCAATCCGTCCTTTGTGTGTGACCCTATAGGTTTTCGCGGCATTGGTAATTATATTAAATCACGTATTTAACATAATAAACAATGAGCGGTATCTAGCAACACATCACTGCTACCCAAGACACGAAAATGTCATGTGATCTGACAAATCCTTCTATGATAATAATTATGTGTATAATTACCCTTTTGCCCTTATGTTTATATTGAACACAAGGCATAGACTGTGTCATCCTTGTCCAATTCAATATTGGGCCCATAGACATTTATCCTGTTACGCAGGATGGGCAAATTCCATCTAGGTCACTCATGTCCCTTAACATGCGTCGTGGAGTACCCATCAACTGTCTTTATGGTCATCCAATTACGGACAACGTTTGATCAGCAATAAAGCACTCGACTCTACATCTAGGGTCCATAGTGGTTTCAGGTCGAAGGGTGGTATACACCATTATTACCATGAGAATAACTTATGACACTTTGCATAACATTCTATATAGTATTCTCATAGCGGGTCAATCCCGTATAAATATTACTCTTAACATTCATACCTATGTTTAAGACTTGATAACTCTTTATCCATGATCCATGAGATGTGATCATCAGTCTATAAACATAATAGTCTTCATGCTTTAATGTTATCCCACTTCACAATAAAGCTTGACTACGGATACTTTAAGAATAGTGTCCTTATGTTTAATGTGATCTCATGATTAAGTCATACTTGATACATTAAACGGACTAGCTATTCCAGGGACTTTATTAAACAAACATAATAAAGAAAAAGCCTTTTATTATTAATAAATAATTCGATACAAGTACCACAAGTATTGGCCTCTAGGGCTTACACCAACATACACCGTTCATGCATTCCACAAGGTTTGTTGCCATGTGGCCTCATTGACAGCCTCTGTCAAATTCCCTTGTCCATTGCTCTATGTCATACCCCAAAATTTGCCCGTTGATATTACAAGGCATTTTTCAAGGCACTCCGACTTATTCTGCAAGGCATTGATCTTAAAGGAACCAAAGGCCAGCTCACAACGGACCCACTCCAGAAAAAGGCCCAAACTAGCTCGCTCGCTAGGCGAGCAATTCCTTCGCCTAGCGAACCCCTCGTTATGACACTCGCCCCAGCGAAGCATCAGATCCAGTAAAAGCCCAAACTAGCTTGCTCGCTAGGCGAGCAATCCCTTCGCCTAGCGAAGCTTGCGAATATCAGAATTTCTGGGCTTCCTTCTGAGCCCATTAGGTCACAACAAGAGTATTATAAATACCACAGCTTCAGTCACGAAAAAGGGAGGAGAAAAACAGAGGAAGACGGACGGAAACCCTGGCACAGAAACCCTGGAGGCTACTTTAGAGAGTTTCGAGTGAAGAAACCCTGAAGGCCGCTCCTCCGCTCCAAAGCTACCGCCGCCCAACTCCATCCGATACCAAAAGCGATCAGTCTCTTCAACATAGCAGCTTAGTTGCAAGCAGGTTTGCGCATCACTATTGTTTTATGCTTTTAATCGGTAATCTCTATATACATAAAGCATCATGATTGAAGTTTTGAATGTGTAATTTGATTTCACATGCGAATTTAAATATGCTTGAATATCATGAATGTTTGTCCATGCTATTCCTGTAATCAAGTGCCATACAAGTTCAGATTTTCGGAGGCCATGCTGCTGTCAAACTCCAAACCCGTGGCCGCTCGCTAGCACATCGCTAAGCGAGCCTGTAGCGAGCATTCGCTGAGCCTTCGCCAGGCGAAGCAGAGGCGAACGGGACAGTGGCTACTTTGTTTCTTTTTCTATTATGCCTTATGTCTATCTAACCAAGACTTATTATAATTCTGCATCATTTGGCCTGAGATTATGACTGTTGTATTGTAGTGCAATTTTCAATTGTACTTTACTTTGATGCTCTAACCCGTGTGTTGAATTGTGCAAAGGTTTACATATTCCCGAGGAAACGGCCGGCTAGGTATCCCACTTTATGTGTGGGAGATCCTTATGGAGATTCACCCTGAATTACTCAATTGATTTTAATGTATTCATTTCATGGCGAAGATCCACCCTAATGGCTTAATTGATCTTAATGTATTGATTTTAATATGGACCTAACTACCTAATTGATTACGGCTACCTAAGTAACTACAACACATTGCATTTAAGTAAGTGATCTTGGACCTCTCTTTGTTACCCTTACGATATTACGTTACCACGATCATGTCCCACGAATGTGGGGATACACTTAGCAATGGCCCTTCGATTAAATCATCATAAAATAAATCATAGTCCCTCGGATGTTGCCTTCGAATATATGATTTTGTCCCTCGATGACCCTTCGGTGTAGCCTACAGTTAAATGATGATCGTCCCTTCGAATGCTAAGGTATCCTTACAACTGTTGCCTTCAATGACCTATCGATGACCCTACGATGACCCTTAAACATCCAAAGGGTAAAATTACTTACTTCTCAATAGTAAGGACAATTTTACCCTCATAAGGATAGGAAACGTTCATAACGACCTTAGAAAGGTATAACTCTCAATTGCTGGATCATAACCTAAAACATTTCCCACCCCTCACACTTTGCAAATCCTAGAAAATCACCTCTTGGTATACATTCATACTAGAATCATTACCAAGTTACATTTTTCTAAACCGTTTTCAAAATCAAACGAGATAAATACTTTGTATACATTCATACGAGAATCATTACAAAGTTAAACTCTCTTTTCGAAACATTTTTTAAACAATTCACAAACACTTTTCAGACAAAAATATAAGTGATCCAGCAATTAAGAGCCCATGGATAACCATGGATACAAAGGGTGCTAACACCTTCCCTTTGTATAATGTACCTCCCGAACCCAAAATCTATTGAGGTCTTTCCTGTTCTTTTCCACCTTTCCTTATTGGATAAAAGAAAAGTCGGTGGCGACTCTTGCTATCCGCGACATTGCGATAAAAAGCAACACACCCCAAGTCAGTTCACCGTATGACACTCTACTGGTATGTTATCCACCCAGCTTCCTGCATCTGTATTAGATAATCTAATTTCATCACGGTAATGTTGAAATGACGGTTGAGTTAGAGCATACCCTGCATTCATCATTTTTTTGTGAAGGTTCTTATCTTTGATTGCACGCATGAAGTTTTGTGTGAATAGACATGGGTAGAATGAGGACCGTGTCATCCGTGATCATGGTTATTGTAAGCACTCTCAATGTCAACATGTCTATCTGAAATCAAATAGAGATTGGCTTGTGGAGCGACATGTGTTCTGAGATGTCGAAAGAACAAACCCCAACCACCAACGGTTTCACCTTCAACCAGAGCAAAGGCAATGGGAAAGACATTATTGTTGTCGTCTTATGCAACAGCCATAAGCAAAGTACCCTTGTATTTGTCGTATAACCATGTTCCATCAATTTGAATAATAGGTTTGCAGAATGCAAAACCTCTGATGCACGGTGCAGAATACCCCGTACCACCACCAACAACTAGATCATCATCAAGACATCCAGCATCGCTATGCACCCAACACATCACCCTATCATAGCCGCCTTAGCCAAAACACTCAACGATCATTTAACATCAATTGTCCCTCCTCCTACCATAGCCAAGAAGCCCAAACATCTCAAAACCAAAACCTTCAACAACCATATCTCTACCAAACACCACACCAATGTCTCCCTTCAATCGTCCTGGTCGCCCTCCAACAACTCAAACACAACTCAACTACTCTGGCATGGGTCATGAACTCAGTTATGGCAGTACTCCTTCGATGCATACACAAGACTACGCTGATTTGTCTGACTATCTCAGGAAATCTCTTGCAGTTGGTGGTGATGTTCATGGGCCCTCAGATACTCAAACACCTGGGGTGAATCATCAACGTGGGTCAGGGTCACGAGTTCGGGTAGTTAGGGGATGTGGGACCGGAGGTCGGTTAGGTGATCTCGGTCATCGACATTAGTCTTTTTTGTGTAAACGGGTATTTATATTAATATGAATTGGTCCGATTTCGACTTTATCTATCATGTATAATGTTTTTCAAAACTTAAGACATATGCGCCAATTGGATTGACAACACAAGGTGGACTAGTCAATCCAATTGGCGCCTCCTCTCTAAGTTTAAGAGTAGACGCCAATTCATCTGACGCCTCTTCTTCAAAGAGGGGTAGTTTGAGAGTTTTTTTTGAAAACTGGGTTATTTTGGGATTTTTTTTTAAAACTGGGTTATTTGGGTAAAAATTTCTACATAATGTCTATTTCAAGAAAAAAAATACTTGCCATGTGGAATTTATTTAGGAGGTCGAACTTTATCGGATTTTGATTATTGAGTATAATAAAAAGTTAGTAAAATATATAACAAATCTAAGATAGAATATGATATATAACGGTTTATGTGTTTCCTAAAAATTTGAGAGAAAAAAATTGGGTTCTTATTTTGATATTTATTTTAATCATTTTAAAAAAAAAAATTCTAGAATTTTTTTAGGATTTAAATGAAGATGAATGAATAAGATGAAGATGATGAAGAAGAAGGGGAAGAAGATGAAGATAGATATACAAAATTAAGTGTTGATGATCTATAATTATAATTAATAGATCCTTAAAATTCAAAGGAATATTAAAAATATCCAATGGTTAAAATTAAACAAATAATAAAGTTTATTATGGACACTCAACAATATTGTTTCACTTAAGATATTTAAAGTTAAAAATTAACATAATGAACTTGTTTCCTGGTATTTTAAGCAAATCAAATCACAAATTTTTGTTCACTTACAAGATTAAACTCGAAAAAATCATAGGAAGAACAATAATACAAAGAAACAATAAAAGTAATCTAAACAAAAATACTTTGAGTACAGAATTAAAAAAGGGACGCAAATTCATACATGTTTTTCTCACAAACTTTTTTCTCTCGGCGACTTGAATACTTAAGTTCTATAGAGAATAATGGTAAAATTTGCGAACCTTGATTACATGAACGAAATGAATTTATATACTACATACAATAATAATCGTCGGTAACAATTACTATCCTAGAACTCGACGTGTATCATATTACGTGAACTTCTATTTTTTTATATCCTTTTACGTGTTGGTCTTTGAACTGTCTCTAACTGCTCTTATTGTTAAAACCGTCCTCACAACCTTTAACTACCCGTGTCGAGGGGTTTCTCTGTCGAACTTCGTAGTGGTGTTGACATGTCTCTAAATTGACTAGTTGACCTCAAAACACACTAAGTCCCAAAACATTTGAAAAACAAGTCGAACTCACCACTTTTACATCACACATTCGTTTCAAAATGTTAATTCACTGCGAATCTTTTTGAGATTCTTGACATGTTTTGAAGAAATAGTGATTTTAATTTTGTGGATTTGTTCTTGAGCCTCTTCCAAACCATGTTTAGTGGGTTTCAGTGCAGTCTCGAAAATCATAGGCTAACCGAACTAAATTGACAAACGGAACAATTTTCCAGAAACAAAAATGTAACGTTTATTAGATAAAGAATCAAAATAAAATATTAAATTGAATTAAAGAATCAAAATGATGCATCAACCCTATATTTTAATAATTTTAAATAAAGAAAATATTCTTTACAAAATTAATTATTTCAATTTTCAATAGATTGAATATTCACATTTAAAAAAAAGTATTCTTAAGCCATTAAATAATGCCCTTAGACTACTGGTTAGTATTATTTTTGGTCTTATTTATAAGAGGCAATTTATTTTTTAGATCTTATTTATAAGAGGCAATTTATTTTTTAGATATATTGAATAATCAATGTATCTAATATATATATATATATGATTTAATTGAAATACACTAAAAGTATAAAAGGATTTTACACTGTCAGTTAATCATAGTCGTTGAATGTTGAAACAAATTTGACTTTTATTTTAAAAATCTATAAAATAATGCAAATGGGTGATGGTGATGAATCAATTGTGTAAAATATATATATATATATATATATATATATATATATATATATATATATATATATATATATATATATATATATATATATATATATATATATATATATATATATCAAATACAATAATAATTCAATATATTTAAAAATAAATTGTCTTTAAGAAATTGGATAGGAGGGTAGGGGTGTTCATTGCTTCCCGTAAATCCAAATCAAATCATGAAATTCAATTCAAAGATTTTTTAGTTAATTAAAAAATCAAATCAATGAAATCCGATGTTAATTGGTTCAAATAATGGATTTTTAAAATTTGATCTGGGACTCGTCTACCCAAATCATATATCATCATTAGAATAAGTTATTCAACTTCAAGAAAAAATATATATCATTTATAATATTTATTATAAGGAGAAATAATTAAGAATTTTATATTATTATAAAAAATTAATAAATCTAAATTAAATTATTTTTTAAAATATTTTTGCACATTTGTTTTTTTAATAATTTAACCCAAAGCAACATATTGTTTATCGATTTGACTTGATCTATACTTTATCATAAAATTGTACAAATCCAATTGAAATGAATCTAAATATTTTTGATCTGTTTGATCTATTTTAATGATGCAGGGAGTATCTTCCATAAAATTAAAGGAGGAAGGAATTGAATGTTGTTAAATTTAGGTTGGTAGGAAGGAGTAGTGATTTTGACCGGCAAGTGAGGTTGAATTATTATATAGTTGACACCATCTCCTCCCACTTGTTTCGTCTATCTTCTTCTTCGTGAATCCCTTCCAAAGGTAACTCTATTCTTTTAACTCTTTTCATCAAATTTCATAATTCTTGTAAACTCTCTCTTCAATAACCCATTTTTCTTTCTCCGATCTATCATTTCTTCACTTTTCATCAATGCTACTTATGGTTTTAGTTTCATAGGGTTACATGAATCCACTATTTCTAACATTCCGATTAACTTGTTTGAGTAATTATAATTAATTTAATGAAATGAAACTTCTAAGTAAACTGAGGACTGTGAAGTACTTGTAAGCAGTTTTAGATAAAGCACCGGAACCAGATATGGCACGCACCCGAACCAATGCAATAGAGACTGAGGACTAATCATGTTATTTTGGTGTAGTAAAAGTATGAGTTCCGAGGGCGTCGGGGAAGATTGCCTTGCTTGGGCGGCAAGAGATGCATCTGGAGTTTTGTCGCCTTACAAATTCAATCGCAGGTATATATGTTATGCATCTTGAGTTTTTGACAATATGATCAGAGCCGTCTTGAGTTTTGAGGCCCTGTGTTGGTTAGCTATGTTTCAACGGTGACAAAATAAATAGAGGCCTTATTTAGTTATGATTTAGGCATGACATGAGACCCTATTTATTTACCCATATCTTGCATGTTTTCAAAGACGGCTCTGAATATGATATTGATGATTGCTATTGACAATATGATATTGATGTTTGATAAGGGCTCTTGGGAGTGAAGATGTTTATGTCAAAATTACACACTGTGGCGTTTGTTATGCTGATGTAATTTGGACAAGGAATAAACACAGGGATTCAAAGTATCCTGTTGTGCCGGGGTGAGTATTTGACTCTTTTCTTGTTGTTTGTATCGGTGAGAATACTATAAGTATAAGCTAATTTATCTGTGTTTTTTTTTTCTATTTACTTATCAGACATGAAATTGCTGGGGTTGTAGCAAAGGTTGGTCCTAATGTCCAACGTTTCAAGGTTGGTGACCATGTTGGAGTGGGGACTTACGTCAACTCATGCAGGGAGTGCGAGTATTGTAACGATAGACTAGAAGTTCATTGTGTCAAGGGATCGGTTTTCACATTTAATGGTGTTGATTTTGATGGTACTGTTACAAAAGGAGGATACTCCACTTCCATCGTAGTACATGAAAGGTAAACTTAACGAACGACTTGTTGTTTCTTGTTATGTCAACTGAGGAGGTTGTAGCTTCAGTTCTTAATTTGATACCATATATGGTCTTGCATATGCAGGTATTGCTTCTTGATACCTAAAAGCTACCCTTTAGCTTCAGCAGGTCCTTTGCTTTGTGCTGGCATCACAGTTTATTCTCCCATGATGCGTCATAAGATGAATCAACCTGGTAAGTCTCTTGGAGTGATTGGTCTTGGTGGCCTCGGTCATATGGCGGTAAAATTTGGGAAGGCATTTGGTTTGCGTGTGACGGTTTTCAGCACTAGTGTGTCCAAGAAAGAGGAGGCGCTGAACCGACTTGGCGCGGACAATTTTGTTGTTTCATCTAATCAAGAAGAGATGAAGGTAATTATTGCACAAACAATCTATGTCAGTATCGTTTTCTTCAAAACATGAAAACAATATTGATGCCGATGACTTGTGCTTCTACTTTTTTGTGCAGGCATTGGCTAAATCATTGGATTTTATCGTTGACACGGCATCAGGTGATCATCCGTTTGATCCTTACATGTCACTCTTGAAGGTATCTGGTGTTCTGGTCTTAGTTGGGTTCCCAAGTGAAGTCAAATTCAGCCCTGCAAGCCTTAATTTAGGTACGTAAGTTCTATTGGGATGGTAAATTTTCTTTCATGTAACCCATTGATTATAGCGCTGGAGCCGTAAAAAACTTTCATCTGTTTGACAGGATCAAAAACTGTTTCCGGAAGTATTACAGGTGGTACTAAAGAGATACAGGAGATGATTGACTTCTGTGCTGCAAACGGGGTTCACCCAGATATAGAACTGATTCCAATTGGGTACTCGAACGAAGCTCTTGAAAGAGTCATAAATAAGGACGTGCAATATCGGTTTGTGATAGACATTGGAAACTCTCTTAAGTTGAATTAGAACTAGACAGGGAAGGACTGCCTTGTTTGATATTACATACCAGAAGCAGAGAGAGAGATGTTCAGTGTTCCATAATGATGGCCAGGATGATTCAAATTTCATATATCTAGCACTTGAGAGGGTCATAAACAGGGAAATAAAATACCCGTATGTAGTAGCACTTAGTCTTTTTATTGCTACAAAAAAATTATGAGTTCGGTTTCGATTTTCAACTTTCGAGAATAAACTAAGGCAGGCTTCAGATGCAACAGCTCAGAGAGCCTTTATAGAAATATTTAAGATATAGTAATCTAGTAGACATTGAGAACTCAATAAAATAAGCATGTTAGCATAAAATGTTGGGAAATGACTTCCTGTGGATCAACTAATAGAACTTCTTTTGCTTTCTACTATAGTGCAGTTTATTTCTTTAACAAGCTTTCGTTGCATACAATGGCGTACAACAAGCGTTGAGGCCCTGCAGCAGCTACGCGGACTTACGTCGTGGCTGTTGTTGAGTCTCAATGATATGCATTGTGATGTTGGTCTAAGGGCATAGATAACGCACCTCAAAATTAAAGTACCACCAATTGATACATAGTTATCCACTTCCTTTTTTTTAACCCAGATCTGTGAAACAAATATTTGGGTATATGTGCACTTGCCGAGGGAAACAGTTTCTGCAAAACTTAGATATTCAATCACAATTAACACTCAAAATGTTGAAATTAACATAAATTGCCATCTTTATTCTATTTAAAAGACATTGAATAATATAAATTGTGTCTATAATTACTCAGGTTTTTGACTTCACACTTGGTATAAACAAACTTGATCGAGGCCTAGGTGGTAGGGGTTGTAGCTGAATTTTGGGGGAAATCTCCTTCTTAAGTAAGGAAACGTGAAAAACCAGGTGACAGTTCCAATTGATAATCAACTTGTCGAACAACTTTGGTTATCTTATATGGACCATAAACCCGAGGATCAAGTTTCTCATTAATCTTCCTTGCCAAAGACTTTAAACTTAATGTTGCAACTTCAAGTAAACCAAATCACCAACCATAAAAGAGATGTCACAACGATGTTTATTTGCTTGTTTCTGCATTTGATTATAAGCCTTCAGCAGATTGACTTGGACTTCCTTCAAGATGGTGTCACACTCTGTTAGTCTAGTAACTTTAGTAAGTGAAGATAGAACCGATGTGCCTTTCATAAGGTGAGGGTATCACAACCATTAACGGCCCGAAACCGTGACATTTTAGTTGAGACATTATAATTGGAGTTGAATCAGAAGTCTGCCCGCCCAAACCATTTGGACCATAGCCTCGGTTTAGTACCTAACAGACAAGGGGATATGTCTCCACACACCTGTTAACCACCTCTATTTGAGGATGATAAGTAGTGCTAAACTTCAATTTTGTACTAGCCACGAAAAATTTCAATCCAAAAATTACTGAGGTAGATCTTGTCTCTACCAGATTCTATTGTTGTCGGGAACTCGTGTAAACCTACAATCTCTTGAAGGAACAATTCATCCACACTCTTGGTGGTGAAAGGATGTGCAAGGGCAATGAAATTGGTATCTTAGATGAATTCTTGGGCAACACCAATTTTCTGTTATAGAACAACTTTCTATCAACAAAAATGTAATCTGGATATGATTGAGAATTCTGAATCAAATTTTGGATGATACCTGGAATCCTTTGGTCAGCCTGCTCCTTAGTTTCCCACTCCTCCAATTCTGAGAAGTGAACCATGGAGAGAGCACAAAAAGTCATTTTGCGTAAAAATCCATTATCACATCCTGGTTTTTAAACAATATCAAAATCAAAGCTCATGGGTTTAGAAGTCTATTTAAATTAACCCTCCCTCAGAATATGTTGATCCATCAAAAACTTCAAACTTTTTTGTTCGTTTGCATAATGAAATGTTGTCCCGTCAAGTAATGAGGCCATTTTTGTACTTCCATCACAATGGCCATCAAATCTCTTTCATAAACACAATCAAACAATGGTTGAATCAAGAAAGTCACTGGTTCACCATTCTGCGTCAAAATAACACCTAAAGCTTTGTTAGAAACATTTGTTTCTCATAAATGGAAAAACTGAAATTTGGAACCGTCAACGCCGACAATTTGGTCAGTGCTGTCTTCAAAACAAAAAATGCAGTATGCACTTCCCCATCCCAATGAAAATGATCTTCCTTGAGAAATTAGTTAGATGCCTTGCTAACTTGCCATAATTTTTCACAAAGCGGTGATAATACCCCGTTAAATCCAACAAACCTCTTAGGGGCTTGAGATCTTTGGGTGTTGGCCAAGTAAAGCATCGCTTCAATCTTTTAAAGGTCTGCTGCTACAATCTTGGGCTGAAATGATGTGCCTTAAATAATCCAGTTTAGACTGGCCAAAAGTGCATTTCTTGAAATTGGCTACGAGTTGATTCTCCTTGAAGGTGAAATTGATGATCCTTATGAGTTTTGTTGTATCCAAAAATATCATCAAAAAAACCAACGCAAACTTCTGTAAACAAGGCTTGAGGACTTCATTCATTGGTGCTTGAAATGTGGATGGAGCATTTGTCAAGCCAAAAGACATGGCAAGAACTCATAATGGTCGTCATGAGTCTGGAATGTTGTTTTAGGAACATCCTTTGGTCCATCCGGATTTGATGATATCCTTATTTTATGCCCTGTTTTGTAAATAGTGGCCCCTCACAACTCATCTAATAATTCGTCAATGATTGAAATAAGAAATTTATATAGAACTGTAATCTTATTCAAAACCTGATAATTCCATAGAACCACCAACTTCCATCTTTCTTTTTCACAAGAATGATAGGGTTAGAATAAAGACTTACACTTGGACGTATAATCCATGATTTTAGCATATAATCCACCAACTTTTCAATTTTTGTCTTTTGATAATGACATAAAATTCTTGTTGTATGGAAAGGCCATGCATATGCAAACAGACAGCCTCACAAAGTCCTTCACAAGGAATCTTTCGAACATCCCCTACTTCCATTATGCAAGCACGCATCGTCACAACTGGAAAACCTATTTCTTCCACCAAAAGGGTTGAAATAAAGTTGTGAGAGGCTCCACAATCAATTAGCACAATGACTTTCTAACCTTCCATCTCCCCCCCATAACTTGCTTGTTTTCTTGGAAGTAAACTTGATAGGAGGCATACTAATAATATCCCTAAAATTCAAAAATATACTTTCAAACATTCAAAATACACTGCATTAGACACACCTTTATTCTGAAAAAAGAAAAATAGTCTAGACATATAATTCTAAAAGCATACTTCGGTAGGAGACGTTTTTAAAATTTTGGTCATTCCTTGTTTGTGTGATTACTTTTGCACTTCACTAATGTGCTTATCATTGCTAAATGAGACAAACCTATTTTAATATTCAATTCTCATCAAGCAATAGGTATTTCAAAGTATATTTGTTACTTTTTTTTATTTTGGTATTTGATCTTGTAACCGACTAATTCAAAGAGATCAATCCTACCGGCCACTTGTCAGAGAAACTGGATATCGTTTAAAGACAAAACAAATCTATCTAATAAGATTCAAATATGAAATCTTGAAAGGAACACACTCTTAATACTAACCATTAAGATTAATCATATTTATTAATTTAATTGTGGCCCTATAATGTGATTTTTCTAATCTCTTGAATTGTTTACGGCAAGAAAATGCAATTGACAACTTCAAATCTTATAAAACATGGATATTGACTGCCACTAATTATTTCAAAATCTTAAGAATGTTTTTCACGGAAGTATACTTTTGAATTTCAAACTAAATTTTTTTTTATAAAATATATAAAAGTATGGACTATTTATGAACGTGGTGTATTTAAGATGAGTTCGAAAATATACTTTCAAATTTTAGAATGACAATTTCAAGTTTCATTAGAGTGGTTTTTCATCATTAAACATGAAAAGAGCAACTCCAATTATTTATTATGATATAATTTCTTAATATTGAAAAACTGTACTTAACCAAAAAAAAATGTAGCTTCTTGATCTTATCATCTAAAAATATGAATATGACTCGTAGAAAATAAAAAATATATATGCGCAGTGCCACATACACTATCTGTATTATGATATTCAAATAACACTATCTCTAAAGAAAAGCATGTCCATTTCATATAGAGATATTAGGCTTAATAAAATACATGACATAACAACATAGAAGTTTTGGTTATTTGACCAGAAAAATGAAGTTTCATTAATTAATGATAAAATACAACTCAAGTCTCTAAAGTATAAGACCAAAAAAACTTTGCCAGTATTTCTAACTTACTTTAGGCATGGTGATAATGGTGCAACTTATACAACAACACTCTGCCTGAAGCGTTTCCTACTGCCATAAAACCCCCACCTGGACTAAAATCAATACAACGAGGATAATGCAGGCCCGTATTTGCCCGCGGCCAGTTAGAGAAAACAGTATAGGATGGTATATGTATTAATTTCAAACTGCTCTTCCTCAATGTTGAACAGATTGCTAATATTTGAGAATCATGATTATATTTCATGAAATTCACTGTAGAATTCAGATTATCAATGGTCTTGATAGGCTTTCTCTTTCCACCGAGAAATTCCTCACTATTGTAAATATTCACAATTCCACTGTCTGAACCAGCTGCAAAATGTGTCCCTACTGGAGAAGTACAAAGGGCTGTGCCAGTTAAACAGCCTTCATCTACACCTTTGTGTATACAAGTCCTCGTTCGTAGATCCCAATGGTAAATGTGACCATCGCCGCCAGTGCTCAACAATTTTTGCCCGTCTTCAGAAAATGCTAATGCTCGAACTGTTCCATTCATCTTTAGAGTACCAATTAATTGCTTTGATTTTGCTGAAACCAGTAAAATATAACCTTCATTACCCACAAAGGCTATCGTTTTAGAATCAGGAGAGACCTCGAAAACTTCCAAACTCTTCTCGTCCCTACCCAACAGTGGACCACTTTTATCAACTCTAGCCTTAACTAAATCAAGACTATAAAAGAAGTTTCTTCTTCCTGATATTATCACCTGAGATCCATCAGGCAGGAAAGACGCTTTTCGAATTGGGCAGTCTTCGAGGAAGATGCTTTGAATTTTCGTGTTCCGTTTGCCATCAATTTGAAAAAACCTAAGCTTCCTGTCTAATCCAGCGGCGAGAAGCAGCTGACCATTTCGATGGAACTGAACTGAATTTATGGGACCATTAGAAGGATCTTGTATATTTGCATCTACAAGTCTCGAGTATTCAATGTGTCCCGGCAACAGTTTTGAGCTGCTCTTCACAACCAGGTCTTCATTTGTCCTGAGAATATCATCCACTTCCACATCCACATAACCTCGGCTCACAACAGCTTTATTTTCATCATCTGTCAACTCATCATCAGAAGATTCATCCATTTTTGACCCTGAATCAAGCTGCGCCCAGTCAGTTCCTCGGTTGAGCTTCACATGTTGAGCTCTCAATCTTGACACATACTCTGAACCAGATATCAAATTCTCGTCCTCCTCCTTCCTTAGTTTCCTTAATCTGTTGACTTTAGCTATGTTTACAGTGACTTTTTCTTCTTCCTCATCCACCCACACCGGCTTTCTATCATCATTATCATAACTTCCATCCGAGAAGTCGGCATCTTCTTGGTAACCAGTGAGGACACTATCTGCAGAACGATCAGTGAAAAACAAATCAGAAGCCTTAGCCGCAATCCCGACATCCACATCATCAATCTCCCCCTTTCCAAATTCAAGAGGGGAATAGAGAGACCCGAACAAAAAGTTCTCTAGTTTTTTCATTTCTTTAACTTGTTCCATCGCCAACTGTTCTTCCTTTTCATCCCGCTTCCTCTTTTTCACTTCCAAGGCATCAACATCATCCTCTTTACCATCTTCAATCTCTTTTTCTTTAATATCTTCCCCCATTTTGGTCTCATTTTTAGATAGGGCATTTTGAGATATCAAACTCATATTTTCAAACAAACCTGAAAAATAAATAAACCCACAACTCAGATGAAACATTTCATCTAATCCAATATAAAAGTTGGAAACCGAAATACAACACAAGCAACAGTTGAATTAGACCAACTATAGCACTGATACGTCTTGAAAAAAGGTGTGTCTGCGACCGACACCACACAGACACTTGTGATTACATTTCTTGTCGTGTTTCATGCTTTGATCCAACCCAAAATTCAATTGACAAAACACCAAAATGAATAAACTTGAATTCACAAATAGGTGGCATAATGTTTCATAAACTCAAATCATGAGTCATATGAAAAGCTTGAATTGAATTCATTTCATTTATACATTTCAAATCATCAATAACTTAACCATCTCAGCAGCATTCAGTAACAGGAAAAAACATTCGTGCAGTACACAATAGAGAAAACAGAAAATAATTTACACCTAAATCGATTGTGTTAATTAAGTATTCTAGTGAATAAATATCTGAGTTAGATTCAGCATATTGAAATTGATAAACATGATTAAAGGGAAAACAAAATTGAAAGTGTGGAAAATGAATACCTTAATAATGATTGGGAAGAAACACTTCACGGAGCGAAGGTATATGGATGGTGGCTGAGTCTCTCCCGCTCTGTCTACGGAAGGGTTTAGGCGAGAGAGTGAGAAGCAACACCATAGTCGAAAAGGGTTTAGCGATTAGATACTGTTGGGCTTGGATTCGGCTTTCTTTTGGGCTTACTTGTATTTTTATATAGAAAATTTTATCTCATAATCTTACCGTTATACTTATACCCCTATATTTTGTTTAAAATGTCAATTTTACCTTTGTTTATTTTTAATCAATTTATCATTTCATTTTTAATTTTTTCAATTGAAACTTTCTAAAATTGCACCCTTCAAACTCGTACCAGAACACGTTGAAAAAAACATTCGGTTTATTGTAAAACGTGTTCCGGAACACTGTTTAGAAGAGTTCTGATTTAGTATAAAAAATTATCGTTCCGGAACACTTAACATAGGTGTTTCGATTAACACATTAATATATACCTGAATTTTTTCCTAAAGATTTCCGGTTTGTTATTTTTGTGTCCCGTAACTCTTTTATGAAGACTTCTGATTTGTGTTAAATTTTTTTAGACAATTTTTTTATTGTACAGGTATGGAAATGCTTCCCTAAATATGTGTAGATACTTCTGATGTTTTTTCAACTACTCAAAGATTTGGTACACGAAAAGAGGTGATAAGGTTAATTAAAGAGGTTCAGATACTAAAACAGGTCAAAGAGGGAGAAGTAACAAATTAATATTTGGTTGTGATAAAGGTGGAAAATACAAAGATATTGATAATGGAATCCAAAGTGTGACCAAAAAATATGGATGTCTATTTAAAATCAAATCGACTCCTGCGAAAGATGGGTCTGGATGGAAGGTTGATGTAAAATATGGAGTCCATAACCATGGTTTACCTGATAGATCAGAAGGTTATAACGGGACATACGAACCTTCTAGTCTATCGTTACAAAACTCAACAGTTATCAATGATTTAAGCGTACGAACAACTCACAACAAATAGGAACAAAAACGGAATTTCAAGCCAACCCAGTTATCAACAACAAGTTCAAGTGTCAATGATTTAAGGCAAAACTAAGTGTTTAAGATTTCATTATCAGGCGCAGTGTATTTTAAAGGGAAAGAGGACTACATAAATTTTTCAGGTGAAAAGTCTCTTGTCCTTGCTCTGTATTTTTCGTGTGCTTTGTTTTGATTTAAATTTCCTCCCCCAATATCTTTGAGTCATTTGTGTGTTGTAGTTGGTTATGTCGTGGAATTGATGTTGATACTGGTGTAAGGTTATAGCTCAGCTTTACTCCGAGTTTTGATGAGAAACATTGAGATGCTTTGGGTGTATAGAGCTTTAGGTATAGGTTTTGTATGAATTTCTGTAGAGTTTTGGTGTAAATTTTGTGTGTGTTTGTGAATCAGTATTGACTCCAATTTATAGGAAAAAATTTTGGGATATGGTACATGTGAAATTTATCAAAATTTCGGTTGACTCGTGTAGGAATTTGTTTTTGAGGATGATGAGTTATGATATGGATAGAATCAAATTGTTATGAATTCTTTCTCAATCTCTGGTTTTGTGGAGTTTTCTTGAGTGATATGAAACACATTTTCTGAGGTACTTGAAATATTACTTTTTGTTTTCAATTTCATTATGTGGATGTTTATGTATGTTATAGTATGTGACAATGTCGTTGCTTGTGACTCTTGATGTGTGATGGTCATGGTACCTTTTGTAATATAATATAAATATGCATGTTACATTTAAATAAAACTACTTAGTATATTTTAGGTCTTTAAAAAATAAAATAAGATTAAAAGTACATGTTTGTTTATGGTATATCAATGTTGCTACATGGTATTTTGTTACACAAAAAGAAAATAAAAGTGCAAATAATTTGGTCATTCTTTGAAGCTTTATCGTGCAAATCTCTTTTCATCATGTCATTACCATTTCCATGTGCTCCTCTCCATGAAACATCTTCACCTTACAAAAATCAACACATTGTCATAAGCATCAAAAACCACATGACATGATCAATATTCAGCATCATTCAGCAAGCATGACATACATGAAAAAACAATCAAATGAGACCCTTCAAGCAAGCATATTACTCATATATACATGATGCAAAAACAATGAAATAACATCAGCCTACATTCAAAGCAAAAAGCAGCATAGCAACAACATATACATTGCAAAAGTGGTACCATGACCATCACACATCAAGAATCAGAAGCAGTGACATTGTCACATACTATAACATACATAAACACCCACATAATGAAATTGAAAACAAAAAGTAATATTTCAAGTACCTCAAAAAATTGTGTTTCATATCACTCAAGAAAACTCCACAAAATCAGAGATTGAGAAAAAATTCATAACAATTTGATTCTATCCATATCATAACTCATCATCCTCAAAAACAAATTCCTACACGAGTCAACAGAAATTCTGACAAATTTCACACGTACCATATCCCAAATTCTTTTCCTATAAATTAGAGTCAATACTGATTCACAAACACAAAAAAAATTACACCAAAACTCTGCAGAAATTCATACAAAACCTATACCTAAAGCTCTATACATCCAAAGCATCTCAATGTTTCTCATCAAAACTCAGAGTAAAGCTGAGCTATAACCTTACACCAGTATCAACATCAATTCCACAACATAACCAACAACAACACACAAACGACTAAAAGATATTGGGGGAGGAAATTTAAATCAAAACATAGCACACGAAAAATACAGAGCAAGGACAAGAGACTTTTCACCTAAAAAATTTATGTAGTCCTCTTTCCCTTTAAAATATACTGCGCCTGATAATGAAATCTTAAACACTTAGCTTTGCCTTAAATCATTGACACTTGAACTTGTTGTTGATAACTGGGTTGGCTTGAAATTCCGTTTCTGTTCCTATTTGTTGTGAGTTGTTCGTACGCTTAAATCATTGATAACTGTAAAATATTTAGTTTCTCCAATACCCAGCAAAAATTCTCTGTCTGCTCAGGCTCCATATACACAAATGCAACAGCAAAAGTCAACTCGGTTGATGTCATGCCAACAATTCAAACAAAGGTTGTCTATATTTGTTTGTCTTGTAGGTGTTATCCATAACTAACACAATCGGAAAAATATTCAACAACTTAACTGAATCAGGATGGGCCCAAAATATATTTCTCACAACTTCCGAGTCATCCTTTTTTCTACTCCAATACACATAGCATGCATCCTCAATAAGCTTAAACAAATGTTGTATCTCACTTCTAGGACCTCTTATCTCTTTTTGTATCACATTCTTATGCTTGTATACTTGCGTAATCCGAGTGACGTTCTCAGGATCTCGGTCTTGCAAGGAAAGCAATATGTGTCTAGATGGTACACGTCTTTTTGTCAAATCAGCGACATGTTGTTTCTCATCTGTGGTCAACCTACCAATAAAGGAATGATTTTCTAATCTATCAGGTAAACCATGATTATGTAACCCACATTTTACATCAATCTTCCAACCAGACCCATCTTTCGCCGGAGTCGACCTGATTTTAAATGGGCATCCACATTTCTTTGACGCACTTTGGGTTCCACTATCAGTACTCTTGTGTTTCTCACCTTTATCATAACCAAATATTAATTTGTTACTTCTCCCTCTTTTCCTTGTTTCAGTATCTTAACGACTGATAATAACAGTTACTTTATTATCGATTTCAATCTCTTTAATCACTACGCCAAAAATGACTTTTAACAGCGCATCTTAGACAGCGCTTTTAAAAGAAAGCGCTGTCTAAGGTTAAAATTAAAATAAAACACGGAAAATGTTCCAAGAAAATAGTGAAAGCGCTGTCTAAGGGGGGGTCTTAGACAGCGCTTTCTAAAAGCGCTGTCTAAGACCCCCCCTTAGACAGCGCTTTTAGAAAGCGCTTTTAAATATAGACTTTAGACAGCGCTTTTGATAAAGCGCTGTCTAAAGTCTTTAAATTAAAAAAAAAAATTAAAACCAAAAGCGCTGTCTAAGGGGGGGTTTAGAAAGCGCTTTTGGGAAGCGCTGTCTAAGGCATACCTTAGAAAGCGCTTTTGGCCAAAGCGCTGTCTAAGGTCTAATTAAAATAAAGTTTCAGACCACAAAAGCGCTTTCGTTCTCTGTTCTTTTGTTTTCCCTCTTCTTCACTCACCTCACAAACTTCCGCCATTTCCTCTTCCCCTCAATCTCCATCAGCCATAACCTTCTTCTCAACTCACACAACATCACGCAGACACTCCAAAACACGACATCCCCATATCACCCTATTTTCCGCCTTCGAGGGTCCCTCCGCCGTCACCGAAACAGTCGACCGCCGCACTCGCCTCTCACCTCCGAACCTCCGCCGTCACCCAAACAATCGAAGGTTGCAGCGCAAGGATATCACTTGAATACGGTACGTTCTGCTCTAATGCTCTTCCTCTTCTTCCATCTTTTGAAGTTGAATACGGTACGTTCTGCTCTAATGCTAACATAATGCTAACTTGTTAGATGTTAGTCAATATGGTTAAATAATTAGCTTGGCTTAGAATAGAGTTAGTTTAGTTATGCTTATGATGTTATCACAGTCGATTTCCATTGTCAATTACAATAAGAAAAATTAATGAACTCAGTGGGATTTCTGTCATAGAATGAAGTTAGAATGTTGGAGTGTTCTTGGATTTGTCAATGATGCTAACTGAGCTATTCTGTTAGTTAGCTAGCTTACTAGTTATGCAATGCCACAACGCCTGCTTGTTTGACTTTGGCTTGAACTGAAATGTTGGTGTTAAAAATGTGCTTGTTTGATTGTAATGCCATGAGTTCAAATAACTTGGATTGTTACTGCAATAGTTTCTTTCTTTTATACTTGTTGCACTTGTATGTTTTGCCTATGTTAATTGCTCTGCTTGAATGGACCCGTTGTTGTTTATTATATCCTTGTATGTGTGCAATTAGATCCATGGCTGAACGTATGTGTATGGGTTGGTGTTAGCATATGGCTGCCCTGTTTGAATCTACATTCAATGCTTGTGGTTTGTCCATTGCCCTGTTGCAATCTTGATCAAATTTTTACTATCCACCACAACTGCCATTGTTAAGATGATTAATAGGGTTGTTACTGTAGGAAATGATTGTTAGCAATGCATTCATGCCCCCTTTTGAAATGGTGTTAATGGATTGCACGTGAATTGATGTATGCTGGTTGAAAAATATGTATTGCTTGGTCTTGTTATGTAAATTTGGTCTGCAACTGTCATAGAAGTAAAAGTATGTTATGTTAATGTGCACGAAGTTTGCCATGTAATGCTATGTACTAATGCTTTGGTGTACATGTTTCTTCATTGAAATTTATAATTATGATAATTATGGTTAACTGTTTGTTGAAAATGCTATGCTAATCGGTTAGTTGCTGGTGTTACAAATGCAATGTTTAATGATAGTTGGTGATTTGGGAGTTGTTAGTTTGTGTATGTATGTATATTGAATTGTGTATGTATATGTGTATGCAATTTGATTTTCTTTATACTTGCTTGGTATGCATGATGAATTTTGAAATGCATTGCATGTTGGGGCTGTCATGACTAGGCTTGGATTTAGATGTTCAATATTGTTCAAACTTCATGTTTCCTTAGTGATTATACTTGAAGATTGAATAGGTAGTTTTTTTTCTTTTCAACTGTGAAAGTGTTGTTCATCTCACTTTCATTCTAAAGGAACAAGATTTCTCCCATAAAATGATTGAACGAACTCTAATATAGTTATAGGTATACTTATAGGTATATTATAATAGAAAAAGTTTGATTCTTGTAATATAAAAAATGAAAGTGATGAGGTAATTAAAGTTGGTATATTGGCGTATCAGATACGTTATTAAACTTTATAATTGTTAGGATATTCAAAGATACTACCTTAGTTATGTATTTTCGTCTGGATTAATTGTTTACTTTAATAAGTAGGAAAACCATGGATAAAACATGGATCTGTGCCGATCGAATGACCAAAGAGTACGAGAGTGGGGTTGCGGAATTCGTTAAGTATGTTGTTCAACACGCTGAAAACCCCAGACGAATGCATTGTCCTTGCTTGCGTTGTTGTTATATTGGTAAGGTTGACGCACATGGATTGAAATCGCATTTGCTGAGGCATGGAATTGATCAAAGTTATCAGTGTTGGATATTTCATGGTGAGAAAATTAACGAGAATGTTGAATCGAGTGGAAAAAGTAATACGACCTATGCTTCATACGACAAAGACACGGAAACATACGATTGTGATCGAGTTGAAGAGATTGTAGAAGCACTGGAAGAAGATCTTCATGATTGTCCTGAAATGTTTGAGAGGATGGTAAGCGATGCAGAGAAACCGTTGTACAAAGGTTGCACTAAATTCTCAAGACTTTCTGCGGTATTAAAGTTGTACAACTTAAAGGCGGGCAATGGATGGTCGGATAAAAGTTTCACAGAGTTGTTGGCCCTTATGAGAGAAATGCTACCGGATGATAATGTTCTTCCTAATCGAACCTATGAGGCAAAAAAAATGTTGTGCTCTATTGGCATGAGCTATGATAAGATACATGCTTGTCCTAACGATTGCATTTTGTTTCGTAACGAATATGCAATGTTAACTGAGTGCCCTAAATGCGGTTTGTCTCGATATAAGAAAAGATTATCTCCCGCAAAAGTCTTATGGTATTTTCCGATAATTCCGAGATTTAGGCGCATGTTTCGTAGTGAAACCGATGCAAGACATCTTACTTGGCATGCAGATGAAAGAATTATTGATGGAATGTATCGGCATCCGGCTGATTCACCACAGTGGTCGAAGATTGATAATGATTATCCTGAGTTTGGATCAGAAGCAAGAAACCTTCGATTGGCATTATCTACTGATGGAA
Source organism: Lathyrus oleraceus (assembly GCF_024323335.1). NCBI lineage: Eukaryota > Viridiplantae > Streptophyta > Magnoliopsida > Fabales > Fabaceae > Lathyrus > Lathyrus oleraceus. The sequence continues at coordinate 453,628,829 of NC_066579.1, forward strand.
TGAACCCACATGGTCTTCAAAGTATCTCACATACTACATGGCCTGTGATTCTTATGATTTATAACCTACCTCCGTGGCTATGTATGAAGCGTAAGTACATGATGTTATCTATGTTAATCTCTGGGCCTAAACAACCAGGGAATGACATAGACGTATACTTGACACCTCTAATCGAAGATTTAAAGATTTTGTGGGAGAACGGTGTGGAGGTTTATGATGGATATAGGAAAGAAAGTTTCAATTTGAGGGCGATGTTGTTTGGCACAATTAATGATTTTCCAGCATACGGGAATCTATCTGGGTATAGCATTAAAGGTCAACGTGCGTGTCCTGTTTGTGAAGACGGAACCGATACGATTCGATTGGAACTTTGCCAGAAGAATGTGTTTCTCGGTCATCGTAGATTCTTACATTCTAAACATCACTACCGTGGGTGGAGAAAAGCATTCAATGGAGACACCGAACATCGTAGAGCTCCACCCGCATTGTCAGGTGAACAAGTTTTTGAAAAGGTGAAAGATGTGCGTACTGAGTTTGGCAAGCCTTTTGCACATAAGATTGTGAAAGGTGGGTGGAAGAAAAGGTCGATATTTTTTGAATTGCCATATTGGAAGTCTTTGTACGTGAGACATTTTCTCGATGTTATGCATATTGAAAAAAACGTATTTGAAAGTGTTATCGGTACATTACTCAATATAAAAGGCAAGTCTAAGGATGGCCTTAAAGCAAGGGAGGACATGTTAAAAATGGGAATGAGAACTGAATTAGCACCCGTGAAGAAAGGAAGACGAACATATCTACCACCTGCTGCTTTTACTTTATCTAGAAAGGAGAAAAAAAAATTGTGTAAGTCTCTGAGTGAAGTTAAGGTTCCAGAAGGATACTCATCTGATATCAGAAGACTTGTTTCTATGAAAGACCTCAAGTTGAAGAATTTGAAGACACATGATTGCCATGTTATAATGGAACATTTTCTACCGATAGGTATACGTTCTATTTTGCCAGAAAAAGTAAGAAGTGCCATAACTAAATTATGTTTTTTCTTTAGGTCAATTTGTAGTAAGGTGATCGATCCCGAGATCTTACCAACACTACAAAAAGAGATTGTAATTACCTTGTGTGAGCTTGAAATGTATTTTCCTCCGTCTTTTTTTGACATAATGGTTCATTTAGTTGTTCATCTTGTGAAAGAGACACAGTTGTGTGGACCAGCTTATATGAGATGGATGTACCCTGCTGAACGGTATATGAAAATATTAAAAGGGTACGTGAAATCCCGAAGTCGACCAGAGGGTTGTATTGTTGAACGATACATTGTTGAAGAAGCTGTTGAGTTTTGTACTGAATATTTGTCTAACGTTCAATCGATTGGACTCCCCAGAGCTCAGATTTTCGACAAAATGGAAGGTAAAAAATTAATTGGGAATAAAATTGTGACAATATCAAGAGATGAACGGGATCAAGTTCATTTGTATGTTCTGCACAATAATAATGAGGTTGAGCCATATGTTGAAATGCACAAGGATGTACTCCGAAGGTTAAATCCGAACAGAAATGAAAATTGGATAGTTATATAGCACAATCAAAGTTTCATACAATGGTTGAAGGATCATATTTATTTGAAGCGCTCTTCAGATCCTTCTTCGGTAACAGAAATGTTGAGATGTTTGGCATATGGTCCAAGTTTGCATGTGTTTTCTCATAGCGCATATTCAATTAATGGATACACATTTTATACCAAAGAACAAGATGATAAGAGTACTATGCAAAATAGTGGTGTCACCGTGCTAGCTGAAGCAATGCATATATCAAGTATGAAGGACTTAAACCCCAAATATGCAAATTTGTCATATTTTGGAGTTATTGAGCACATTTGGGTATTTGATTACGAGAAGTTTCAGATTCCCATCTTTGGTTGCAAGTGGGTGAATAGTAGTGGCATACGAATGGATAAGTCTGGATTTTTGCAAGTTGATCTTACTAGGGTGGGGTACAAAGATGAACCTTTTATTCTAGCATCTCAAGCTAAACAAGTGTTCTATGTGAATGACCCGAAGAGTACAAAATGGTCTATAGTGCTTTTCTCTAACAAAGTGACTGATGATAGCGGTGTCGATCAATGTGATATTGATGTTGAGAATGAGTCATGCATTAGACGGAATGAGTTGAATAGAAATGATGAAGTTGAGGATCTTATACCGGATGAGTCATATATAAGAAACGATAATAATGAGGGAATTTGGATCAATTCATCCGTACGCATTGCTAAGAAACAAGTGATTAATATTCCAACAAAGAAAAGAAAGAGATGTTAGTGACTTAGGTAAATTATCCATGGTTTCTTTATTTATTTTTTTCAATTGTTTTGATTATAAGTTATATGTGATAATGCATGATTTCATTATATTTTTGTTTTCAATTGCTTTGATTATAAGTTATATCTGATAATGCATGATTTCTTTATTTTTTTGTTTTCAATTGCTTTGATTATAAGTTATATTTGATATTTGATGGTTTCCTTGGTTTATTACAGGTTAGACATGGCTGATGACCAACAGGAGGAAGTTAGTAAAAAAGTATCCGCGGAAGAAGAAATTCGAAGAGGCATCACAGTAATGAGGAGGGTGGTCCAAGGAAGATCTCGAGGCATCATACTAGATGTCTGTTGGAACAACCAGGGACAGCTTATAGAACCTAATGGACATACCTTAACTAGTTTTATCGGTGCACTAGTAAGGAATGAAATTCCCATTACATGTGATGATTGGAGAAACAAAGAGCTGAATGAGTCGAAAGAAAAAATTTGGAGTGAGATAAAGGTACAATCATTTGGCCCTTAATTATACGGTATCAATTATGTTTTTTCAATTACCGATACTAACTATCAATCTGTATGTTTTTCTTAGCGATGTTTTAACATCGAAGAAGAAAGAAGAGGTTTTTGTATGAAATTGGCCGGAAAGCTTCTAAGAGGGTTTCGGACATTTTTATCATCCAAGTTCCTTAAGGATGCGGATGGTAATTTTGTGGATGCGGAGCTTCCTAAAAAATATGAAAGTTTGATATCGGCTGAAGAATGGGAAGCTTTCAAATCCAAAAGACAAGACCCGGTTTTTCAAAGAATAAGTGCTACAAATCGGGAAAGAGCATCAAGTCCCGCATATCCGTACCGAAAAGGACGTGTCGGATATGGACGCTTAGAACAATCCATGGTAAGTATTTATAAATTGCGATAACAAATTTGTTCATCATATATTAGTTTTATCTGATCAAATTGTATGACTTAATGTGTAGCTGCAGAAGGAGGAAAGTTCAGAAACATCTCTTCCTGCACATGTTTTGTGGAAGGAAGCCCGTGTGGGCAAATCTGGAGTTCCTCAAGAAGAAGTTTTACACGTATACCAGAAATGTGTAAGTATAACATTTTTTCATTAATTGAATAACATTTTTATACACAAATATTTGACAAGTATACGATATTCATCTGATTTTTCAGGAGGAGCTATCTCAGTCTTTATCTCCCGATGATACTAAGGGCATACTTAGTCGGGCATTAGATGTCCCTGAGTATTCTGGTCGGGTGAGGGGTAAGGGATTTGGAGTCACTCCGACCTCCCTGAGTGTTAAAAAAGGAAAGGCTCCTAGTAATCGGGAGCTTCATGCAAGACTGGAAGCCATGCAAGCTGAGCTTGATGCATTGAGGAGAGAAAGAGAGGCTAGCGCCTCAACAGTATACAGAGATGCTTCGGACAAAAACAGTATCAATTGTACCTTTCAGCCGAACATTCCAGAGGTAATTACATATAATTGTCTTAAATTGAACTATTTGCTTAAATTATGTATTTGACATATATACACATTAACGATTTCTTGTTATTATTGGTTTTAGGGCATTTCCCATTGTCAGCTGTATTTGTCGTCACCATACTATCAGATGGTTGGCAAGGGAAAAGTGCATAACGTTAGCGGAGTATTACTCCACACTAGAGAGCTCCCTGCTGGATGTTTGAAGGTATCAGTTGATATTGCAGTTGAGCCGAATGCAGCATTACCATATCCTAGCGATGATTCGGATGCAACAACGGTGCACGAAGCAGTAGGTTCGTTTGTTGCATGGCCGACAAACCTCATATGCGTAGGATATGAGTTATGCTTAAAACTTATGTTAACTTTAATGTGTATATTCAAAGTTTAAAATTTATGCTTAAAATTTTACTTACATATTTTCCTTGGTTATGTTAAATAGACTCCCACAAAATCCAAATAAAAAGAAAATGAGGTTAGCAATGCCTCCGCACAACAAAAAAAGGAGGTTAGCAACGCCTCCGCACGGGTAAAAAGTTCTGGTGCTAAGAAGACCGTAGCTAGGAAAAAACCTACCACCAAGTATAGGTCGTGCCTCAGGACATTTCTAGAGATGACCGATATACCGACCGGAGGTGTTCGGAATGTACATATGGAGGTAGGGATTTTCGGCTTTGATTACGACCAAATGATTGGTAATGAAGACTTCATGCAAGTTTTTGGTCATGAAGAAATCGGCGTCAACGTTGTCAATACATATATTAGGTAAATCCGGTCTACTTTGTTTTATTAATTAAACAACTTATGTTAATGATGTTTACTTTATGTTAATCCGGTTTACTTTATGTTTCAAAAGAGGTGTTAATGATGTTTTTATATTAGGTTTTTGTATGACAAATTGATGCGCCCCAATGATTTGGACGAGTCATTCGGATTCTTAGCACCCGCGACCGTCAACTTAGGTTTAATCTTAAGTAGACCGCATACCGTGACGGAGTATGTTCTTCGGATCCTCATGGACAATAAAGATGCGGAGAAGTTGTTTTTTATACCGTTTAATATCGGGTTAGCATTTCATTCTAAATTCATCTATTATAATTATTTTCCAAGTTACCATCTAACATTTGCCTAATCATTACAGTGGACATTGGTTGTTGCTCGCAATCAATCCTATCCGAGAAATTGTGTATTATCTTGACTCGTTAGGAAATGATTGGACAACATACCCGGATATGAAGGTCCTAATTGACACGTAAGTGAGAATGTTCAAAAAAATTCTTAGTTTATGTGAATTGTTCTAATTGCTTCATTTTTATTTTATTAGCGTCCTACAAGCTTTTCGGGCCCAACGAGATATCCAAACCTCAAGGAGGGGCGCCAACTGCATTACATGGATTAAAATGGCGGTATATTTTTAATTACCACATTTTTTATTATATTAGTGATGACACTTGATAAAACTTAGGATTTATAATCCATATTTTTTTTTCATATGTAGTGTCCTCAACAACGTAATCAAATAGATTGCGGGTATTTCATGTTGAGGTTTATGCGAGATACTCTTGCTTTGGGCCGATTAGTGATTCCCACCGATGTATGTATTTCTAACTTATGAGTTATTTTTATATTTACACATATCTCATATAATTAAATAGTTGGAATTAATTCAAAATATGTTATATTATTATGTAGTACTTTGAGGAATTCAAGTGTGCATTTTATACAAAGGATCAAGTGGACGAAATCAAAGAGGAGTGGTGTCAATTCATGATAGAGCTCAATGTTTTTTCATAAATTTGTGTAATTAATGTGTACATTTGTAGTATATGTAATGACTTGTAAATGTGTACATAAATTTGTATATATTTTGATACATTTAAGGCAAATTTGGTTTGAATTGGTATATATATATATTTGTTAGCCAAAAATTGGTAGAAAAAAGGCCAAAATGGCATGTATAAAATGTGATAATTGTTTGTCAAAATCTGGTTGAAAACAGGTAGAAATTCTGGTTTATAAACCTGGAAAAAATGTGGTTTAAAACAAAAGCTTCAAAAATTTTCGTATACATTAGACAGCGCTTTTGTAAAAAGCGCTGTGCTAAGGGGGGGATTAGAAAGCGCTTTAGGCAAAAGCGTTGTCTAAGGGGGGGGGCTTAGACAGCGCTTTTTGAAAAGCGCTGTCTAAGGTATACCTAAAAAAATTAAAATAGGAGGGTCTTAGAAAGCGCTTTTGGCCAAAGCGCTGTCTAAGGGGGGGGGGGGGCTTAGACAGCGCTTTTAAGATTTAAAAAAGCGCTGTCTAAACCTTTAGCAGCGGAGGTTTAGACAGCGCTTTAAAGCGCTGTCTAAGGCTAAAAAAAGCGCTGTCTAAGGTCTTGTTTGTTGTAGTGAATCCATCTTATCACCTCTTTTCGTGTACCAAATCTTTCAGTCGTTATAAATGCATCAAAAGTATCTACACATATTTGGGGAAGATTTTCCATTCCTGCACAATTAAATTTTTAAAAAAAAATCAAAAAAAAAAAATTGCATACCGGAAGTCTTCAAAAAAGAGTTCCGGAATACATAAAACACAAACCGGAAGACTTCTTCAAAGAGTTCTGGTATGTGTCACTTTGTTTACCGGAACTCTTTCAATAAGTGTTCTGGAACGTGTGTTTTTTTATTAAAGAACAAAAACTCTTTCTTGAAGTCTTCCGGTTTACTACTTGGTGTGTTTCAGATGTGTTTTGTGCAGTCTTCCGGTTTGGAAAAAATACATACCGGAAGTCTTTTTCCAGGAGTTCCGGTGCGAGGGTGGAATGTGTAATTTTTGAAAGTTTCAACTGAATGGTAAAAATAAAATGGTAAATTAGTTAAAACCAGTTAAGGGTAAAATTGATATTTTTAAAAAATTGTAGGGGTATGAGGCTAAACGTAGGGGTATGAAGTAAATTTTTCTCTATTTATGTATGCTCTAGCCTAGTCTATTTGATAAAAAGACTATGTTTAAACTTTTTTTAAAACCTATTTAATTAAATAAATCAAATTTTAGCTATTAAAAAAGTATATGAAATTTTATAAATTGATTTATATATACATATATATATATATATATATATATATATATATATATATATATATATATATATATATATATATATATATATATATATATATTAGAAAAAAAGTTGAATAATATATAAAATGCATGTTGTCTATTTAAAAAATATGTAAAATTAATTATTTGAAATATTTAATATGAAATAGATTTGTATCGGTCAAAAAGTACAAATGTGCATGATACCTTTGAAGGGAATATGCACTCAGATGCCTTAATAAGTGTATAATAAATGGTGATGGGTAGGGATTCTCCACCGTTGTGAGAAGTCATGTACGATGATGTTTATGGTGGTTTAGAAGACTTGCTCACGTGAAGTGAGAGGTTTTATGTATATGTTGACTGCTTGTGTATAAGTGTATGAGTTATGATCTCTTTTCTTCTAACGGGCGAGAAGTATTTATAGAGTTTTGGGTTTAGGATTTAAGAAACACATCGGGGCGACAATGTCATACCCCAAAATTTGCCCATTAATATTTTAAGACATTTTTCAGGGCACTCCGACTCATTTTTATGACACTGATCTTAAAGGAACGAAGGCCCAGCTCACGAATGGCCCAATCCAGAAAATGGCCCAAACTGGCCTGTTCGCTACACGTTCGCTACACGCTCGCCTAGCGAACGTTCGCTACACGTTCGCTACACGCTCGCCTAGCGAAGCTGACAGACAACAGAAAATTTCGGGCTTCATTCTGAGCCCATTAGGTCATCAAAGGAGTATTATAAATACCCCAACTCCAGAACGAAAAAGAGAACGAAAAACCGAGACGGAGACGGCCAGAAACCCTGGCATAGAAACCCCGGAGAGTAGCCCAGAGAAGTCGGAGTGAAGAAACCCTGACGACCGCTCATCCGCACCGAAGTTACCGCCGCCCAACTCAACCCGATACCAAAAGTGACTTGCCAATTCAGCATTACCACTCCATTGCAAACAGGTTTGTGTATCATTATTGTTTTATGCTTCCAATTTGTAAATCTCTAAATACATAATGCATCATGATTGAATATTTGGATATGTAATTAGACTTTGCATGTGAATTCCAGTACGCCTGAATATCCTGAGTGTTTGACCATATTATTTCTGTAATTGAATGCAATAAGGCATGCAGCATGCTGAGATCATACTGTTCTGAAATTCAAAACCCGCAGTCGCTCGCTAGCACATCGCTAAGCGAGCATGTAGCGAGCATTCGCTAGGCCCTCGCTAGGCGAGGCAGAGGCGAACGGGACAGCCGCTGATATTTGTTATGTCCTATGCGTAACCTGATCTATTCTATGTTAATTATGCACTGTTTTGCCTGACATTCATGCTGCTGTGTTTTCTTTTGCGGTGTAATCCTCGATTGCACCCTGATTGGTATTCTAACCCGTTTGCTGAATTTTGTAAAGGTTCACATATCCCAGGAAAAGAGTGTTGTTTAGGCCTTCCACTTTATTTGTGGGATACCCTCATGAAGATCCACCCTAAATTGCTTAATTAATTTTAATGTATTAATTTTAATGTATTAATTTTAATGTATTGATTTTAATGTGGAGATTCATCCTAATCACCTAATTGACTTTAAAATACGGCCTTTGAATATGTGATTTTGGACCTCTCTTTGCTGCCCTACGGTATTACGGTATAACGGTCATGTCCCGCGAATGTGGGGATACACTTAGCAATGGCCCTTCGATTAAATCATCATAAAATAAATCATAGTCCCTCGGATGTTGCCTTTGAATATATGATTTCGTCCCTCGATGACCCTCCGGTGTAGCCTACGGTTAAATGATGATCGTCCCTTCGAATGCTAAGGTATCCTTACAACTGTTGCCTTCAATGACCTATCGATGACCCTACGATGACCCTTAAACATCCAAAGGGTAAAATTACTTACTTCTCAATAGTAAGGACAGTTTTACCCTCATAAGGATAGGAAACGTTCATAACGACCTTAGGAAGGTATAACTCTCAATTGCTGGATCATAACCTAAAACATTTCCCACCCCTCACACTTTGCAAATCCTAGAAAATCACCACTTGGTATACATTCATACTAGAATCATTACCAAGTTACATTTTTCTAAACCGTTTTCAAAATCAAACGAGATAAATACTTTGTATACATTCATACGAGAATCATTACAAAGTTAAACTCTCTTTTCGAAACATTTTTAAACAATTCACGAACACTTTTCAGACAAAAATATAAGTGATCCAGCAATTAAGAGCCCATGGATAACCATGGATACAAAGGGTGCTAATACCTTCCCTTTGTATAATGTACCTCCCGAACCCAAAATCTATTGAGGTCTTTCCTGTTCTTTTCCACCTTTCCTTATTGGATAAAAGAAAAGTCGGTGGCGACTCTTGCTATCCGCGACATTGCGATAAAAAGCAAAACACCCCAAGTCAGTTCACCGTATGACAGAACTGGCGACTCTGCTGGGGACACTTTAAAAAGAGAGGTTACCTTAAAAACAAGATCACTTATTCCAAATTGTCTGATTTACTTTTAAGGGATTGCTTGGGTATTTTTGAGTGAAAGATCCTACACCCGGATCTAGTGTACCTTAGGTAAGTAGTAATAGATCATCGCGACTATCCGGCGTATACTGGAATGGTTAAAATGATGGCTACGGTTAATGCGACACTTTGGATGTCCTGATGTTCCTCATGTTCACTTGAGGAAAAATTTGGCTTCCGCGTGGTGTCATTAAAGCATTAACCAGACCTTTAGAACCCTAATTGACTCATCCTAGCCATTAGAAAGTAGTGAGATAACTGACTTCGGTTCCGACTGAGGTTGGTTGAGACTCGATACTACACTCTTTGAGATTGGACTTTAGGGAAGCTTCGGTCAACCACTTGGTGTTGCACTGAAGTGGACTTAAGGAAAGGTCAATGATTTGAGATCCTTCTAGAACCCGGTTACTATTCTAGGACAGGTTGAACCAACCAAACTTCAGTGGGGAGGGTATTTACCTATGGAACTCATGCAAGCCTTAAAACCTAGGAATGATTGTGTGATTTGTTTATGCTTCTTATTTGCATAACATCATAACATCATAACATCATGACATCATAACATCATGACATTGTACTAACCATTTCAAGGACTTAGGGATTTAGCTTTGCTCTGTAACAGGGCTATGGCTTTCAGGAAGACTATCCGGATCAATTTTGTAGCAATCTCTCCTCAACTGAAGAATTTAGTGTCAGAACTTCCTGATCAGGCTCAGTTCATCAAGAAACATGGTTGTCTCCTCAACTTAGTTACCACCGGTTTCAAGGAAGATATGATGAGAGTTTTATTCCAGTTCTTCGACCCTAAACATCATTGCTTCACCTTCCCGGATTATCAGTTGGTACCCACATTGGAAGAATTCTCCAGACTGCTTGGGATACCTATCCTTGATCAACTACCGTTCAGTGGTTTAGAAAAGGTTCCGAAGTCTGAAGAAGTTGCCGCAGCTTTACACATGACGAAGTTCGACATTGAAGCTAATTGGGTAACAAGGAGTGGAGTTAAGGGTTTACTTGCCAAATTCCTGACAAATAAGGCCCGAGAATTCTTAAAAGTTATGAATGTCCGTGCTTTCGAAGACATCCTGGCATTGCTAATCTATGGCTTGGTGTTATTCCCTAATCCAGACCAATTCATAGACATGAATGCTATTAAGATATTTCTCACTCATAACCCTGTACCTACCTTGCTGGGAGACATTTTGCATTCCCTCCACACTCGTACCATGAAGAAGCAAGGGACTCTCATGTGCTGCATACCTTTGTTGTCTAGGTGGTTTATTTCGCACCTTCCTCAATCAGTCTTGAAGAACGAGCAGAATTTGAAATGGTCTCAAAGGATAATGTCGCTCTCCCACCCAGACATCTGTTGGTGTCCTCAGTTCAAGGAAAATGTTACCATCATTGACCGTTGTGGCGAGTTCCCTAATGTACCACTCCTAGGAATAAGAGGAGGTATTACTTACAATCCTGCTTTAGCTCTGCGACAGTTTGGTTGTGCTCGAAGAGATGGTCCACATGAAATGATCATCGAAGGCATTATGTTCGACTATGACAATGATTCCCAAGGCCTCCATCAAAGATTTGTACGAGCTTGGGGCATGGTGAAGAGAGGTACGTTAGGACAGAAAAATTCTATTCCTATGGAACCTTATCTCAGATGGGTACGCGCCAGAGCTCGTGAACTTGTCATGCCATATCTTGCAATCGGACCTCAGATTGTCGAACCTGAAGCTGAAGGAGGTGCTCCTCAGATCATTCCTTATCCAGATATGCCTACCAACGTTGAGGAACTAAAGAGATCCTGGATCCAGTTGAGAGAAGAAAGGGATACTTTCGAGACTCAGTTCGTCGCAGAAAGGAAGAAAGTGTTAGAACTTACCAGTCAGCTTAATGAGGAACGAAGACTCAATGCGTATCTTCGCCCAAAAAGAAGTCGCCCCTGGGAGACTTGAGCTTTCATTGTATTTTTATTATTATTCCTTTTGTAATGAGCATTGATCAAAGAAATTAGCAATAAACATTTCTCTCTTGTTGGTGATTTACGCAAAGTTAAATTCCAAAAAGTCCTTGAAAACATTTCATACATTGCATAGCATAACATAACACTGCATAACAGGTATTCTACAAGTTCAATGTTCTCACGGTCTTCATTACAAACAGAAAAATGGATCTCGAACAAACTGTCAAAGATCTCCAGAATCAGAATGCTCAATTCAAGGAGATGATGCTAAGCTTATCCAAGGGGCAGGAGGAACTGAAGGCTCTTTTGCTCGAAAAGAAGAAAGACAAGAAAGCTGTGAGTTTCATTAACCCGGGAAGAAGGCGTAAAGGACAGGCCGCAGGAGTCAAGTTTGGGATCCCGAATGGTCTAGAAGAGGAGACAGAGAATGATTCAGAAGAGGAGAATGTCGATCTCTTCAACCCTGAGGACGACGATGAAGATTATGAAAATGAACAGTACTCTCCAAGAGATGATAAGTACAAGTTGCTGGAAGAACGTATGCTAGCTATGGAGGGTCAGAAGGCGCCCGGTCTGGATTTCGAAAGTTTGGGTCTGGTCTCCGATGTGACCATTCCTCGCAAATTCAAAATCCCCACTTTCACTAAGTACGATGGTGCGTCTTGTCCTCAGATGCATCTGAGAGCTTATGTAAGAAAGATTCAGCCGCATACCACTGACAGGAAGCTATGGATCCATTTCTTCCAAGAGAGCCTGTCTGGCACACAGTTGGAATGGTATTATCAGCTCGAGAGCTCTGACATCCGCACCTGGACTGATTTAGCAACAGCTTTCTATAAACAGTACCAGTATAACTCTGAACTAGCACCTACCCCGCTACAGTTGCAGAATATGACTATGGGATCTAAAGAAAGCTTTAAAGAATATGCTCAAAAGTGGAGAGATTTGGCTGGCAGAGTCAAACCCCCTATGACTGACAGAGAGTTGGTGGACATGTTCATGGGCACACTGACCGGCCCATTCTACAGCCATCTACTGGGAAGTTCTTCATCAGGTTTCACTGAACTTATATTAACAGGTGAACATGTTGAAAGCGGCATCCGAAGTGGAAAGATACAGGCGGCTACCTCTGCAAGCACCAAAAGGTCCTATCAGGGGAGGAACGAATCAAATGTTGTGTACGGTCAAAAAGGTCATAACAAGAAAAACCGTGACCACGACATTGGAGCAGTTACGATTGCAGCACCACCATCTCAAAACTTCCAGCCCAAACAAGACAGACCAAGAAGGCAGTTCACCAGGATCAATATGACTTTGGCACAGGCACTGCAGGGAATGCTAAAGGCAAATTTGATCACCCTTAAAGATCCTCCTACAAATCCCAACACTACCTCTTCTCGTTATAATCCCAATGCCAGGTGTGCATATCACTCCGATAGCCCCGGGCATGATACAAACGATTGCTGGTCATTGAAGAATAAGATTCAGGATATGATCGAAGCTGGAGAAATTGAGTTTGAGCCTCCGGAGACTCCTAATGTCATCACTGCTCCTATGCCTAACCATGACAAGACTGTTAATGCTATGGATGACGATTCTCACATTCCCAATGTGGCGGACTTAACATCTCCTCTCCCGATCATAAAGAGGAATTTATTGCAAGCTGGTTTATTTCCAGGTTGTGCTGAAGATTGCAATCTCTGCATACTCCGGCCCGAGGACTGTTTGAAATTGAAGAATGGTATTCAACGGCTGATGGACGATCGTACAGTTCTCTTCGAAAGGATTCCTAAGGCGGAAAACCCTATTGAAGAAATATCTGTGATTGCTAGGTCCAAAGTTCCAGTGAAGATTACCGCTACCAGGGCGCCTGTGAAGATTACTGTTGAGCCCAGGGTTGCTCCCCTAATCATTACTGCACCTGGCCCGATCCCGTATTCCTCAAGCAAAGCTATTCCGTGGAACTATGGCGGTGATGTTTACGTACATGGCGTGAAGCAAGTGGATAATGCTGCTAGTACTAGTGGCATTGTTGGGACTAGTAAAATTACTCGAAGCGGAAGGATCTTCTCTCTAGAAATCTCACCTCCTGTCCTTGAAACTCGAGGAAAGGAACCAGTCAATCCTTCTCAGTCAGAGACACCGGTCGAAGTTACTCCCGAAGATGTTGCCAAACAAGAAATGGAAGAAGTGCTGAAAATCATTCGCAAGAGTGATTTTGATGTTGTAGAACAGTTGGGGCATACCCCGTCTAAGATCTCGATGTTATCCTTGCTGTTATCTTCTGAACCTCATGCCAATGCATTGATAAAATTCTTGAAGACCGCTCATGTACCTCAGGAGACATCTGTCGATCAGTTCGAACATTATGTTGCTCACTTGGCTGTTGACAATGGCCTAGGCTTTTCCGATGCTGACCTGACACCAGCGGGAAAGAATCACAATAAAGCCCTGCATATCTCCACTGAGTGTAGGGGAATCACTTTGTCTCATGTGTTGATCGATAATGGCTCTTCCTTGAATGTGCTGCCGACAGCTGTGCTGGATAAGCTGGATTGTAAAAGCATTGAACTGAAACCTAGTGACATTGTGGTACGTGCTTACGATGGTGCGAAGAGTGTTGTCCATGGCGAAGTAGTCATTCCTATCAAGATAGGACCTCAAGTCTTCAACACTACCTTCCATGTAATGAACATTCGTCCTGCCTATTCCTGCTTACTGGGACGCCCTTGGATTCATGGGGCAGGCGCTGTAGCCTCGTCTCTCCATCAAAAGTTGAGGTATCCCACAAAGGGCAAAATTGTCACCGTGTGTGGAGAAGAAGAGTACATTGTCAGTAGTGTGCATACCTTCAGATACGTCGAGATGGATGGTGAATTCATTGAGACTCCTTGTCAGTCATTTGAAGTAGTTCCTCCGACCAATCCTGTCCTTAAGCCAACTTCCTGTGTACCCAAGGTTATTCGTGCTCCTCCTGCTATGATTTCTCTGAAGGACGCTCAAGCCGTGGTCGAAGATGGTGGTCGTACTGGATGGGGTCAATTGATCGACGTACCGTACAAGTCTGACAAATTTGGCCTGGGGTTCAGCTCTGACAAGAGTCAAATTAATGCTGTAGAAGACGCTGACAGCGATTGCGACCTGGATAGCTGGATTTTCCCAACAATTGGCGACGGACTCAATAATTGGAAGGCTGAAGACACTATCCCGATTTCCTTTAGTCAGGAGTAATTGTTATTGTCTATTTTGGTGTTGCAAATTTTTGTTTTTTTACAATTGAACTTCTCCAAGCGTTGTGTCTATGCCCGGGGCACAATAGCTAATTTGTTAAGGGTTTTGTCATTTTCATAAGCATATTCATATTCAATAAATCAATGGACTTTTTGCATTCAAATATTGCGCTCTTTGTCTTTTCTGTCATCTTCCAAACAAGCTATGTTTTCTTACACACACTCACATAACGAATTGCAGATCCATACCCACTCTGGATCCTGTTGATAATAGTTCTACTACTGTTCATTATGACTTTGAAAATCCGATCTACCAAGCCGAGGATGGAAGTGTGGAAGATTGTGAAGTACCTGGAGAACTTGCCAGACTGTTACTGCAGGAAGAGAGGACTATACGGCCGCACGAGGAGTCAGTTGAGATTGTAAATCTGGGTACCGAAGTAGACAAGAAAGAAGTCAAAATAGGAGCAGGCTTGGAAAACAGTGTCAAAAGAAGGTTGATTCAGATGTTACATGACTATGTAGAGATTTTTGCTTGGTCTTATGACGACATGCCAGGACTGGATACTGATATAGTAGTACATCGGCTGCCAACGAGGGAAGAATGTCGTCCTGTTAAGCAAAAGGTTCGTCGCATGCGTCCTGAAATGTCTGAGAAGATCAAAGCCGAGGTGATGAAACAATTTGATGCAGGTTTTCTGGCTGTTACTTCTTATCCTCAATGGGTTGCTAATGTGGTACCAGTGCCAAAGAAGGATGGTAAGGTGCGAATGTGTGTAGATTACCGAGACCTGAATAAAGCGAGTCCCAAGGATGACTTTCCACTCCCGCACATTGATGTTCTGGTAGATAACACCGCACAACACAAGGTGTTCTCATTCATGGATGGATTCTCAGGTTACAACCAGATTAAGATGGCGCCTGAGGACATGGAGAAAACTACGTTTGTGACGCAATGGGGCACGTTCTGTTATAAAGTAATGCCATTTGGTTTAAAGAATGCAGGGGCAACGTACCAGCGTGCTATGGTGGTTTTGTTCCATGATATGATCCATCATGAAATAGAAGTATATGTGGATGACATGATAGCCAGATCTCATACTGAGGAGGAACATCTCGATCATTTATACAAACTGTTCGAGAGGTTGAAGAAATACAAGTTGAGATTGAACCCGAACAAATGCACCTTTGGAGTAAGATTCGGTAAACTCTTGGGATTTATTGTCAGTGGCAGAGGAATCGAGGTTGACCCAGCCAAGGTGAGAGCTATTCAAGAAATGCCAGTTCCCAGTACATATAAAGAAGTCAGAGGTTTCTTGGGACGCTTGAATTACATTGCCCGATTTATCTCTCATTTGACCGCCACCTGCAAACCCCTCTTCAAGCTACTGAGGAAAAATCAAGAGATGATATGGAATGAGGAATGTCAAGAAGCTTTTGACAAAATCAAGAAGTATCTCCAGGAACCTCCGATCCTGATGCCACCGGTTGAAGGAAGACCTCTAATCATGTATTTGACCGTGTTAGAAAATTCAATGGGGTGTGTGTTGGGGCAACATGACGAGTCTGGTCGAAAAGAGCATGCCATATACTACCTTAGCAAAAAGTTTACCGACTGTGAAACAAGATACTCACTGCTCGAGAGAACTTGCTGTGCTCTGGCCTGGGCTGCTCGCCGACTAAGACAATACATGTTGAATCATACCACTTTATTGATTTCTAAGATGGATCCTATCAAATACATATTTGAGAAACCCGCTCTCTCCGGAAGAATAGCAAGATGGCAGATGATTCTAACAGAGTACGACATCCAGTATACTACCCAGAAAGCAATCAAAGGAAGCGTGCTAGCCGATCATTTGGCTCATCAAGCAGTGGATGATTACCAATCTATGAATTTTGAGTTCCCAGATGAGGATGTCATGCTTGTTACTGATTATGAAGAACCTGGACCGGATGAAGGACCCGAACTAGGATCCCGATGGACTATGGTTTTCGATGGGTCTTCTAATGCATTGGGCAATGGTGTTGGTGTGGTAATCATTTCTCCCGAGGGTTACCATACGCCTTTCACTGCTAGACTATGTTTTCATTGTACCAATAATATGGCTGAGTATGAAGCATGTATTTTGGGACTCAAGGCTGCTATAGACCGGCGGGTCAAGTTTTTGAGTGTGTACGGAGACTCAGCATTAGTAATCAGTCAGATCAAAGGAGAATGGGACACTAAGCATCCGAATCTCATCCCTTACCGAGAACGGGTGATGACATTAATCCCATACTTTGAAGAGATTACATTCGAACATATCCCACGAGAAGAGAATCAGTTGGCAGACGCATTAGCTACCATGTCATCTATGTTCAGAGTCAGATGGGACAATGAAGCTCCCAGGATCACCATTGAGCGACTAGATGAACCGGCATACTGTTATGAACTTAACACTGAGGGAGTACGGGAAAAACCCTGGTTCCACGAAGTAAAAAGATATTTAGAAGCTCAGGAATACCCTGAAGGGGCATCCATCAATGACAAAAAATTCCTGAGGAAGTTCTCCGCTAAGTTCTTTCTGAGTAATGGAGTATTATACAAACGTAACCACGATTCGACTTTGCTTCGCTGTATGGATAAAAAGGAAGCAGAAAAGATTATGGGAGATATGCACGACGGTATTTTTGGGACTCATTCTAGTGGACATACGATGGCCAAGAAGATTCTGAGATCAGGGTATTATTGGTCTACCATGGAAGCTGATTGCCACCATCACTCCAGAACCTGTCACAAGTGCCAGATATATGCGGATAAAGTACATGTACCTCCTGCTCCATTGAACGTGTTGACCGCACCTTGGCCCTTTGCAATGTGGGGCATTGATATGATTGGGGAGATTAAACCTACTGCTTCTAATGGACATCGCTTCATCCTTGTCGCTATTGATTACTTTACAAAGTGGGTAGAGGCGGCCTCATTTGCTTCTGTCACCAAGAATGTGGTGGCACGGTTTATCAAGAATAGTCTCATTTGTCGGTATGGCATCCCTGAAAGAATTATCACTGACAATGGTACTAATTTGAACAACAAGATGATTACTGAACTCTGCACGCAGTTCAACGTAAAGCACCATAACTCTTCTCCGTACCGACCAAAGATGAATGGCGCTGTAGAAGCTGCTAATAAGAATATCAAGAAGATCATACAAAAGATGACGGTGACGTACAAAGACTGGCATGAGATGTTACCGTTTGCTCTTCATGGCTATCGCACTTTAGTACGCACTTCGACAGGAGCAACTCCTTTTTCTTTAGTCTACGGAATGGAAGCCGTTTTACCAGTGGAAGTCCAGATTCCCTCTCTAAGAATCATGAAAGAGGCGGGCTTAGATGAAGATGAATGGATTCAGACTCGACTCGACCAGATAAACTTGATCGATGAGAAGAGACTTGCGGCTGTTTGTCATGGACAGATATATCAGAAGCGCATGACCCAGGCATTTAACAAAAGAGTCAGGAGACAGGTGTACCATATTGGTGATTTGGTGGTAAAGCGCATCACTCTACCACAAGGTGATCCCAGAGGTAAATGGACTCCCACATACGAAGGGCCATTTGTAGTTAAGAAGGCATTCTCTGGTGGAGCCATGATGCTTACTACAATGGACGGCGAAGACTTCCCGCATCCCGTGAACGCAGACATAGTCAAAAAATACTACGCATAAAAGAGACCTGCTAGGTCGACGTACCTAGGCAAAAGTAAGGGCATCCCGGCGAACCAAAAAGGTTCGGGCAAAAATTAGGGATAAACATAAAAAATGTGCACCCGGCAAGTCGAAAACCTGAAAAGGCGGCTTGGGCAAAAAGGGGTATCCTGGTGGATTGAAAACCTGAAAAGACGGTCCAGGCAAAAATTAGGGATTAAAGCGTATGACTATGTCCCGTTCTCAGACAGCTTCATCCAAGTTCAAAGGACTGAACAAGCTAATCACTTCTATCCGACAGCAGGAGATGAGAGGCTTGAAGACATAATGGCAGTAGTGGAATTAAAGTCAATAGGACGTTTTCGGCATAGCTTTCTCTTTGTTTTCTTGACAATTTCCTCTTACTAGGATTTTTGTCTCCTTGTACACAAATTGCCTGTTTATAGGCCCTCTTTCGAAATCAATATAATTTTAGTTTCAAAAAAAAAAAATGCTCTTGTTTTACTTTCTCTGTTTTGTTTGCATAAACGTCCATTGATTTAATTCGAATTAATATATGCATTTGGATATGATCGATGTTTACCAAAAATGCGTACATAAAATAGAAATAGCGATTACTACTAGGCTTCAGGATCGAGGAGAAGGTCTAATCATGCTTTCCAATGAATCCGTTGCTAATCCTATTCCCCAGCAAAGCCAGTCATTCCCAGAAGAGATTGGCATTACTAGACAAATGGGTCATCTCTTCCACCCCCAGCCAGGCTTCTATTGAACATTTCTACCATCAGACAGAAATCAAGCATCCCCGGCTAAGAAAGGGTCATCAATACAAATATCTCCGACCAGAAGACTGAGATTTATTTCCCCAGTAGAGTCCCCTGACACATAATTCATTCATTTCATAACATATACACGCATACAAATGTTCGCATTTATTTCAGATGCATAATTCATTCATTACATCATTTCACAGCATACGCATGCATACATCGTTCGCAGTTATTTTCGAAAGCATAAAACATCTCATGCATCATGACATGGCATGAAGCTAACTTTATTTTTCAGGTTAATTATTCCCCTGATACAGTCAAAACGAAGGTCCATTCAGACGGACATCCTCATCAATTACGTTCAGGATTCAACTACATCTTTCAGATATACTCCATGTCAACATTCATTCCGACATCCTCCTAACGATGGCATCTATAAGCCCATCCCAGACATTTACTGCAAATACAACATATACAAATACTATCAGATATAGCCTAGCGTACGGTTCATTCTGATTCAGCTCAACATATGACTCTTTCAACTCAGATGCGATCTAACGTACGATCCATTCCGACCTTCAACAACTCCAATACGGTCTAGCATACGACCCATTTGGACCTTCAAGGCCTCAAATGTTACCTAGCGTACGGTACATTCTGAAGTGTAATCTGGCGTATGACTACCCCCCTTCATCACCAGGTACAGCCTAACGGACGGCTCAGTCTACAACTCAGATACGATCTAGCATACGATCCATTCTGATCCTTCACCCCCAGTAACGATACAGCCTAACGGACGACTCGTTCCGCAACTCAGATACGATCTAGCGTACGATCCATTCTGATCCTTTATCCCCAGCAGTGTATGACTCATTCGGATTCTTATCTCATTTTGATTCGGCACAACGTATTACTCCCCCAACAAGTCCGATACGGTCTAGCGTACGACCCATTCGGATCTTCATTCCTCAGATACTACCTAGCGTACGGTACATCCCAAGGTGTAGTCTAGCGTACGACTACTTTTCGTCAGATACAGCCTAACAGACGGCCCATTCTGCAACTCAGATACGATCTAGCGTATGATCCATTCTGATCTGTTATCCCCAGCGGCGTATGACCCATTCTAACTCCCTAGTGAAGTCGACGGCTGTAACACCTCAAAATTTGCCCTCCTCTCTTGGGACTAGCATTAACATATTGCATATCATTTTTAGGTCATTAGGCATTGCATATTGCATATCATGTGGTTACATTGTGCAAGCCATTCTCCCAAGTCTTGATCAGAAGATGAGGAAGTCAAAGTGCAGGCCTAGGGTTTTATTGACTGATCATTGGCCATCTGAGGATTGGGCTGTGAATTAGGGTTTTATGATTCTCAATGGAGATTGGCCTTCATCTTGATTGCAATGATACATCATCATCATCAGGGTTGGATGTCATCAAGTGGTTGAAGCACATTCCTTGAGATTAGGGTTTTGACCACTAGTCAACCCTAATCAGTTGCATTGGGCCAATCAGGGCATGATCAGGAGATGGGGTCTATGATGGATATGGGGTTCATTTTATGATTATATGGAGATTATTGGGGCTAGGGTTTCACCCTTGAGCCATTTCATCAGGAGATGGGAGCTCAGATTGATCTATGCATTGACAAATTCATCTATCAGTTGAAAAGTCAACTGTGGTCAACTGTACATGATCTGATGAATTGGGAGGTGGAAATGAGTTGGATATACTTCATTCATGTTGGAACAAGTGTTATTTGACATCTCAAAGCTTAAGAATGGAGAAAATCAGGTCCGGACAAAAACTGCCAAAAATAGAAAGTGACTTGTAATGGAAGTTTCCAAAAATGGAAAGTTTTTGACCTCAAGACCACGTGTCCAAGAATGCTTCAAATGAAAATTTGTTCAACATGAAAGTTGTAGATCTTGTTCTCACCTTTCCAAAAAGTCCAAGAACTTGAAAATCCCATGTATGGTTGGCAAATTATTGCTCAGTGAATTTCAAAAATGACCCATAATCAGGAGGCCATAACTTCCACATGGATTGTCCAAATTGAATGTTCTTTATATGCACAAACTCCATTTGACATGTACTTTCATGGTGCATAATTGGATTTCTTCAAAAATGGTCAATGCAAAAAGTCAAATTTCAACTGGACAGTTAAATGAACCAGGGGCAAAATTGTCCAACTTGTGAAATAATTGGAATTTTTGGATGGGGATTTTTGCAACACTTCATAAATGGCATTTGAAACTTGTTGGAATATTCATAACATGGCTAGGCTTCATGGTTTGGAAATTGGCTTTTGAAATGGACTTGAAAATGAACACATAAGCCATCACATAGTGAAAATGAGAAATATGCATCCAATCAACATAAGCCAAGTTGCAACAGCTCACACATGTCATTTTGAGAGTGTGTGAGCTGTCCATGAGCTGGCAATGAGCTGGCATATGAAGTTACATTTTTGCCCTTGGTGTGAAAATGACAATTATGCTAAACACATTCCAATTGATTAATTAGTGTGATTAAGCATGGATTAAGCTGGCATATATATTCCTAATCACAACTAAATCATAACAGAATTTCACAATCCTCAAAAATCAGATCAAAATTCCCTCCAATTTCTCAAGAACACTCAAGAACACATCACACAAAAATCAAGAAATCTCTGCCGATTCTCCATGGAATTCGAAAATTCTTGTTGATCCAATCTCTATTCAACTTCTTCTACATCTGTTTTCGGATCTCATCATCAATTGCACACCAAAGCAAGACTGTCCAAGTGAAGCTCGATTATGGTGAATCAAGAATTCGTGCACTAGGAGTGAGATCAATCGAACCTGAACCTAGCATTCGACTTTTTGGAGCTTCTACTACAACTGTTTTGGACTTCCATGCGCAAAGAGAATCAAAATCATCACTGCCATTCCAGGTAATCAAAAATTCGAATGTCATGATTCTTCAATTGCTTGTAGGCGTTTTGTAGAGTGAAGAACATAGATCATAGTGATGTGATTAGTTTAGGAAATGGTGAACTGTAGAGGAAGTAATCTGGAATTTAAGTTTTGAGAGCAAACCCTAACTTCATCGATCCGTGAGATTTAGGAACATTTAGGTGAAATAAGGATGATATTTGGATTCTACGTGTTGAGACCGTTCCATTGACTATACGCACGTGAATTTTGGTAATGGTTCGATGTTCTTGGTGTTCGTGAGATTCTGGAAAATTCTGGGGAAGAAGGAGATGATTTCTGGAAATATGAGCTGTTTGATCCACTTCTGCGTTTGAACTTTTGAATTGGAAGTTTGCCGCGCCCGCGTTTCAATATTTACAACTATGCCATTAATGAAATCCAATTAATTATATTAATTCAAATAAATTGTAAAAAATTCATAATCACCTTAAAAAATTCATAAAAAATTGTTTAAAAGTCAGAAAAATGTGTGGATTTTTTTGTTGACTTCCTAATTCTCTCTAGAATTTTGTTGACCTATTGTTGGAAGTTGTGCTTGGTGGAAATTAGGTTTGACTTAGGGTTGTTTGACATGTATGTATTTTTGACACATTTTGCCATTCCTATTGTGAAATACTCATGCCTTGAAATAAATGCTTGAAAATTTTTGTGGTGATTCTAGACACATCAATGGTGATTTACATGTAAATTTTGTGAATTTTGGATACCTGTGGATTGAGTTATGAATTTTTGAATCTAGGTGTGACAATTTGTGTCACACCTAGTTAGGTCATCTTTCTGGATTTATTTTCATGACCTAGGCTTGTTGAAATGAAGTGAAATTTTGCATGATTGTTCATTAACATGTTAAGATGCTATGTGAATTTTTCTGGATTTTTCCATTGCATTTTCAATTTGATTGCTATTTTTCATCTCTGTTGGTCAAATATGCAAGTCCATGTGACACATGTTGTGAAATTTGTTGTGAAATGCTCATATTGTATTGAATGAACATGAAATTTGGTATGTTGGTTGTAGACACATTGAAGGACATCCCTGTTTTGGTCCCATTCATTTCTTTATTGTTTTCATTGACTTATGAATTTTTGAAGTGAATGCATGTGTTGATGTTGTGATTTGGCTCATATAATTGTGTCTGTTTTTGTTGATTTTCATTGACATGGTTCCCTTTGTCCAATTGAGCTAAAATTTGACATGCCATACCTTGAACATGTCCTGTTTAGGTGTAAATTATTTGAGGATTTTTGGAATTGTTTTGACATGGAATTGAATGCAATAGTTCTGTTTGAATGTTTGGTGTTCCATTTGACCTAAATTGAATTGTTTTGTGCATGAAATGAATATAATGAATGGTATGAGCATGGGACTAATTGTGTTGGCTTTTGTTTGACGTTAATTTGACTTTGGTTGGAGATCCCTTGCTGTTTAGACATTTTTGTCATCTTTGGACCCTAGGCTTGGCCTAGTGGTCTAGTTTCTAACATTTGATTGATTTTTCAGGATGAAAAGCACAATGCTTATGGAGATTGAATCAAGTTAATTCAAATGAGTTTGGTTGATGTCTGTACACTAACATGACTTGGTTTTATAGGTTATGAAGCTTGAGCTTGAGCTTTGAGCTTGCTTTGTTGTGCATTAGTTTGTATAGTCTAACTGATTAACATTTGCTGTTTATGTTTGTCTGTCTGAGTACTGATGATACTTGATTGTTTTCAGGTACATTTAGTTGCTTATAGTTCATATTGAACTTGCTTGCTGCTGCTTGGTTGTGAAAACCACTTGAGGTAGGACTTCTATTCTTCATGTAGTCTGGAGACCCGGTCTGTTATTTGACCGGGCAAACTGTCTGAAGTCCTCCTTAAGAGGCGATGTTTGTGATTGTTTAATATTGTGCCTAAGCAGGTAAAGTCCTTAATCAAGGCAATTGGTGGAAGGTAGGGATATGCAATCTATCCCCCACTATTCTGTGTGTCGTCCCTCTGCTCACACGGCTGTGTGTTGATACATTGGGACACAAACCCAAGATCTCGTGCTGTTGCACAATCGAGTCAGAGTCTTTGAGCGTAGAAGGGTCCCCCCATTCTGGACCCACGCTCCTTTGTCAGAAGCTCTCCCTGGTCAGGGATAAGAGCTGTGAGGTCTGATCCTCACTTCACCTTTCATCTGCTTCACCTTAGCCTCGTAATGGCAAGGTTAAGAGCAAACACAGCCCGTACAGATGACTTGCTGAGGCAGTCAAACCTATTGTGTGAGCCCACTTGTTTGGTTATAGTGCGTGCTATGTGGATATCTGTTTGAGATGCTTGTTCTCATTTGATGTATGCTTGAATTATTTTGTATGCTTGTATGCTTGCTTCTTTCCTGGATAGGAGTAGTTTGCTTATGCAAGTAGGATAGAAAACTGAACTTAGGGTAACGATGCATGACAACACTAGGCTCGAGTCCAGCTCCCTGGTAGTGTGTCTTCCCCTGGTTTCTGGCTAGTAATTCAGTCCCTTTCGGGGGAACTACATCGCCCTGATCCTTGTTCCAGACGAGGTATGTAGGCAGGTGGTCGTGCGAGACCACTCCGGGCAACCTTTTTCTTTTTTGTGTGTGTTTACTTGTTATCTGATTGCGTGTTTGGTTCGGATGCCGACGTAAGCCCAATGATTGGCTGTCGGGCTCCACGTTTGCCCTTTTGAGTGTGTTTTGGTTCGGATGCTGACGTAATTCCATCAAGTGGTTGTCGGGCTCCATGTTTGCCATCTGTTTGTGCGTTTTGTGTTGTTTGGCGTGCGTAAGCCGAACTACAGTGGCTCTGATTCTCGTTCCAGACGAGATATGTAGGCATAGGACGCGATGTCCTATCGAGCTCCCTTCTCTTAACCCCACCTGCGTTCCCCTGTGTGTGTGTGTGATGTTTAGCAACCTTTTATTTTCTTAGAACGTGGATCCCGTCGAGTACGACGGACGTGAGGGGTGCTAATACCTTCCCCTTGCGTAACCGACTCCCTTACCCTTTCTCTTTGGTTTTCGCGAGACCATTTCCTTTCCAGGTTTCTCTGAGCGTTTCCTTTCCCTATCTTGGGATAAATAACGCGCAGTGGCGGCTCTGTGTTGTGTTTTTATTTGAGTCCCGCCGGTTGTTTTTTCGCGGATGCGACAGCTGGCGACTCTGCTGGGGATTCTAATAGATGTTGACCTGTGCTGGTCCATTGTCCCTAAGCGAGTCCTTCCTAGCGTTCTAGGATAGTTTAGGTTGCTTGTGGTGCTTTATTTATTGCATTTATTATTCTAACCATTGTATATATTTGCATTAATATCTGCATGCATCATACTATCATGTTGTTGCCGTCCTCTGTGCAGGTGGTTCATCTGTTTGGGGTGGGTGTTCTGAGTGGGGCTAAAACCCAGGCCCGAGTATACACCTAGGATTAGTGTGGTCTCGCGTTCCTCATTTGCTTTATCAGCATATTGTTGCAACGTGACATACCACAAGCCAGACGAGGTTCATTTGATAGTGCTTTCCTCTGTGGGGTACTCCACTTTGGTTGAGTTACTTCATCTGAGCTGTTGACTCTGGTGACCGATCATTTCCCGGATCTTTGGTTTAGACGATCTTAAGGGAGCTACAATGGCACACCCGAAAGGGCAAACCCATTGAGTATCTCTGCCCGATTGTCGAGACTATTATCCGCCTTAGGGTGACCTGATTAGAATTTACCTGTGAGGGGAGGGTGATTCTTTCAGATGCATGTTCAGATGTATGATCAGATGGTGACTATTTGTTCCGTGGATCAGAGCCGTATTTATAAGTCGGATTTATGGTCATTTATTGCCAAGACGCCGGAATGCTGTCCGTGGTATTTATCAGTGGGGATCCGTTTATTTCAGGATTCCCCGGGCCGATTGAGATGGTTATGGGTTATCTATTCAGTGGATCTCAGTGATGATGATGATGATGTATCTTCCGTTTATTTCGGAATCCTTGAGTCGGATTTACGGTTAATCAGACTTCAGATGGTTGTGATCGGTTCGGAAATCAGGGTTGTGATTCAGAGCAACAGATGATCAGATGACTTGGAGGATGGCCCAGTGCATTGCATACATCTGCATCATTCTCATTTTGCATTCATCTGCATCAAACCTACGTCTAGCCATATGGGGAGTATTATGGATTGAGATTCTGGTTGAGAGACATCTTGAATTTCAGAATGTGGATGCCGGATTATTATCTGTCTCGATGAAACCAGAATCAAAGGACGGAATCTTCCTCATATGGGTAGATGTTGCATTCATGCATATTAACCCATTTGCTGTTTTGTAGGTGTCAACCGGTGCGCATAGCTCGTTTGCTCAGATATCCTGCTAGGGGCAACAAATCCAAACTGATGGATCCTCCCAACGCCGATGTAGCGGTGTATTCGTCGCTATATGATCTATCGATTGAATCATAAGCTAAGAGATACAATGAAATTTCGAGTCGCCACCGCACTTTTATTTATCCAAAGGACTGGCTAAAAAGCGAACAAAAGCCTAAGAAGTTTTACACGTAGAAAACTAATAAAAAGATCAGAGAGTCTGGGTAAGGGGTAAATTACGCAATGGGAAGGTGTTAGGCACCCACTACGTCCTAGGTACTCCTAGGGAGCCCTTTTCACACTTGTTGTAAAAGATTGTTATTTGTTATGACATAAATATTGTGCAAACATGATTGGGATGATGAGAAAAGAATATACAAGTTAATTATTTTTGTGTTATTGGGTTTGAACGGATGAACCCGCTGCCTACGTACCTTCCATCAAAGGTAAGGATCAAAACGCCGTAGTTCGGCTAAAAGATTTCCAAAAGTTGGTGGATTCAGTTTTAAACACAAGCACTGAGGCTTTTCATTATCAATGGGAGAACACTCGACCAAAAAACAACATCCACCATGCGAGGATAGCTTCGACGTACAAGAGGGGTTAGCCCTGTTTTCAGTACGGAAGTCTTACTGTCGACTCACTAAGGATAGGCAAGATTTACATCAACCACAATGATAATTGAAACCTATGGCTAATGTGAAAAGATTAACAATGGACAAAGCCAAAACAAGTGAATGAGTGAAGTTAATTGATTGTGATTATGAAAGGAGTCAAAGTATGATTAAGATTGATTCAAAAGAAGTGTTATGAAATGAGTTTGAAAAAAGTCAAGGACTTGGGTCCAGGTTTTTAGTTAGAAAACATGAAGATGTTTGCACAATAACTATGTCAAGTTTGAAATCAAAGTGTGAAAAGGTTTAGGACATAATGAATGAATGGATGAGAATGGATTATAAAACTTCTTAGAAGGTTCATTTCTTGAGATCATATAGGAGATGATTCAAGTGTGTCCTTTGGAATAGCAATGGATAATAATAGACAAACAAAGAAAGTCAACAAAAGCGGATATCGGATGCCAATCACTGGGCTTATACCAATCTCCTAAAATAAAACTGGATATCAGATGCCACTCAATGGTCTTACACTAATCTCCTCAAACAAAGAAATAAAAGGCGGATACCGGATACCAATAGATGGATTTACACCAGTCTCCTAAAACAGAAATGGATATCAGATGCCACTCAATGGTCTTACACTAATCTCCTAAAACAAAATGAAACTTGGATACCGGATGCCAATCTGTCTGGACTTATACCAATATCCAACATATGATCATAGGAAAGCAAATGCCAACTAGCAGGGACTTACAGTTGCAACCTCACATAAACAAAGAAAAACAAAACCATGGAAGTCAGATGTCAATCTGTCTGGGCTTACTCTAACCTCCACTGTATGGTCCTAGGAATACAAATGCCAACTTGCAGGGACTTACAGTTGTATCCTCACATACAAACAGACAAAGCAACAAGTGATCATAGGAAAGCAAATGCCAACATGCAGGGACTTACAGTTGCAACCTCACATACAAATCAAACAGATCAAATTATGATCACAGGACAACAGATGCCAACTTATCGGGACTTATAACTGTATCCTCACATACAAATAAACCAAATAACAGAAGATATGAGTGACCAATGAGGTCTTACACTCTATCCTTCCATATCATAGGAGCAAATGCCAAAGCAATGGACTTACAATTGTCCTCAATGGGTAAGCAACAATGATAGCATCACAAAGATAAATGAGATGATCATGCATTAATGACAATTGATGATGATAAATGCATAACATACAAGCAAGCAAGTGCATATGAAGCAATCAGTCAACCAATGAATATCAAAACAGCACACTCTATAGCCAAAACAAGGGGGCTCACACAAGAGGGTTTGACTATGAAAGTCCACTGTAATAGGTAAATGTCGCTCTTAACCTTGCCATTGAGAGGCTAAGGTGAAGCAGATGAAAAGGAGATGAGGGGTGTGCCTCATTGCTTCTATCCCTGATCAGGGAGAGCATATAAGAAAGTGTGGGAGCTCAGAAAGATGGAGCTCTTTCCACATTATTGACTCGATTAGATCTTGGGTTTTTATCTCAATGCTTCAACCATGTAATGGGAGCAAGGAGAGGACTCACTGAATAGTAGGGGATAGGTTGCTTATCCCTACCTTCCACCAATTGCCTTACTTGAAGGACTTTTCCTGCTTGGGACAATTTTAAACACACACAGGCATTGCCTCTTAAGGAGGACTTCAGACAGTTTGCCCGGTCAAATAACAGACCGGGTCTCCAGACTACATGAAGAAGAAGTAATTATACCTCAAAAGCAATTGCTAAAAAGCAAAGCAAGCAACTAAAGCAACTAAAGTGTACCTGAAAAAGTCAAACTCATTAGTAAACAAGTCAACAGTTCAAAACAAAAGGAATGGATAAACAACAGTCAACCACAGAGGGACCAATGTGCAAAGCACAAGACTCAACTATATGAGTCACACCTACAAAACAAGGGTTAGCACATGATATATAATCCAACTCAATCAAATTTGAATGATCTTTGAGGCATTGGTGCTTAACCTGAAACATTAACTCAATTGTAAGCTCAAAAGACCACTAGGACTAGCCTAGGGTCAAAGATGAAAGAAAAGGTCAAAACAGCAAAGAAGAGTCAACCCAATTCATGTTCAAACATTTAAGAAGCTATCTCAATTGGATCCACACTCATATCATGCATCAATGTCATTTCATAAACAAAAGAATGCAAAGCATGGCAAAGGAAAGCATATAGAAGTCAACAGCAAGACTTCATTCAAAAGTCAACCCAAACAATCCCAAAAAAATATCAAATAAATCACATTCAATCCTAACATCTAGCATGGTAAGCATGTCAAATTTCATTGCATTTGGATGAGAGGAAGGCAGTCAATTAAAATCAAGAAGTCAAACCAGATTCAAGCATGCACAATGAAGGTCAACAAACATGGGTCAACTTCAAAAAATCATATCAAATTGAAAACAGAAGAGAAATGAATGAGATTAACACCAATGCAAAGCTCAAGGTGTCTAGTATGCACATATGAAATTTCATGATCATACAATAAGATATGAGAATTTCACAAAGGATTTGGAAACATGTATCACACAAAGTCAACAATTGACTAGGCAAGGAAGAAAATTCACAAACAAATGGGAAATTGCACCATTAAATCCAAGAAAAATCACACACAAACTAGACATGTAATAGATCATTCATGCAAAATTTCAAGTTATTTGGAAGCCAGGAAGCAGGTGAACAAAAATCATGAATTAGCATATCAATGGTGTGACACAAATTGTCACACCCTAGTTCAAAAATTCATATCTAGCAAACCACAAATGATAAATGCACAATCTCTACATCAAAACAAAGATGAAGGAGTCTAGTTACACCACAAAAAATTTCAGGGGCATTGGATACATCCTCATCATTTCACAAAAGGAATGGCCAAAGGTATCAAATGAGCATACATGACAAGAAAACTCATACCATTTAAAATCCAGCCAATCAAAAATTCAATAAAAATCATGATTAAATAGTAGACATTCTCATGAACATGATGGAAAAAATTGCATGATTTTTGGAGTTAAAATGAGAGAGAAATGAATTTTGCAAGTTGATGAAACAATTGGAACAAACATGAATACATAACATGGCATGGAGAGTCAACCAAGGTTGACCAGTGGCATATTTGAAATTACATGCACCACTTATCAAAACGCGGTGTTTAAGCAGGGGAAATGAAATGTTCCTATTGGCTGATGGCCAATGGAACAGTACACGCGCAGAAAACCACCAACAACAGCCAATTGAAATTCGTGTTTCAGAGCATGCTAGGGTTTTGAAGACTTAGGGTTTTTGAAATGGCAAGGCAGCATCATGTTATTACCAACATCAAAACAAAATCAAACACCATCATACAAGCAGCATGGCAGTTAGATAGTAGTGTTCATACAGCAACCAAATAAACAGTAAACCAAACATTGGTCAAGCAGATTTCTGGGCGGATTCAAAGAGTTCATGAACAGCAGGGCATATTCATGTTCATCATCCAACAACAAATTTCCAAAAGAAAAAACTCACACAACAGGGCATTGATGAGGTGATATCATGCAGCAAAAACAACCAACACACACGCATATATGAAGCTGGGTTTTCTGGGAAAAAATAATAGGGTTTTCAAAACAGCATGATCTTCATCACCTTCATGCAACTCGAAAATTCAAAATGCCCAGGATTTAAATGTAAGCATATCAAAAGCATCAGCATACATCAAGCATCACAAATATAACATCAAATTTCATTAAATCACTGCAAGCATGGCAAACCGAGCAAAAATACATTTGAGTACAAGAAATGAAATCCAGATTTCTCCATCATAACACAACCATTTCAAGCAAGGCATAGTTCCTTAGAATCAGCATCAAAAGACCTTTCATAAACATAGCATAATTTAGAGAAAGAAGGAATTCAAAACTTTACTTGGTTTTGAAGAAAAATTGAAACAATGTTGTTCTGATGGATGCAGCTCGAAACAGGAGTTCACAATGCCTTGAAATGATGAAAACTTGAGGTGAGTAAGCTTAATGGTACTTGGAAGCCTTCACAGCTCGAATGGCCATTGTTGGTTCTGTCTCATCCTGCGAAAAATCAACCGGCGAGACTCAAAAATAAAACACACAGAGCCGCCACTAAACGTTATTTATCCCAAGATAGGGAAAGGAAACGCTCAGAGAAACCTGGAAAGACATGGTCTCGCGACCAGAGAGAAAGGGTAAGGGAGTCGGTTACGCAAGGGGAAGGTATTAGCACCCCTCACGTCCTAGGTACTCCTAGGGATCCACGTCCTAGAATAAAGAAAAGGTTGCTAAACATCACACACACACACAGGGGAACGCATGTGGGGTTAAGAGGAACGGGCTCGATAAGGTATCGCACCTTATGCCTACATATCTTGTCTGGAACAAGAATCAGAGCCACTGTAGTTCGGCTTACACACGCCAAACAACACCAAAACGCACAAACAAGCAAGGGTGGCAAACATGGAGCCCGACAACCAATTGATGGAATTACGTCGGCATCCGAACCAAAACACACTCAAAACGGCAAACGTGGAGCCCGACAGCCAATCACTGGGCTTACGTCGGCATCCGAACCAAACACAATCAGATAACAGGTAAACACACGCAAAAAAGAAAAAGGTTGCCCGGAGTGGTCTCGCACGACCACCTGCCTACATACCTCGTCTGGAACGAGGATCAGGGCGATGTAGTTCCCCTGAAAGGGACTAAATTGCTAACCAGAAACCGGGGAAAGATACACGACTAGGGAGCTGAGACTCGAGCCTAATGTTGTCATGCATCGTTAACCCTAAGTTTGGTTTTCTATCCTACTTGCATAAGCAAACTAACCTAACCAGGAAAGAAGCTAACACACAAGCATACAATCAGATCATACATCAAATGAGAACAGGCATCTCAAACAAGCATGTCAATCAGATATCCACATATCACACGCTATAACCAAACAAGAAGCTCAATCAATGGGGTTTGACCGCCGAAGCGAGTCGTCTGTACAGGCTGGGTTTGCTCTTAACCTTGCCATTACGAGGCTAAGGTGAAGCAGATGAAAGGATGAAGTGAGGATCAGACCTCACAGCTCTTATCCCTAACCAGGGAGAGCTGACAAATGAGCATGGGTCCAGAATAGGGGAACCCTTCTATACTCGATGACTCTGACACAACAGATCTTGGGCTTTTGATCTCAATGCTACAACCATGTAATGGGAGCAAGGAGAAGACTCAACTGAATAGTGGGGGACAGGTTGCTTGTCCCTACCTTCCACCAATTGCCTTACTTGAAGGGCTTTCACCTGCTTGGGCTTAAAAATAAACAACCACAATCATTGCCTCTTAAGGAGGACTTCAGACAATTTGCCCGGCCCGGTAACAGCCGGGTCTCCAGACTACATGAAGTTTTAAGAAGTTACCTCAATGCAAATTGCTTATGCAAAGCAAAGCAAAGCAATAGTTCACAAGGAACTGAGCAACTAAAGTACCTGGAAACAATCAAACTCAGTCAGTATTCAATCAGACAAATTGTACAGCAAACAATCAAACAGTTTAAACAATACAACACAAAGCAAGCTCAAGGCTTAAGCCCAAGCTCCAACACCTACAAAACAATGTTATGTTAGTGTACAAACATCCACAACATCAATTAAAATCAACTTGTATCATTCTCCATGTACATTGCTTTTTTGATCCTGAAAAATCAAGCAAATGTTAGCAACTAGACCACTAGGCCAAGCCTAGGGTCCCAAAGCAAGAAAAAAGTTAAAACAGCAAGGTATCCACCATCCAACATCAAATTAACATCAAACAAGAGCAAACATCCTTGGTCTCATGTTTATATCATCCATCAAGTTCAATTCATGCACAAGGATTTAAATGTAAGCATATCAAAAGCATCAGCATACATCAAGCATCACAAATATAACATCAAATTTCATTAAATCACTGCAAGCATGGCAAACCGAGCAAAAATACATTTGAGTACAAGAAATGAAATCCAGATTTCTCCATCATAACACAACCATTTCAAGCAAGGCATAGTTCCTTAGAATCAGCATCAAAAGACCTTTCATAAACATAGCATAATTTAGAGAAAGAAGGAATTCGAAACTTTACTTGGTTTTGAAGAAAAATTGAAACAGTGTTGTTCTGATGGATGCAGCTCGAAACAGGAGTTCACAATGCCTTGAAATGATGAAAACTTGAGGTAAGTAAGCTTAATGGTACTTGGAAGCCTTCACAGCTCGAATGGCCATTGTTGGTTCTTGAAGAAAACAGAACTTGGAGAGGCGGCACAGGTGAGGTTTTCTGGTTCAATATGCTCCCAAATGTTGATTAGATGATGAAGGGATCAAGGGTTGCTCGAACACTTTGAAGCTTTGAGCAGAAAAATTCAAAATGGCCAAAATGCAAAATGAGAGAAAAGAGTTTTCTGGTCGGCTGCTGCTATTCTCTAGGGTTGAAAATGAGCAGAAAATATGCTCTTATACTTCTGTTTAGCATTGGTTTAGGAAGTGCTAAACTTGTTTATGCTAAATGAAGTGATTTGCAAAAGTTGCTAATTTTGACACAAGGCATATGGAGGGTGTATGGCTGCACGAATGGGCCTCAAACAGGCTGCCAGTAACATTTGTGTATGCTGTTTTTGGTCTGCTCTTGAATTGCTAACATTGCCTTGTTTGAAAGGAAGTCATTTGCAAAATTTGCCAACTTTGCACCTTTGGTCAAAATAGTAGTATGATGATAGCACGAGCATGATTTTAGGCTTGGAGCAAATTGCAAATACCATATGAAACAAATCCCAATTGGCCAAATGGTGTGAAAAGTCTTAATTCAAAAAGTCAATGGTTGGTCAAACTTGAAATGAATAAAGTCAAGGCCAAAAATGCCATTTTGAATGGTAGGGTTTTGGAGGATGATGAATGAATTTTTGGAAAGAGGGTGTTAAATGGAGTGTGTAGGAAAAAATCCCACCAAATTTGGCCAAAGGAATCATGAGATATGCTCATTTGAAGTTCAAAAATTGGTGAAAATGAATTGATTATATCTTGCAAACCACACATGGGATTTGGGAGTTCTTGGACTTTTTGAAAATGGGAGAACAAGATCTTCAACTTTCATGTTGGGCAAAAATTCATTTGAAGCTTGTATCATGATGCAAGTTGAGGATCAAGAAGTTACTATTTTTGGCAGTTGAAATTACAGGTCCACTTTCTATTTTGGGAAATTTCTGATTTTGCTTCAAATTCTTCCATGATGAGGTTGGACATGATATATGAGGCTTGTATAAGCATGAATGAGCTCCTTCAAATCAATTCTATCCATCAAATCACTGATTAAATCCACAGTTGACCAAGTTTGACTTTTCTAAGGTTTTGGATGATTGAACCACTTCTGATGAATTCCAAACCCTAATTCTTTGAGATCTTGATTCCAAATGATGTCCCAAGTTATATGAACTCTTGATTATTGATCATGGTGCCCAAATTCTGCAAGAATGGCCACCATCCATTGCTTTGACTGACTGTTGACTGTCTTTGACCTAATTGCTGATGATTGCTTCAACTGCAAGCAACAAGGTTAGACTGACAATATTTTTGTACTTTTTGGTTAGTAAACATATGAAAAGCAAAGATATACAAGTGCAAGGCATGCTTGGTGATCAAGAACCAAACTCACAAAGCAACCTACCCACTAGGAGGGAAACCAGGGCATGCAATGATCCTTGAGGCCATGATATGATATGATATGGGCCATGAGGGATCTTAGGGCCCAAAATTGGGGTCTTACAGATGCCCCTATTTAAGGTCATTCTATCCGGAGAAGTGAAGTTTAGAAATCTTCATCTCGACGCGATAGAATGGGCTTAAATAACAGTAATGAGACAAATTTTGGTTCCTAAGAGACCTCATGATGCAAATGTATGCATGCAAAAGACACAAATTCTGTGGGAGAATATGATTCACACAGAAGAAAAGACGATCCATCGGAGTAGTACATTCACCAGGAACAGAGACTCTAACAAGACTCTAGTTGGGAATAAACAAAACTGACACAGCGTGAACAAGACACGACTCTGATTAGGAAACAACAGAAAACAGACTGGAGAACTCACTGGGGAGTGAAGGACTCAAACTGGGGAAAAGGTTTCCAAATGGAAAATAAATCCATTGGAGAGACACAAGCTGACTCCTGGGGGAGAAGCAACAAGAAAACTTCACTGAGGAAGCACCAAACAAAATGAGATGTTACCAGGCATAAGGGTAACAAACTCAGGAAAATCTGACTCCACAGGGGGACCGAGGTCATAATAGGGAGCAGAAAGGAGGGAACACCAAGGATACCGGTTACTGGGTATATAATAGGTGACCGACCAAAGCGTGAA
The DNA here is from genome assembly GCF_024323335.1 of Lathyrus oleraceus. Lineage (NCBI taxonomy): Eukaryota > Viridiplantae > Streptophyta > Magnoliopsida > Fabales > Fabaceae > Lathyrus > Lathyrus oleraceus. The sequence continues at coordinate 453,664,284 of NC_066579.1, forward strand.
TTGGATTTCACTTCCAAAACACTCATCATCCTGAAGAGAGCTAGAAAAGCAAACTTGTTTATAGGATGGATATTCGATTCTACAAAGAATACGAATCTTACTCTGAGGGGAAAGCAACAAAGGATTGACCCAAGAGTGAACAAGACATATTATTCATTACCGGCAGACCGTGAATAATATACTCGAAAGGAAAATTATCCTGAACCGGTTACTGGGTTGTTTATAGGATAAGATCCGAAATCGTGAATTGGTTTGTGTTCCAAGACACTCATCATCCTGAAGAGAGCGAAAGCAAACTTGTTTAAAGGATGGACAAAAAACGTGAATTGGTGTGTGTTCCAAAACACTCATCACCCTGAAGAAAGCTAGAACAGCAGACTTGTTTAAGGATGGACAAAAAACGTGAATTGGTGTGTGTTCCAAAACACTCATCACCCTGAAGAAAGCTAGAAAAGCAAACTTGTTTAAAGGATGGCTGAAAAAAAACGTGAATTGGTGTGTGTTCCAAAACACTCATCACCCTGAAGAAAGCTAGAACAGCAGACTTGTTTAAGGATGGACAAAAAACGTGAATTGGTGTGTGTTCCAAAACACTCATCACCCTGAAGAAAGCTAGAACAGCAGACTTGTTAAAAGGATGGACAAAAAGCGTGAATTGGTGTGTGTTCCAAAACACTCATCACCCTGAAGAAAGCTAGAACAGCAGACTTGTTAAAAGGATGGACAAAAAACGTGAATTGGTGTGTGTTCCAAAACACTCATCACCCTGAAGAAAGCTAGAACAGCAGACTTGTTTAAGGATGGATATTCAATTCCACAAGGAATATGAATCTTACTCGACTGGGGAAGATCAACAAAGGACTCCAACCAAAGAGCGCATGAGACATATTATTCATTACCGGCAGACCGTGAATAATATACTCGCATGGAAAATTATCCTGAACCGGTTACTGGGTTGTTTAAGGACAAGATCCGAAATCGTGAATTGGTTTTCACTTCCAAAACACTCATCATCCGAAAGGAGGGCTTGAAAAAGCAAATCGACTTACAGGATGGGCATTCGAATCCATAACGGGAAAACGAATCTTACTCAAATGGGGACACAAACCCAAAGAGTGCATGAGATATAATATCCATTACCGGCAGACCGTGGATAAGATACTCGCATGAGATATATTATCTATTACCGTCAGAACGTAGATAATAAACTCGCATGGTAAGAAACACCAGAGATACCGGTTACTGGGTATATAATAGGTGATCTACCGAAAACGTGAATTGGATTTCACTTCCAAAACACTCATCATCCAAAACACAAACTGGTTAAAGGATGGATATTCGATTCTACAAAGAATACGAATCTTGCTCAGTTGGGGAAAATCAACAAAGGATTCCAACTAAAGAGCGCATGAGATATATTATTCATTACCGGCAGACCGTGAATAATACACTCGAAAGGAAAAGACACCAGAGATACCGGTTACTGGGTATATAATAGGTGACTATCCAAAACAGAGAGACAATCGATACCAAGCATCCGGGTAAACGAAAGACAACTCAAAGGGATAAATTGCAAGCATCCGGCAATTATCCAACAACAAGAAATATTCGACTCCACAAAGGGAAATAACGAATCTTACTCGACCAGGGAAACACGAAAGGCTTCGACTGAAGAGTGCATGAGATATATTATTCATTACCGGCAGACCGTGAATAATATACTCGCATGGAAGATTATCCACAACCGGTTACTGGGTTAATAAAGGATAAATCAACCGAAAAGAAAGGCATCGGGATACCAAACTAGGTATATAATGATGACCAATCAAAAGGAGCAACAGACATTACCAACAAAAGGGTAAATGAAAGGCGATCTGCTGAGGATAATTTGCAAGCATCCGGCAATTATCCACAGGGACTAGCTGGGGATGCATTGATGAACAATCAATGATCCGGGGAACAAAATCACTAGCAAACGGTGAAAAGACCCACTGGGGATAAAATTTCTAGCATACGGCAATTATCCACAAAAAACTTGCTAGGGATATAAGTGCTGATCTGAGCAACTTATCCGAGCAAAGGAAAATCAACATCAAGAACTAGATGAAGATAACCACAAAATTAGGGTTTACATCTACCGAATACGGGGTAGAAGACCAACAACTCTGCGTGGGGATAGAACAAATCACAAATCCACACGGGAAACCAAAATAGGGTTTATAACAAACCACAAACTGCTGAAGAGCAGGAAAATAGGATTTGCAACTACCGGGTAGTAGGTAGAAAACCAAAACTCTGGCTGGAGAATAAAAGGTGTATAACCACAAATTCTGTCAAGAAAGCCAGGAAAAGTAGGACTTATAACTACCGGTTATGAGGGTAGAGGCCCAAAAACATTCCGCTGGGGAACAACCCACTGGGAAGCACAAGACATTTGACAAATAGCCAATTCGGGAATAATCCGAAAAGGCAGACTGAATCAAGACTCATCCTAATGAGGATATAACTCAAATAGGAAAATCCATCCCAATATATGTGTTGGGAGGAAACGGAAGAAACCGTCATCCACGAGGATATATCTCGGTGGGGAACTGCAGAAGGAAAGACAACATTTTCTGCTTATGGGGTTGACTCTATATGGAGAGATTTATAACACCCGACATCTGCTTGGGGAGATCTGTAAAGAGATCTATATCACCATAGCAGGAGACACGACAAACAAAAGATATATGGCAAGAAATGCAACATGAATATCTGAATGTTTATGAATATGCATGAATATGCGTGATTTATGTTTGATGAATGCTGACAAAACAGACAATTCTAACACAAACAGGTTCAGGAACTAAACGCCCGGTATTATACTTCCAGGGGAAAAACCAGCTGGAGAGCCAATCTGCGGAGATCCACATGCTGTAAAGCAAAGATCTGCGGGTACTGCTGAAGAAGCAGAGGATCAAAGATATCAGGAAACAACCCAATCGGGGGTACAGAAAGTCACAACGGGCAAAACAACCACCAAGATGAATCTGTAAGGGAACAAGAGAAGTCCCAAAGTATCTGTAGGAGATCCCAGTGTCAACTGAGAAACAAAGGTGCATAAGCAAGCACGAACTGCTGTAGAAGCAAATCCACACAACTCCGCTGGGGGAATAACCCACTGAGGGAGAATGATATCATCCAAATAGAATTTAACTGCATAAGCAACTCTACTGGGAAAACTGTCGGCTACTCTCTTGGGAACAAACCACTGAGGGAGGACAGATCAAACGAGTAGATTCTGCAACGAACCACTCCACTTGGGGAGAATATACATAGCAAACTGATCGCAACAAGTAGATTCTGCAATAAAAGCCACTCTACTGGGGATCACAAACAGTCAGGAAATCAATCCGTTCACTGGAGGCTAGAGCCATCATCCGACCATACTGGGGATTGAAGGAGCAATCAGCAGGCAAACTTGCCACAACAAATACTCTGCAGACTAAGCTGAGGAAAAGATGGTTGCAAATACTGGGATGTCAACCCGAATCAACCACTGAGTAGGAAAATAAATCCTGCTCTGCTGAAGAGAAAAACTCTGATGGAGAGATAGCAACAAATCCGCAGACGACTTCGCCGGGGAAAAGGTAAAGTACTGGGTATCAAACTACTGACTTACCGGGTCTTCAAAAAAAAGAAAGCAACTGTGCTGAGGAAACAGACAGCTCCGCTGGCGACTGCACTGGGAAGAGTGACAACCACTCTGCTCGCGAATCTGATGGGGATATCAATAACATCTCTACTCACGACCCTGGTGGGGATGTTAATAACAACTCTACTTGCGACTCAGAGGGGAATATCAATCAATCAGTTATATTCATGACTGCGCTGAGGAGACAAATAAAGTCTGGGGATATGACCCACTGGAGAAAGTGACGGGGCACCAAGATGACAAACCATCAACCACCGAAACTTCTACAAGAAAACACCCATGCTGGGGGAACTGCTGCTGGAGAAAACGAAGTCTTCAACAACACTCTGCTTGCGACTATACTGGGGAACAACCCCACCAACAACTTTGTTGGAGGAACAACCTCAACAAAGATCTGGAGAAAGAAGATACAACCAAACCAGGAAAATGAACGAATGTCTTACCTGTTGGGAATCATGCCACCCTCGGGAGAGCACTGAGATATTCTTGAGTATCCTTTCAATCTTGTGAATGTTCACTTTGTTTAAAACAACAAATTTTGAAAATTTTGATTTTAAAACAATGACATTTTATCAATTTAAAACATGCAAAACATTTGTTGAATTGAAACAAATAAGAGTGCAAATAATTGGATAAAAAGCTCAAATTGATTTGATGGAATGGTAGTCTGCAAATGGCAAGACTTCATAGATCTGTACAAATTTGAAATCAGTGATATATATTGGAAGAGGGCTACATTGAACATAATGATCCTTTCTCTACCAATTTGAATCTCGATGTATCCGAAGCTTCAGTTGACGACGAATCGAGAATCTTCTGACGAAATGACGACTGATGAACAGAAAGTCTTGTCAGGATGCAGTTACTTGCCAAATCCCTAATTTTTGCCTAGATTGCCCCAGGGTGAGGTACTCAATCTAGCGGGATGCAAATATTTTCTTTTTTCAAGTCTCTAATTTTTGCCTGGATTACCCTTGCGGGTTCTCCACCGAGACGCTCATTTTTGCCTAAGCCGCCCTTTCGGGTTTTCAACTTAGCGAGCTATTCTGTTTTTTTTTATTTGTTTTTTTTTCATTTGCATATACTTTTTTTTTTATGCAAAGTATCTCTTGACTGCATCTGAATTCACAGGACGAGTGAAATCCTCCCCATCCATTATTGTAAGCATTAAAGCACCGCCTGAAAAGGCTCTCTTAACAACATATGGACCCTCGTAGTTTGGAGTCCACTTGCCCCTGGAATCGGGCGCGAAAGACAAAACTTTCTTGAGCACAAGGTCACCTTCTCGGAACACACGAGGCTTGACCTTCTTATCGAATGCTTTCTTCATTCTCTGCTGATATAATTGACCATGACACATGGCAGTCAATCTCTTTTCTCTTTGATCAAATTCAACTGGTCATAACGACTCTGAATCCATTCAGCATCAGTCAACTAGGGACTTTGAGGGTATACTTTTTCTTTTTTCTTTTGAAAAATCTTGAAATTTTTTTCTGATTTTTGATTTTTCATTCTTTTTCACCCTCCCCTTTTTTTTTTTTTTTTTTTTTTTTTTTTTTTTTTGATTGATTGCATTTGCAACGCCCCAGTTTGACTGTTTTGCTGATTCTCATGATACAGCTGAATGAGCTCCTTTGGTGCTCAAGAAGGCGGGTAATCTCATCAGGAATCCCCTTCAACATCATCTTCCTCTGCCTCAAATACAGGGAATTCAAAATTGGGAGATGGCGTTGGATCATTATGTTCAATGGGTTTTAGGATCAACCTGCATAATGATTTTAGTTAAGAAAAATTTCAGAATTTGAACAAGCAAATCATTATGCAGATGAAAAATGTTTGCTTTTATTTTTGTTTTTGTTTTTATGGTTTTTTGTGATCACTGATTTCATAAAGAAAAGCAAAAAGTGAAAACAAAGGAAAAACAAATGTTTAACAATGCAAAAATTGAATGAAAACATCATTGTATATATGCTTTGCCAACAATGTCATCACTTCTCCTTTTGGCATGGGAGAAGGGTTTCAAACAAAGTGAACAATTACTCTGATCTATGGATAACTGTAGGAACATCCACAGCGACCCAATTGTGGCAGACACCACCAGGAATAACAAAATTGTTCAGATCTTCTGCATCTTCTTCTTCAATGATAGCAGCAGCTTCCTCTTCTGCAGGTTGATCAGCATGGATGAATCCTCCACTCGTGAACAAACCTTGCTCATTGCATGCCCCAGAACCATAGCCAATGCCAGCCCGGGATCGATTGTCTTCAAGTTCAAGCACTTTCCCTAATCCAGCAACTGCACCACATTCAATGGCCAGCTTTGCATCACGGTAGGAAGTGAATGAAGGAGACTTCTTCTCGATTGGTTCGTCAATAGATAAAGCTTGAAACTGAGTTCCAACTTCATCCTCTGCGTCAATGTACGAGAAAGAAGACAGATGGCTGACCAGGAGAGCCTTTTCTCCCCCTACTACAACCAGTTTCTTGTTTTTGACAAACTTCAACTTCTGGTGTAGGGTGGATGTCACGGCGCCAGCCTCGTGAATCCATGGTCTGCCTAAGAGACAGCTGTATGATGGGTGGATATCCATTACTTGGAAAGTAACTTGGAAATCACTTGGTCCTATTTTGATTGGGAGATCAACTTCCCCAATCACGGTCTTGCGCGACCCATCAAAAGCTTTTACAACAACCCCACTCTGCCTCATAGGAGGACCCTGATATGCCAGTCGAGAGAGTGTGGATTTTGGCAATACATTAAGAGACGATCCAGTGTCCACCAATACATTGGACATTGCATCAGATTTGCAGTTCATTGAGATATGTAAAGCCATGTTGTGGTCTCTTCCCTCCTCAGGGAGATCAGCGTCACAAAAGCTCAAAGTGTTGCAGGCGGTAATGTTTGCAACAATACTATCAAATTGCTCAAGGGTGACGTCATGATCAACATACGCCAAGTCCAAGACCTTCTGCAGAGACTCCCAATGAGGTTCTGAATTCAGCAGTAAAGAAAGGATAGAAATCTTGGAGGGCGTGTGTAGAAGCTGGTCTACAATATTGTACTCACTCTTTCTGATGAGCCTCAGCATCTCATCAGATTCTTCATCAACAATGCCGCTTGGGCCACCTGAAGAAACAGGAGTCTTTTGTACGGATGAGGAGGGTTTGGCAACATCAAGTGCCGGATTATGAACATTCACAGCGGTTCCCACAGGGCGCTCCACAGTATCAGAAACAGTAGCCTTAGCAGGCGCAGAAAACACACGACCGCTTCGGGTCAACCCACTAACATCAGCAATAGTGGTTACAGAAGTTGAAGGCAAAGGCACTTCGACCCCATCCTGGACAGCAACAGGATTGTACCGGAATGGCACAGCTCGATCAGATGAATAAGGCACAGGGCCTGCCGGTTTAATGATCAAAGAAGGTGAAGCCTTGGGCTTGTTGCTATTGTAGCGAATAATAACGGGCTCTGGTAGCTTGAACACCGGCGAGATGACATTCACTTCAGGTTCAACTATATCAACATTGCGATTCTGGAGAATCTCAATGATACCTTCGTTCAACAACTGTTGAAGCTCTCGGCGGACCCGGTCACAACCCAAGCGATTAACCGAACAAACGCGGCACTTGTCGTGGTTATGCTCCAAATAGCTGTACTGACATAACATCTTATGTAAATCAACCAACGACTGCCTGATGTGGCTGACATACTTAACCTTGTATTTCCCAAGGCATTCCTGAATCATATTGACAGATTTCCCATGCGCAGGCAATGGGTTCTTGGTGACGTTCGGGTTCGAGTCCTCAAAACTCAGGATTCCACTTCTCATAAGGTCTTGAACCTTATTCTTCAGCGGGAAACAGTTCTCTACATTGTGGCCCGGAGCACCGGAATGGTAGATACAATGCTGGTCTGGTTTGTACCACCATTGCGGGTTTGCAGGAATAGCAGGAGGATCCTTGGGAGAAACCAATTTCCTCTCCAACAAGGAGGGATAAAGCTCTGCATATGTCATAGGGATTGGATCGAAGCTGACCCTCTTCCTATCATAATTCATGTTAGCTTGATTGGTTGTACTTCCACGAGGCTGGTAAGCCTGTTGCTGTGGACGCTGCTGTTGTTGCTGATATTGCGGTTGTGGATATTGCTGCTGATGCTGATATTGTTGAGCATTATCTTTGAACACAGGCGCTACATGAGCCACCTGGTGCTGATGACTGGCACGATGTGCAGGCTTCCTCTGAACAGAGGGTTTTCGATGTTTCGGCTGAGATTGCACGGCATGCGCTTCGCCTTCTTTCCTCTTAAACGCTCCATATCGCTTAGAGGAAGAACCATCATCTTTAGCTAACCGTCCTTCGCGGACACCTTCTTCAAGACGCATCCCCATGTTCACCATCTCGGTGAAATCAGAGGGAGCGCTTGCCACCATTCGTTCATAGTAAAATGAACCAAGAGTCTTCAGAAATATCTTGGTCATCTCTTTCTCTTCCAACGGTGGAGTGATTTGAGCTGCCAGCTCACGCCATCTCTGGGCGTATTCCTTGAACGACTCCTTATCTTTCTGGGACATGGCCCTGAGTTGATCTCGGTCAGGCGCCATATCAACATTATACTTATATTGCTTGACGAAAGCTTCGCCAAGATCGTTGAAAGACCGGATGTTGACGCTGTCCAAGCTCATGTACCATCTGAGCGCGGCACCAGACAAACTGTCTTGAAAATAATGGATCAGGAGTTGATCATTATCAGTTTGTGTTGACATCTTCCTGGCGTACATGACCAGGTGAGCCAATGGACAGGTGTTCCCTTTGTACTTTTCAAAGTCTGGGACCTTGAATTTGACTGGTATCTTCACACCGGGAACTAGGCAAAGTTCGGCTGCTGACTTGCCGAAGAGATCTTTGCCACGGAGAGTCCTCAATTCCTTTCTCAGCTCAAGGAATTGATCGTTCATTGCATCCATCTTTTCATGAACATCTGAGCCCTCAGAAGCCTCAGAGTGATAGATGGTGTCGTCTACCCTAGGCATGGTATGCACGACAGGAGGAGCGGGAACAGGGACCGGGCTAGATGTCGGCATTTGAGCAAAGGTAGGAGCTGGCAGATCAGGCATAAAGCCTGGAGGCATCCCCCAAGGAAAACTGGGAGGCATGGCATTGGGCTGATGGGCACTGACTGGCACCGTTGAAGTAGCCACTTCAGAAATAACCGTCCGCTGAACGGGAGTTGCTGGCTGTGGAGCAGGCTGATTCTGAGCAGCAAGAAGTTGCTCCATCAAAGCGCCAAGTCTGGCGACCTCTTCTCTTAGACCTTGGTTCTCTTGTTCCAACTGCTCCATGATTCTGGCAGAGTTGACTCTTGTATAATACCGGTGAGTCAGCTTGTCTTCAAAATAAATGAAGAACAGAGGTTAGAACCAGAAGACCAGAAACAAAGGGTACCTGTTTATGCAAGAATGATGCATGAAATGCTTGTGCAGATGCTTTGTTTTCAAGGAACCCTTAGGGTATTTTTTGCAATATTTTGAATATTTAAACATTCTAATTGCTCATGGAAGATATTTCATTCAAAATATTGAAACAAAGAAATACAGCATTTTTGATTCATTACAAAGAGAAAAGGTAAATGACATCCTATGGATCCCTAGAAGCTCGGGATGCTGGAGTACGAGAAGTGCACAACTTCTTGATCTCTCTCTCATAGGCAGCCTCCATATCAGCTTTCTCTTTTGCAAGTCGATCATACCTCCTCTTCCAGAATTTGGATGACTGAGGAAGCAGAGAAGTCCAAGCGTCGTTTGGATCGTCGATCACTCGGTGCTCGAGAAATTCAATCATAGCATCCTTCTCCTTGAGCTGCTGCAGCAATTCCTCTCTCTCGCGGATCCAAGCACGCGAAAGGTCTTCTTCTCTCAACTCCTCTACACGTTGGGTAGGGAGGGTTGAAGGCCCGGCCATATCCAACGGTGTAGGTCTTGGATAATCATATGGCATCAGGTAGGTAGCAGCCCTCTGTCTGACCCAAGAGGTGTATGGCTCCAAAGCAATGCAGTTCTTTGGACCCAATTCATTTCTACCTTTCTTGTGAATAGTGCGCCAAGCACGGACAAATCTGGCTTTCAGGCCTTGGGGATCTTTACCCTCCTGAAAGAACACATCTTCTAACAGGATGTTATTAGGTTTATCCTTTAGGGGAAACCCAAGCTGACGACGTGCAAGAATAGGATTGTAGGTAATCCCACCACATGTACCAAGAAGAGGCACATTAGGGAATTCACCACAATAATCAATGATCTGGACGGTATCGTACACGCGATCATACCAGGTGATATCATCATTGGTGAGAGACATGAGTCTCTGAGACCACCGTAGACATCCCTTGTTCTCCTTGAAAGCAACTGTCTGCGGCAAGTGCGAAATAAACCACTTGTACAGCAGGGGTAGACAGCAGACAATAACTCCTCCATTCTTCATATTCCTCAGATGCAAGGAGACATACGCATCGCCCAACAAAGTCGGAACTGGATTAAGGACTGCAAAGATCCTAATGGCGTTCATGTCCACGAACTTGTCGAAGTTGGGAAACAGCACCAATCCATAGATGAGTAGCACAAATAGAGCCTCAAAGGCATCCTCACTCATGGCCTTCCCATAAAAGGTAGCTTGGGCAATGAGGAACTCGGAAGGAAAACCCTGAATTCCGCCTTTGGTAGTCAGATTAGCTCTAATCAGATCTTCATCTATGTGCAACAGGCTGGAAATCTCTCGAGCAGATGGAATACTCTCTAGGCCACTGAACGGCACTTGATCCAGAATCGGAATCCCAATAAGGTGAGAGTATTCTTCCAAAGTTGGCAACAACTGGAAGTCCGGAAATAAGAAGCAATGATGCAAGGGATCGTAGAACTGAGCCAGAGTACTCATCAATCCCTCATCAACCTGAGTAGTGAGCAGAGGTAGAAGCTTCCCATAGAGAGCTTTGAAACCCAAAGGATCTAATACATACGATGTCAGATTCCTTAACTCTTTTACATCGGGCTGCTTGAAGCTGTACTTCTTTGTATGCCTTTTCGGTCTTTCCATGTCTGAAAATTTTGCAAATAACCCTTTAAGTTCCTTGAAAATTTTCTCTTTTTTGATGACATGAATGCGTGAATGTATGAATGCAACAAACACACTCAAGGATCAAGCAAAGCACACCAAACAAGGGTCGTGGGAAAGCTCTATGTATCCCTAATATCAATCATCCATTTTGGTGGATTTAGGTTTTCACCTTATCGACACCCAAGTTCCATTGATATTAACGGTACATGAACCGGTTCAGACATTCTTAATATCAACCAGCCGCTTTGGTGGATTTTAGGTTTTACACCCGATCCGGGATCCATTGATATTAACAATATTTGAACGACTCAACCACGAATCACGGGTTTGTTGAGAGTCACGAGCATGGAGTATCGGTTAAGAACCACCCAAAGGGAGTGTACTAGGGTTTAAACCTGCCAGACATGTTCTATCAGAGGTTCCCATAATCATCGTTCCATCTTTCGAATATTATCGGAGGAACGAATACTCGTATTCCAAGAATATTCTCAAGAGAAACTCTTATGAGTGTAGTATCGCGTGACAATCGTATCAGAACTTACATCTGAACGACCTCCGCACTACGGTCCTAAAAATAGGCCAAGATGGGTTTGGTAAACTAAGGTCCTTGGCTTCTGCGGAACATGATTGAAAGAATAATGCCTAACCACAAATAACTTGTGTGACATTATTAGTTCAACATGACCTCCACCAAGTGAATGGGCTCGCAAGTCAACTGGCTAAGGAATACTCCACACCAGTCAACAAGACTATGCCATTCTCCTATCCTAGAGTGCACTCGAGTTCGGGTATAGAACTCATCTCACAGATCACCAAAGCAAACAGCAATTGTATATCAAGCAATTCACACATTACAATCAATACAGTGATCCCAAATTATACAAAAATATGTCAAATAATAGATAACAATATAGCACAACAAGGGTGAAAAGTAGGCAATACCACCAAGGATTCTGGTGAGATTCCCCAGTGGAGTCGCCACTTTTCTGTAGCGGTGTATTCGTCGCTATATGATCTATCGATTGAATCATAAGCTAAGAGATACAATGAAATTTCGAGTCGCCACCGCACTTTTATTTATCCAAAGGACTGGCTAAAAAGCGAACAAAAGCCTAAGAAGTTTTACACGTAGAAAACTAATAAAAAGATCAGAGAGTCTGGGTAAGGGGTAAATTACGCAATGGGAAGGTGTTAGGCACCCACTACGTCCTAGGTACTCCTAGGGAGCCCTTTTCACACTTGTTGTAAAAGATTGTTATTTGTTATGACATAAATATTGTGCAAACATGATTGGGATGATGAGAAAAGAATATACAAGTTAATTATTTTTGTGTTATTGGGTTTGAACGGATGAACCCGCTGCCTACGTACCTTCCATCAAAGGTAAGGATCAAAACGCCGTAGTTCGGCTAAAAGATTTCCAAAAGTTGGTGGATTCAGTTTTAAACACAAGCACTGAGGCTTTTCATTATCAATGGGAGAACACTCGACCAAAAAACAACATCCACCATGCGAGGATAGCTTCGACGTACAAGAGGGGTTAGCCCTGTTTTCAGTACGGAAGTCTTACTGTCGACTCACTAAGGATAGGCAAGATTTACATCAACCACAATGATAATTGAAACCTATGGCTAATGTGAAAAGATTAACAATGGACAAAGCCAAAACAAGTGAATGAGTGAAGTTAATTGATTGTGATTATGAAAGGAGTCAAAGTATGATTAAGATTGATTCAAAAGAAGTGTTATGAAATGAGTTTGAAAAAAGTCAAGGACTTGGGTCCAGGTTTTTAGTTAGAAAACATGAAGATGTTTGCACAATAACTATGTCAAGTTTGAAATCAAAGTGTGAAAAGGTTTAGGACATAATGAATGAATGGATGAGAATGGATTATAAAACTTCTTAGGAGGTTCATTTCTTGAGATCATATAGGAGATGATTCAAGTGTGTCCTTTGGAATAGCAATGGATAATAATAGACAAACAAAGAAAGTCAACAAAAGCGGATATCGGATGCCAATCACTGGGCTTATACCAATCTCCTAAAATAAAACTGGATATCAGATGCCACTCAATGGTCTTACACTAATCTCCTCAAACAAAGAAATAAAAGGCGGATACCGGATACCAATAGATGGATTTACACCAGTCTCCTAAAACAGAAATGGATATCAGATGCCACTCAATGGTCTTACACTAATCTCCTAAAACAAAATGAAACTTGGATACCGGATGCCAATCTGTCTGGACTTATACCAATATCCAACATATGATCATAGGAAAGCAAATGCCAACTAGCAGGGACTTACAATTGCAACCTCACATAAACAAAGAAAAACAAAACCATGGAAGTCAGATGCCAATCTGTCTGGGCTTACTCTAACCTCCACTGTATGGTCCTAGGAATACAAATGCCAACTTGCAGGGACTTACAGTTGTATCCTCACATACAAACAGACAAAGCAACAAGTGATCATAGGAAAGCAAATGCCAACATGCAGGGACTTACAGTTGCAACCTCACATACAAATCAAACAGATCAAATTATGATCACAGGACAACAGATGCCAACTTATCGGGACTTATAACTGTATCCTCACATACAAATAAACCAAATAACAGAAGATATGAGTGACCAATGAGGTCTTACACTCTATCCTTCCATATCATAGGAGCAAATGCCAAAGCAATGGACTTACAATTGTCCTCAATGGGTAAGCAACAATGATAGCATCACAAAGATAAATGAGATGATCATGCATTAATGACAATTGATGATGATAAATGCATAACATACAAGCAAGCAAGTGCATATGAAGCAATCAGTCAACCAATGAATATCAAAACAGCACACTCTATAGCCAAAACAAGGGGGCTCACACAAGAGGGTTTGACTATGAAAGTCCACTGTAATAGGTAAATGTCGCTCTTAACCTTGCCATTGAGAGGCTAAGGTGAAGCAGATGAAAAGGAGATGAGGGGTGTGCCTCATTGCTTCTATCCCTGATCAGGGAGAGCATATAAGAAAGTGTGGGAGCTCAGAAAGATGGAGCTCTTTCCACATTATTGACTCGATTAGATCTTGGGTTTTTATCTCAATGCTTCAACCATGTAATGGGAGCAAGGAGAGGACTCACTGAATAGTAGGGGATAGGTTGCTTATCCCTACCTTCCACCAATTGCCTTACTTGAAGGACTTTTCCTGCTTGGGACAATTTTAAACACACACAGGCATTGCCTCTTAAGGAGGACTTCAGACAGTTTGCCCGGTCAAATAACAGACCGGGTCTCCAGACTACATGAAGAAGAAGTAATTATACCTCAAAAGCAATTGCTAAAAAGCAAAGCAAGCAACTAAAGCAACTAAAGTGTACCTGAAAAAGTCAAACTCATTAGTAAACAAGTCAACAGTTCAAAACAAAAGGAATGGATAAACAACAGTCAACCACAGAGGGACCAATGTGCAAAGCACAAGACTCAACTATATGAGTCACACCTACAAAACAAGGGTTAGCACATGATATATAATCCAACTCAATCAAATTTGAATGATCTTTGAGGCATTGGTGCTTAACCTGAAACATTAACTCAATTGTAAGCTCAAAAGACCACTAGGACTAGCCTAGGGTCAAAGATGAAAGAAAAGGTCAAAACAGCAAAGAAGAGTCAACCCAATTCATGTTCAAACATTTAAGAAGCTATCTCAATTGGATCCACACTCATATCATGCATCAATGTCATTTCATAAACAAAAGAATGCAAAGCATGGCAAAGGAAAGCATATAGAAGTCAACAGCAAGACTTCATTCAAAAGTCAACCCAAACAATCCCAAAAAAATATCAAATAAATCACATTCAATCCTAACATCTAGCATGGTAAGCATGTCAAATTTCATTGCATTTGGATGAGAGGAAGGCAGTCAATTAAAATCAAGAAGTCAAACCAGATTCAAGCATGCACAATGAAGGTCAACAAACATGGGTCAACTTCAAAAAATCATATCAAATTGAAAACAGAAGAGAAATGAATGAGATTAACACCAATGCAAAGCTCAAGGTGTCTAGTATGCACATATGAAATTTCATGATCATACAATAAGATATGAGAATTTCACAAAGGATTTGGAAACATGTATCACACAAAGTCAACAATTGACTAGGCAAGGAAGAAAATTCACAAACAAATGGGAAATTGCACCATTAAATCCAAGAAAAATCACACACAAACTAGACATGTAATAGATCATTCATGCAAAATTTCAAGTTATTTGGAAGCCAGGAAGCAGGTGAACAAAAATCATGAATTAGCATATCAATGGTGTGACACAAATTGTCACACCCTAGTTCAAAAATTCATATCTAGCAAACCACAAATGATAAATGCACAATCTCTACATCAAAACAAAGATGAAGGAGTCTAGTTACACCACAAAAAATTTCAGGGGCATTGGATACATCCTCATCATTTCACAAAAGGAATGGCCAAAGGTATCAAATGAGCATACATGACAAGAAAACTCATACCATTTAAAATCCAGCCAATCAAAAATTCAATAAAAATCATGATTAAATAGTAGACATTCTCATGAACATGATGGAAAAAATTGCATGATTTTTGGAGTTAAAATGAGAGAGAAATGAATTTTGCAAGTTGATGAAACAATTGGAACAAACATGAATACATAACATGGCATGGAGAGTCAACCAAGGTTGACCAGTGGCATATTTGAAATTACATGCACCACTTATCAAAACGCGGTGTTTAAGCAGGGGAAATGAAATGTTCCTATTGGCTGATGGCCAATGGAACAGTACACGCGCAGAAAACCACCAACAACAGCCAATTGAAATTCGTGTTTCAGAGCATGCTAGGGTTTTGAAGACTTAGGGTTTTTGAAATGGCAAGGCAGCATCATGTTATTACCAACATCAAAACAAAATCAAACACCATCATACAAGCAGCATGGCAGTTAGATAGTAGTGTTCATACAGCAACCAAATAAACAGTAAACCAAACATTGGTCAAGCAGATTTCTGGGCGGATTCAAAGAGTTCATGAACAGCAGGGCATATTCATGTTCATCATCCAACAACAAATTTCCAAAAGAAAAAACTCACACAACAGGGCATTGATGAGGTGATATCATGCAGCAAAAACAACCAACACACACGCATATATGAAGCTGGGTTTTCTGGGAAAAAATAATAGGGTTTTCAAAACAGCATGATCTTCATCACCTTCATGCAACTCGAAAATTCAAAATGCCCAGGATTTAAATGTAAGCATATCAAAAGCATCAGCATACATCAAGCATCACAAATATAACATCAAATTTCATTAAATCACTGCAAGCATGGCAAACCGAGCAAAAATACATTTGAGTACAAGAAATGAAATCCAGATTTCTCCATCATAACACAACCATTTCAAGCAAGGCATAGTTCCTTAGAATCAGCATCAAAAGACCTTTCATAAACATAGCATAATTTAGAGAAAGAAGGAATTCAAAACTTTACTTGGTTTTGAAGAAAAATTGAAACAATGTTGTTCTGATGGATGCAGCTCGAAACAGGAGTTCACAATGCCTTGAAATGATGAAAACTTGAGGTGAGTAAGCTTAATGGTACTTGGAAGCCTTCACAGCTCGAATGGCCATTGTTGGTTCTGTCTCATCCTGCGAAAAATCAACCGGCGAGACTCAAAAATAAAACACACAGAGCCGCCACTAAACGTTATTTATCCCAAGATAGGGAAAGGAAACGCTCAGAGAAACCTGGAAAGACATGGTCTCGCGACCAGAGAGAAAGGGTAAGGGAGTCGGTTACGCAAGGGGAAGGTATTAGCACCCCTCACGTCCTAGGTACTCCTAGGGATCCACGTCCTAGAATAAAGAAAAGGTTGCTAAACATCACACACACACACAGGGGAACGCATGTGGGGTTAAGAGGAACGGGCTCGATAAGGTATCGCACCTTATGCCTACATATCTTGTCTGGAACAAGAATCAGAGCCACTGTAGTTCGGCTTACACACGCCAAACAACACCAAAACGCACAAACAAGCAAGGGTGGCAAACATGGAGCCCGACAACCAATTGATGGAATTACGTCGGCATCCGAACCAAAACACACTCAAAACGGCAAACGTGGAGCCCGACAGCCAATCACTGGGCTTACGTCGGCATCCGAACCAAACACAATCAGATAACAGGTAAACACACGCAAAAAAGAAAAAGGTTGCCCGGAGTGGTCTCGCACGACCACCTGCCTACATACCTCGTCTGGAACGAGGATCAGGGCGATGTAGTTCCCCTGAAAGGGACTAAATTGCTAACCAGAAACCGGGGAAAGATACACGACTAGGGAGCTGAGACTCGAGCCTAATGTTGTCATGCATCGTTAACCCTAAGTTTGGTTTTCTATCCTACTTGCATAAGCAAACTAACCTAACCAGGAAAGAAGCTAACACACAAGCATACAATCAGATCATACATCAAATGAGAACAGGCATCTCAAACAAGCATGTCAATCAGATATCCACATATCACACGCTATAACCAAACAAGAAGCTCAATCAATGGGGTTTGACCGCCGAAGCGAGTCGTCTGTACAGGCTGGGTTTGCTCTTAACCTTGCCATTACGAGGCTAAGGTGAAGCAGATGAAAGGATGAAGTGAGGATCAGACCTCACAGCTCTTATCCCTAACCAGGGAGAGCTGACAAATGAGCATGGGTCCAGAATAGGGGAACCCTTCTATACTCGATGACTCTGACACAACAGATCTTGGGCTTTTGATCTCAATGCTACAACCATGTAATGGGAGCAAGGAGAAGACTCAACTGAATAGTGGGGGACAGGTTGCTTGTCCCTACCTTCCACCAATTGCCTTACTTGAAGGGCTTTCACCTGCTTGGGCTTAAAAATAAACAACCACAATCATTGCCTCTTAAGGAGGACTTCAGACAATTTGCCCGGCCCGGTAACAGCCGGGTCTCCAGACTACATGAAGTTTTAAGAAGTTACCTCAATGCAAATTGCTTATGCAAAGCAAAGCAAAGCAATAGTTCACAAGGAACTGAGCAACTAAAGTACCTGGAAACAATCAAACTCAGTCAGTATTCAATCAGACAAATTGTACAGCAAACAATCAAACAGTTTAAACAATACAACACAAAGCAAGCTCAAGGCTTAAGCCCAAGCTCCAACACCTACAAAACAATGTTATGTTAGTGTACAAACATCCACAACATCAATTAAAATCAACTTGTATCATTCTCCATGTACATTGCTTTTTTGATCCTGAAAAATCAAGCAAATGTTAGCAACTAGACCACTAGGCCAAGCCTAGGGTCCCAAAGCAAGAAAAAAGTTAAAACAGCAAGGTATCCACCATCCAACATCAAATTAACATCAAACAAGAGCAAACATCCTTGGTCTCATGTTTATATCATCCATCAAGTTCAATTCATGCACAAAACAATCCATATTGGTTCAAATGAAGCACCAAATATACAAACAGAAGTATTGCATTCAAAGCCATGCCAAAACACATCAAAAAAATCTCAAATTAAATACACCTAAACAGGGGTCAATCAAGGTCTACCATGTCAAATTTGAGCTCAATTGGGCAAATGGAACCATGTCAATGAAAATCAACAAAAACAGACACAATTTCATGCTCCAATTCACACCATCAATGCATACATCCAATTCAAAAATTCATATCTCATTGAAAACAAAAAAGAAATGGATGAGACCAAAACAGGGAGGTCACACAATGTGTCTAGTTCATGCATATCAAATTTCATGGCCATACAATACAATATGAGGATTTCCCAATCAACCTACCAACATGTATCACATGAGCTTGCAATTTCAACAACCAGAAATGAAAAATCAAGATTAAATTGAAAATACAGTGAAAAATCCTACAAAAATTCATCAAGCATCCTAACATGTCAACAAGTCATCATGCAAAATTTCAGCCAATTCCAACATGCATAGGTCATCCAATTAAATTCAACAAGTTGACATCAAGAGGTGTGACACAAATTGTCACACCTAAGTTCCAGAATTTGCTGCTCTCTAACCAGGTATCAAAAATTCATGAAATTTACATATAAATAATCATTGGCCTGTCTACAATCACCACAAAAATTTTCAAGAATTTATTTAACGGCATGTGCATTTCGTGATCAAATTACAAACATGTACCAAAAATGGACACACAATGGAAACCCTAGGTCAACTACAAAAATTTGCCATGCACAACTTTGACCAATAGGTCAAAAAAATCCTACACTCAAAGACAAAGTCAACACAATTTTTTTTATATTTTTCTGATTTTTTTATGATTTTATATGAATTTTTTAAGGTGTTAGTGATTTTTTAAGGATTTATTTGAATTAATATAATTAAATTGGATGAATTATTAATGGCATCTTGTAGTTAACGAAACAGTACCGCGGTAAACCAGTTGTTCAAAAATTTACATGAAAACACGGATCAAACAGTAAACATAATTCAACAATTCATCTTCTTCTTCGAGCGGCAATACCGTGTTCATCAACGGTAGCTTCGACTTTGCTCATTTCATCACCAAATCTCACAAATTAATAACCGTTGGAAAGGTCTCGATGCATAGATCATGAATATATAACCTAATCAACCTAAATCTTACTATGCTAGACGGATCGAACGATTAAAGGTTTGAACACAAAACTTCAAATCGAGATTTCTCTTAACTCACTCAATCATTTCATAAACCGCAAGTCTCATGCTAACCTACGATGAACGATCTACACAATACATATAACAATTTACAAAACCGTGAGATTCGAATTCGCACCTTTGTTTGATGACAGTTGCGATTCGTGATGAATTTGGATGTGATTCTTCAAAACAGTCCAAGCTTGATGATAGGGAAGATGAATGGAGGTGTTAGCCTAGCTCGAATTTGCTCCAATTATGAGAAATTCCAATTCACCATTGTTGAGCATACTTTGGACAGTTGTGAATCTTGAGGATTTGGAAGTTGCTTTGTCAAAACAGTAGAGGAAGAAGTGGAATGAAGATTGGATCAACAAGAATTTCCGAATTTCATCAAGAATTGGAAGAGTTTTTGTGGTTTTTGTGTGATGTGTTCTTGAATGTTCTTGAGAAAATGTGAGAGAATTGGAGAGTTTTCAGATCTGAATTTTGGTGAAATGAAATTCTGTTATGATTAGCAAGAGATTATGAATATATAGGTTGCACTAATCCAAGCTTAATCCACTTAATTAACCAAATGCAATGTTAAGTGAAAGTGGTAAATTGCAAAGAGAGGGCAAAATGGGAATTTCCACATGACAGCACATTGACACCTGTTGACAGCTCATGCAAACTCTAAATATCATATGTGAACCATTGCAACTTGTTTCAACTTCATTGGTTGTGTATTTCTCAAATTCACATGTGTGTGCAAAATGACCAATTTTCATCATTTCACTTTTCAAGCCAAAATCCAATTCTCATGCCTTATCCATGAAATGAAAATTCAAACACATTCTAAATGCCATTCCTGAGGTGTTGGAAAAAGTCCCATTCAAAAATTCCAATTATTTTGACATTTGGACAATTTTGCCCCTGGTCCAATTCAGCTGTCCAGTTGAAAAGTGACTTTTTGCCTTGGCCACTTTTGGGAAAATCCAATGATGCACCCTCAAAGTACATGTCAAATGGAGTTTGTGCATATAAAGAACTTGCAATTTGGACAAACCGTGTGGAAGTTATGGCCTCCTGATTACGGTCTTTTCTGAAATTCAATGAGCCATATCTTGCAAACCACACATTGGATTTTCAAGTTCTTGGACTTTTTGGAAAGGTGAGAACAAGATCTACATCTGTCATGTTGAACAATTTTTCATTTGAAGCTTCCTTGGACTTCTGTTTTTGAGGTCAAAAACTTTCCATTTTTGGAAACTTCAGTTACAAGTCGCTTTCTATTTTTGGCAGTTTTTGTCCTGACTTGATTTTCTTCATTTTTAAGCTTTGAGATGTCATATAACACTTGTTCCAACATGAATGAAGTGTATCCAACTCATTTCCACCTCCAAATCCATCAGATCATGTACAGTTGACCACGGTTGACTTTTCATCTGACGGATGAATCTGGCAATGCATAGATCAATCTGAGCCCCAATCCTCAACTGAAATGGCTCAAGGGTGAAACCCTAGCCTCAATAATCACCATATAACCATCAAACGAACCTCATATCCATCACAAACCCCATCTCCTGATCCAGCCCTGATTGGCCCAATACAACTGATTAGGGTTGACCAGTGGTCAAAACCCTAATCTCAAGGAATCTTCTTCAATCTTCTGATGACATCCAACCATGATGATGATGATGTATCAATTCAATCAAGATGAAGACCAATACCCTTGGGAATCACAAAATCCTAATTCACAGTCCAATCCTCAGATGGCCCATGATCAGTCAAAACCCTAGGCTTGCACTTGACTTCCTCATCTCCTGATCAAGACTTGGAAAGATGGCTTGCACAATGTAACCACATGATATACAACATGAAATGCCTAATGCCCTAAAATGAAATGCAAATATGTTAATGCTAGTCCCAAGAGAGGAGGGCAAATTTTGAGGTGTTACAGCTGCCCCTATTCAATCCACTGTGAACCTGTCGATACGAAATAGCCTCGGCTTTCGGATGATCAGGATGAAGAGTGATTGAATACCAAGAACAGACGAACAATTTGCACCCTGATGGGATAATAATCAACAACGCCTGTCAGCATCGGCGAAGAAACAAACTCTGAACTTGTCGACCTGGATACCAAAATAAATGGTAACACAGGGATAACCATGGTGTGAACACCACACATCCACTCGGGATTATCATCCTCTCTTTTTCTTTTGCTTTTCTTGAACCCCGAAAATTTTCTCTGCGCAAACGATCCTCAGATCTCTGCATTTGAACCCCGGAAAATGCCTCAGCACTCCTTTTTGCCAACATAATGAACCCCGATCTCCAATTTGAACCCCAGTCGCCTGACGATAACTCTCGATCACCAGAATGAACCCCGTTCTCCAGAAAATGTCGCAACATCTCCCTTTCTCCGTTTGAACCCCGGAACATGCCTCAGCATTTCCTTTCTCCATTTGAACCCCAGAACATGCCTCAGCATTTCTTTTCTCCATTTGAACCCCAGAAAATACCTCAGTATCTCCTATCTCCTGTGATAATTCCGCTGGCAATGTCGGAAATAACACCAAACCACTCTGAGGGCGACATGTCAGAGGGTAAACCTTCACAAAGGAAGGTAGCCTGTGTATCTCTTCCTCAGAAGACACCTATAACGACCTCCATTGGCCTCAACCAGAGTCTAAGGTGACACATGAACAGAAGACAATCCTGCGGACCTCATCCTGGATAAAATCTTCAACTCCATCTCCATTTGAACCCCAGAAAATGCCTCAGCATATACTCTTCTCTGATTGAACCCCGATCTCCAAAAAATGTCGCAACATCTCCTTTTCTCCATTTGAACCCCGGAATCGCGCTGCTCGCGTAACGTCCTCCGATATCATTTCCATCTCTGTCCGACGGAAACATTTCCTCCAATATCGCACTACTGGGGAACACTGCTGATCTGACGTCATGGTACCACACTCCTCAGAGTAACACTTTCAACCAGACACTGACTGATGACTGGGAGAAAACTCGACGTTTACTGGACATCGAACAATGATGTTGACAGGACATCGAACAATGATGTTTACAGGACATCGAACAATGATGTTGACATGACATCAAACAATGATGTTGACAGGACATCAAACAAGGATGTTGACAGGACATCAAACAATGATGTTGACAGGACATCAAACAATGATGTTGACAGGACATCAAACAAGGATGTTGACGGGACATCAAACAATGATGTTGACAGGACATCAAACAATGATGTTGACAGGACATCAAACAATGATGTTGACAGGACATCAAACAAGGATGTTGACGGGACATCAAACAATGATGTTGACAGGACATCAAACAAGGATGTTGACAAGACATCAAACAAGGATGTTGACAAGACATCAAACAATGATGTTGACAGGCATCACACAATGATCGACCAGACATTAAACAATGACTGGGAAATAACTCGACGTTTACTGAACATCAAATGATGATGTTTTACAGGACACCAATCAAGCTCGACCAGACACTTGCTGATGACTGGGAAATACTGCTGCTCCAAAATCCCGCTGCTGAACTCCTCGGAGTATCGTCTTCACTATCCGGCAAAACCAAATCCCAAGCGGTAACCACGGCTTGAATCGCGCTGATCGCGTCACATTTCCATCTCTGTCCGACGGAAAAGCTCCTCCAGTATCGCACTACTGGGGTACAACAACTCTCAAGCGGTAACCACGGCCCGAGTAACTGATGCTTGCAATGCTGATGTTGATCTTCCAACCAGTGAAACCACTCCTCAAACGGTAATCACGGCTCGAGTTGCATCTTCACCCACTGGCAGAACCATATCTCAAACGGTAACCACGGCTTGAGACTAGCCTATGCTTGCAATGATGCATGATTGATTTTTCTGCGTAATGCTCCACAATTATGGAAATGCTACGCGATTATTTATTTTTCTATGCAATATGCAATGCTTATTCTACATGATGAATGCATAAAAATATCCCCCTCAAGGGAATTTTCTGGGGAAAACGAGACTCTCCGCTGAGGAACTCGCCACTGCTCCGATTTCCACCCTGCCGGGGATAGCACTGCTGCTAGGAAATAGACAACCCTTGCTGGGGATACAGATCCTTTGCACCCAACCCTCTCGAGGACATGCTGGGGAATACCTCCTTTGCACCCCACCCTCTCGAGGACATGCTGGGGATACAGATCCTTCACTGCACTCTGTGGGAAGACCACAGTCTTTGACTTGCTGGGGATATAGATCCCAACTCTGCTTTGGGAACCCTCACAGATACTCCCGCTGGGGAAATGAGCAATCTTCAACCTGCTGGGGGAATACCATCCAGACCCTGCTAGGGGAACGACAACTACTCCGCTGGGGAGGACCCAATCAATCCACATGTAGGATACCCTCGGCTGGGGATGCAGATATTCGCCTGCTACGGAAACTCGTTCAATCCACTGGTAGAATGAACACTGTTGGAGAGATATGTCATTGAAAAAACCCGCTCCACTCGGGGAACTGCTGGAGATATATTTCTTTGAAACCCGCTCCACTCGGGGAGAAGCAACCTCCTGGCCTGGCTGCTGAGGAAACATCAATGTAACCCTGCCGGGTATAACCATACTGACTCGGCTGGGGAAGCACAGATCTGGAATCTGCTGGGAAGTTGGCTCCCTAAACTCTGCTTGGGGGACTAGCTGGGAAATGAGAAAAGTTGGCACAGAACACCCGTCGACTCGTCGAACCACGATATCCACCTCTACTACTCGTATCCGCTTTCCACTTTTGAGAATTCCCAGACTCGTCTGGACCTTTTCTGCTCCATCATCTTATATTCCAAGTCGCTCCGCGCTCGACGAGAGATGTACTCCTGGGAGTTATACAGAAATTTCAATCTTTCGACTTCGAAGAGTCTTCTTGATTAATTTCAAAGGTCGTCGGACGTCTCGTCGTCTCTCCGTCCTTTCTTCATACACTCGTCCCTGATCGAACTCTGCGGGGAATTACAAACTTTCCAGTCTTCCGACTTTGAAGAGTCTTCTTGATTACCATCAAGGATCGTCGTACGCCGCAACGTCTTCGTCATTCTTTCATTCATTAGTTCCTGAGCGAACTCTCTGGGGATCTGTTACAAAGCTTCCACATCACAACCTGCAAGTGAGTGAAGAATATCTAACAGTACCTGCAAAACAGATCATTAGATAAAACCGTGCCCCAGGCGTGTCAAGATTTCAACACTTGGGTCACTCAACCTTCCGAATAAGATTTCAAGCTTTCAATCTTATAAACATGCATTGGAAGGAAACCTGTATGTGTTAAAATGCAAGATTCTTTATCAAAAATTTCTGGATGTTTTTGCAATCAAAGCGGTAATGAAAACAAAAACAAAATTATTTGACTGAATATGCATTTTATTGATTGGAAAAGCGTGGCTCAAATGAGCAATACAAAAGGAAGCAATTCCTGAAAAGAGGTAATTGCGCACAAAAGGAAAAATCTATCCTAATGGCAATGTGAAACCCGTGATCTCATCGAGTTCCAACTCGGTTACACCCCATATGTCCTCAGACTCTCCATGCTTCCTGCCTTCTGAACAAGACAATTCTGACTGATCCCTACCGGGTATTATCCATGATGCTTTAACCGAAGCGCAAACGATCATGCTAGACGCAGTTGTTCGTTTCAATCCCTCTTTTGCCTAGACCGCCCTTTCGGGTTTTCAGTCCACCGGGATACCCTTTCTTGCCCAAGTCACCTTTTCAGGTTTTCGACTTGCCGGGTGTACATTTTTCACTTTTATCCCTAATTTTTGCCCGAACCTTTCTTTCTGTTTTTGGTTCGCCGGGATGCCCATTTTTGCCTGGACTATTTTATTCTTTTCGTCCAGCGGGTCTCTTTACACGAAGTATTTTTTAACTGCGCCCGCATTCACAGGGGATGGAAAGTCTTCGCCATCCATGGTCGTTAACAACAAGGCTCCGCCAGAGAAGACCTTCTTGACCACGAATGGACCTTCATAATTCGGTGTCCATTTGCCCATTCGATCGTTTTGAGGAGGAAGGATCCTTTTCAGCACCATATCACCCACGTGATATACCCGAGGTCGTACTTTCTTGTCAAAAGCACGCTTCATCCTTTGCTGGTACAACTGCCCATGACAGATGGCTGCTAGCCTCTTTTCCTCTATCAAGCTCAACTCTTCATACCGGGTCCTTACCCATTCAGCCTCTTGCAACTTCACGTCCATTAGGACTTTCAACGAGGTAATCTGAACCTCAACAGGTAACACAGCCTCCATCCCATATACCAGCTTAGAAAGGCTTTGCCCCAGTAGGCACACACCGAGATTCGATACCCAGGATACCAGTTTCCTACTCAATCACACCGTCGGTGCATTCAAATGCTATCCTGGCAGCAAAAGCTTATTCACCTTAACCTCCCCATCAGACATCAGAATCCGTTCGGATTCAGGGTCAGGCCCCTCCTCCGGGATCGGTCACTCTCAATCTTTCGATTGGAGCACCTCGAGATGTCCTCATCAGGGAACTCAAACTTCATTGGTTGATAACCCACCATGGGTTGTTGAGCGATGTAATCAGACAATACACCCCTTGATTGCTTTCTGAGAGTATACTGATCAGTCAATATTCTTTTGCCTTCTCACAACCCATCCGGTCGATGCTGGATTCCCAAACACATACCCGATCGGACCCATCTCGGAAATCCACAAAGTGGTATGAACCAACATAAACTGTCTCAGTCGGCGAGCAGCCTATGCCAAAGTACATCAAGTTTCCCGATCAGTGAATGTATTGTTTCACAGTCGGTAAACTTTTTGCTAAGGTAAATTGCATGCTCTTTTCGACAAGACTCGTCATGCTGACCCAATACACCTCGTAGACCCCTCGAAGGCCGTTAAGTACAGATTAACAATTGTTCCTTTCACAGAAGGTATCAGAATCAGAGGTTCCTGCAACTCATTCTTTTATTTTTCAATGCCCCTTGGCAATCATTATTTCACCTGACCGTTTGATTTCTTTTTTTTTTCAACATCTTGAATATAGGTTCGCACGTGGCTGTTAGATGAGATGTGAACCATGACAGGTAGTTCAATCTATCTATGAAACCACGAACCCCTCCTTTATGTTCTCGGTTCAGGCGTTTCTCTTTTTTTTTTTTTTTTTTTTTTTTTTTTTTTTTTTTAAGCAGGATGAACCTCGATTCCTCTCTGACACTGAACCCCAACATCTTACCGGATCGCACTCTGAACGTGCATTTACTTGAATTCAACCTCAGCTTGAATTATCTTGACCAGATGCCCCACTCCTGTTTGGGACTTTGCTATCATGTCATAGCATACTGAATCACATCATGAAACAAAGTCACCATGGCTCTCTGATACAGGCACTGGCGTTCTGCTTCTCTGGAGGACAGTCTCCTTTCCACGGTAGCTTGTGCGTAATGACGTCGGTACCCGACCCTGGCATATCCTGACATGACCAGGCGAAGGTATCCACCTGCTCTTTCAACAAGACTACCATTCTGCTCTCGACTTGCCTCTGAAGCGGCCACAATTTCCTATTTCCTTCCTGACCTCGGCGGTGCGTGGAATAACAATCTCAACCCGCTCCTCGGGCGGCTGAATCACCTTCTCCTCTTGTCTCAACAACCTGGTTAATTCCAGTAGATCACAATCTTCTTTGCCTTCTTCTTCAGCCTGATTGCTCGGATTGTCGAAGTCATATGAGGGGTAACCAAATTGTTATCAACGAGATCCGGAGAATTATTTTTCGACTTTGGGACGAGACAAATCAAAAAGGAAAAATGAAAATAAACATTGCCATTTTTATTTGTTTTTAAACTGTAAAAATAAATGAAAAACAGGGAACACCGCTTTTTGACTGAAAAACATCCATTTATTAATGATGCAGAAAAATGCAAATTTAAACATGAGGTGGCCCTTACAATGAACCATTACGTGTCGGGCAACACGTATGGCTTTCATGCAGATAAACTGAAAACTAGAAATCATACTCTTCCAGACGAGTAACAATGTAGATCTTTCAAACCCTCCAGTTCAGGATTTGCTGCCCTGGTGCACACGGTTTTACCCAACCATCCAGCTCGCAGTCACTGTTGGTCTCTCCACCCACTGCACAGGTGTAATCTGCATCTTCAGCAATTGCACTCACCGTCGCTTGACCATGTACCGGCATGGGATTAGCATTAACATTCGGTGATGGCGCAAAATTGATAGCTTTGGAGTCTACCAGGTCCTGGACGACATTCTTGAATGCTCTACAGCCCTCAATGTTATGCCCCTGCGTACCAGAATGAAATTCACACTTGGCATTCTCATCGTAATCAGGAGGCCTCTGATCTGATCTCATCGGAACCATCGCCCTTGGCTGAACCAACCCAAGATCCATCAGCTTTTTGAACAGAACAGCATATGTCACGGGCGGCTTGTCAAAATGGCGATCAACCCCTTTTCCTCTCATCTGGTACCCGGCTCTCTGTTGAGGTGGCTGACGTTGCTGCCGGACTGACTGTTTATCAGCAGGGATGGTTACTGCAGCAGTGTGCTGGTAGTAACGACCCCTACCGTGTCCTCTCTGGGCGTATACAGCACTCGATCCACCCTCATCCTTGCGCTGGTCGTTACCAAAGGATTTCTTCGGTCCAGATGACGAAGCGTTTCCTTGCATGTTCCCCATCTTCAGCCAGTCTTCAATCCTCCCCACCTTTTCGGCAATTACTTTCTGTCCCAAGGCGAACTCTTGCATGACACTGATCAGTTCTCCCATCTTCTCTTTCAGCTCGAGAATGTCAGCGTTGGACGGATCCATCAGTTTGGATTTGTGCCGGGTGAAGTATCTGTGAGGACGGGTCGAGTGCAAAGGTACAGTTCTGCGAGCACGAGCAATGATTCCTGCAAAACAGCAAACAGGTTAATATGCATGAATGCAACGTCTATCCATACGAGGAAGATTCTGTCCTTTGATTCTGGTTTCATCGAGACAGATAATATTTCACCAATAACATTCTGACATTCAGATGTCTCTCAACCAGATTCTCAATCCATAATATTCCCCATATGGCTAGACGTGAGTTTGAGTGCAGATGAATGCAAAATGAGAATGATGCAGATGTATGCAATGCACTGGGCCATCCTCCAAGTCATCTGATCATCTGTACTGAATCTGGTCTCTGAACTGATCATAACCATCTGAGGAATATGTAACCACAAATCTGACCCACGGGTTCCGAAATAAACGGAAGACAGATACATCATCATCATCACCAGTCTCTGAGCAGACACACCATCACCATCTGAATCGGCCCAGGGAATCCGAAATAAACGGGTCCCCACTGATAAATATCTCGGCCCGGGGAATCCGAAATAAACGGATCCCCACTGATAAATCACGGACAGCACTCCGGCGTCACGACAACAAATAACCATAAATCCGACTCATAAATATGTCTCTGAATCACAGCTCAAAAAGTCACCATCTGATTATGCATCCGAACAATCACCCTCCCCTCACAGGTAAATTCTAAACAGGTCATCCTAAGGCGGATAATAGTCTCGACAATCGGGCGGAGATACTCAATGGGTTTGCCCTTGCGGGTGTGCCATTGTAGCTCCCTTAAGATCGTCTAAACCAAAGATCCGGGAAATGATCGGTCATCAGAGTCAACAGCCCAAAAGAGATAACCCAACCAAAGTGGAGAACCCCACTGGAAGAGCACTTCTCAGATGAACCTCGTCCGACTTGTGGTATGTCACGTCGCAACAATATGCCCAACCGACACATGAGCGACGTGAGACCACGCTAATCCTAGGTGTATACTCGGGCCTGGGTTTTAGCCCCACTCAGAACACCCACCCCAAAGTAACAGAACCACCTGCAGAGGAAGATGGCAACATGACAGTAATGATGCATGCACGTATTTAATGCAAGTATATAAACAATGGTTAGTATAATAAATGCAATAAATAAACAATACAAGCAACCAAAACCAATCCTAGAACGCTAGGAAGGACTCGCTTAGGGACGATGGACCAGCATAGGTCTACATCCAGATGTCCCCAGCAGAGTCGCCAGCTGTCTCATCCTGCGAAAAATCAACCGGCGAGACTCAAAAATAAAACACACAGAGCCGCCACTAAACGTTATTTATCCCAAGATAGGGAAAGGAAACGCTCAGAGAAACCTGGAAAGACATGGTCTCGCGACCAGAGAGAAAGGGTAAGGGAGTCGGTTACGCAAGGGGAAGGTATTAGCACCCCTCACGTCCTAGGTACTCCTAGGGATCCACGTCCTAGAATAAAGAAAAGGTTGCTAAACATCACACACAGACACAGGGGAACGCAGGTGGGGTTAAGAGGAACGGGCTCGATAAGGTATCGCACCTTATGCCTACATATCTTGTCTGGAACAAGAATCAGAGCCACTGTAGTTCGGCTTACACACGCCAAACAACACCAAAACGCACAAACAAGCAAGGGTGGCAAACATGGAGCCCGACAACCAATTGATGGAATTACGTCGGCATCCGAACCAAAACACACTCAAAACGGCAAACGTGGAGCCCGACAGCCAATCACTGGGCTTACGTCGGCATCCGAACCAAACACAATCAGATAACAGGTAAACACACGCAAAAAAGAAAAAGGTTGCCCGGAGTGGTCTCGCACGACCACCTGCCTACATACCTCGTCTGGAACGAGGATCAGGGCGATGTAGTTCCCCTGAAAGGGACTAAATTGCTAACCAGAAACCGGGGAAAGATACACGACTAGGGAGCTGAGACTCGAGCCTAATGTTGTCATGCATCGTTAACCCTAAGTTTGGTTTTCTATCCTACTTGCATAAGCAAACTAACCTAACCAGGAAAGAAGCTAACACACAAGCATACAATCAGATCATACATCAAATGAGAACAGGCATCTCAAACAAGCATGTCAATCAGATATCCACATATCACACGCTATAACCAAACAAGAAGCTCAATCAATGGGGTTTGACCGCCGAAGCGAGTCGTCTGTACAGGCTGGGTTTGCTCTTAACCTTGCCATTACGAGGCTAAGGTGAAGCAGATGAAAGGATGAAGTGAGGATCAGACCTCACAGCTCTTATCCCTAACCAGGGAGAGCTGACAAATGAGCATGGGTCCAGAATAGGGGAACCCTTCTATACTCGATGACTCTGACACAACAGATCTTGGGCTTTTGATCTCAATGCTACAACCATGTAATGGGAGCAAGGAGAAGACTCAACTGAATAGTGGGGGACAGGTTGCTTGTCCCTACCTTCCACCAATTGCCTTACTTGAAGGGCTTTCACCTGCTTGGGCTTAAAAATAAACAACCACAATCATTGCCTCTTAAGGAGGACTTCAGACAATTTGCCCGGCCCGGTAACAGCCGGGTCTCCAGACTACATGAAGTTTTAAGAAGTTACCTCAATGCAAATTGCTTATGCAAAGCAAAGCAAAGCAATAGTTCACAAGGAACTGAGCAACTAAAGTACCTGGAAACAATCAAACTCAGTCAGTATTCAATCAGACAAATTGTACAGCAAACAATCAAACAGTTTAAACAATACAACACAAAGCAAGCTCAAGGCTTAAGCCCAAGCTCCAACACCTACAAAACAATGTTATGTTAGTGTACAAACATCCACAACATCAATTAAAATCAACTTGTATCATTCTCCATGTACATTGCTTTTTTGATCCTGAAAAATCAAGCAAATGTTAGCAACTAGACCACTAGGCCAAGCCTAGGGTCCCAAAGCAAGAAAAAAGTTAAAACAGCAAGGTATCCACCATCCAACATCAAATTAACATCAAACAAGAGCAAACATCCTTGGTCTCATGTTTATATCATCCATCAAGTTCAATTCATGCACAAAACAATCCATATTGGTTCAAATGAAGCACCAAATATACAAACAGAAGTATTGCATTCAAAGCCATGCCAAAACACATCAAAAAAATCTCAAATTAAATACACCTAAACAGGGGTCAATCAAGGTCTACCATGTCAAATTTGAGCTCAATTGGGCAAATGGAACCATGTCAATGAAAATCAACAAAAACAGACACAATTTCATGCTCCAATTCACACCATCAATGCATACATCCAATTCAAAAATTCATATCTCATTGAAAACAAAAAAGAAATGGATGAGACCAAAACAGGGAGGTCACACAATGTGTCTAGTTCATGCATATCAAATTTCATGGCCATACAATACAATATGAGGATTTCCCAATCAACCTACCAACATGTATCACATGAGCTTGCAATTTCAACAACCAGAAATGAAAAATCAAGATTAAATTGAAAATACAGTGAAAAATCCTACAAAAATTCATCAAGCATCCTAACATGTCAACAAGTCATCATGCAAAATTTCAGCCAATTCCAACATGCATAGGTCATCCAATTAAATTCAACAAGTTGACATCAAGAGGTGTGACACAAATTGTCACACCTAAGTTCCAGAATTTGCTGCTCTCTAACCAGGTATCAAAAATTCATGAAATTTACATATAAATAATCATTGGCCTGTCTACAATCACCACAAAAATTTTCAAGAATTTATTTAACGGCATGTGCATTTCGTGATCAAATTACAAACATGTACCAAAAATGGACACACAATGGAAACCCTAGGTCAACTACAAAAATTTGCCATGCACAACTTTGACCAATAGGTCAAAAAAATCCTACACTCAAAGACAAAGTCAACACAATTTTTTTTATATTTTTCTGATTTTTTTATGATTTTATATGAATTTTTTAAGGTGTTAGTGATTTTTTAAGGATTTATTTGAATTAATATAATTAAATTGGATGAATTATTAATGGCATCTTGTAGTTAACGAAACAGTACCGCGGTAAACCAGTTGTTCAAAAATTTACATGAAAACACGGATCAAACAGTAAACATAATTCAACAATTCATCTTCTTCTTCGAGCGGCAATACCGTGTTCATCAACGGTAGCTTCGACTTTGCTCATTTCATCACCAAATCTCACAAATTAATAACCGTTGGAAAGGTCTCGATGCATAGATCATGAATATATAACCTAATCAACCTAAATCTTACTATGCTAGACGGATCGAACGATTAAAGGTTTGAACACAAAACTTCAAATCGAGATTTCTCTTAACTCACTCAATCATTTCATAAACCGCAAGTCTCATGCTAACCTACGATGAACGATCTACACAATGCATATAACAATTTACAAAACCGTGAGATTCGAATTCACACCTTTGTTTGATGACAGTTGCGATTCGTGATGAATTTGGATGTGATTCTTCAAAACAGTCCAAGCTTGATGATAGGGAAGATGAATGGAGGTGTTAGCCTAGCTCGAATTTGCTCCAATTATGAGAAATTCCAATTCACCATTGTTGAGCATACTTTGGACAGTTGTGAATCTTGAGGATTTGGAAGTTGCTTTGTCAAAACAGTAGAGGAAGAAGTGGAATGAAGATTGGATCAACAAGAATTTCCGAATTTCATCAAGAATTGGAAGAGTTTTTGTGGTTTTTGTGTGATGTGTTCTTGAATGTTCTTGAGAAAATGTGAGAGAATTGGAGAGTTTTCAGATCTGAATTTTGGTGAAATGAAATTCTGTTATGATTAGCAAGAGATTATGAATATATAGGTTGCACTAATCCAAGCTTAATCCACTTAATTAACCAAATGCAATGTTAAGTGAAAGTGGTAAATTGCAAAGAGAGGGCAAAATGGGAATTTCCACATGACAGCACATTGACACCTGTTGACAGCTCATGCAAACTCTAAATATCATATGTGAACCATTGCAACTTGTTTCAACTTCATTGGTTGTGTATTTCTCAAATTCACATGTGTGTGCAAAATGACCAATTTTCATCATTTCACTTTTCAAGCCAAAATCCAATTCTCATGCCTTAGCCATGAAATGAAAATTCAAACACATTCTAAATGCCATTCCTGAGGTGTTGGAAAAAGTCCCATTCAAAAATTCCAATTATTTTGACATTTGGACAATTTTGCCCCTGGTCCAATTCAGCTGTCCAGTTGAAAAGTGACTTTTTGCCTTGGCCACTTTTGGGAAAATCCAATGATGCACCCTCAAAGTACATGTCAAATGGAGTTTGTGCATATAAAGAACTTGCAATTTGGACAAACCGTGTGGAAGTTATGGCCTCCTGATTACGGTCTTTTCTGAAATTCAATGAGCCATATCTTGCAAACCACACATTGGATTTTCAAGTTCTTGGACTTTTTGGAAAGGTGAGAACAAGATCTACATCTGTCATGTTGAACAATTTTTCATTTGAAGCTTCCTTGGACTTCTGTTTTTGAGGTCAAAAACTTTCCATTTTTGGAAACTTCAATTACAAGTCGCTTTCTATTTTTGGCAGTTTTTGTCCTGACTTGATTTTCTTCATTTTTAAGCTTTGAGATGTCATATAACACTTGTTCCAACATGAATGAAGTGTATCCAACTCATTTCCACCTCCAAATCCATCAGATCATGTACAGTTGACCACGGTTGACTTTTCATCTGACGGATGAATCTAGCAATGCATAGATCAATCTGAGCCCCAATCCTCAACTGAAATGGCTCAAGGGTGAAACCCTAGCCTCAATAATCACCATATAACCATCAAACGAACCTCATATCCATCACAAACCCCATCTCCTGATCCAGCCCTGATTGGCCCAATACAACTGATTAGGGTTGACCAGTGGTCAAAACCCTAATCTCAAGGAATCTTCTTCAATCTTCTGATGACATCCAACCATGATGATGATGATGTATCAATTCAATCAAGATGAAGACCAATACCCTTGGGAATCACAAAACCCTAATTCACAGTCCAATCCTCAGATGGCCCATGATCAGTCAAAACCCTAGGCTTGCACTTGACTTCCTCATCTCCTGATCAAGACTTGGAAAGATGGCTTGCACAATGTAACCACATGATATACAACATGAAATGCCTAATGCCCTAAAATGAAATGCAAATATGTTAATGCTAGTCCCAAGAGAGGAGGGCAAATTTTGAGGTGTTACAGGTTCTTGAAGAAAACAGAACTTGGAGAGGCGGCACAGGTGAGGTTTTCTGGTTCAATATGCTCCCAAATGTTGATTAGATGATGAAGGGATCAAGGGTTGCTCGAACACTTTGAAGCTTTGAGCAGAAAAATTCAAAATGGCCAAAATGCAAAATGAGAGAAAAGAGTTTTTTGGTCGGCTGCTGCTATTCTCTAGGGTTGAAAATGAGCAGAAAATATGCTCTTATACTTCTGTTTAGCATTGGTTTAGGAAGTGCTAAACTTGTTTATGCTAAATGAAGTGATTTGCAAAAGTTGCTAATTTTGACACAAGGCATATGGAGGGTGTATGGCTGCACGAATGGGCCTCAAACAGGCTGCCAGTAACATTTGTGTATGCTCTTTTTGGTCTGCTCTTGAATTGCTAACATTGCCTTGTTTGAAATGAAGTCATTTGCAAAATTTGCCAACTTTGCACCTTTGGTCAAAATAGTAGTATGATGATAGCACGAGCATGATTTTAGGCTTGGAGAAAATTGCAAATACCATATGAAACAAATCCCAATTGGCCAAATGGTGTGAAAAGTCTTAATTCAAAAAGTCAATGGTTGGTCAAACTTGAAATGAATAAAGTCAAGGCCAAAAATGCCATTTTGAATGGTAGGGTTTTGGAGGATGATGAATGAATTTTTGGAAAGAGGGTGTTAAATGGAGTGTGTAGGAAAAAATCCCACCAAATTTGGCCAAAGGAATCATGAGATATGCTCATTTGAAGTTCAAAAATTGGTGAAAATGAATTGATCATATCTTGCAAACCACACATGGGATTTGGGAGTTCTTGGACTTTTTGAAAATGGGAGAACAAGATCTTCAACTTTCATGTTGGGCAAAAATTCATTTGAAGCTTGTATCATGATGCAAGTTGAGGATCAAGAAGTTACTATTTTTGGCAGTTGAAATTACAGGTCCACTTTCTATTTTG
The DNA here is from genome assembly GCF_024323335.1 of Lathyrus oleraceus. Taxonomy (NCBI): domain Eukaryota; kingdom Viridiplantae; phylum Streptophyta; class Magnoliopsida; order Fabales; family Fabaceae; genus Lathyrus; species Lathyrus oleraceus. Next base: position 453,699,864 of record NC_066579.1, read on the forward strand.
GGAAATTTCTGATTTTGCTTCAAATTCTTCCATGATGAGGTTGGACATGATATATGAGGCTTGTATAAGCATGAATGAGCTCCTTCAAATCAATTCTATCCATCAAATCACTGATTAAATCCACAGTTAACCAAGTTTGACTTTTCTAGGGTTTTGGATGATTGAACCACTTCTGATGAATTCCAAACCCTAATTCTTTGAGATCTTGATTCCAAATGATGTCCCAAGTTATATGAACTCTTGATTATTGATCATGGTGCCCAAATTCTGCAAGAATGGCCACCATCCATTGCTTTGACTGACTGTTGACTGTCTTTGACCTAATTGCTGATGATTGCTTCAACTGCAAGCAACAAGGTTAGACTGACAATATTTTTGTACTTTTTGGTTAGTAAACATATGAAAAGCAAAGATATACAAGTGCAAGGCATGCTTGGTGATCAAGAACCAAACTCACAAAGCAACCTACCCACTAGGAGGGAAACCAGGGCATGCAATGATCCTTGAGGCCATGATATGATATGATATGGGCCATGAGGGATCTTAGGGCCCAAAATTGGGGTCTTACAGCCGACATCCTCGAACTGAAAGAGATGGTGAGGGATTTGTTCAGTGTTGTGCAAGGGCTTGCCTTGGGGCAGAAAGCCATGGCCGAGAGATTGGAAAGGATTGAGGGCTGGATGATCAAGGAGAAAGTTCAGGGAAAGGCTCTGTCATCCGAAGTAACAAATCCCTTTGGCTATGTAGTGAAGAAATCCCTTGACAGTGGTCAGCCCAAGAAGAAGGTTGAATCAGGTGGTGCGCAGACCAAAAGAGAATGCGGTAAGGATCGTTACCACCCTTATGCTGCCACCGTAACCATTCCTGTTGGTGATTCATCTGCACCACAGCGGCAACCACCACCTCAACAGAGGACACAAAGAGTAGTGGGCAAAGTGAGAAGGAGGACGACGAATCGTCATTTCAATAAGCCGCCTGTGACTTACGCCTCGTTGTTTAAAAGGTTGAAGGATCTTGGGTTGGTGCAGCCGAGGATGTTGACTCTGTTGAAACCTGATCAGAGGCCTGCCAGTTACGATGAGAATGTCAGGTGTGAGTTCCATGCTGGGGCACCCGGACATCATGTTGAGGATTGCAAAGCTTTTAAGCATGTGGTCCAGGACTTGGTGGACTCTAAGGCAATCAATTTTGCACCGACGACAGATGGTAGTGCTAACCCCGTGACAAGGCATGGTCCTGTAAAAGTGGAGATGATGTCGAAGGACAAGAAAGGGATAGAGGTGACTGAGAAGGATCAGTTTAGAATGCCCATGTCTGTGGTCCCGAAATGCCCGACGAAAAATGGAGTTTTCCCTCGTGTTGATGATCGTTGTGCAACCATCGTTACAAAAGAGTGTGTAGTAATGGGGGAAACGGTCCAGAGAAGGACGAAAGCAGAAATGGACGGTGGAAAATTTGAAACACCCAGTCCGGTAGCTGAAGCCGTCACGGTGGAAAATGCCATTGGTATTGGAAAAGAGAAAAAGCCGTCCATTTCTTCTTACAAACAGGCGGTGGAAGTGGTGAGAAATGGAGGGATCCCAGGCTGGGGACAGATCATAGGCATTGTGGTAAAGGCGGATATGTTTGGGATTGGTTATCATCCAGGTCAAGACTCGTCTGAGCAGAACAGAGGACGTCGTCCGTCGTTCACCTTTGTCAGTGCTGGAATGCTAGATTCAGATCACGCCTATACAATGGGTGAAGAGATTGATAGTGACCGCGAACTGGAATCGTGGATAAAATCGTGCGTACCAGGAAGCTGGAAGGCCTAACAGATCAGCACTGTCACTCTACTGAAAGAGTAATATTTCTTGTTTTCAGTTCTTATTTGCATGAAAGCCATACGTGTTGCCCGACACGTAATGGTTCATTGTAATGGCCACCTCATGTTTACATTTGCAACATTTCTGCATCATTAATAAATGGATGTTTTTCAGTCAAAAAGCGGTGTTCCCTGTTTTTCATTTATTTTTGCAGTTTAAAAACAAATAAAAACGGCAATGTTTGTTTTCATTTTTCTTTTTGATTTGTCTCGTTCCGAATTCAAAAATATTCTCCGGATCTCGTTGATAACAATTTGGTTACACCTCATATGACTTCGACAAACCGATCTATCATGCCGAAGAAGAAGGCGAAGAAGATTGTGATCTGCTGGAATTAGCCAGGTTGTTAAAACAAGAGGAGAAGGTGATTCAGCCGCATGAGGAGCGAGTTGAGATTGTTATTCCAAGCACCGCCGAGGTCAGGAAGGAAATAAAAAATTGGGGCCGCTTCAGAGGCGAGTCGAGAGCAGAATGGTGGCCCTGTTGAAAGAGCATGTGAGTACCTTCGCCTGGTCATGTCAGGATATGCCAGGGTCGGATACCGATGTCGTTGCGCACAAGTTACCATGTAGAGAAGATTGTCCTCTAGAGAAGCAGAACGCCAGTGCCTGTATCAGAGAGCCATGGTGACTTTGTTTCATGATATGATTCATCATGAAGTTGAATGCTATGCTATGACATGATAGCAAAGTCCCAAGCAGAAGAGGGGCATCTGGTGGATCTGACCAAGCTGAGTAAACTGGTGGAGAAAATTCAAACTGAGGTTGAATTCAGATAAGCGCACTATCAGAGTGCGGGCCGGTAAGCTGCTGGGGTTCATTATAAGAGAGGAATCGAGGTTGATCCTGCAAAAAAAAAAAAAAAAAAAAAAAAAAAAAAAGGAAAAAAAAACAAGAAAAAAAGAACATTAAGAGAAACGCCTGGACCGAGAAAGAAAAAGAGAGGTTCGTGGTTTCATAGATAGATTGAACTACCTGTCATGATTCACATCTCATCTAACAGCCACGTGTGAACCCATGTTCAAGATGTTCAAGAAAAAAGATCAAACGGTCAGGCGGAATAATGATTGCCAATGGGCATTGAAAAAATAAAAGAATAAGTTGCAGGAACCTCTGATTCTGATGTCTCCTGTGGAAGGAGCAATTGTTAATCTGTACTTAACGGCCTTCGAGGGGTCTACGAGGTGAAGTGGGTCAGCATGACGAGTCTGGTCGAAAAGAGCATGCAATTTACCTTAGCAAAAAGTTTACCGACTGTGAAACAATACATTCACTGTTCGAGAAAACTTGATGTACTTTGGCATAGGCTGCTCGCCGACCGAGACAGTATATGCTGGTTCATACCACTTTGTGGATTTCAAGATGGATCTGATCAAGTACATATCTGAGAAGCCAGCATTAACCGGACGGGTTGCGAAAGAGCAAAAGAATGTTGACTGATTTGGGATACTCTCAGAAAGCAATCAAGGGGTATTGTCTGATTACATCGCTCCGCAACCCATTGAGGATTATCAACCGATGAAGTTTGAATTCCCTGATGAGGACATCTCGAGGTGCTCTAATCGAAAGATTGAGAGTGACCGATCCCGGAGGAGGGGCTTGACCCTGAATCCGAACGGATTCTGATGTCTGATGGGGGAGGTTAAGGTGAATAAGCTTTTGCTGCCCGGATAACGCTTGAAGGCACCGACGGTGTGATTGAGTATGAAGCTTGTATCCTGGGTATCGATCTTCGATACATCTACTAGGGCAACTCCTTTCTCATTGGTATATGGAATGGAGGCTGTATTACCTGTGGAAGTTCAGATTCCCTCTTTGAGAGTCCTGATGGACGTAAGGTTGCAAGAGGCTGAATGGGTAAGAACCCGGTACGAAGAGTTAAGCCTGACGGAGGAAAAGAGGCTGGCAGCCATCTGTCATGGGCAGTTATACCAGCAAAGGATGAAGCGTGCTTTTGACAGAAAGGTACAACCTCGGGTATATCACGTAGGTGATATGGTGCTGAAAAGGATCCTTCCTCCTCAAAACGATCGAATGGGTAAATGGACACCCAATTATGAATCCCCAGCATGGTCGAGAAGGTTTTCTCTAGTGGAGCCTTGTTGTTAACGACCATGGAGGGTGAAGATTTTCCATCCCCTGTGAATGCGGACGCAGTTAAAAAATACTTCGTGTAAAAAGACCCGCTGGACGAAAAGAACAAAACAGTCCAGGCAAAAAAGGGCATCCCGGCGAACCAAAGACAGAAAGAAAGGTTCGGGCAAAAATTAGGGATAAAAATGAAAAATGTACACCCGGCAAGTCGAAAACCTGAAAAGGCGACTTGGGCAAAAAAGGGTATCCCGGTGGACTGAAAACCCGAAAGGGCGGTCCAGGCAAAAGAGGGATTGAAACGAATGACTGCGTCTAGCATGATCGTTTGCGCTTTGGTTAAGGCATCATGGATAATACCCGGTAGGGATCAATCAGAAGCGTCTTGTTCAGAAGGCAGAAAGCGTGGAGAGTCTGAGGACATATGGGGTGTAACCGAGTTGGAACTCGATGAGATCACGGGTTTCACATTGCCATTAGGATAGATTTTTCCTTTTGTGCGCAATTACCTCTTTTCAGGAATTGCTTCCTTTGTATTGCTCAATTTGAGCCACACTTTTTCAATCAATAAAATGCATATTCAGTCAAATAATTTTGTTTTTGTTTTTCATTACCGCTTTGATTGCAAAAACATCCGGATATTTTTGATAAAGAATTTTGCATTTTTAGACATACAGGTCCCTTCCAATGCATGTTTATAAGATTGAATGCTTGAAATCTTATTTGGAAGGTTGAGTGACCCCAAGTGTTGAAATCTTGACACGCCTGGGGCACGGTTTTATCTAATGATCTGTTTTGCAGGAACTGTTAGATATTTTCACTCACTTGCAGGTTGTGGTGTGGAAGCTTTGTAGCAAATCCCCAGAGAGTTCGCTCAGGGACAAATGAATGTGAAGGAATGACGAAGACGTTGAGACGTACGACGATCCTTGATGATAATCAAGAAGACTCTTCAAAATCAGAGGATTTGAAAGTTTGTAGCATATCCCCGCAGAGTCCGACCAGGGACGAGTGCAGGAAGAAAGAACGGTAGGGAGAGACGACGAGGGACGTCCGACGACCTTTGGAATTAATCAAGAAGACTCTTCAAAGTCGGAAAATTGAAATTTCTATATAATTCCCAGGAGTACGTCTCGTCGATCGCGACACGATTTTGGAATACGAGATGATGGAGCAGAAAAGGTCCAGACGAGTCTGGGAATTCTCAAAAATGGAAAACTGATGCGAGATTGGAAGGTGGATACCAGGGGTCGACGAGTCGACAGGTGTATTGTATCAACTTTTCTCATTTTCCAGCTAGGTCCCCAAGCAGAGTTTTGAGGATCAACTCCCCAGCAGATCCAAGGTCTGTGGATTCTCCAGCCGAGTCAGGATGGTTATCCCCGGCAGGTTTACAACGGTGTTTCCTCAGCAGCCAGGCCAGAAGGTTGCTACTCCCCGAGTGGAGCGGGTTTCAATGAAATATATCTCCAGCAGTGTTCATCCTACTAGTGGATTGGACGAGTTTCTGTAACAGACGGATTTTTGCATCCCCAACTGAGTTGATTCTACCTATGGATTGCATGGGTTGTCCCCAGCGGAGTAGCATTCGTTTCCCTAGCAGGGTCAGGATGGTTATCCCCAGCAGGTGATAGATTGATGCTTCCCCAGTCAATGGGCCTGGAGATTACTATTTCCCCAGCGGAGTATCTGTGAGCATTTCCCCAGTGAAGTCGTCAGGTATCTGTGAGGGTTCCCAAAGCAGAGTTGGGATTGATATCCTCAGCAAGTCAAAGACTGTTGTATCCCCACAGAGCGTTGGTGGTGCTTATCCCCATCAGTTTCCCAAGAGGATTGGGTGCGAAGGAGGTTTTTTCCCCCGGCAAGGTTTGCCTTATTCCCAGCAGCAGTGCTTATTCCCCAGCAGGGTGGAGATTGGAGTATTGACGAGTTCCTCAGCAGAGCGTCTCGTGCTTCTCAGCAGAGTCCCTTGAGGGGGATGCCTTTTTATACATTCATCATGAAAAGATAGCATAGCATGTTGCATAGAAAAATAAATAAAAGCGCGTAGCATTTCCATAATTATGGAGCATTACGCAGAAAAAGATCATGCATCATATTGCAAGCATAGAGCTAGTCTCAAGTCGTGGTTACCGTTTGAGAGGTGGTTTTTGCCAGACAATGAAGGGGTTACTCCATGGAGTTTAGCCTCGTGCTTTAATCAGCAGTATTCCCCAGTAGTGCGATATTGGAGGAAATGTTTCCGTCGGACAGAGATGGAAATGAAGATCGGAGAATGGTACGCGATCAGCGCGATTCAAGCCGTGGTTACAGCTTGAAGTTTGGGTTCACCAATTGGAGGATGTTACTCCGAAGAGTTTAGCATCACGGCGTCAGATCAGCAATGTTCCCCAGTAGTGCGATATTGGAGGAAATGTTTCCGTCGGACAGAGATGGAGATAAAATCAGAGGACGTTACGCGATCAGCGCGATTCAAGTCGTGGCTACCGCTTGAGGGTTGGTTTTGCCAGATAGTGAAGATGACACTCCGAGGAGTTCAGCATTGTGAGCAACAGTTTTCTCCCAGTCATCAGTAAGTGTCTGGTCGAGTTTTGTTTGGTGTCAGTCAACATCATCGTTCGATGTCCAGTAAACGTCGAGTTATCTCCCAGTCATCAGTAAGTGTCTGGTCGAGTTTTCTTTGATGTCTTGTAAACATCATTGTTCGATGTCTTGTAAACATCATTGATTCGATGTCTTGTAAACATCATTGTTTGATGTCCTGTAAACATCACCATTCGGTGTCCAGTAAACGTCGAGTTTCTTCCCAGTCATCGGTCAGTGTCTGGTTGAGAGTGTTACTCTGAGGAGTTCAGTATTAAGACGTCAGATCAACAGTGTTCCCCAGTAGTGCGATATTGGAGGAAATTTTTCCGTCGGACGGAGAGGGAAATAAAGTCAGAAGACGTTACGCGATCAGCGCGATTTCGGGGTTCAAATGGAGAAAAGGAGATACTGAGGTATTTTCTGGGGTTCAAATGGAGAAAAGGAGATACTGAGGTATTTTCTGGGGCTCAAATGAAGATTGGAGTTGAAGATTGTATCCGGGATGAGGTCCTTAGGATTATCTTCTGTTCATGTGTCACCTTAGACTCTGGCTGAGGCCAATGGAGGTCGTTATAGGTGTCTTCTGAGGAAGAGATACACATGTTACCTTCCTTTGTGAAGGTTTACCCTCTGACATGTCGCCCTCAGAGTGGTGTTTGGTGTTATTTCCGACGTTGCCAGCGGAATTATCACGAGAGATAGGAGATACTGAGGTATTTTCTGGGGTTCAAATGGAGAAAAGAAATGTTGAGGCATGTTCTGGGGTTCAAATGGAGAAAAGGAGATGTTGCGGCATTTTCTGGAGAACGGGGTTCATATTGGCGATCGCGAGTTATCGTCAGGCGACTGGGGTTCAAATCGGAGAATGGGGTTCATTATTTTGGCAAACAGGAGAGCGGGGTTCAAATGCGGTGATCCGAGGATCATTTGCGCAAGAGAAAATCTTGGGGTTCAAGAAAATGAAAAATAGAGAAAATTTCGGGGTTCAAGAAAAGAAAAGAAAAAAGAGGAAGAAATAATAATCCCGAGCGGATGAGTGGTGTTCAGGCCATGGTTATCCCTGCGTTACCATTTATTTTTGGTATCCAGGTCGACTGTTTCGGTGATTAGGTTGGTTTTCTCCGTACCAGACGGATTTTTCAAGATTGTGTTCTTCGCCGGTTCTGACAGGCGTTGTTAGTTATTATCCCATCAGAGTGCAAATTGTTCGTCTGTTCTTGGTATTCAATCACTCTTCATCCCGATCATCTGAAAGCCGAGGCTATTCATATCGACAGGTTCACAGTGGATTGAATAGGGGCAGTTGTAACACCTCAAAATTTGCCCTCCTCTCTTGGGACTAGCATTAACATATTGCATATCATTTTTAGGTCATTAGGCATTGCATATTGCATATCATGTGGTTACATTGTGCAAGCCATTCTCCCAAGTCTTGATCAGAAGATGAGGAAGTCAAAGTGCAGGCCTAGGGTTTTATTGACTGATCATTGGCCATCTGAGGATTGGGCTGTGAATTAGGGTTTTATGATTCTCAATGGAGATTGGCCTTCATCTTGATTGCAATGATACATCATCATCATCAGGGTTGGATGTCATCAAGTGGTTGAAGCACATTCCTTGAGATTAGGGTTTTGACCACTGGTCAACCCTAATCAGTTGCATTGGGCCAATCAGGGCATGATCAGGAGATGGGGTCTATGATGGATATGGGGTTCATTTTATGATTATATGGAGATTATTGGGGCTAGGGTTTCACCCTTGAGCCATTTCATCAGGAGATGGGAGCTCAGATTGATCTATGCATTGACAAATTCATCTATCAGTTGAAAAGTCAACTGTGGTCAACTGTACATGATCTGATGAATTGGGAGGTGGAAATGAGTTGGATATACTTCATTCATGTTGGAACAAGTGTTATTTGACATCTCAAAGCTTAAGAATGGAGAAAATCAGGTCCGGACAAAAACTGCCAAAAATAGAAAGTGACTTGTAATGGAAGTTTCCAAAAATGGAAAGTTTTTGACCTCAAGACCACGTGTCCAAGAATGCTTCAAATGAAAATTTGTTCAACATGAAAGTTGTAGATCTTGTTCTCACCTTTCCAAAAAGTCCAAGAACTTGAAAATCCCATGTATGGTTGGCAAATTATTGCTCAGTGAATTTCAAAAATGACCCATAATCAGGAGGCCATAACTTCCACATGGATTGTCCAAATTGAATGTTCTTTATATGCACAAACTCCATTTGACATGTACTTTCATGGTGCATAATTGGATTTCTTCAAAAATGGTCAATGCAAAAAGTCAAATTTCAACTGGACAGTTAAATGAACCAGGGGCAAAATTGTCCAACTTGTGAAATAATTGGAATTTTTGGATGGGGATTTTTGCAACACTTCATAAATGGCATTTGAAACTTGTTGGAATATTCATAACATGGCTAGGCTTCATGGTTTGGAAATTGGCTTTTGAAATGGACTTGAAAATGAACACATAAGCCATCACATAGTGAAAATGAGAAATATGCATCCAATCAACATAAGCCAAGTTGCAACAGCTCACACATGTCATTTTGAGAGTGTGTGAGCTGTCCATGAGCTGGCAATGAGCTGGCATATGAAGTTACATTTTTGCCCTTGGTGTGAAAATGACAATTATGCTAAACACATTCCAATTGATTAATTAGTGTGATTAAGCATGGATTAAGCTGGCATATATATTCCTAATCACAACTAAATCATAACAGAATTTCACAATCCTCAAAAATCAGATCAAAATTCCCTCCAATTTCTCAAGAACACTCAAGAACACATCACACAAAAATCAAGAAATCTCTGCCGATTCTCCATGGAATTCGAAAATTCTTGTTGATCCAATCTCTATTCAACTTCTTCTACATCTGTTTTCGGATCTCATCATCAATTGCACACCAAAGCAAGACTGTCCAAGTGAAGCTCGATTATGGTGAATCAAGAATTCGTGCACTAGGAGTGAGATCAATCGAACCTGAACCTAGCATTCGACTTTTTGGAGCTTCTACTACAACTGTTTTGGACTTCCATGCGCAAAGAGAATCAAAATCATCACTGCCATTCCAGGTAATCAAAAATTCGAATGTCATGATTCTTCAATTGCTTGTAGGCGTTTTGTAGAGTGAAGAACATAGATCATAGTGATGTGATTAGTTTAGGAAATGGTGAACTGTAGAGGAAGTAATCTGGAATTTAAGTTTTGAGAGCAAACCCTAACTTCATCGATCCGTGAGATTTAGGAACATTTAGGTGAAATAAGGATGATATTTGGATTCTACGTGTTGAGACCGTTCCATTGACTATACGCACGTGAATTTTGGTAATGGTTCGATGTTCTTGGTGTTCGTGAGATTCTGGAAAATTCTAGGGAAGAAGGAGATGATTTCTGGAAATATGAGCTGTTTGATCCACTTCTGCGTTTGAACTTTTGAATTGGAAGTTTGCCGCGCCCGCGTTTCAATATTTACAACTATGCCATTAATGAAATCCAATTAATTATATTAATTCAAATAAATTGTAAAAAATTCATAATCACCTTAAAAAATTCATAAAAAATTGTTTAAAAGTCAGAAAAATGTGTGGATTTTTTTGTTGACTTCCTAATTCTCTCTAGAATTTTGTTGACCTATTGTTGGAAGTTGTGCTTGGTGGAAATTAGGTTTGACTTAGGGTTGTTTGACATGTATGTATTTTTGACACATTTTGCCATTCCTATTGTGAAATACTCATGCCTTGAAATAAATGCTTGAAAATTTTTGTGGTGATTCTAGACACATCAATGGTGATTTACATGTAAATTTTGTGAATTTTGGATACCTGTGGATTGAGTTATGAATTTTTGAATCTAGGTGTGACAATTTGTGTCACACCTAGTTAGGTCATCTTTCTGGATTTATTTTCATGACCTAGGCTTGTTGAAATGAAGTGAAATTTTGCATGATTGTTCATTAACATGTTAAGATGCTATGTGAATTTTTCTGGATTTTTCCATTGCATTTTCAATTTGATTGCTATTTTTCATCTCTGTTGGTCAAATATGCAAGTCCATGTGACACATGTTGTGAAATTTGTTGTGAAATGCTCATATGGTATTGAATGAACATGAAATTTGGTATGTTGGTTGTAGACACATTTAAGGACATCCCTGTTTTGGTCCCATTCATTTCTTTATTGTTTTCATTGACTTATGAATTTTTGAAGTGAATGCATGTGTTGATGTTGTGATTTGGCTCATATAATTGTGTCTGTTTTTGTTGATTTTCATTGACATGGTTCCCTTTGTCCAATTGAGCTAAAATTTGACATGCCATACCTTGAACATGTCCTGTTTAGGTGTAAATTATTTGAGGATTTTTGGAATTGTTTTGACATGGAATTGAATGCAATAGTTCTGTTTGAATGTTTGGTGTTCCATTTGACCTAAATTGAATTGTTTTGTGCATGAAATGAATATAATGAATGGTATGAGCATGGGACTAATTGTGTTGGCTTTTGTTTGACGTTAATTTGACTTTGGTTAGAGATCCCTTGCTGTTTAGACATTTTTGTCATCTTTGGACCCTAGGCTTGGCCTAGTGGTCTAGTTTCTAACATTTGATTGATTTTTCAGGATGAAAAGCACAATGCTTATGGAGATTGAATCAAGTTAATTCAAATGAGTTTGGTTGATGTTTGTACACTAACATGACTTGGTTTTGTAGGTTATGAAGCTTGAGCTTGAGCTTTGAGCTTGCTTTGTTGTGCATTAGTTTGTATAGTCTAACTGATTAACATTTGCTGTTTATGTTTGTCTGTCTGAGTACTGATGATACTTGATTGTTTTCAGGTACATTTAGTTGCTTATAGTTCATATTGAACTTGCTTGCTGCTGCTTGGTTGTGAAAACCACTTGAGGTAGGACTTCTATTCTTCATGTAGTCTGGAGACCCGGTCTGTTATTTGACCGGGCAAACTGTCTGAAGTCCTCCTTAAGAGGCGATGTTTGTGATTGTTTAATATTGTGCCTAAGCAGGTAAAGTCCTTAATCAAGGCAATTGGTGGAAGGTAGGGATATGCAATCTATCCCCCACTATTCTGTGTGTCGTCCCTCTGCTCACACGGCTGTGTGTTGATGCATTGGGACACAAACCCAAGATCTCGTGCTGTTGCACAATCGAGTCAGAGTCTTTGAGCGTAGAAGGGTCCCCCCATTCTGGACCCACGCTCCTTTGTCAGAAGCTCTCCCTGGTCAGGGATAAGAGCTGTGAGGTCTGATCCTCACTTCACCTTTCATCTGCTTCACCTTAGCCTCGTAATGGCAAGGTTAAGAGCAAACACAGCCCGTACAGATGACTTGCTGAGGCAGTCAAACCTATTGTGTGAGCCCACTTGTTTGGTTATAGTGCGTGCTATGTGGATATCTGTTTGAGATGCTTGTTCTCATTTGATGTATGCTTGAATTATTTTGTATGCTTGTATGCTTGCTTCTTTCCTGGATAGGAGTAGTTTGCTTATGCAAGTAGGATAGAAAACTGAACTTAGGGTAACGATGCATGACAACACTAGGCTCGAGTCCAGCTCCCTGGTAGTGTGTCTTCCCCTGGTTTCTGGCTAGTAATTCAGTCCCTTTCGGGGGAACTACATCGCCCTGATCCTTGTTCCAGACGAGGTATGTAGGCAGGTGGTCGTGCGAGACCACTCCGGGCAACCTTTTTCTTTTTTGTGTGTGTTTACTTGTTATCTGATTGCGTGTTTGGTTCGGATGCCGACGTAAGCCCAGTGATTGGCTGTCGGGCTCCACGTTTGCCCTTTTGAGTGTGTTTTGGTTCGGATGCTGACGTAATTCCATCAAGTGGTTGTCGGGCTCCATGTTTGCCATCTGTTTGTGCGTTTTGTGTTGTTTGGCGTGCGTAAGCCGAACTACAGTGGCTCTGATTCTCGTTCCAGACGAGATATGTAGGCATAGGACGCGATGTCCTATCGAGCTCCCTTCTCTTAACCCCACCTGCGTTCCCCTGTGTGTGTGTGTGATGTTTAGCAACCTTTTCTTTTCTTAGAACGTGGATCCCGTCGAGTACGACGGACGTGAGGGGTGCTAATACCTTCCCCTTGCGTAACCGACTCCCTTACCCTTTCTCTTTGGTCGCGAGACCATTTCCTTTCCAGGTTTCTCTGAGCGTTTCCTTTCCCTATCTTAAGATAAATAACGCGCAGTGGCGGCTCTGTGTTGTGTTTTTATTTGAGTCCCGCCGGTTGTTTTTTCGCGGATGCGATAACGGCCTAATGAATGACTCACTATACGGTTTGGCGTATGACCCAGTGACACCCATGACTTCAGATATCTTCTAACGTACGACGCACTCTGAAGCTCTCATCATCAAACTTCCTAGATGGCATCTTTAAGCCCATCTCCATCAAGACTAACTACTTGACAAGTGCAAATTTTTGGGGCATTCTAAGTGTTCAATAATCTTCCACCTCCAGACCACGAATGGCGTACATACCATTCTTACTCTCTCGGTTCAAGAATATTGAACAGGGGCAGCTGTCATACCCCAAAATTTGCCCATTAATATTTTAAGACATTTTTCAGGGCACTCCGACTCATTTTTATGACACTGATCTTAAAGGAACGAAGGCCCAGCTCACGAATGGCCCAATCCAGAAAATGGCCCAAACTGGCCTGTTCGCTACACGTTCGCTACACGCTCGCCTAGCGAACGTTCGCTACACGCTCGCCTAGCGAACGTTTGCTACACGTTCGCTACACGCTCGCCTAGCGAAGCTGACAGACAACAGAAAATTTCGGGCTTCATTCTGAGCCCATTAGGTCATCAAAGGAGTATTATAAATACCCCAACTCCAGAACGAAAAAGAGAACGAAAAACCGAGACGGAGACGGCCGGAAACCCTGGCATAGCAACCCCGAAGAGTAGCCCAGAGAAGTCGGAGTGAAGAAACCCTGACGGCCGCTCATCCGCACCGAAGTTACCGTCGCCCAACTCAACCCGATACCAAAAGTGACTTGCCAATTCAGCATTACCACTCCATTGCAAACAGGTTTGTGTATCATTATTGTTTTATGCTTCCAATTTGTAAATCTCTAAATACATAATGCATCATGATTGAATTTTTGGATATGTAATTAGACTTTGCATGTGAATTCCAGTACGCCTGAATATCCTGAGTGTTTGACCATATTATTTCTGTAATTGAATGCAATAAGGCATGCAGCATGCTGAGATCATACTGTTCTGAAATTCAAAACCCGCAGTCGCTCGCTAGCACATCGCTAAGCGAGCATGTAGCGAGCATTCGCTAGGCCCTCGCTAGGCGAGGCAGAGGCGAACGGGACAGCCGTTGATATTTGTTATGTCCTATGCGTAACCTGATCTATTCTATGTTAATTATGCACTGTTTTGCCTGACATTCATGTTGCTGTGTTTTCTTTTGCGGTGTAATCCTCGATTGCACCCTGATTGGTATTCTAACCCGTTTGCTGAATTTTGTAAAGGTTCACATATCCCAGGAAAAGAGTGCTGTTTAGGCCTTCCACTTTATTTGTGGGATACCCTCATGAAGATCCACCCTAAATTGCTTAATTAATTTTAATGTATTAATTTTAATGTATTAATTTTAATGTATTGATTTTAATGTGGAGATTCATCCTAATCACCTAATTGACTTTAAAATACGGCCTTTGAATATGTGATTTTGGACCTCTCTTTGCTGCCCTACGGTATTACGGTCATGTCCCGCGAATGTGGGGATACACTTAGCAATGGCCCTTCGATTAAATCATCATAAAATAAATCATAGTCCCTCGGATGTTGCCTTCGAATATATGATTTCGTCCCTCGATGACCCTCCGGTGTAGCCTACGGTTAAATGATGATCGTCCCTTCGAATGCTAAGGTATCCTTACAACTGTTGCCTTCAATGACCTATCGATGACCCTACGATGACCCTTAAACATCCAAAGGGTAAAATTACTTACTTCTCAATAGTAAGGACAGTTTTACCCTCATAAGGATAGGAAACGTTCATAACGACCTTAGGAAGGTATAACTCTCAATTGCTGGATCATAACCTAAAACATTTCCCACCCCTCACACTTTGCAAATCCTAGAAAATCACCACTTGGTATACATTCATACTAGAATCATTACCAAGTTACATTTTTTCTAAACCGTTTTCAAAATCAAACAAGATAAATACTTTGTATACATTCATACGAGAATCATTACAAAGTTAAACTCTCTTTTCGAAACATTTTTAAACAATTCACGAACACTTTTCAGACAAAAATATAAGTGATCCAGCAATTAAGAGCCCATGGATAACCATGGATACAAAGGGTGCTAATACCTTCCCTTTGTATAATGTACCTCCCGAACCCAAAATCTATTGAGGTCTTTCCTGTTCTTTTCCACCTTTCCTTATTGGATAAAAGAAAAGTCGGTGGCGACTCTTGCTATCCGCGACATTGCGATAAAAAGCAAAACACCCCAAGTCAGTTCACCGTATGACAGACAACTATTCCCTCAAGACTAGGGGAGATTGCTGACCACCTATTCTCTAGGGAAACGTGTTGAACTCCTTCTCCTCTGACTAACATGAGACAACGATATTATACATGTCATCAATCCTAAGGACGAGCCTCCCTGCTCTGTGAGGATGTCGCCCAAACGACATTGTCCTTAGGCAAGAATGCTAGAGTCATCATTGATTTAGACTCTCACAAATATAACACTGCAAGATATTTAGGCCAATTTTAAAAAAAATCTAATCAAACAAAAAATAAAAAATCTATAATAAATCATAGATCGGATTCAAGTCTTAAAAATTTATCGTATGTCAAATTAAGATTTTGTATGATTTAGGATATTTCCATTTAGTAATAAGAATGTTTTATGATTATTATTATTAGGAACTCTGTTCAAAATATAAAATAAATATGATCTTTAAAAATTCAATCCTATTTAAAAGGAAGTAACATCGGATAGACAAAAGTAATACTATAATAATTTCCCTAAAGCTACTTTAATTTTCATTTTTTTGGGAAGCTATATCTGTTTTACTTGAATACACAACATTTTCATCCCTATCTTTTTTTTTCTTATTGGTTCTCACGAGAGGTAGATAATTAGAGTTCTCAAAATTAATAAAGTTTAATAAAAAATTATGATATTTAAATTTAAGTTAGAGGATTTTTTTTAAATAACCAACATTTTTAAATTATATATAAAATAATCATGTTTTGAATTTATTTATTTAAAAGGTGTTGCCAACTCTTATGACGCATGTATTAGATTTTTATACACAGTCACCATTGTAATTAACGCATCAATGCAAATGTAGGAGCATGCGATATTGCAATTGGCGCATGCATGTAAAAAAATAAATGAGTAGTCACATGCAATGACAAATGCATGTAAAAAAAATAAAGGAGCAGTCACATGATGAGTGACACCTATGTGTAACTAATCAAAACATGCCTATAAGGATTGTCACCTCCTCTTGTCATCATAAATAAATTGAAAACATAGTTAATTTAGTATATAATTTTAAAAAATTGGTTATTTCAAAAAAAAATTCTAAGTTCTTAAATAATTTATCATTATATAGACATATTGATAATTTTATCTCAATTATTTTTATCAAGAAAAAACTATTTAAAAATAAAACTAAATTGTATGAGATGATATAAAGTATACTAAAAATAAAATTAAATATTGCACATAGATGCTGCATTTGAAGAAATAATAAAATATTTTTAAAATATTTTTATTACTTATAGAAAATACACACAAATATTTTTAATAATTTGTAATTTTTATTAATATAAATCTCAAAATTTATAATTTGAATAGAAACTATGGCATATTCAAGGTTTAATTGTTGTTGTAGTATATTTTTTTGTTAATAAACAATTTTTATATTGCTATTACTTCTAGAAAATACATACAAATATTTTAAATAATTTTTATAAGTTATTAATACACAATGATAAACATTTTCATAAATTAATACATAAAAAAATTAAATCAGCATAAATTATTGGTCTAAGTTCAAAATAATATTTATTTATATTCATATATTAATATAAAATAACTAAAATAAAAATTAAATTACAAATAATAAAATATTTAATATAGTGATGTTTACTTTTATTTTTTAAATATAAATTGGACACTCTAAAAATTCATTTGAATTTATGTTTATATTTAGAATTTTTCTTTATGATAAGACCAGAACCCTTTAGTTATTTTTATTTTTCAATTAATTATAATATAATAATATAAATAAGTTACTAGTAATATTCATAAACTAATAACTTCAATATTTTTCTATAAAAATTTATTAAGAAAATTTGTTAATAATTTGTAAGATTAAGTACTCTGTATTGTCATTATAAAAAAATTTATAATGTCAATTCATCTCCATCATTTTGTTTATATTATTTTATAAATAATTAAAATAAAAATTAAAGTCTTCCCCATATTCAATGTTTATGATTAGATAATTGTATAAAGTTTATATTGTCAATGCATTTTAATTAAGTTCTATTTTTGATTAATTAGTAAAATTAAAATAAATTTTAAGAATGGAAAACAAAAAACATTTTGACCGAATAAAAGATTCTCTTTTTCTACAAAACCATAATTATTTTTTACAAACCGTGGATCTTAGAATTAAAAAAGTTTATATCCATGACATAAAATAACATTAAGATAAAAATGAATGATTATTAGTGGTAATATATTAATAATTAGCAACGGTATTAAAAAAATCTCACATCTCTCTGAATGGGTCTGAGACAGTGATAACGGAATCATAACCGATGCTCTTCCCGTTATCTATTTCTACGCCTTCTCCTTCGTCTTCTTCTTCACAATTTTTCAATTCGAATTACTCTAATGGCACTTTTTGTGTTTTACCTTTAACGTTAAGATGATGCAGATGCAGACTCTGCGTCGTTTTTGTTTGTTGGTTTTTCTTCTTCACTCTGTTCTTGAAATCTATCATAAGTTTCTTAGTTTTTCTCTTCGCTTTTTCGTTTTCCTTCTTATGGATTTTCCTTCCAGTTTCAATTTTCTCACGCAAGCTAGTGAGCTTGGTTGTGGTTTTGTTCTTCTCGGTAGTTACTTCTCTCGGATTTTCAATTTCGTTGGCCTTGTTTTGATCTTCGGAATCTGCGTCAAGTTTTTCCGGTTTTCGGAGAAGACGCCTAGGTTTCGGAAGCTTGTGAAGCCGGGGAAGGTTAAGCGTTTGGATGTCCAGTTGAAATCGAAATCTATGGTGAAACGTGACGATGCAGGGATGAATTTGGAGGAGGAGAATTTGGAGGACGAGGTGTTCGATGTAATGTCGCTGAGGAAGTTGGTGAAAATGGAGAGACAGAGATATGCTGCTGCATGTGCGGAGATTGATAAAGAGCGCCTGGCTGCTTCGAGTGCGGCGGAGGAGGCAATGGCGATGATCTTGAGGCTGCAGAGTGAGAAGAGTTCGGTTGAGATTGAGGCGAATCAGTTTCGGAGGATGGTGGAGGAGAGGCAAGAGTATGATCGGGAAGTGATTGAGTCGTTGAGGTGGAATGTTGTTGAACTTGATTCTCAGAAGAGCTTTTTGGAGGAGCAGTTGGGGATTTTTAAGGAGAGGTTGAGAGAGTTTATGAGGGAGGATGAAATTGAGCAAATTGAAGGCGTGGATTTCACGAGGGAGTTTTGTAATTTCTCGGTTGAGTATGATTTAGATGAATCTTTAAATTCCCCTCCACACTAAGTTGATATGTTCTTATTGTGTTATGCTATTTGCATCATTTCAATTTTCATGTTCAATACATTAGTTTTGTGATTGAATTTCATGAAGAACTTGACATTGCAATCATTTGTTTATGGTTTTAGACCAGTAATGTTGTTGTGTATATATATTAGTTGATTAATTTCCCAAGTTTCAGTTTCTGGTTTACTGATGTAAAGTTGATAAATGAATACTTAATTGCAAGTTTCTATGATTCTTGGGGATATTTTGCAGAGTTTAGTTTGTGTTGTTAATATTTTCTTTTGTTGTGTTTGTCTCTTGGTTGAAGGGAAAAGGGTGTTGGTTCTTATTGCAAGCATGATACAATGACATGTAATGATAGAGAAATTCACAAATTTCATTTAGATGATAGTAAAGAGTTCCTTTTAGTGTTGCTAAAGGGCGAAGAAACTCGTCTTATGTGCATATTTTTGCGAACTGTGCATCGGTTAGTACAACTAAGTTGATAGCTGCGTAAAGACATGTATAAAGATCTACGTTTGAATATGGAATATGCGACACAAAGGTTTGAAAGAGTTACGTGATTGGTAATTTTCTGCACAACCAACAATCTAACTGTCATTGCTCGCTCACCTTTGAACATAGCTGCGTAAATACATGTATAAAGATCTACGTTTGAATATGGAATATGCGACACAAAGGTTTGAAAGAGTTAGGTGATTGGTAATTTTCTGCACAACCAACAATCTAACTGTCATTGCTCACCTTTGAACACTGGTTTTAGATTGAATTTTATTCACCTAAGGTTTTTGCATGTGTATATTCACCCGAGTTCAATCATTGCCTTGTGTGGCAGGACTTTCCAAATGAGGGCATACTCAGTGGAAAGTGACCTTACTTGAGTCATTCATGACTAATCACTACCGAATTTTTTGATAGGTGTAGCTTTTGGAACCTATATGATTGAAATTAAGTGCTATCACTCTGAAGTATAAACTATAAGTCCATTTTAATTCTACTCCAAGGGCCAAGTTATTCTCAAATGAAGATATTATGCTCCAAGAACCTATGTTGTTGATGTTAAAAGCAATGCCACGGATGCTTAACGGTGATGTACATGACACATAAATGTGAGTTGATGTATGTAGAGTGTGTTTTGAAAAGAAGCAAAGACTCTAATCTTGGTTGATA
Organism: Lathyrus oleraceus; assembly: GCF_024323335.1. Taxonomy (NCBI): domain Eukaryota; kingdom Viridiplantae; phylum Streptophyta; class Magnoliopsida; order Fabales; family Fabaceae; genus Lathyrus; species Lathyrus oleraceus. The sequence goes on from NC_066579.1 coordinate 453,719,369, forward strand.
ATAAGGTGTGAGTTTGGAACACAAGCAAAACTTGATGGCAGTGCACTCTAATCATATACAAGTTTCAATTCTAAGCATCTTAAATTCAACGTCAAAAGTTGGAGAGTTTGTGTTTAGTTATCCAGCTACAAAGAATAGTCTTAAAGATTATAAATTGATTCTCCATGTAAAATGAATGGTATTTGAATACATAAAAATGAAATAAATTTACCTTTTGAAATTAATTTTTGTATAATCTAACCGTCAAATCAATCATACAATCCATTATTAAAAACGCTACATGTTACTTGAGAATAAATTATCTCTTTTATTTTAACTAGAGTATTTGGGTTCAAATTCAATTCTGAATATACAATAGTGTTAAAAAAATTTAGGAGGAGTTTTATCGTCTATTATAAGTCTCTCTAACTCGAGATATTAGTCTATGTAGTTGCATGCAAATGTACAATTTGACAAAATCACTTTTCCCTTTGTTGTTTTCTTTTTCCTTTTGTGATTTTAAAGGTATTTATTGTGTTTTATTTTTTGATATTTCCATTGTACTTGTGAATACGGGTAGTTAAATTGGTTTGATATTTCCAACACATTTTTTGCTGACAAGAGTATTAATAACTATTTTTTTAAAATTTTATCCCTTAGGTGTGCAAAGCTTGCATACCCAACTCGCCCTTATTTTTTGGAGTGCGGATCAAAATTTTATGTCTGCATCATCAATTATGCTCGGTTCACCCATTTTATTTTTTGTGAGCTTCTGCGAGGCAAATTTAAATAGGACGGGCATGTCTGTTCGCCACCCTTACTTGTGAGACCTAGTTTTTTTTTTCTCTCTCTCACACACACACAAACGTAAAGGGGTACTAATACCCCCCTTGCGTAATCGACTCCCGAATTCGAATTTAGTTGTGACGACCATTTTCTTTTTAAAAAGATTTTATCGGTATCTTCCACTTCCTTCATTGGAATAAATAAAGCTTGGTGGCGACTCTATTCAAATCATTTTTTCCGTGACCATCACGAAGGATCGTATTTTTCGAGATGCGACAACTGACAACTCTGCTGGAGACCATGCTTCAAGCAAGATAGGGTCAAGCCTAACTTAGTTAACCTTGCAATAAATGTTGACTTTGCTTAATTGTTTCCTTTATGCTTGTTTGCTTATTTGTTTTCTTTTTGCCTTCTATTTTCATATTATATGCTCATTATCCTACTTATTTGTTGATCCTGGGATGATATCACGAGTAAAACTCTACACCCGAGCTTTGAAAAAAGAAGAGAGAACACCTAGTTTTAGAATTGGAAGTTGTGTAGTGTTAGTCCCCAAGGACCTCTCCTTGTGTGCCTAGCATGAAGATTTTTGCTAAAGTAGACCTTTTCGTAGATCTCATTCCAAGATAGTTAGCATGTCACATGACTTGATTCATGAAAGGGTCAATGATTCTAGGAACCACTATTAGAATCAGTTTCTGTTTTGGTGGTTGTGTAGTGTTAGACTCAAATGACCTCTCCTTGCGTGCCTAACATGAAGTCCCCACCCAAGATAGACATTTTCGTCACTCTCGTGATAAAACAACTAGCCTATTGCAGGACGTTGATACGATTAGAGTCTATGACCTTGGGAACCCAATCCATCAACTTAGAAACTATCTTGTTAGCGGTTTATGGGTAGAAGAACCTAGAACTATCTGTTGTAAAGCCTACTTGCTAGGGTGTTTTGAGTTACTTATGATACCCTGGATCCAAACATTATACATTCATATCATTTGCACAAACATCATGATATTCATAAAATTTTTTTTTCCAGGGAATCCTTTATATCCACATTTGTTAGCATTCAAAGTTGTGATATGTTCAGTTAGAAGGAAAGCTTTGCAATGCAAGGTCAAGATGTCAGACATGATTATTCTGTTGAAATGTTTGAAAGAGCTTCCATCATGTTTCAATATTATGCTTGATGGGAGATTTGGAAGAATTCTAGATCTTTTTACGGTCAAAGTTCAGATACCAGTCATCATTGCCTTAGAAATTATTCTAGATGTTAGCTGATTTTTAGATCATAATTATTATTTTCATTGCCATCGATTAGTCAATAAATATTACAAATTCCACATGAATTAGCCCAACTTCCATTAATCATTGTCCATTTCTTTAATTTTCAACAACCAACATCCTCTCACCCACTAACATACTATTGAAATAACTGCAAGCTCTTTGGTTGAGAGGCAAAAAAAAGTCCCAATAAAGCACTCTTGTCAAATCATTTTTATCCTGTCTAAAACTAGCCTTCAAAGTTCAAAACATTCATCTTGTTTTGCTAGAAACTTGATCTATTATCCTACCTCAATGCGGCTGAATCCATAGCATTTTTGTAATCTTTGTAGTTTCATGTTTTCTCTCACTTGTTCTATATCAAGCCAATGACCCTTCTCGGCATAAATCATATTCAACAATGTGTAATTAGCAGCATTATTTGGTTCTGATCTTATAAGCTGAGATGATAGTAATTCTGCTACGTCGAGTCTTCCATGAAGCTTACAGGCCGATACAAGAGAGCTCCATATTCTTGCACTCGGTTTCATAGGCATCGTTCTCAGTATTTCCAAAGCATCTTCAAGTTTCCCCGACCTTCCAAGAAGATCAATTAGGCATGCATAATGTTCTACAGTGATTGGAATTTCACAATCTGCATTTACTTGCTCAAACACTTGTTGTCCCTCGGTGACAAGGCCAGCGTGATTACACGCAGATAAAACTGCAAGAAATGTGACTGCATCAAACTTCACTCCTCTCTGTTTCATTTCATGAAAAAGGTGTAAAGCTTCTTCTCCACATCCATGAAGGCCAGAGGCACTAATCAAACTACTCCATGTAACGGAATCTCTATTCGGTGTTTCGAGGAATATCTTGCGAGAATCATCTAGACAGCCACATTTAGCATACATATTTATAAGTGCATTGCACACAAAGATGCTAAAACCAAATCCAAATTTCAAGATATAGCCATGGATAACACAACCATGCTGTAATGAAGAAAAGTTTGTGCATGCAGATATCACTGCCAATAAAGTTACATAGTTTGGTTCAGTTTCCTCAATTCTCATTTTATTAAAAAGCTTCAAAGCTTTGTCGCTTTCTCCTCTTCGAGCATAGCTCCCTATGATTGAACTCCATAGCACCACATCCCTTAAACTAGACCCTTCAAAAACTCGTTCAGCAAGGTGCAATGATTCTCTGCATTCACAATACATGTTAATGAGAGCTGATGAAAAACTATGACATGAATCAAACCCATGACGGAAAGCATACGCATGAATCTCTTTTCCACACTTAACAAAACCTGGCCTTGTACAAGCTGCTAAAAGTGCAACCAACGTTACTCTGTTCGGGTAAACTCCCGTAACCTGCATTTCTCTAAAGCATGCTAAAGCTACATCACAATCTTGATTAGCAGCGCAACCAGATATCAATGCAGTCCACGAAACCTCATTTTTCACTTCCATCCCATCAAACACACTTCGCGCCATCAAAGAGTCACCGCACCTGAAATAGAAATCCACAAACGCCGTTGACAGAAAAACTGAATGTTGAATTTGTATCCTTCCATCAACAACAACAAGACCATGAATCTGTCTTCCTATTCTTAAACCCAAACCTGTTTCCCTCCCACACACGGATACCATGCTAGATAACAGCTCTGGCTTTGGAAGAAAACCAATAAAGTAGAAGTCTTTCAACGTTTGCAGAGCTTCTGAAAGCAACCCATTTTGCAAATAAGCATTGATCATGGAGTTCCAGGTGACGGGGTCTCTGTGAGGCATTGTATCAAACACTTGGCATGCTGTTTTAATATCTGAAAATTTAGCATACATAGAAATTATGGAATTGGAGACAACTGGGTCAGAGTTGCAGCCTCTAATGAGAGCCAAGCAATGAAGCTGTGTGCCAAAGGCATGAGAGTGAGTATAGGAACATGCTTTGATGACTGATGGAAGAACACAAGGGATCAAACTGAAATGGTGAATAGACAAATGGAGTTGTGTGAAAAATTCAATTGTGTGGTTATACAGACCCTTTGAAACCAAGCTTTTTATATGGTCTAAAGGGGAAGATACAGGGACCACAGTAGCTAGGAATCTTCGAGTGAAGAATGACATGAAATTGCATGTCAAATGATTCAAATTCAGATTCAGAATCATTGTGTTGTCTGTGTGTGGCTTTTGGACAGTTTAACATTCTCTTTTTATTTATACATGTTATACTTACAATTAAAAAAAATCAGCAAATTTTTAGAGGGTGCTAAGAAAGTCTGTACAAAATTCGAGGAGATTGTTTATTACACCAAAACAACAAATCAAGTCCACTCGAAAAACACCTAATACAAAAATATTGATCTTCGAATACATCTTTTGGATGTTGAAATCCAAAAAATTACGATTCCTATATTACAAATTTCTAAACCCTTTCACATAGAATTTTCCTTAAATTCTCCGATTCTTATTCAATAATTCTGCATGCAAATACAATTCTATTATATTTCTACATGAAAAATATTTTAGGCACATGACATTACAGATAATGTATATTTCTATCATTGATGATCATTACATAAATCTATTTTTTTTGTCTTCATCATGAAGTTAGGATAATATCATCCAAATATATTTCGACATGGAAATTCGAAGTATTTGAATGAGTGATTTGATTGTCTTACTTTTCCATGGTTGTAAGTATGGTGCAATCTATTGTTATTAACAAAGATAATGCATCAAAGGATGGTATTTTAGAAGATCGTCAAACCAAGTGTTGTACACGTCGATGTTGGAATTTTTTAACCTTTAAATAGGATTTTACATTACGTGAACATATGCTTTGATGGTTCCGTACGAAAATTGACAAATTAGGTTGTGGGATACTTATCGGGAGGTAGGATTCTTGTTCCAATAGAAGACATGCATTTATTACGAGAATATTTGAAAGAAGCAACAAGTTAGTTGGTCATCCGATTGTCTGTCATCTTAATTCTTAAGAGAAGAAATTTGTTTGTGGGATGATAATGAATATGGTTTAGCCAAAAATATATTCAGAATTTTGAAAAGTAAAAGACCAAAGTCTCAAATATTAAGTAAATATATAATGTTCACCACTGAAAGAACAAGGCGATAAGGGGTCAAAGATCTAAAATACAATAGTTGTTGAAACTGTTGGATGAACATCATTACATATATAGATACAAAGTGTGTGTGGATGAAAAAAAATTTAGAGATATATTTTGGACTCATACTGATTCTATCAAGTTATTTAACACATTTTTCACGATGTTGATAATTGAGTCAACATATAAGACCAATAAATGCATGTTTTCTCTTCTACAAATTGTTGGTGTTTCTTCTAAAGAGATAACTTATTCAATTGCTTTTGCGTTTTTGAAATGTAAAAAGGAGGCTAATGTTACTCGAGTTTTAGAAATATGTCACCGTACTTTGAAAGACTCATAAAACACGCCATAAGTGATTGTCACTAATCACGATATCTTACTGATGAATTATGTTATAGAGATATTTCCTACATCTCATGTTTTATTATGTAGGTATCATATAACAAAAAATGTGAGGTAGAATTAATGAAAATTTTGGAAACAAACCAATAAAGGGTGAAGACGAGAAAATGGCCAAACCTAGTCAAATACTCATAATTGATGTCTGGAATGTCATAATCAATTCTTTTACATATGAGTTATATGTCGAAGGTGTCATACAGTTAAGAATTGTGTGCTCAAAATATTCAGATTTTTTTTGAAATATATTGAAACTGCAATATTAGACCAAGCGAAAGAGAAAATTGTTTGTGCGTGAATTGATTAGGTTAGAAACTTTGAAAATACCACAACTAATAGGGTTGAGTCCGCTCATGCTACAATTGAGAACTAGTTAGGAAATAGTAAGTGTGATTTTTGTACGAGTACAAAATCAATTAACCAAATGATTAAAATGCAAAATAATGAAATACAAACACCATTTGGTTGCAACATCACAAGATTTGAGCATAAATTTAGAGACAACATTTTGTATTCATAGTTGATCGAAAATATATCTCGAACGAGATTGAACTTTATCAATCACGAAGCTGTGAGGGCAGAAAAAACAAGTCCATACAACTCTAAGTGTGATGGTATACTTAGAAGAACACACGATCTTTCGTGTGCTTATCTAATCTCCAAGGAGATGAAAGTTGATATACATATACATATGACATATCAAAACAAAACTGAATTAAAGAAACATAACTAACGTAAAGACCAAAGACAATATCCTAACATTGAACTCCTTAGGATAATATCCTAATTTTGAGATACACACAATTCAGACTTTGAAATATGTATAAGGTGAAATTTGCAGCAGATTTCATACTAGCGTAAACCTTAACCCCCAAATGTCCCAAACTCAAACCAAAATAAAGTAGGACGAAAATGATCTAATTTTTTTTTTATTAAATGCAATATAATGTAGTTTAATTAAAAACTAGGAAGAAATTGCATGCATCAAAATCAGAAAAAGTAAGGCGATGATGAGAAACTTACCAAATATTCTTCAAATGTGAGAAATAAATTATCGAAATTGATTAAAGTATTGATTTAAATAATAAAGAGTAGAAATTGAGGGATTTTTGAAATTTCTCACGCAAAAGAGTTCTTCCGGTGGATTATGTGCTTTTTGAATTTTGATTTCAAATGTTAGAGAATGATGAGGAAAATATGAATTGTGTATCCGAATTTCAATATCCGAAGGGTGTATCCAAAGATCAATATCTAGACATGTATATTTTTGCATTATGTGTGTTTCAGGTGGACTTGGTTTGTTGTTTTGTGTGGTGCGTTAGAATTTCAAAATTCATACAATGCGAGAAGACATTTTCAGGTTTTCATAGGATTTGAGAGAAATATCAATGGTAGAACGAGCAATCCCTAAATTTGAGCTCCAATTATAATGCTCAAGCCCTATATTTTATCGGACATGACAAGCCGACCCATTTAAACTAGACTATTTTGACGACTCTATATAAATCTATGGGTAGAAATTAAAATACATGTACAAAAGAAACACATGAAGATTTTTTTTTAAGAAATACGTTTTTTTTTGAGTGAAAATATACTTTTTATTCCAAAAAATTCAATACAAATCGATCCAATGAATCCAGGCGATGCTAAATATATAACTAACTACCAAGCATATCCCCTCCTGTTACTCTATACATAATGTGGTTAGGTTAACATGAATCTTCAATTTTCTATGTAAACTACACCTCATCACTATGCTGCAAATTATATTGTCTTTTATATTATGTTCAATTCTAATTTGACAAAAGGTCATATATCATTTATTGTCATCCATATAGTGTATATGGTTTCAGCTACAACCATTTTTAATATTTGCCCTCTCCAACCTTTCTTTTTTGTTTCTTGTATCAACCATATTATTTCCTCATCTCACTTTGTAGGGTCTCTTCTATAACCAACCCAATTCAGTATGCCTTTCCAAATAGGCTTTGTGGTTGCGCATTCGAAGAAGATGTGATCCATTGTTTCTAGTTTCTTACAGAAGCTGCAAGTTCCATGATTGCTAACACCAAAACACGCGACCCTATCTTTTGTGGGAGGCTGACCCATACATGTCATCCAAAGAACAAATAAATCTTTTGGTCTTGCATAGTTGGTGAAGAAAACTTTCTTCCAGTTGAACTGATCTTTTTCTCCTCTTAATTCCTTATACATGATGAAAGTTTTATATTTGGCTTGTTGAATTTCTTCTTCCTAGTAGTTGTTATGTATCACTAGTTCTCTGCATTTCAAAATTCTCTTGATCATCCAGGATCACAAATTTTTCCCAAGCCATCGTGGCTTTTCTGCTACCTGTATCTTTCCCACTCCATAGAAAATATCTACAAATAGCTTCAATATGCTTGATCACTTTTTTTGGCATTGGAAACATCTGTACCTAGTAAATAGTAACAACAAACAACACACTTCGAATTAACATATCTACCTGCATAACTCATCAGTTTTGTAGTCCAATGCATGACTTTTATCACTATTTTATCAATGATAGGTTGATATTGATGAATATTGAGTTTCCTACTTGATAGAGGGACTCCCAAGATATTTGAAAGGTGATTTCCCCGTAGCAAAATCAGTGACATTGAGAATTATATAGTGTTTCTGAACTGGTACTCCCCAAAACAAACCTTTCATTTTGAAGGGTTAGTTTTCAAACTAGTCGAGTCTGATAATTTTTTGAATTCCTTCATCATAAGTTGTACACATGTTGCATCTCCTTTTGTGAACATGATCAAATCATCTGCAAAGCAGATGTTAAAAATATGTAGCCTTTCAAACTTTAGATGATATTTGAAGTTGTGGTTTTTGTGCAAGTTCTCTAAGGCTCTATGTGAAGGAGAATAGCGATCCAAAATGCAGCGGGAATTAAAATTTTCTCCTTTAGTGATCCTTACGAATGAGCATGATCAGTGATAGAAATCGTTATCTCTTGTGGCGATTGAAACCTTTGATACAAATCTAATGAGTGATCACGAACGTTGAATGGTGACAATGCCTCTACTCAGTCCACACAAACGGAATCCTTCTGTCTCAGTGCTAACTACTACGAATGAAGGCTTTGAGTGAGAAAGAGAGAAATGACATTTCATCTAATCTAATGCTTCTGCACAAGGGTTCTATTTATAGAACCACTTGTGTGGGCTGCAAGCTAAAAATCACACTTAAGTGTATGTGACCCATATCTTATGATATACCAAAATCACTTAAGTGCGTGGTACCTTACCATATTTCATATTCTACTTAAGTGTACCGTACCTTACGATGTTCTACAATTCACTTAAGTGCACCGTACCTTACGGTGTTCCTTATTTACTCTATCTCCCATAAATTCATCCTTTTGTATGTGACCTTGTAGGTTTTCGCGACATTGACAATTATATTAAATCACGTATTTAACATAATAAACAGTGAGCGGTATCTAGCCACACATCACTGCTACCAAAGACACGAAAATGTCATGTGATCTGACAAATCCTTTTGTGATAATACTTATATGTACAATTAACCTTCTGCCCTTATGTCTATATTGAACACAAGGCATAAACTGTGTCATCCTTGTCCAGTTCAATATTGGGCCCTTAGACATTCATCCTGTTACGCAGGATGGACAAATTCCATCTAGGTCACTCATGTCCCTCAGCATGCTTCGTGGAGTACCCATCAACTATCTTTATGGTCATCCAGTTACGAACAACGTTTGATCAACAATAAAGCATTATACTCTACATCTAGGGTCCATAGTGGTTTCAGGTCAAAGGGTGGTATACACCACTATCACCATGAGAATAACTTATGACACTTAACATAACATTCTATATAGTATTCTCATAGCGGGTCAATCCAGTATAAATATTACTCCTAATATTCATACCTATGTTTAAGACTTGATAACTTCTTATCCATGATCCATGAGATGTGATCATCAGTCTATATACATAATAGTCTTAATGCTTTAATGTTATCTCTCTTCACAACAAAGCTCGACTACGGATACTTTAAAAATAGTGTCCTTATGTTTAATGGGGTCTTATGATTAAGTCACACTTGATACATTAAACAGACTAGCTATTCTAGAGACTTTATTAAACAAACATAATAAAGAAAAAAAGCCTTTTATTATTAATAAATAATTCGATACAAGTACCAAAAGTATTAGTCTCTAGGGCTTACACCAACACTATGTAGATACTCCATGATAAGAACAAACAATTTGAGGGATATTGGACCCCCCCTGCCCGAGACCCCTATTTGCTTTTAGAACCTTGATATTTTGTCCATTGATTACATACTTGTATGAGACTATGCTGATACAAAACATTATCCATTTGATGTATCTTGAAGAGAAATTCATTTCTCTCATGATAACCTCCAATGTTGACCACTCTACAGTGTCATAAGCCTTTAGCAGGTCCGTTTTAATTCACATATTGGAGATATATGCTTTCTATTATAGTCTCTTAGTAACTTATGAGAAACGATGATGTTGTCATGTATGGTCTTTCTTGGTACAAATGGAGATTGAATGTCATCCACCAACACTGTTATCACCTTATTGAGTCTTGAAGTTAAAATTTTAGAGATGATCTTATAAATAATGGTACAACAAGCAATGGGTCTTATGTTTTTCCTAGTTCTTGCATAAGTAAACTTGGGGATCAAAATGACTAGGGAACAATTTATTGATGCATATAATCTAGATATAATTAATCACCAAGTCCCTTAACTTAATTTAATATCCCGCTTTAGTCCCTTAACTAAAAAACGTTACAAGTTAGTCCCTTAACTTCACTTATGTTATCCTATTTGGTCAATTCCGTCAATTTTTGGCAAAAAAAGTCAAGTTATGGTGATATGGCGTGACAATAAGACATTTGGTACAAATCCGAGTCAGCGTATGTAGTTAAAAAACTGATACACTATTTAAACTGCAAGGGTTTTGTTTTCGGAGGTTAAAAAATCTCTGAATCCAAAACCTCCACACTATAAAAAGTGTATCCGTTTTTAACTACATATGGTGACTCATATTTGTACCAATGGCCTTGATGTCATGCCACATCATTAGGATTTCACTTTTTTTTGCAGTAGTTGACAGAAGGGACCAAATAAGATAACAGAAGTGAAGTTAAGGGACTAATTTATAACGCTCTTGATGTCATGCCACGTCACCAGAACTTCATTTTTTTTTGCAGTAGTTGACGGAAGGGACCAAATAAGATAATAGAAGTGAAGTTAAGGGACTGTTATAACGTTATTTAGTTAAGGGACTAAAGCAGAAAATTAAATTAAGTTAAGGGACTAAAACATGTATTAAATCTATAATCTATAATTAGTAAAAAAAATCATTGATTGCAACTACAACATAATTCTTGATCACTTTCCAGCTTGTCTTGAAAAACTTTGCACTATAACCATCTATTACTGGAGCTTTATTATCTCATATCCCCTTAAGAGATTCCCATATTTCCTTTTTAGTAATAGGTTATATGAGGCTACCTGTATGCTTTTCTTGGAGCAATATTTGGATGAGTGACCTTATGGAAAATTTTATGGAAAATGTGTGAGTGAGAACAAAATGCTGAAAAGACCTATGTTGATTCGTGGAATCAGTCGGTAATCCTGAAAGTGGTCTTGCGCATTACAAGTGGAGCTAGAGTGGAGGAAGAACCGGAGTCACGATTGACTCATAAAGCATCATAGATTCTTCAAGTTCATGTCTTGATTTTGCGGTTGCAAAGGTTGGAAAAGGGTCGTGTTGTTGGATGTATGTTACAAACTCGACATAAGCCTCGATAATACCAGAAATCATTTTTAATACTAAAATGAGTATTTTTTTATTGGAGAATCGACGTTTGCGAGTTGATCGGAGAGTAGCTTGAGACAGTTGCAATAAGCTTTGGTGGAGGGAAAATCTGCCAGATTCGTATTGCTAAATTGGTTTTTAAGTTGAACGACCTATGAGTGCTTATTACCATTGAACATAATGACAATACGATTCCAACATAATTCAATGGTGTTATTGATCACAAGAACGAAATGGAGTATGTCTTGTGTGACAGTTGCATACATCCATTGCAACACAACAACATCTAGACGATTCCAAAGGTCGGGATCGTTGGCTTTGACGGTGGATGCCTCGGAGCGAGCTTGCACGCCAATAGATGGTATGATGTGATCGAGCACATTGTGAACACGTGCTTGCATGGTGAATAGGGAAGACCAAGAGAGATAGAGACCAAAGTCATAATCTAACATCACTTATATAATGTTTTTGACATTGGTAATGGCGAAGGCAGAATGTAATTTGGTTTTTTCCACCGGAGGGAATTGGGTTATCGTTGACGAAGTATCATCACTGCTTGATGGGGAAGAAGAGTTGTTAATCATGGTGGGATAGAAGAGGTGCAGTGGCTAGGAGGGATATATTTTGGCCGAGAAGTTTGATACCATAAAGAAATATCATTCTCTCATTTTCATTGATGTGATTTCTCAATATATACAATTGTTACCAAGTCCTGTTTTAGGAAGATATTGATGTCTCATGGATATAATTACATATGGAATAATAACAAATCATATAGAAATAGTAACAAATCATCTATATCGATATGGGGATATTTTATTAGTAACATTTTCGATTAATTGATTAAAGTTTGAATTTGTATTATTGTTTGATTTTATATATGACATGTTTGAATTACATTAGTATAATTAGCACGATGTTATGATATCCTTAGTATGAATGATCTAAAAAATATCAATTTGAGACACTTGCTGCTAAGGCCAAAACTACTAAATGTTTTTAGGTTTATTTCATAAATGCATCTATGAAGTAACCTCTATAAAATTACGGAGATGCATCTTCAAACCATTTTTTGACAAATTTGATATGGATGATTTACTTGTGAAGTACAAAGTGTTTTTAAGAGTTAATTAGGATATGTATCTCCGTAATTTTTTCAGAGTGATTATGTAGACGCATCTCAAAATCATTTTTTTTTTTGACAAATATGAAATGAATGAATCATTTATAAAGTGTTGTATACATCTAAGATATGGTCAAATGTATATTTTCAAAATATAAAAAAAAACAAATTCTGATTTTTAGTGTTCACCCAAGCTAGTAATGCCCAAATATAAATTAGAACATGTTGGACAAGTCCAATAATTTTCTAATTGCACATTCCCCCCCAAAAAAAAGATAATTTTTTTGAAACATTTTAAATATACAAAACTTTATTACAGGTAAATACATAGAAAGAAAGTTATGCATCAATCATACTTATTAAAAAATATTATAAAAACTCCCTTTATTTAAATAACTTGTATGAATAATTAACAATAGTTGATTTGAAAGAAAATCTAATCAATTTTGAAACTGTTGCAGTGAACACATTAGTCATGGCAACTTCTCATTTTTCAACTCATCCTAATTCCCTGGTAAACTAAACCTTTCTCCTCATTCATGATTATGCTTTTCAATTTTGCCCCTTTTCATAAAGATGGCTATAAAATTTTCAAAATTTCTGCATTTTTGTCTTTGTTTCAATTTGTTTTAATCTTGCTCATTGAACTAGTTAGGAAGAATATGCCAAATTGAAATGAACAAGAAAAAAATGTATCTTTTTGGTTTATTTGTTGTACAATGAGAGAAAAGATGGCTTTTTGTTTATATTGCACCTCTCATGTTTGTTGAAATGTATTGAATCAGAGGGTTCCAAATCTCATTGGGGGCAAGTTTGTTGAGTCAAAATCATTGACTTTCATAGATGTTATAAACCCTGTAAGTGTTTTTTTTCTTAATATTGAGCTTATACTTGAGTTTCTAGTTTTCCATTTTGAGAAATGCATGTTTATAATGTTGATATTGTTTGATATAATAGGCAACACAAGACGTTGTTTCACAAGTTCCTTTAACTACAAATGAAGAGTTTAAAGCTGCAGTGGCTGCAGCAAAGAAGGCATTTCCTTCATGGCGTAACACTCCGGTCACGAAACGCCAACGTGTTATGTTGAAGTTCCAGGAGCTTATACGCAGAGATATGGTTAGCAGTTAGCACTTTACAGTTTTCGATGAATTTGACACCATGTGACGGATTTTATTTACTTTTTAAAATGCTATCAGTAACTTGTAATTGTTTTAGGATAAACTTGCCACCAGTGTGACCACCGAACAAGGAAAGACGTTAAAGGACGCACAAGGCGATGTCTTCCGTGGTTTAGGTGGGTCTTTTTGAATATGTTGCTTGAGAAGTTATTGTGGTGAGATAACGATTGAGCTCGTGGTTTTTTCTGATGGAGTTCTCTGCATATTTTGATTTGTGTCGTGTAGAGGTGGTGGAACATGCTTGTGGGATGGCGACACTACAGATGGGAGAGTATGTTTCCAATGTGGCAAATGGAATTGATACTTTCAGCGTTAAAGAACCAATTGGTGTTTGTGCCGGTATCTGTCCTTTTAACTTTCCTGCGATGATTCCCCTCTGGGTAAGCTGACTTATTCTTTTGCAATTTTTCATTTTGCTGTGAAATTCCCGTTATATAAAAAAGACATTGTAACAAATTCCAAATGTATATGATCGTTATTATGCAGATGTTCCCAGTGGCGGTTACCTGTGGCAATACCTTCATTCTGAAACCATCAGAGAAAGATCCAGGTGATTTTTTTCTGTTCTTATTTCAGTTGTCTACCCTGGATTTAACTCCTTGGCACGGACACCGACACCGACACCGACACTTGTGATTACGTTCAATTTATTCATTTTTTCAAATTATTACCAGTGTTGACATGTCAGTGCTGGTGTCGTGTCCAGTGTCTAGTCTGTGCTTCATAGGTGATGGTACATGCAGCATGCTCCTATGATTATGAAACTTTTATATGGCAAAACTCGCAAGTATACAGTCTTCTGCAAGATTTCATGATTCATATTTTTTGTTTCTTACAGCTTATGATAGAGAAAATTGGTGGTCATATTATAATTTTTTGCATTTTTTCAGGTGCTTCTATGCTTCTTGCACAATTGGCAATGGAGGCTGGTTTACCTGAGGGTGTCTTAAGTATAGTTCATGGAGCCCACGTATGCCATAATCTTTTTTTAATTTAAATTTTTATCTTCTTTTTCGTGTGAACTTTTCAAGTAAAGAAACTCAAGGGCTAATTTTGGCATTTGGTAATTTCATTATGAATTTGAATTTTAAATCAGAGATTTGCACGTAACTTTACGCCGTCAATTGTGATGCATCAATGCCCCTTGCTGTTTTTTGTTATTGTTTATCGATGTTTGTGATAATCCAATTGGTGACAGGATACTGTGAATGCTATCTGTGATCATGATGATATCAAAGCTATATCGTTTGTTGGTTCAAATGTTGTAAGTCATGTAATGTTTTTTCTTTCTCAAAATTTATTGCTTCTACGTGCTTCCTTTTCTTTCACACTGAATGATGTATGACAGCAGAATTAAGTCGCTTTACAATTCGTTGCACTTAAATAGAAAGAAAGAAAAACGCAAGTGATTTAAATGCTCTTTCTTTCAAATGGAAGTTATGCATTACATATCCTTATTTGATTTTCTTATTTTTGTATTTGAGGCTGGAATGCACATATATGCAAGAGCAGCAGCTAAAGGGAAGCGTGTTCAGGTGGATGCACTTAGTCTTAGTTTTCTCCTTTCCATAGTGAAATTGTTTCTTTCTACTCATACCAATGACCAAAGTTGCGAACCTAATAAAATTTTCCTTTGCAGTCTAATATGGGGGCCAAAAATCATGCAATTGTCATGCCAGATGCAAGTGTTGATGCTACCATAAATGCTTTAATTGCTGCGGGTTTTGGTGCTGCTGGACAAAGGTGCATGGCTTTAAGCACGGTTGTTTTTGTCGGTGGCTCAAAACCATGGTATGATACTTTATTAGTTTTTTTTTATAGAATTGACTAAGTTCGTTCTCGTTCTTATTTAACCTTTTTACCATGCACTTATAAGTATTTAAGCATAATTTCATCATTTAGTCTTCACACTGTTTGTTCAGGGAAAGTATACTCGTAGAGCGTGCCAAAGCTCTTAAAGTAAATGCTGGAACAGAACCTGATGCAGACCTTGGTCCAGTCATTAGCATACAGGTTTTGTATATGGTTCTTATTTTACCTCTTCTCTGTTGTGTACATGAGCTCAAATTTAATATCAAATCTTCTGAATATTGTTTAAGAATTACTGTCATAGGCATTCAGTGCATCAAATTCTTGTGTACATGTTTTTAAATATTCTCACTAACTTCACAGGCAAAGGAGCGAATACACAAATTAATTCAATCTGGATTTGAAAGTGGGGCCAGACTATTGCTTGATGGAAGAAGTATAGTGGTAGCTTTTATATTCTCAACCATTTTTACTATTTCATATTTTATACTACTAGTTTACAAATTTCTTTACGATCACTTGTATTTGATCAATTTTACCTGTTAGATTTATAGCATTTGAACTGATATTTACATCTTAGTTATTTCTGTTACACACATGTATTTTAGGTCCCCGGATATGAATCCGGCAATTTTATTGGCCCAACCATCTTAGCAGATGTTAGTTCCGACATGGAGTGCTACAAGGTATTTTCTAATTAATCTCCTAGCCCATTAGGGTTAACTTAAGTATTCCGACTTGAAGTTTAGACTTAAATTTGACTATCTATCACGCCGGTGCAGGAGGAGATTTTTGGCCCGGTTCTACTTCTCACGGAGGTGCATTTTATTTGCTTCATCCTTACAACCTCTAACTTGGAATAGTTTTATTCGTCATTTTTTAGTCATGTGTTCGAAACTTATTTATTAGATTTATCATTTACCTCAAAAGTCGACAAAACAATGTTATTCTGATAGTTTTTTTTCTTTCTTTTTCACTTCAGGCTGATAGCTTGGATGAGGCCATAAACTTTGTCAATGAAAACAAGTATGGAAATGGTGCTACCATATTCACTAGTTCTGGTGTTGCTGCTAGGAAATTTCAGACCGAAATCGAGGCAGGCCAAGTGGGCATCAATGTTCCTATTCCTGTTCCTTTGCCATTTTTCTCCTTTACCGGAAACAAAGCATCATTTGCAGGCGATCTCAATTTCTATGGTATCACAAAGCTAGCTCTTCCTTTTTCACTTATACTGTTATGCTATTTTTCATGAACTTAGTTTTGGATTTGATGCTGTTTTTTCTTTTGTATGATCACAGGCAAGGCAGGGGTTAACTTTTATACACAAATCAAAACAATAACTCAGAACTGGAAGGATTCGGTTAACGAGGACAAGATTAACATGGCAATGCCAACTTCTCAAAAATCTTAAAGAGTGGCTAAATGTATGTTGCTTATGAAATCTTTGTCACAATTAATTATCTTATACATTCTCAACTTCTGGTTTCTGTTAAATTATTGCGTTAATAATACACTTTGTTATGAAGTTTTGTAATATCTTATGTTTCAAATGAATTTGAGTTTGAATATTATGTCAAGAACCGGTGTCAGTCATTCTTTGAAGCAATAACTAATGAACTTTTAACTTTAAAGCTGAAACGTCCTAGAACAAAAACAATTAGAAAATGTAATGATCCCAGTCCACAGTCCTAGGCTTTGTGCTTGAGGGACTGTGAACTGGGATAATCTTATTGGACTCATAAGAGGAGCACCCCATGGCCAAAGCTGCCCAAAGGGAATTGCAGAAGTGCCGGTCAGGCGCGCTTCCGGGTCGCTCGATTGGGGTTTGGGTTGCCTGGTCGAACCTATGTCCATGATTAGGGGTGGCAAACGGACATGCTCGTTCCGTTTAGGCACTCTCCACAAAAGCTCGCAAAATAAAAAACGGGGCAGGAGAGGTCGGCGGGCCTACGGGCACTGCACTTTTAAAATCTAAAAATTGAAAAAATTTATGTTGTGTCTGTGCCCGCAAAAAAACACGGCCGAGTGGGGTGGGCATATTAGAGGGCGCAGACCTAAAATCTTAATTCACCCCGCGAAAAAGTGCGGGTAAAATGGGCATGCCCGACGGAACGGACTGGACCTGTTTGCCACCCTTACCCATAACCCATATGTCTTATCTACGTGTCCAGGAGAAGTAGGTTTTAGTCACAACAATAAAGAAGGAAACGTCCCACTAATATTTGAGGAAGAATCGATCTTCCCCTTGCTCCCACGTACTTGGGAAGTTAGGGAAAAGTTGTTTCTTTCCCATTGCCCAGCCAAGAAGTCTATCTATAAAGATCACAAACTCTAGGGTTGAAAGGGATGGAATAATCTCAGAGATTCAGTCTGAGAAAATCCTTTTGCGATCACACACGTGAGCAAGATAATCATCCTCATTGTATTTCACAAGAATAACGACAAATATGATGTCATGTTTAATATTGTCTTTTGTATAAAGAGGGTTCATGCAGTAGCTCACCTTTATTTTTATCTAAGTAAATGTTTGGTTCCATAGGCACACTCATGGACTTGACTCCTAGAAAACCTGTGCCTTCAAGAAGCAGTTTAACGACATACTTCCTTTGACATAAGTGGATACCTATAGTGAATCTAACTATTTCAAAGTCCTAAAAAACACTTTAAATCTCCAATAACTTTTAACTTGAAATGGGGTGCCATCATGCTTTGAGTTAACTTAATGCGGGCGGAATTTGGACCAACAATAATTATTTCATCAACATAAACCAATAGAGCAATTAGATGATTAGATGATCTCCATGTCCTCTAGTGAACAGGGAGCTGTCAACTATACTCTAAGTGAAACTCAATGCTAACAATGTAGAGGAATTTTTCGAAACCGTTATCTACATGCTTGTCTTAAACAATATAGACTTTTGCAGTTTGGATATAACACGATCCCTTTTTTTTGGATACCCCAAGGGAAAATCCATGTATACCTCTTCATTCAACTCACCATTAACTTCATTCAACTGACCATTGAGAAATATATTTGTGTTGAGCTGCCAATGCAAAAAGGACACGAATAAAAGTTAACTTAACCACCAAACTAGACGTGTCAACAAAATATATGCCAGATTGTTGTGTATAGTCCTTGACTACCAATCTAGCTTTGTGCCTTTCAATAGTACCATCAACTCTATATTTGACCTCGTATAATCATCTACAACCAACTATGTTTTTACCAGGTGGCATGACTTGGATAAACCAAGTATTATTTGCTTCAAGGATTGCCAATTCCTCCTCTGCCATTGCTTGTCTCCAATCATGGAAATGGAAATCTTGATGATAAAAAATGGCTAAAATATGGCATTCACATTGCAAATGAAGTCTTTGTAAGAAGTGGATACATGGTCTTAGGTGATATAGTTTGAATGGGTTATTGAGTATGACAAACGTAGTATCCTAGTATGACAGATGGTATGTGAGGTCTAGTGGTTCTTCTAGGTTGAATATGGATATTTTGAAGATCATGGTTTATGGGTGGTACATCATGAGGATTATGAGATGGATCATGATGATCATTGTTTTGAAGGGGATCAGGTGTGATGTGCTTGTCAAGTAAATGTTTGGCTATGGAGGAATGACACTTGTTTTCATTTGAGTTGGTCTTATTGGTTTTGAAGGCAAAAATATGTTCAGAAAATGTGACATCTCTACCTATGAGGTAAGAGTGATAATTGAGATGGTAAAGTTTATATCCTTTAAAGTGGGATGGATAACCAAGGAAAACACATGGTATGGCTCTAGGACTAACCTTATGTTTATGAGCAGAGACATTAGCAGCACGACACAAACAACCAAACAACCAAACATGTTCATTTGTTTATACCCAAGAGTTTTGCCATATAGTAATTGATAACGAGTGGAGTTACCTAGTACCTTTGATGTTGTCCTTTTAATCAAATGAGCTGCAATAGACATTGCATCACCTCCAAAATCTAATAGGTAACCGAACTTGAAACATAATTACCCTAGCAATATTCAACAGGAGTTAATGTTTCCTCTCAACCACTAAGTTTTTCCGAGGTTTATAAGAACATGAATATTGATGTAGACCAACATGTTCTTGCAAAAAGGGTTAAGAGGAAATTCTTTTGCATCGTCTGATCTCAGAACCTTAGGCTTATCAAATTGAGTAGTAATTGCTAAGTGTAAGATTACCATAAATGCAAGCACGAAGATCTCGTTTCAAGAGAAAATACTCGAGGGTCATTCCTTTGCAACAAATGTGTATGTAGATCATTCCAAATGTCGGTTGCACTGTTGGAGTAGATCACCCTAGATGCGAGATATTTCGAAATCAAATTGATTGACCATGAGGCAAAAATGTCTGTTGTGAAGCTAGCGAGGGAAAATAAGACCATCCTCTGCTAGTGATGGTAACAGTTAGAACTTTGGACCATAAGATTGGTGAACAATGGTGGAGAGAATTGAAATGTGAAGAGTGAAAGAGAAAAATTGAGAGAGAGAGAGAGATAATTGAGGATGAGAATAATAATTTGTATTACTTTGGATGAGAATGTATCCAAGAATTTATACAAGTGTTACAAATTAATTGGGATCCAAAACAAACAATTACATAACAGAAAATTGCAAAACTCAGACATGTAATAGGTTGCACCATTTGGTTAACCGATTAATGCTGACATTACAAAAATAAAAACCTTCCGTGATAACTGGTTAACATTTGAGGTTAATCGGTTACACCTTCAAGATTTTCACTTTTCTACTACCCATAAGTGCTTCTGCCTTTGCTATAATCGGTTACACCCCCGTGTTAATGGGTTACAACACTTGAATTACTCAAAATACTTTTAACAATCTCCCTAATTCAAGTGCTCCAAATTTTACATGCTCATGTTCATCTTCAACATCTTGAACACATCATTTGTGACTCCCTTAGTCAACAAATCAACCACTTGGTCTTCACTTCTGCAATATCCCAATCGTAACCTTCCTTGACTAACAAACTCCCTCAAGTAGTGAAACCTCATCTCAATATGCTTGCTCCTCCCATGTGCAATTGGGTTCTTAGCAAGATTAATTGCAGAAATATTGTCAACCAGAAGCGTAACGACCTCACCGCCCGACTCCTCCAATAGATTCATAAGCCACATGACTTGACACACACATAATCAAGCGACAATATACTCGGCCTCACAAGACGAGAGTGCAACTACCGATTCCTTCTTGGAACACCATGAGATTGGTGTTCCACCGAACATAAAGATGTATCCAGCTGTAGACTTTCAATCATCTTAATCTCCACACCAATTGGAATCGATAAAATCGAGCAAATTGCATTTACTGTCCGTATTCACTGCGGGAAAGAGAATTCCACAACCAACAAAACATTTGACATATCTTAGAATCCTCTTGACTGGTTCCAAGTGAGACACCTTTG